>NC_091792.1:65860000-66468333 GCF_041296235.1 Equus asinus | reverse complement strand
TCAAGGGAGGAGAGAAAAGGGTTTCAGCTCCGAGAATTGGGATTTGCTTTCCTGCCTCTTTGCTTGTGTGCCTGCGTCACCACGACCTCTCTTAGGAGAGACATGTTCATTCATCATAGGGTCTGGGAAGGAAAACCTCTGAGATGTGTCCACCGTTACTCAAGAAGAGAGTGTACATGCTTAAAAGCGGCGAGGAGAAGCTTATTCTTCACCACCATCCAGAAGAACCTACAATGTGATATAATGGGAAGAGCCCGGGCTTTGGAAGAAAAGCCATTCGGTGTCAGATCATCCCAGCTACATCATCTGTTAACTTTGCAAACTTCCTCAAATTATTTGAAATTCTCTGAGCTTTCCTTTTTTCACCTTTCGAAATGAGGATAAAACCTGCCACACAGGTATTGTGAGGTTCAGATGAGATCGAATATATGAAGTAGCAGGTACTCATGGCATGGTCCATCCTTCTCTCTGCTAGGCCTGAGTACAACTCAGAACTCTCTAAGAGCGTTGTTGACGCTCCTTGTTTTTCAAGGTAATTTGGAATGGGAGTGCAGGTTAGTTCCACACATACAGTCCTTCTCCCAAAGACGGCATCTTTTGGAGTCTCTTTCATAGTCACTTATGACTAGAGACACAGTGTTAACAAGAACTGAAGAGGGCTTGAAGTGGACAGAACTCGAGAGATTGAAGGAAGAGAATGAAGAGGAGGGGTGGAAGGCTGATGAGGAGCCTGGTAGACTGGTGGGAGGGGATGTGTCTGCCTCACCCTACTTTCCAGGCTGCCATTAAAATAGAAAGCTGTAAACTGGGTCACGAACAAGCCAAACCTAACGCACGTCCCTTCAGCGCAGTGGAGGTGACTCCTACAGTCTGGGCTTTGATCAGAGGCTGGGGAAATCTGGTCCATCAATGCCCAAATACCTTCCATTTTTTAATATAACGCATTCTTCCATATGACTCCCTTTCCACATTAATGGAAATACTAGGTCTCTCCTGCCTGAATTCAAAGCATTCCAGGTAATGTTGTGAATAATAAATTATAGGGGACATTGGAAGGGTCTTCTCCCTTGGAAGCTACTGGATTAGAAAGAGTCATACTTGACAAAACATCATAAATGTTGTCTGTCCTGAAGTCCACGAGGAAGACTGCAAAGAAATGCCTTATGATTACCTTAAATAAGGGAGCAATGAGGGGCAGGGAATAAAGGAGAAGAAGTGGGTTTTTTCCCTTGATAAGAACTCTGGAGCATTGACAGACATTGAAAGTAGCCCCCAGATTGTCGCAAACTTTGTGGATATTAATTTATGGAATTTTCTTTTAGTCCCTTTTTTTCTCTCTCTGTGTCCTGGTGATTTGTCTTGCTTTGAAATTTTTTTTCAAGAATTGTTTCCTTCAACATGTATTAAGCCCTTGCTGAATGCCAGGGTGTGGCTATTCAGTGTGTTCAGTGGGAACAGCCTTGGTGTACAAAGGCTGTGGTGTGCTGTGGGATTGTCAAGAGGAAAGTGAAACCCTAGATAAGGCTGCTGGAAGCTGGGTTGCCTTCTCCTCTGCCACCTTCCCATCTTGATTCCAAAATTAGTCATTTTCTCCTGGCAGAGAGACCCATTGCAAACTGCTGCCACACCACAGACCCCTAAGAAGACACCGGAGATAACCCAGGATCTGAGATACCAACCTACCTTTGCTAAGCCTTTCCGAGCTACCTTTTCCTTCCCCTCTACTTGCCCCAGATCATGGGGTGATTTCTTGTTTTAAGATTGAGAAATAACTTACCTACTCTTAAGGGCACAAATCTTAGGTGCACAGATGGATGAAATTTTCCGTAGGTATACACTCCTGTCACCACCTCTCGGATCCAGACATACACTACTTCCAGCACCTCTGTGTCCACCTGTCATTTTGCAAAAGGTATTTAGAAGTCCCTTCAAATTTGTACCTTCCTTCCCTCACTTCGAGGGTTCAATTACAAGGAGAGAAAAACCCCACCATCAACACAAAACAAGACCGTAAAGAGTGTGCACCTGTTGGCAAGGCAATTCGTAGTCAGTCCCTGGGCCGCAATTGCCTCGTGTACATATATATGTACACACGTATATATATTTGAGGCTACATGTCTTCAGATCCTTTCAGCCCCTAGCGTGCTTTTATTCTAAGTGAATGAAAAAGAGTCAGAAGGAAACTAAGTTTCTGAGGAAAGGCTTTTAGGCTCGTGCACCATGACCAAGGGGGATTTTAAAATTAAGTTGGAAAAGGTGAGTTCCTCTTTGCGTAGGTTGACAGTGGAATCGTCAGTTCTAATCTCCAAAAGAA
Source organism: Equus asinus (assembly GCF_041296235.1). Lineage (NCBI taxonomy): Eukaryota > Metazoa > Chordata > Mammalia > Perissodactyla > Equidae > Equus > Equus asinus. The sequence goes on along the minus strand of NC_091792.1, from coordinate 66,466,019 downwards.
AAAAGACAGTTTTCCTTTCAAGTTGATGATTTCAGACTGATTCTTCTAATCCGGTCAAGGCTGGTCTTCAGTGTATGCTGCCCGAACTCATCTGTGAGTCAGATTTTGTGAGTTGTTCATCCAAACTGTGTCAAAAACTGTTGCCATGATTTTGTAACCTAGTTGGGTTTCAAACGCGGACAGTTAGGAATATGTGCATTGAAGCAGAAACATTTTGTTCAGATTTGCTGTTATTTATTTTTTAAATTAAAAATGGAAATGTATTTAAGGTTCCTTGTGTTTAGTTTGTTATGACCCGGATGTTAGGGAAATGCAGTTGTTCCTGCATTTTTGTGGTTGACACCTTCTTCACAACACCTCACACACAGACTCCCTCCTTCCCACGGCACAGCTCCTTTCTTACTGGTCCTGTCAGTTTAAACTTGAACTGGGGGGTCGTTGAGTCATCTTTGCCTGGAAGCAATAAAAACTACAAACCATTTGGTTCTTCCCTCACCTTGCCTCCCTCATCCATCCCTTTGGCATCTGAGCTAAGCTGACAGTTTCTTTTTTCTTTTAATTTTTTCTCTTCTTCTTTCCCAAAGCCCCCCAGTACATAGTTGTATGTTTTCGTTGTGGGTCCTTCTAGTTGTGGCATGTGGGATGCCGCCTCAGCATGGCCTGATGAGCGGTGCCATGTCCGCGCCCAGGATCGGAACCAGCAAAACCTTGGGCCTCCAAAGCGGAGCTGGCGAACTTAACCACGCGGCCCCGGGGCCGGCCCCTGAGCTGACAGTTTCTGATAACAATTCATTCGATACAATAGGTTCTATTTCTTCACTTATTCTCCGTAGATAATTAGCAGAGGTAAAGGGACATAAAGAGGTTGAAGGAGTGTCTGATAACTTACACAGAAAGGATAGGAGCCAATTCTCAAACTAGGTTGAACTTTGGTAACCCCTGGGAAGAGGCCAGCCCACAGACCAATTAGAATTGCCAAGGGAGGGGAATGGGGCCCAGGCATCAGTATTTCTTTTGTCTCCCCGTGTTATTGCAGTGTTACACCAAGGTTGAGAACTCCTACCTCTGAGGAAATAACAGCTTTAGAAAATTGGCGTTCACAATGTGTTTCTTCAACTCCCAGCTGATGGTGTCTCGTGTTGGAGAGGGGCAGCCGCACTTCAATGAGAATACTCCTTGAAGTCGTGGCCTTATGCCTAAGGGGTCTTTTTTGTTTTCTTAAGAAAATGTCCCAGTGCTTTTAAACATTTGCAATGTATTGCTTTTTAGAGTAATAATGCTCCACTGTCTGTATACGTAAGAATCACTGGGATGCTTATTAAAAATGCAGATGGCCTGGGCCCCAGAGAGTCTGAATCAACAAGCCTGGGGAGTCTTTGGATCTAGGGTCCCCACTGAGAAATACTGCTTTAGTGCACCTTCCACTCTGAACGTTTTAAGTGCTGTTATCGCGTGCGGTGACTTTTGGCGTCTTTCCCAGTCATCTCTAGGACACTACAGTGTCTTAAACCCTCTCCTAACATGGTCTATCTTCAAGCCATTCTTTTGCTTACTTGATCATTTAAAGCCATACATATTTGAGATAGTTAAGGCCACATATATTGAGAACATCTCATTAAATGTATCATTTGGTGTGTTTCCTCCCTCTTTATTTTGAAAGGCTGCAGACTCTTTTTCGAGGCTTCATTGATGAGTTAGAGAGTTCTTCAGATTCAACAAGATGTTTAAAATTTTAACAAAAGAGTCATTTTCACTCTCCTCCCCCTTAATCATTTGGGTCTTTTGAGAATCAGATACCCTGCATGTTCACATAAGTCACAAATCACTGGGTGCCGTCCCAGGCCTCTGACATCAGCATCAGGTAGCTGGATGAGCATCTTCTTTGTATCACCTTCAGGGAGGCCCACAGCTGCCTCCAAAGAATTGGTCCCAAAGACAAGCTTTGGCGAAGGAAACCTGACACTCCAAACAGGATGCATAAAAATAAGTGGATGTGTTCCCTTCTTTTTTTAAATGTGTTAACTAATGTAAAGATTCTAAATGATTTTGTTTTTATTAAGAAAAATGAATATTTACTAAGTTACTGGCAAATAGAAACTTCTTATCCTGCCTTATATGTCTCGATTAATGAAATAATGTGGTTTTGCCTTTTGTTCCATAAAGTAGATTATGGGCCACATCTCTGCCTAATTTTATGAAAGTGGGAGTGAAGTTCTTTGATTCAATATCAGAGATTCCTCCATGGGAGATGTTTGGGAAATCTAGCATTGTGCAATAGTAAATATAGTAATATATAGTTTTATATATTAATTTTACACTCTCTCTATATATAATATATAATATTATGTAACATATAATTACTATAATATAATTATATGTAATATATTAATTTTATATAATAAAAATAATAGTAAATATTTGTATTAAAATGGGAGGATTTTCTCCCCCATGGTCTGTTTCTGATCCCTGTTCAAATTCCTTAGCACAGGTCTTGCCCTTTTCTGAGGTGGAGGGGCAGGGAGAGGGGAAGGAAGGTTCCATTTGTCTGATTGAAAGAGATAAAGGGCCTAAATCTCTGCCATGTGAATGTAGGCACTGTTTACTGCTGTGATATCAGGCAAGTTATCTGAAATTTGAGTTTTTCAAATGGTCTCATAGTCATTGAAAGTTATAAGGATAAATGAGAATGTTAGTGTCATAGTGTCTGGGACCTTATAGAGAAATGGTCAGCAGTAAATTGCTACATGAGCCCCAGTGTCCTGTTTCAGGTCCCATTAACAAAATAACGGAGCTTCCAAGTCCAGTTCCATTGGCAGCTCAACGTGCAATACAGGGCCACTGACCATGGAACCCGACAGAACGGAGCGGGTCTCAACTATGGGAGCCCCAGTTTCCTCATTTTAAAGGAGGACAATAATATCTACTTTCCAAGGTCATTATGAGGGCTGATGAAAACATTTATGCTTATATCTGTGCTTATATCATTTATCCTTCTATTATGCTTATATCAATGCTATTTGACCAGGGAACAGAGCACCTGAATCCTGTCTTCAACTGACTCTACACTCCATAGCATTTCTCAAGAGAAATACCAGAGATCAGGCAGGTGAACACTGTTATTTTTAGGCTTGGTCCCAAACCTCAATATGCACCACTTGCTCTGGTGAACTCGGAGAGGCCACGTGGGGCCAGAAGGAGCGTTGGACTAGGAGCCCAGCAGGGCTTCCTTTCCCCTAAGACTCTCTCTGGTTCCAGCTGACTTTCAAAGGGGTTGGAGACAATCTGGGAAGGGAAATTCTCTCCAAGTGGGAGGGAGCCTTGGCCTGGCCTAATCTTAGTTCTATGGAGTATGATCAAAGATAAAACTATAATCCCACAGAAAACTACTGAATCGACTTTCTTGGCCTGGACCAAAAGGTGACAGTTCCTGCGGGGCAGGCTGGTGGTGGAGGCGAGCCGCGGGATTCCTTTAGTCACCAATAATGGTGACTTTGCGTAATCTCATCTCTGTTCTCATCTGCCCCTATAGACAGACTTGGGGTTCTCCTCTTTAGGGGCTTACAGTGTCGCCCCCCCACCAGAGTTCTGAGTAAGAGAAATACTTAATTAACATTTATGCCACTTTATTCACAACACAGCACTTCGTTATGAAATACGTGCAACTTAGCAAAAGAATTTCTGAAATTCATGCAATTTTCAGTGTCCGGATTATACTGAGGTGTTGTCAATCCTTCTGGCTCAGTGGATTTAAATCTTCTTCTGCCCAGTTTCCTCTTCAATCAGGCTTTCCTGAAAAATATGTGAGTAACAGACCTATCAGGGTTGATTTTATCAGCCGAATGTCATTATGTTTTTGACATTTTAATTTCTAAAAGATAAATATAGAAAGAATAGATTATTTTTGTGCACTAGATATTGCTGGAGAGATAGAACAGATGAGTTGATTTCAAGTTGTTTAATAAACATAAAATCTCCGTTGCCAGTTCAAGGATAGGAGGTGAAGGAAAGCTCTCATCTGTCAGTTTGCTGTTAACCCAGCTTTTGCTTCAATTCCTTTCTAATGTCGTGTTTGGGAAATTTCAGTTTGCTGTTATTTTTGTCATGTAGTAAGCAAGATTAGAAAAAGAAATAAAGATGTCTGTGTTTTTTCCTTCGTCCTGTGGGTGTGGAAATTGAGGTCAATGGAGAAATGAAAACCATAGCTTAGCTTCATGTATGATTTGTTAGGGCTTTCCCTGCTCCTGGGCGTGACTGATGATTAACTGTAATGCCTTCTAACTTCTATGAATAAGTGGACCGTGGAGCTGAGAGCACCAACACTGAATTCAAGACTCAACTTCTCCCTTCAATTCTCTTTATACGTTTTTTTTTAGTCAAAAAACTACATTAGGTTAGATTTCCATTTTGGGTGGGAATTTGGAGATTGTTATACTCCAATCAGAAAACTGGAAATCAAATATGTGGCTCTGAATTATACAGTTAATAGTTTGGAATTTTTTCTTCAAAAGGGGGAAAAAAACAACTAGAGCACTATTTTCATTTTTACATTTTCTTTGGAAAACCATGTCATACCAAGAACAGTTGAAGAATCCAGTGGAGAAGTGTGGATTCGCCTGGATTAGAATGGTCTAGGGTTTGATGAATGTACTTGAAGAACTGACACGTAGCCGTGGGAAGAAATTTTTTTTTTTTTTGAGGAAGACTATCCCTGAGCTATCATCTGCCAATCCTCCTCTTTTTTGCTGAGGAAGACTGTCCCTGAGCTAACATCCATGCCCATCTGCCTCTATTTTATATGTGGGACGCCTACCACAGCATGGCGTGCCAAGTGGTGCCATGTCCGCACCAGGGATCTGGGCTGGCGAACCCCGGGCTGCCGAAGTGGAACGTGTGCACTTAACCGCTGCACCACCGGGCCGGCACAAGAAATTTGTTTTGTCATTCATCCCAAAGGCTAGAGCCAAGATTAGGAGATAAAGATTACAGAGAGATTTCAATTCAATTTAAGAAAAAAAAGGTTCTAACCATTATTAGTACTATCTAACCATTGAAAGGGGGGTATCATGAACTAGTGAGGCCCCTACCACAGGCGAATTCAGGCAATCGGGAAGGTAAGCCCGACAGTGCCTGAGAGGGGGTCATTCTAAGTGGACAACCCAAGAGTTGGTACCCAAGGACCTTTCCATCTCTAAGGCTCCATGTCACGATCACTGTAACTCACCAGAGCTCCTTTGAGGTCCCTGAGGGGAGAGCGGGGCTGGTGAACCGTGCATTCGAAGCGCTGAGGTTCTGCTGGTTGATTAACCTCTTTGGCTATCTGAGGGAAAAAATGTGATTTTTGGAGATGGAGATAAAGAAATGAAATGGTATTTTCCATTCCCACCAAAAATTGTGTGTGGAAAACGAGGTCAAGGGGATGCGGAACTGAGAGTTGTGGGATTGAGATGGAGACCTGAAGAACGTAGATCCGCCATCGGGCCTTTTTCAGGTTGGTGTGGGATTCTGGAGGTAATGGCGAGAGGAAGGAGGGAGAATGTTTTCTCCCGGAGATGATGAGAATGAAGTACTTTGAACCTCCTGAGGGGATGATATAAAAAAATGCAAGAGCTTACACTTATAAATAGGGTTGATTTTTATTTTCTAGTTTTTACCAAATATTTCATAGTTAAGTGAGAACTGCTTCACATATAATCCGTGGAGGGGAGACTTCAGATTCTGGGCTTCTTTATTTCATACTAAATTATCTTTATTATTTCTCCAAAAAGAGTTATTTCTCTCCAATGAAAACTGAATAGTTTAAGTTTCTCTAGCTAAGTTTCCTGTTCTCAGCCCTATATTAAGTGTCCCAGCCCCGAAGTGCTCATCATTTGGGGTCTAGTTCATTTCCCATTAACTTAAAAAAAATTACAACTGCTTTTTATTAATCCACTAACATTTTTTGGATTAACCGGCTAACGTATAAGGCCTTTCTCATGTAATCCTCACATGACCTTAAGAAGTCACATTTTATGGATTAAAGACCAAGTACTCGACATTCATGCTGGTACTAGTTCTGAAATCTAGTTTATACAAAATCAAATCCAGCATATTTTCCAAAATCAAATCCAGCATATTTTCCATTATATATTTTGTCTCCTTGAGCTTCTGACTCCTCCACTCTAGCGGCCTCCAACTTCTTTGCTTAAATGCCCATACCAGCAAAAAGAAATTATAGAGCATGCACTCTTGCTACTTATTTGTAAATTACACAAATGTACCACTGACCTAATATCATGGATATTTTTTTTAAATTTTTTTTAATATTTTATTTTTTTCCTTTTTCTCCCCAAAGCCCCCCGGTACATAGTTGTATGTTCTTCGTTGTGGGTCCTTCTAGTTGTGGCATGTGGGACGCTGCCTCAGCGTGGTTTGATGAGCAGTGCCATGTCCACACCCAGGATTCGAACCAACGAAACACTGGGCCGCCTGTAGCGGAGCACGCGAACTTAACCACTCGGCCACGGGGCCAGCCCCATATCATGGATATTTTTAAAAAAATAAAATAAAAAAAAAAAACTAACAAGAAGTTCTAAGATTTTCTTTCCAAATCCCAAAGAATCACCTTGCACTAGAGACCTTGGCTCCATCCCATTGTTTCTAGTTCCTTTGGCAATTCTATATGTTGAGAGGACAACACGCCACTTTGCACTTGTTGCTGTATTCTCGTGGAATTGTTCCTGCTCTGTTTCATTAGTCCCGGTCTGATTTGAAGGTGGGAATGGGACTTCGCTTTGTACGCGTGTCATCTCCCCCAGAATACCCAGGACACAGAGAGCCTGGAGTAGCTCTGCTGGGCTGCACACAGAATGTTAGCGTAGTGAAATTGAATCACATAAGCCACGTCCTATTTTGGAGATGAGAGAGACTTACCTCTTGGAAAGAATCAATCAAATTGTCAGCATTTCTCTTTCCTCCAGGGCGCAATCCATAGGACCAGTGTTGGCTGGAGCAGCCCACCACACATAAAGTCAGCAGAATAAGTCCAGCTAGAAGTTTGGGAATCGGCTCCATTCTAAGGAACATCAATGCAATAATCAAAAGAGAGTCAGATGGGCAGAGAAACACCTCTTTGGTGACAAGCCTAACATTGGTATTGCTAACCCTGCCGAAGATGCACGTGGGAGTCATCTACAGTTTTCACACACAGACACTAAAACGCGCATACCCATTTGCTTGCCTTGAGTTTCCAGTAACCACTGGGACAAAAATCAGTACTTTAAACTCACATGCTCAGTACTTTTTAGTGCTAAGCTAATCTGTTTTTATTTTTATTATTTATTTGGTTATCCAAACCCCACCTTTTTGCCTTCACATTTTACCCCCTGTGGACTGGTTTTCAGCTGTATCATTCCTGAGTTGAAGAGCACTGGACCATCTGCTCTGAAAAGCAGCTCCTGCTGGGCATCCTGGCTGGGGTAAAGTTGCTTGACATTAAACGGCTGTGCTATGGTACTAACTACATTTCGCTGAGTAAGCGTCCTCTAGTCTTCCATGCGTTACTGCGGGCCAGACCATCTGGGAAAGTGAGCGGAGACTCAACACTTTTCAAAGCACTGAGTCCCAGACCAGATGGCTCCCTGGCCAAGGCAGCCTCAAATTATCTAACGACATGTGGAATTCTCACAAAGAGGAGACTTCAAATTAATTTTCATTTGATGGGGAAGAAGCTGAAGACAAAATCAAATACTGGTTGATGAGCTGTTGAAATTCCCCAAAGCCTGGATCTCTATGGCTGGAGGTAACAAGGACCTTGAAGGTCAAGGTTCTTTAGATACCGTCACACCTGGATTTAGCCCTTAGGGTATAGAATGCCCTATAGACAGACATGAGGTCCAAAAAAAGTGCTAGAAATACGAAGCATTTTACCTGTTTGAGGGCGAAGAGCCAAAGGAATCCCAGCTTCGTTTGGAGTATGCTGAGTACTGTCACTTTTCGTCTTCCTAGCTTCCTTTTTATATGAAACTTTTCCAGAACACTGAAATCTCTCCCGCTGGTAAATTATACTGCACTCGGACTATGATTTATTATTTTTTTACTAGTAATTTTTTTTTAATCCTCACATAAAGCCCTTTAATGGTGTATGTAGTTGGAACACCTACTGGTCTATCTGTTAAATTTACTTAAATCTTGGCTGTTAAAACCTCAGCTAAGACTTTAATAGCCGAGGCGGCAATTCAGAGATTAACATCTAGCTAGGTTGGATTCCCTTGAGAAAACTGACAGACCTATCAAGAGTTCAAGGAAAATAGCTCTCCTAGATGAAGTGATGTTAAATGCGTGCATAAAAACTTCACAAAGGAAGCCGCAACAGTTATAGAAAGAAGTTGAGTCAGGATGCCTGGGAGCTGGTCTCAGTTCTTAGATTCCTCATTAGTAAAAGGAGCTGATTTATAAACAATAGGTGATTATTGGCACTATACCAAGCCCACAGAGGATCCTAATGTAGATCATGTGAGTTTGAAAATTTCCAAGTCTCCTACCCACCAGCTTCCCTCTTTGACTTTTCTTGGAGGGCTTCTGTAGCATCAAAAGTTAAGGAGAGGGGCCAGCCCCAAGGCCGAGTGGCTAAGTTGCGTGCTCTGCTGCAGCAGTCCAGGGTTTTGCCGGTTCGGACCCTGAGCGCGGAACCGGCACCGCTTGTCAGGCCATGCTGAGGTGGCGTCCCACGTAGCACAACAGGACGGACCTACAAGTAGAATACATGACTGTGTAGTGGGGGGCTTTGGGGAGAAGAAGAAGGAAAAAAAAGAATTAAATTAGATGTGTATAAAGAAACGTATCATGGCTGGCAAAGTAGAACGATAAATAAATGGAATTTGTTCTTATAAAAAAAAAGGTAAGGAGAAACATTGTGCAGTAGTCCCTCCTTATCCACGGTTTTGCTTTCCAAGGTTTCAGTTACCCGTGGTCAACTGTGGTCCAAAAATATTAAATGGAAAATTCCAGAAATAATTCATAAGTTTTAAATTGCATGCTGTTCTGAGTAGTGCGATGAAAGCTTGCTCGGTCCCACTCCGTCCTGACCAGAACGTGAATCGCCCCTTTGTGCAGCAGATCCACGCTATATACACTGCCTGCCCCTCACATAGTAGCCATCTGGTTATTAGACCACCGCAGTTGTATTGTAGTGCTTATATTCAGGTAACCTTTATTTTACTTAATAATGGCCCCAAAGCACAAGAATAGTGATGCGGGCAATTCGGATATGCCAAAAAGAAGTTATTGTGTTAATCTCTTACTGTGCCTAATTTAGAAATTAAACTTTATCATAGGTATGTATGCACAGGAAAAACATCGTACATACGGAGTTCAGTACTATCCGCGGTTTCAGGCATCCACTGGGGGTCTGGGAACGTATCCCCCATGGATAAGGGGAGACTACCATAGCTGGAATACAGTAAGTGCAAGACCATCTAGAGCAGACTTGGGTCAACAACTGGACTCATTTCAGTGGATACTTACTGAGTTAAAATATGCAAATCACTGTGCTAAAGGCAGTGGGAGGGGCCAGCCCAGTGGCGCGCTGGTTAAGTTCACACGTTCCGCTTCTGGTCGGCCGGGGTTCGCTGGTTTGGATCCCGTGTGCGGACATGGCACTGCTTGGCATGCCATGCTGTGGTAGGTGTCCCACATATAAGTAGAGGAAGATAGGCACGGATGTTAGCTCAGGGCCAATCTTCCTCAGCAAAAAGAGGAGGACTGGCAGATATTAGCTCAGGGCTAATCTTCCTCAAAAAAAAAAAAGAAGGCAGTCGGAGCACAAAGATTAGAAATAATAGTTACCTGGAATATGAATAAGATCAACCTCAACCATTATTACAGTCCTGCAAAGTGGATATCGTTATCCAAGTTTTACAGATAGATGTTGAACCCCATGTGAGCCCTTGGACATTTTATTTACAAAGTACAGCCTTTAAAAAAGAGAAAGAATCATTACTCTTTATTCCGTTTATTTGAATACATGATTGTCTTTTAATTTACCCCTGGGTTGTAATAGTCAAGGATCCCATCTTATTTAAACATCTGTTAATAAATCCCTAGCGTTTGGTCAGCATTCGATAAGTATAGGTTTGAATGAATGAATGAATAAAACTTAAGGACATTTTAACCAGATTAGGCCTAATGCTTCCTCTATTTCTGCATCAAAGATACGTTTTATCTGACATAGAATTAAATCTTCATGTACAATTAGGTATAAGGACTGTTACATTAGCTAAGCAGTAAAATAGTTAAAAATAACTGGCTATTTGTTCATTTTAGAGATGGGATTGGCAATTTCTGCTTGGGTAGGATGCTGCAGCAATCAGCCATTGCCCAGTGTCCTCTGTAATAATTACTTCAAGGATTTCGGTGTAAAGAGCAATATTGTTCTGCCCAAAGAAACTCCCTGCTCTGCCCAGCCATCTCTGTGGAGGTTCTTCGAGCCTCAGGATAGGATAGGCAAGGGGATAAACTTGAAAGTGTAATTGCTAATAGAGGGGAATTAAAAAATAAAACATAAGTGTTGACTTTCATTTAACTTGTTTTAATTATTTCATTTAGACACTTTGAATGATTTAAGCGCCATTCTGACATGAAGGGGTGGCATCTCACCTCACTCTACTATGAAGGTAACGAGACTGTTTTTCAACGAGTTCATTAAGCCTGAAGAGTGCTTGTTTGAATTGCGCAGTTGATGTCCTGCTTGCTGAAAAAGATGTGCTTCTAACAGTGCTGCTCAGGCAGACGGCGTCTTTGGATGGGACTAATGAAACGGGGGTTAGGACTTCTGACACTTACTGTCACATTAGCCACTTTTCTCTGGTTAGGCATCACTGGATTTCTTCTAGGTTAGTTTATCAGTCAGTATTAAATTTTTGAAAAATGCTCCGAAATTTATGGATCAACACAGCACGTCTATGAATTTATTCGAGATGCTTTATGCCCTCGAAGTCTGCGCTAGTATCATCTGAGGTCACAGAGACCTCAAGGGCAAGGGTCGCATTTGTTTCATTTTCTACAAACCAAATAGGATAGCAAACAAATATGCTATTAATGGAATTTTGATGTTTAGTGACAGACTTTGAGCCTTTTCATAGTTCCAAGGAGAAATCAATTTATCGTGAAGCTGAATTTAGTAAATTTGAGTTTAAATAATTGGATTTCATAGCTGTCATAAATTTTTTCGAAATTTCGAAATTTCCTAAATTTTAAAGTATGGCTTTAGAGGGAAAATGGCTTCATTTTCAGCATTAAAAGAAACGCTTCAAAATTATTAAAATGCAACAATAATGATTTAGTAGTCTTGCTGAATGACAGATGCAAACTCTTTTTTGGCCCTAATGTAAAATCTCAGCAGGACGTACTCACGCTGAGCGCCTGCTGACAGGCTCAAGGTGGAGAAAGGCTTGAGTTAATCCCTGCATGAGGGCTTTCTACTAACATCAAGTAACCGCTCTTCTTCGCAGAGGTGTACCTTTTAATTTTAAAGATAATACTTCCTTGGTGATTTAATAAAATTCTAGGGCTTTTCATATATTAAAGATGATTTAAAGTTGACTTGGGGCCAGATTTACAGTATAACCAACGAATTTATAAAATGAACTGGAGAAAACATCCCAAGTCTTGGTTTATGATGCTAACTTTCTTTAAAAAATGAATTTACAATATTTCCTACTAAAATTTCATTGAAACCATAGTTGGAAGGAGTAGACTACATCACAGCATAATATGAATTGCTCTCAACAATTACATGAGTACTGAATTTTATCACTGTGGATAATCTAGTTAATTTAGGTTTAAAACCTTTTTCTACACTCCCCTCTCCAACTGTATTTTTACTTATGTGTACAGACATGTTTCATCATTAGGGTTTATGAAAATTTTACTATTTTGAAACTTACCTCCCTCCTTAAAATTCTAATAGTTGTCAGGCAAGAATATTTTGGGGGCAATGCATTTAACCAGCCTAATAAAGCTGACTGGGAATGTTCAGCTGAGTAACACAAATTAAATGAATTATTGAAAGGCAGTCTTTTCTTTTGTTCAGAATTAATGAAATTTCTTCGTGTTGTTAGCATGGTGGATTTTAAGAAGAGGATCATAAAACAATCATGCTTAAAGAAATAAATTTACTTTAACAGCACTTTCAAAGAGACTAATAGTCCATAATAAATGTTACACTGTATTTCCTTTTCCCCCCAGACCCTCAGGGCTGGTCACCAACACACACTGAAGAATGTTAGCAAAATACAGAAAGCGCTGATTTTCAAAAGCAAGACAAGAAACTCTCTCAACGTGTCACATCGTTTATTAATGCAGTACACATTAGACCCCAAATCTGCACTTTCTAAGCATATCATGTGTAGAGCTTTCAGATTCTTCTGCAGTTTGAGGTTATGTCTACAGGGGTACCCTTAAGTGGATGAACAACACATTCTATAATTATTGAAAATATAGTACAGAGTGAAATGACTTAAATATAATTTAGGCACATTTGATTATGAAAATAGATATCTCTCAATACAATACTTCTCTGTCTTGATAAAAATAATAAAGCAAAGAAAATAATTCACTTCTGAAGTTGCTTTCCTTCACCTGTAAAGGTCTAATCTCTCACTAGGCTTGTGTACCCTTCACTGTTAAGGAAAGCTTTGCATATGTATAGAAGAATAAGCTACGTAAATACTGAAGACATGTCATTCTCCCATAGGAGACAAAGCGGTTTGAATGATTCATTGCCTTAATTGATGAGTCTGTAGACTTCAGAACCCATTTGGACACAGCTTATATCCCTGCTGTTGGGGTAGACAAAAGGACACGGGTTACTGGTAAGGAAGGACAGGCCCTACCTCTGCTGCTGCAGAGAGATGACAACTCAAGAAGATCGGGCTAAAATTTATTAAGACAAAACCAGAAACCATAAGTAAAAGGACCACAAGTGCTGACTGGTGTCACATCTTGGAGCAGCCAAATGCCTTTATTTCTATTTAAGTTTTTTGGTGGCTAGAATCAAACTGTCAGTTTAAAATCCTCTCATTCTCCATTGGAGGGTTGTAGCTGCAATTCTATTATGTTGACTTTTAAAAGACAGTTTTGCCATCTTCCTTCATATTTTATAGCTTTGACTACAGTGGATCGGGATTTAATACTCATTTCTAAGCTGGCCCTGTTTATACTTTTTGGCATTTGAATTAAATGAATATTAATAATACACCTTGGTTTTTTGGTTTTGAAGTATCTTGCTATGTTTGTTTTGACAGTAAGGAAGAACTAGCTTAGTAGTGTAAATAGATAAAATTGCCTGGTCTGGCCTTGAGCGGAACTTGCTTAGAATGAAATTCTAAGGAATGCTCATTTAAAAGTTGTAGCTATAGGTAAATTCTCCCTCCATCTGGAGAATTCCACTGTGACTTCAGCTGACAGCTTTCCTTCCATTCTGTCTCAATCAGTAAGAATGGAGGATTTCTTTAATTTAGCTACTGTTTTGTTCTAAAAAAATAAACTTTAGAAAAATGAACCTGAAAAGAAAGCCTTGGGGAGTGTGATCTCACCATATTGGCGTGACGTGACAGGTACTTAAAGGGGGGGCATCACTAAAGCTATTTCTAAACCTGATCATCCTTTTCCAAATTGTCCGAAAGTTTGACAGTTTAAACATCCATTCCTGCATCTAGAGAGTCAATAAATATAATTGCATATGTTGTGCTTTTCATAAATTAAAATCCTTAATGCATTTCAAACCAAGATGGTATTTCCACATCATGTCTATTTAAAAGCAAATATAAGAGATACTATTCCTGGTCATAAAGCCAGGCCAATCCCCGATTCCACTCAAAAGGCAGTAATCTAACCTAGCCTTCCTACATATTAAGTGAGTGCTTTTCTGTTAAAAACAGAACGTGGAAAAAAGGTCACTTTTTTCCCTTATGCACTGCTGAGAACAAGCATAATCCTCTGAATGTATTTTTTTGTTTTGTTTTTTTCCTTACAGAGTTATTTCTTTGAGACAGCTGAGTGGGTGGAGAAAGTAGAGTGATAAGGAAAACATTTTTCATCTTGGGCATCTTCCTCCAGCCCTAGGATTCTCATCTGACACTCTGTGACATATGTAGTGGGGTCAGCATCTCTTCAAATATAGCTCCCTTCACGTTGGAACCTCTCAGGTTCGCTTCTTGAAGATCACACCCAGACAGATCGCAATTCTGGAAGACAAAAACGACGTTCACGTAACTTAACACAGAGATTTACGGCCTTCTCTGACCAAAGGACTCCTGGGGCACGTTAGGAAAATGCTCCTATATAACATAACTCAGTTATCTGTGGGAAACTTCTGCTTTAGAAGAAAGTCAGATTTTCTTCTTTCTGTGTTCGTGCTCTAGCTGGCGCTCAGGCTGACCATGACTACGTGCGCCAAAGGTTACAGGGAAAGCACATCCCTCTGGTCATGGATTTTGGAATCAGTCCTTTAAAATCCAGAATGCAGTAACTGTTATCTAAATGACTCTACCACGGTTCAAGAACAAGGAAAGGCATGGGGGGGGGAGGGGAAGACTACTGAAAAATATCTGAGAGAAAGAGATTTTACTTAATAATTAAATTGTGGAATAGAGTTTTCCATTCTCCAATCCTAACATTTTTATAGCAGGGAATTGCCTTTTTTAACCCCAAATTATGTGTACAATTCAATGAGTTTTAACAAACGTATAAGACAGCGTAACCACTGCCACAGTTGCGAGCTGCTTGTAAATTTCTCTTGAGATCACGGAGTGACAGATGCCAGATTTTTGGATAGGTCCCTGGGGACAGTGGGACAATGGTTAGAGAGAAGGGTGGCTGCACAAAACCTTTTAGGACAGAATGTCAGCAGCTGCCCCTCACCAGTCAGCCTGATTAGTCTCTGTGAGCAGTTGGACAGAGGCAGGCTTTTGCTGTTTAACCACACTGACTACGCGGTAACTAAAGCCAAGGAAAAATTTATCATCTTAGGTGACAGTGACAAACAGTAAAAAGTAAATAATTGTGGGTATAACAGGTTTATACCTTCAGCCTTAGGCTGGTTCTTTTTGCCTTTAAGTGTAACAGGGCCTGCTACTCTGCTGCTAAGAGCTATCAAGAGAGCAAGGCAAAAACATTTAAAAAGAATCAACAGCAAGTTAAATTTTGACATTTTGTTCTCTACAATCCAATCTTTGCCAGATTTTCTTGTACAGGGCTATACTGTTCAATATGATAGCACCAGCCACATGTGGCTATTTATATTTAAATTAATTAAAATTAAATAAAATTTATTTTTATTTATTCATTTTTTGCTGAGGAAGAGTGGCCCTGAGCTAACATGTGTGCCGATCTTCCCCTATTTTGTATATAGGTTGCCGCCACAGCATGGCTTGGTGTTAGTCTGCGCCTGGGATCCAAACCTGCGAACTTGGGCTGCCAAAGCAGAATGTATTGAACTTAACCACTATGCCACCGGGCTGGCTTCATTAAATAAAACTTAAAAATCCATTTCTCAGTTGCTCCAGCCACATTTCAAGTGCTCCATAGCCATATGAGGCTGCTGGCTACTGTACTAAACAGTCACAGGACATGTCCAGCAGTGCAGAAGGTGCTACCAGACAGTGCAGACGTAGGCCTGTCAACAACTATCGAGTCTGCCAGCTAAATGTGCAAATCCTGATGACATACAGAATACAATTCTGATGAAAAAGATAAGCGGACAAAATTAAAGTCTCAAATTGAGATTCAAAAAGAATATAAATATAAAATAGGCTTTTCCTGAACCTGATTTCAAACATGGATATCACTTAAATTTCTCGGGCAGTTCAAGAAATATTCTGGCCCCATTTAATTGTGTGTCGAATTAAAAGTTAAGAAAAATACAATAAATTAGATTAGTAAAGTATCTATCAAATTTATCTACTTGTGGGCGACCCAAAGAAAAGAGGAGAAATGAAATCAACTTAGACTGAATGCCAGATGGATCTTCAAATCTGAAACTGGCGTCTACAACTTAGGTAACTGAATCCTGCTCTGGAATTCACATTTGTTTAAATAAGCAACTGAAAGGAAAACATGCCTCCAGCTGTGCAGGCATGGCACCTGGCAGTTTTTACCAGCCAACTACTTTGTTTATGATTTCAATAAATTTTGCATGAGATACTCAGCAATTATAGAATAACAAAAACTCTTTAAAAACCGGTGACTCACCTCTAAATCAGTTCCTGCCAGAGTTGCCCCTCTGAGGTTGCAGTTCTTCAACTTTGCATTTTTTAAGGTAGCAACCCTCAGGTTAATTCCCGTCATCTGGCTTCCTTCCATATCCACGCCTTTCAGATTAGCACCTGAAGGGAACATATTTGGGGAGTAGTTGAACTTAAAAATATTTATAGTCATCTACCTTCAAAAACACCACAAGGCGACTTAATGGAGGCGAATGAGACAGGCTCCCTTAACTTTTGGAAATGACTGAGAACTACAAACCTGCGTATCGCAGCCAACTGCCATGTATAAAGAGTTCATTGTTAACAATCTGTTTGCTTATTCTATGAATTAAGAACGTTTTAGTCTATTCTTTTGAGGAAGGAATTCAATTCAGTCTTCTGATAATCAGCACTTTTATAATATGCCTCCATAAGTTTATGGCAAAGGATCTAAGTACTCTGTCTTCTAAATGTACAAATAAATGAAGTGACCAGTTCATAGACACAACAAAGCAATAAGGAATTCATAAACAAAACTTTAAATCTAAAAATGACAGAAACTGCCTGGCTTTGTGCAAACTGAAATTCTTAATTTTGATCATTATAAGAGTATGCTGTTCTGTTTGAAAGTTTAAGATGTTGATATTTAATTCTCCAACTCAAGCTTCATTAAATATTAGAAGCTGGATTTCCGGAGTTCCCAATGTTGCTTAACAGCCCTTTGCAAATTCTCCAAGGATGATGACAGAGGAAGTCTACCCCACTATGGTTATCATGTTTTATCTAAAACAATTATTTTGCTGGCTGTTTACTTAATGGTATGTTTTCGCCTTAGAAAATGTAATTATAGATAGAATCTCACCTTCTAAATTGGCTTTCAGACCAGAAGGATCTTCGAAGTTACACAGTTTCAGGGATGCTCCTTCTGCATTAGAACAGAGCATCTTGACTCCCTGGAGATTTGCACACTGGCAACGAAAAGAGAAAAGTCCATGTTTTAAGGTTAAGAATTTTGTTTGGAAAAGAAAAAATTGGCTCAAATAGTAAAAGAAAAAAAGAGAAAAGGGGGGGGAAGCTCAATTCAATACCCTTACAATCAATATGTGTTTACAATATTTTTCCAATTGAACTCAATAAGAACTGAGAACTGTTTTAAAGAAATAGTTCTTTTTTTTTTTTTTAAACTGAAGTCTTAATTTATTTTTTATTTTATTTTATTTTTTTAAGATTTTATTATTTCCTTTTTCTCCCCAAAGCCCCCCGGTACATAGTTGTATATTCTTCGTTGTGGGTCCTTCTAGTTGTGGTATGTGGGACGCTGCCTCAGCGTGGTCTGATGAGCAGTGCCATGTTCGCGCCCAGGATTCGAATCAACGAAACACTGGGCCGCCTGCAGCGGAGCGCACGAACTTAACCACTCGGCCACGGGGCCAGCCCCAAGAAATAGTTCTTTTAAAAGAACTGTTTTCATTAAAAGAAACAAAAGCCAAATTAACAACAGCATGCCCACCTCATATGAGAGTTTAGATAAAGAACTTGGGGAGTGAGAACTATGACATCCCTATTTCTATTTTTATAAACAGCCCTGGGCATGACAATATGACAGCTGAAATGTATGGGTAAGGAAGGCATAAACTTGTTTGGGTATGGGTTTTCCCTCGTTACTACTGTAGGAATCAATCAATGAAATTCTTGGGGTTCAATCATGCTACCATCACCTTCATTTCAAAGGTCAGAATACTAATACCAGCAATTAAAGGCATCATTGAGCTACAAAATACTACAAGTTGTTGGTCGGGTCTTCCTGAACCAACTATTGCTACACAACATCGTCAACCTTGAGCACCCAAATCACAGTGCAAAATACCAAGAGCAAAAAGCTACAGAACATATGTTAGAATTCTGAACTGTTAAATCATCTCAAAGGATTCAATGCCATCAGAACTGAACTCTAATAACTACTAGATAAGGCAGAAAGCAATCTATAAAGTTGACATTAACATTAGGCCTTCACAAATTGACCACAAAAATAGACGAATGTAAAAGTGTTTGAAGAACTGTAAGGCACCATAGAAATGATAATTGTAGTTCTTATTAGAATCAGAGCAGTGAAGAAATCTGAAATCCTAAGGCTGATCAAGTTATGTAATAGCCATACCTATCAAGAAAAATCCTTGTTTCATAAGTGTAATTTCATTCATTCACCCAATAGTCAATTCTAGTGAAAGGGAGATAAGCTAAAGATCATTTCAAATCACAGATAACTGACACATGCATGCACAGTCCTACCCATACCTCCATGTTAACACAAGGTAGCATGGAAGCTCAGACTGACAGGAAAGAGAATGAGGCCCTGAAAGGAGCAAATTAACTAAAAGATGACTGGATTTTATATACTTGAAAATATAACAAGACAGGATGCTGATCCATGAAAATAAATGTCTCTGGTTCTCTATGTAAAGCTCTCAGGTAAAACAGAATGTAAATATTATCAAAAGTTCCCAAGGTAAATATGTAAGTGCTACTCTACACTCAAAGCTATACTATAGAATCTCACAAAGAAGCAAATATATAAGAAAATCAGTGAGGTTTTCTATCTTTAACTATAGAAAGCATTTCTTCCTCTATTCATCAAATGGTAAAGCAGGCCACCAACACTGAGAGTTTAGGACCCAGCTACTAGGTAAACCAGCTTTGCAACTGTAAGAGCTGAGCTTCCCATATCAAGGGACAATGGGTTTTGATGAAAGCAGTTAGCTTATTACTACTATTTTTTAAGTATGATAATGGTATTAAGATTATCTTTTTAAATTGGCTGAGTCGTTAAGTTCATGTGCTCCACTGTGGCTGCCCAGGGTTTCACCGGTTCGGATCCTGGGTGTGGACATGGCACTGCTCGTCAGGCCACATTGAGGCGGTGTCCCACATGCCACAACTAGAAGGACCTGCAACTAAGATATACAACTATGTACAGGGGGGATTGGAGGAGATAAAGCAGGAAAAAAAAAAAGAAGATTGGCAACGGTGGTTAGCTCAGGTGCCAATCTTTAAAAAAATAAAATAAAAAGGTCCTTTTCTTTAAGAGATAAATAAAATAAATATTCACAGGTGAAATTATGAGTTACTTCAAAACAATCTGTGGAGAGAGATAGACAAAACTGTTTACGTGCTGATATTTGTTGAAGCTGAGCAATGGAGGGACGGGGGATTCATTAACTATTCTATTTCTGTATATGTTTGACATTTTCCAAATGGAAAAGTCATTAAAAAAACAAACAAGGAAAAGAAAATACAAACTTTAGAGTCTACTTCCAACCCTGGCAACAAACTAGGCTTTTGGCTTGGGCAAGTCTCTAGGTTTCAGGTTCTCAGTCTGTAGAACAACGGCGTCATACTCGATGATCATCAAGGTCCCTTCCAGTTGTTACCATTCTGTAAATCTTGGACTGGGAATGTGCAATGGATACATAAGAAGTGAATTATTATACCAGCTTCTACGCGGCAGGCTAAAGTCAAGTGGAGGCAGGTGGAGCATGTAGAAGAAACACTCTAGAGCATGCTGACAGAAGAGTGTGGCACAGACATGGGCTGCTTAACAGTGATAGCAAGTGAGATCACCTGGGCTGACAGCAGACTCAAAGGGTTCCTACAGGAAGGTTTCACAGCCCATGAGGGATAAATTGGGTGAGAAGTTCAACAAGAGCAGTGGAATCATTAGGTACACTGTATGTGGCAAAGTGCTCAGCATACATATTTTGCGGACACTGCAATACATACTGCTGTTCATCAGCAGTCATCTTCAAATGCCAAGGATTAGCAATTAGTTTTGACTTTCACAGCCTACACACTCTGGGCAATGACTCTTCAAAATGAGCTATTTTTATCATTCATAATTAAATTTACAATTCTATAGCACTTTAGTTTATCAAATACATAGATATATATATATACACATACTTTTTTTTTGGCCCTCACATCAATTATACAATATGAGTAGAACAAGTATTTACAGTTAAGAAAATTATGGTTCAGGCTCACAGTTAGTAATGCTATAACTAAATAGAACTCAAAACCATTTGTACTGAATGATCCAGTCTGTCACCTTATCTTTTTTTTTCTTTTGGTCCTTAAAAAAACCAACCTGCCTCCCGACATTTCACTATTTAAAGATTAGGTCCTTTTCTTTGTGGTGTTAGTCTTTCGAATATTTTGCTACCAATTTGATCCTTCATCATAAGATGGAACAAGGAGAGTGAAAATAATGAAAATGTATATTGGCAGATTTTGTTATCAGATCTTATAAAACATTCATGGAAAAACAGGTTACAACTAAGAAATAAAACCAAAATTATAAAATTTGGTAAACATTAATTCAGTGATTACTAAAAGCAAGGTCCTATATTAGATGGTGTTAATTCCAAAGACATACAGACATGGGCCTTAGTATAAAGTAAATTAAAGTTGTTAGAAGTAGGTTTCACTTTTGATCCTGCATATATCCTCTAACCCCGAATTAACTCAGGTAGTTGTTACGTGAGTACATGCATTTACATGTGTAAAAACACACACAAATCTACCTCTCTCTATATATATATGCACACATATACACAAGTAAACATAGACATATACAGTCATGCATCGCTTAACGATGGGGATACATTCTGAGAAATGCGTCATTAGGCAGTTTCGTTGTCGTGCAAACATCCACAAACCTAAACGGTACAGCCTACTACACACCTAGGCTGTACGGTACCAATCCTATGGCACCACCGTGATATTGTGGCCCGTCGTTGACCAAAATGTCGTCATGCAATGCACCAGTGTACACGTGGAGAGGGAGAGAGCCACTGAGATACTAACTTACCCAGACTGATGCATATCATGTTTATTTACAAAATATCTGTCAAATACCTCTAGAGCAATAACATTTCCCCACTTCAGAAATGAGGGTGGACAGAAGATTTCCAAGGTCCTTTTCAACTTTACCCCAATAATTTACTGAAAATATAAGTCCTGATAAATAAAAATACACTATAATGCGGAGATCAGGATCTAATTTCAAGATTAATTTCTTATTCGTTGCTAAATCTTTCAGGTCTATGTTTAACAAAGGATATCAAAGTTGCAAAACCAACCCATTTCACTTTCAGAGCTTTCAGTGTCATCAACTCAGTAAATTATGTTTTCAAGTAAGAGCTTTAGCAAGAGACAGGTATAATTTCTGCTTTTTGAGGCTCTTCAAGACTAAATATTTAATCTTCTCCTGTCATCAAAACTGATTCTTACGTCAAGCACTGATCCAGAGAGATCAGCTCGCTCCAGATTCGCGCAGCAGAGGTTGGCATGTGCAAGATTGCAGCGGCTTAGATTGGCCATTTTGAAGTTAATGTATCGAAGGTCCAAACGAGAAAGATCAGCACCACTGAAGTTTAAACCCTAATATTAGAAAACACAAACTGTCACAATATTTAAACCATCTGTTGTACT
Organism: Equus asinus; assembly: GCF_041296235.1. Lineage (NCBI taxonomy): Eukaryota > Metazoa > Chordata > Mammalia > Perissodactyla > Equidae > Equus > Equus asinus. The sequence goes on along the minus strand of NC_091792.1, from coordinate 66,444,312 downwards.
AAATTTAATTACTATAGCCAACCACCAAGTTTTTTAAAAGCACTTGGCAATTCAGTCATTTGGAGTTTATTACAAAACATGAGCAAATGGAACTTAGATATATAAAATAAGTGTTCTTAGTAAAAGAAACTATTTACACATAACATTAGAATGCAACCTGGCTACACCTCATTTACATGCAGAAGTTTCTAAAGAGGGATCTCTGTGAGCCAGGCACCTGTTAAGTATTATTTTCATTAAACCTGGTTGTATTTAAATTATTTTATTAATTCAATAATTCAAGACAGTTTTATTTTAAAAAATTGAGTATTTTGGTTTTTAAAATCTTTAATGCTATAATTCATAAAAGTATCTGCCACTGACTAGCCATACAAAACAACTGTACAAACACTTCAATTTTTATTGTAATTGCTGGAATTTCTATGTATTACTCCAAAACTGCTATATGAGACATAACAAGACAATAAAAAAGGCTATTACATCTCTTATTTGCTAATCATTTTAGGATTAAATCAACGCTGTGACTCATAATTAAATCATATCTTGCATGAAAACAGAAAAGAAGGCCAAAAAAAAAAAATCCTAGAAAATGTAAAACTTTAATCACAGATTTGCTAACACAAATAACTCATGTAAAAGTCTGCTTTGATTACCTGGCAACGCAATTCTGATTTGGTTGGAGTAGCTAGCAGAAATCGGACAAATTCCTTTCGAGATATTGGTGAATGATCCTCTGGTGGTTGAGAATTCTTGAAAAGGATATTAAGAAATTAATGGGGGCATTTTGGGAGATAGCTACAATAAATGTAATACTGGTTAACATAAAAAGAGCCTTACCTTTATTGCCACTTCTAGGTGTTCAATCAATGAGTCAATACCAAAAAATCTGGCTTCTTCTAACACACCTATCATAATAAAAATGATTTGACTTTTATAGAAAACTACTCATTTTAATATTTATAGAACTCTTTATGTTAAATTCTCACAATAGAAGTGAAATTCAACAAGCAGGATATGAATCAATAATATAGAAAAAAATTACTAATGTTTAGAACATATTTATAGACTATTTTTAAATATTTGTAAAACAAGGAAGTTTCCTAAATAGTTTAATTCAGCAAAAGAAAAAAATGGAAAATTAATGAATTAGAATGAAAGCCTTCCATATTTCAAAATTATTTCCAAAAATTACTTTAAATAGGCCACAGGCAAAAAATCCTGGTATCATATGTTCCTAAAATAACTGATGTAGTAATTTGACTGTGAATCCAATAATAAGTGATTAGTTCACCTAATCTTAACATTTCGTTGACCTTTTTCAATGGAGCAGATCTGAATAGGTTTGTCACAAATGTCTTTTACTTAACAAATCAGAAAATTGTAGAAATGAATAAAGGTAAGTCAGCCTCAAAACAAAAGTCAAAAGTATAATCTAGAAACCTTTCTTATAGGAGAAGCAACTTTAAAAAAAAGACATCTAAATGATAAAAGGGATTTTATCTATGATTTACTTTTCTTAATTTGGTAAAAAATCTGTACATTTTCTAGGTGACTCAGTATGTATAGTTTCCCACATCTGTTAGTGAGCATCTTCATCTGTGTGTGGGAATGAATTTGGAATCCATTCTCCTTCAAATGAAGACCTCGCTCACACAGTTGGATGAGTCTACTTGTAAAAATCAGTAAGGACTCAGAAATTACAAAGAAAGTAAGAGATGTAATCCCTCCCCTCAAACGGTTCCAAGCTAATAAGGGTAACTATATGTGGATATTGAAAAACACTGCAGGTATTCAGGAAGATGATGATCTTTCCTGGGAAAACCCAACTCCATCTCCAATATTCCAATTGCAAAACAAAGGTCATGTGACACACAGCACTGTTCAGGTACTCGCTCTGGCATAACACTTCCGGCCTACACCAGAGTGGCCTCACCTCCGGCTTCCTCATGAAGGGGCAGCCATACTCCAGTATCTGTCCCTGGTAGAAACCATCATAAAAGGTTCTAGTGGGCCTCGCTCAGTGTGCTGAGACCTTCTGAGTAAATCAGAACCTCCTGGGGAATGTGCTAAGGTTTTTTCCTAATTCTAGGTTTGGAACTAAACTTTCAAAACTTTCAGAAAAGCCTTATAAATTCAAAAGGCACCCACAGAGGACAGCTGAGGAAAGGAAGTAACATTCAGCATATTTTCTGTTAGCACCAGGAGGACCAGGATTTGAAGTCCAGCTCTGCCACTCACTACCTTTTCTGTCTTAGACAAGTTACTTAATCTCTATCAACTAAAGTTCCACATCTGTGAAATGGGGATATTACTACCTTCCTCACAAAGTTGTTAGAAGTGACAATGCATATATATTATCTGGTATAATGCCAAGCACCTGCTAGGTCCTCAAATGATCACCATGATTATTATTAAATTCTATGATTTCTCACATTTAAGACCATTCTCTTTTTACTATATCAAAATGGGGTTCAGAAAATTCATGTTAATTTTAGAGAAATAAATATTCAAATGCTGGAAAAGTTCTCAAGTTAGTAGAATAATTGGACTGCGGTGAGATTTAGCTAGGAGGTAGGGAAAAGATGATTTAAGTCAAGAAAAGAGTTTTGAAGACAAATGAAAGAAGAAAAGGAGGACACGATTCATTGGAAGAAGTGAAGGGCATTAAAGGCAGGGAACAAAATGAAATAATGAAGGTAAACAAAAACACACTGATGAAAGCATAAATTAGGAAGAGCAAGAAATAGGTTATCTAATAAGTGGGAGGAAGATAAGTTACTGCAGATTATTTTAAAGCACATAATTACGGGGCAACTTGACGCCAATGTAAAGAGTTTGGGTGGAAACTGTACTAATCAAAAACAACACTTTATAAAGTGAATCCAGGAGAGAGCTCTGCTTGCTGAATGACTGAATAAATAAGATCCACGGCCGAGAAACAGGAAAGAGGGACACCAAGCGCAGCTGGTAGCAGCCTGCCCAGCCGAGGGCTGAGAGCACAGACATGAATTTCTGATGTCATTTTCCAGGCAGGGAGGAGACGAAATGCTGTCAACGATACAAGGAAAACTTAAAATGGGAAGCATGAAAGAGCCCCTAGGACTCTGAAGCTGAGGTTTACATGTACTCAGGAGAAGAGCATGACCTCAGAGTGAAAAGCAGCAGGGACACAGGTGCAGAAAAGAGTGCACAAGAATGGATCACTGGTTATTTCATAACAATTTCTGCAGAATGACTAAAATAACAGGTTATAGAAGGTTTAAAGCAACAGTTGATAGAAGGTAAAAAATAAAAAAGCAACAAGAATTGAGTTTTGAACAGTTATGGAGCTAGATGATAGGGTCAACCAGTATCATTTTTCAGTGGGCAGGCTTTAAAGGCAGTATAAAAGTTACTACAGCAACAATAAAAGTTATTGAGCGTTCTGTATTTTACTACAGACACTGAAAGCCAGCAGCCCCCAGGCTGATTCTGACGTGTTTGTATGTAGCGTTTTCAAAATCAGAAGACTTTTAGATTTCCAGCTTTTCTTTAAAAATCAAGGCTCTGGCACCCTAAGTCCACACCCTCACATGGCAATAATCTGTGGAGGCTGCGTAGGAATGTGCACTCAAGATCACCACACCCCCCACCATTCCTCAAGTCAGACCAAAGAGAGTCCCTTGGAGGCCTATGAGCTTTGAATATGCAACCACTGCTTGACAAGGGCCCTTGTCTACACCATCTCCATGAACCGCTACAGAAATCTTGTGATGTTGTCAGGGATGAGGGTATTTTTAATAGTTTTCAAAGGGGACTCAGAGAGACTTTTCCCAACTGAATCCTCAAGTAAATTGTAGCATTGAGATTCCAATCTGATCTTATGAGTTCAAAGAATAATACCCACTTGACCACTCTACTACTCAATATAATGGGAAGGTCCATAACTTGAAGCCAGATCAGTAACAATTCAATTTAAAAACAACATCAAAATCCTTTAAAGTCTCTTGTGATAAATCCAAATCTATTTAGAATCTAAAATCGGAATTTACAGGTTAGATATACACCCATATACGCAGACTATCTACCTGAAAGACGGTCTGCCCATGCCTGCATCTATTTCTATACACTTCTGTACTCACAGACATGTAAGAACACATAGTTCTAAAAATGGAAAAGATGTACCTTCACTTTATGAAAATATACTGTTACTAAGCAAGTGAAAACAAAATAAAAACCATAAACTTACAAAAAGGTGAGGAATTATATTGAAAACTTACCCAATAAATTAATGCCATCATTTACAATGAGCTGTCCATGACGCAAATAGTTCAGAATGGGTTCAAAGTACTCAGGACTTCGGTCAATTAAAAACGCTCCTCTATGATCTTGCTTATTTCCCCAGACTCCTGTGTTGCATTAAAATGAAGAAAGCCCCCCATAAACAAAAAACAAAGTTAGAAATTCATAGAAGAAAAACTGTGTAACATACCAGTAAGTTTTTGCTCTTATAAAAATTATTGATATCATTAAAAGTACAGAAGGACAGGAGTTGTAAAGTCAATACAGTTACAAGTAGATCATGCAAACGTGCAAACGATGTGTTGCACTCACCTTTGTCCTTAAACATGTGGGCCAGCATACTGTCGGGTTCTTTATTCACTAAAGTGCTCCTAAGAATTCAGGGAAAAAAATGGATTTCTCCATTTGTCTTTATAAACAAACATATTTAAGTCAAGAATATACTCGATCCCAGCTGCTCTCTCAAAAAGATGCATGCTATAACCTGGTAGGAGTGGTGCTGGGAAACAAAAATGTGCAGTAAGTTGCCACTTATCAAAATCCCTTCTAATCTGGCACTTCCTTTGATTTAGATGTTGTTTTAGTTTCCTTTAATTTAAAGACTAACATATCCTTTTAGCAAGCTATCATATCACAATATTCTTGATCCAAACTTAAATTTTTATCTCTTTAATATAAGGAATTGCAGACTCTGCAAATTTCAGTATTGTTAATTTTTACTTGTGTTGCATAAATATTACTCAATATCTAAAAAGCATGTTCTAAAACACTAAATTCATGCTTTTCACACTTTTCCCGGAATGACTTGTAAAGCATTTTTCTACTCTTTCACTGAAAAAAAGCTTTCTAAAAAATGGTTTCAGATCATATAGTATATTTAAGCAGCATTGGAATATCTTCTAAGGAAATCAGCAAATTGAAGGAAAGAACAAATAGTACATAGTGCCCCCTACATACACACACACACACACACACACGCACACGCACCTACCGTGTAGTTGTAAAGTACCGCCCTCCAACATTTAATGTTAGCCAGTCTGTGTGTGATCCTGACAACCCTTCAGGTAGTTTAGAATCTGTCTGAGGATCTAGAGATGACATGTAGAAAATAATAAAGACATTAAGATTGGGGATTTGGGGAAGATGGCAATAGCATAAGTTTTTAAAATAAAAACACACATAAGAGTATACCAGAGCTACTAAGACAGGAAAACCCACACCCATAGACAGCATCTAAAATAAAACTAGGTGATAAGGTATTCCCACCAACACCAACAGCTAGAAGAGCAGCATGGCATCAGCAGCTTTCACAGAAGAAGCTGAAAGAAACAACAGGGTATGTGATGAACCTAAGAATTCCAAAGTAATCCATAAATACTCACTTCAAAGCTCAGGGAGCCTATGTGCGAACAGCAGACGGCAAGTGGAAGGGGTGTGCCCACTCCAACTGTGGGTAATGGAAGTAGTGTGCAGGGAGATCTAAAGAGGCTAGAAAGGAACTCTCAACACCCACCAGCCAAAACTCCCTTCAAGGACAAAGCTCCAAACTGAGGATAAGATGTCGGGAAAAGAATCCAAGTCGAACAGATTACAGACAACAGAGACAAAAGAAAAAGGAGTCTGGATAAAAGTCAAAAAGGTCTAACAGAACCAGAATACATTAGAAAGTGACTTGCAAATTTTTTACTTCACAAAACAACAGAAAAGGGAATTCTAGAGCCATGAAATTAGAAGAACTTTCCTAAATCAGCCCTCCCTTCTCAAGTTAAGGAAAACTAATTTCACATAAAAATGAGGAACAGAAAATCCCAAACAAAATTTTTAAAAGAATAAGGAAAATTACATCCCTATAGTCAATGAAAATGTGCCAGAAAGAAATGCCCACAAAATGGCTAAATACTATAATCTAATATTGCAAACCATGCTAAAAGAAGTAAATAATACAAGGTATGAAAGAACAACATAAATCAGAATTAGAAAATTCAGAAATGAGAGGAGAGAATTAGAAATAAAAGAAAAACCATTTCGGAAATGCAGATTAAACTAGACGAAACACAGGAGTAAACACAAGCAGATGATGCCGTAAGGGAAGTAAAAGATGAAGAAGGAGAGCCTTAAAGATCAAAAAGAAACCAAGAAAGAGGTAAAAAGAATTTAACAGAAAATTTCCAATAGAGAAGACAAACGTAGAAGACCCAACAGACATACAGAAGAGTTGTGAAAGAAAAAATCAAAGCAAGACGACAAAATAAACACATGATTTAAAGCTCAAGAAAACTTCTGAAATTAAAAACCATTTGAAACTACATATTGAAAGGGATCACTGCACATGGGAGAGAATCTACCCAGAAGCCAGAACCAGAAATAGGCCACTAAATTACTGCACTTTAAAAAGAGACAGTCATTCTTCGGGTGACCTCGGATGACTTATGAAAGACCAACACTTCATGCTAGAATAAAATGGAGTAACATATTTAAGATATTTAAAGAAAGAAAATGTGAACCTAGGATTTTAACAGCTTAATTGAGGTATAATCAATATACAGTAAACTACACAGCAGTAAAGTTTACAATTTGTTCAGTTTTGAATATGATTTTATATCCAGCCGAATTGGTTTTCAAGGATAGAAGACACAAATTGCTATTAACATGCAAGACGTCAGAGAACATTGTTCTAACAAGTTCTTGCAAAGAATCTACTAGAGAACAAGTTTCAGACAACCACGGAAGGCATCCACATAAGGACTGGAGGTAAGCATTAAATACACTTGAAGCTATAAAACCAAGTGACAGTTTTAAGGGATAGAGTATAGTATTTAAATAATGGCTATATATTCTGAAAATGTAAAAACAATACAATTTTTTAAGTAAGGGAAGAAAGGAATGAGTATATGCAAAAAATGTTTAACTGTCTTTAGTAATCATATTGGTATTGAAGGTATTGAGATTGTTACTGACACTTTTATGTGTGTTTTGTGTGGGATGAAGTAAATGAATAATTATGTGACATTATAATTCTGTCATTCCCTATATCCCTGAATACCAGGATCATTGATACGGAAGAAAAGAGACATCAGCTTTGGATGTAAGACAGAAGTTGTTAGATAAAAATCTTATAATCCTCATTATAAACCAAAGTATTAGTATGAACTCATGAGATATTTTATTTATACATTATGTTACATATAAAACTTCATATCATATAAGCAGCTTTCACATATATGTATGTCAGCAGCTTTATATACATACTATATATAAATTTTGTCCCTAGCTTGTTATGTATTTCCAACTCTGTCCACCAAAAAGCCTAGTAACAATGATGAACCAGTAGCCATCTCCCTACCACTCGGATTGTGTCTTGAAATGACATTTCTCACTAAGAGAAATCAAGGCCTCTCGGAAAACACATTGATGTGGGTCTAGGACAGAAGGCTAAGATGAACACCTTGCTATTCCAGACAGTAAGAAAGCTAGAAAAGACTAAAGAGTTATGTTAAAAGGATTTGAGGACGTTTCCACTGGCCAAAAGTAAAATAATCTAGGGCTGGTCTGGTGGTGCAGTGGTTAAGAGTGCACGTTCTGCTTCTCAGTGGCCCGGGGTTCGATAGTTCGGATCCCGGGTGTGGACATGGCACCGCTTGGCAAAAGCCATGCTGTGGTAGGCGTCCCATGTATAAAATAGAGGAAGATGGGCATGGATGTTAGCTCAGGGCCAGTCTTCCTCAGCAAAAAAAGAGGAGGATTGGCAGTAGTTAGCTCAGGGCTAATCTTCCAAAAAAAAAAAAAAACGTAAAATAATCTAGGCTTCAATAGACACAGAGGATGAAAACGTAGCAAATATTTTTAAATCCAAGAGTTCATAACAATAAAATAAACACACTAATCGATCACTTTTTATTTTCTTGTTTGTTTCTATGTATGCAATGAACCAATTAAGCAACCACTGCCCGCCAACCACTTTATGAGGCTAGTGGATAAAAGGAGATGAAAATAAATGTTTGCTCACAGTTTTAAGGTAGAGACAGAAGAGTACGCACTTACTTCTAAGTTGGCAACCACCTGTGCGATGATCCTGAGAACTCCCTCCACTCACCAAATACAATTACTGTGACGGCTTAAACAAACACTTACATATCAGGGTGTCATTGTATGGAAGTAAATATATCAAATACTCATTAAAGGTTATTACCCCACTTAAGTCTTAGGCTCTTTCTTTTGAGATCCACAGCCGCATAATTTTTCTTCCAAATCAAAGAGTGGAGTGTGTGTGTGCGCGTGCGTGTGGTTAATCTCAAGTCACTTTTGATTGATGTGATTTCATCACGTGAATGACTGTCAGACACTACGTATCCAAGCGACACAGGGTTAAAAAGATGTAATGCAACACTTACAGAAATTCTGCCAACTACTATCAAGGAGAAAATTTTAAAACAAGACAATTGTAGTTTCTAAAAATAAAAATACCCTCTTCGTGTCTGCCTTAATGAGCATGTGCACATCCAGAGCATTTTAAAGGCATGGAAAAGATGAGGTATCCATACTAAAATATGATCATATAGTTCAAATTAAAAATTGACTTTAACACACACACCCAATGCAGAGTCAAAAAACGTATGAAGATCTGAATACTGGCCTAGGATGCTTTTTAATGTTAAGTTTAGTAAGCCCATGTAAAATATTTGCCATTTCATCTTTTTTATTTTGGCAGACAAAATTGGCTTTTGAGGAAGTCACTTACCAATAAATGGTTCTCCTTCACACACAAACAAAACATCATCATCCCTGGGGAAATCAAAATTTAAAAATTCACTATCAAAATCCAGAAATCACATTAATTATCTGTTGACTAGAGGAACTATTCCTTAGAATTAGGTAGAGGACAGGTTTCACTATCAATTTATATTGCAAAGAAGTTGACTGACTAAGTTTCCAGTGCTTTGCCTAACCCCCTCAATTTACCATCTTTGGATTTAAATTCAAATAAGATTCTGCACGTGGAAGCACTTTTGAAATGGAAAAAACAAAACAAAACAAAACCTACTATACAAATTATGTGAATTCAGCTGTCTTATCAGTTGAAGAATGTACTATTATGCTCAAAGGATATGATTAAAGCCATAGCCAACTCTTCTTTTTTTACTTTCATTCTGTAACCCTAAATAAATTATTGAGGTTTTCTCCCAACTTATCAGCTGCTTTGTGCTCTGGAAATGAAAAGATACTTTCATAGTAAACCTAGGAAGAATATAATTGGAAGTAACTCTGCTGGAAACACCCACTATACACCCACCACAACCCCAAATGTAAATGACTGCACATGATCCACAATTCTGGATTATCAGTGCATGTCCTCCCGCCCTGCCCCAATCCATCCCACCATTAGAGTAAATAAATGATCAGAGATTATACTGTGAGCCACAAACTGTTAAACAGGTAGATATCTTATAGTTCATAAGGCTTCAGTCATAACCTTCTATGTCGTAGAAATTTTTATTTCCTATAAGAAATCAGGAATATATTGAATTTTTCTTAGAAGCAGAGGCTGTATTCGTTACAGAGAAATTTAGGTTGCTGTAAATCATTCAACAATGTGACTCAATTATCCATAAAAACTAAAAGAAGCTGGGTGACAGATACTGAAAAACTAGGAAATTCTCCTAACTTATTTGGATTTTAAACACAGTCTATAATCTTTTCTACTAGCTCACTGTGTCAGTTAACTTTTTAAGACTAGTATGAAAATTTGTTTTCTTCTCATTAACAAAAATCAACTACTAAACTGTATGACCTGGGTAAGTCATTTAACTTCTCAGAAGTTTAGTTTCCTCATTTACAAAATGAAGGGACTAAAAGTGATTAACTTCCATGGCAGTATATTACATTGGAAGGTCATTCTGACCCGGGTTTACATGAAAATTAAAATTTGTATACCATTATAATTTAGAGCATCATTATCTTTACACTTTCAATTTAAAAAAACCCCATGCTTTGCTAATTAAATGAGGTAACTTGGGCAAAACAAATATAACATAACTGGCACTATCAGGACTTAATCTGTGTTCCCCTCCCATCTTCTTTGTTAAGACTCTTCCTGCTCCAAAATTCTATGATCTTATGAGGATGGAATGAGGTGAACTACACACTTTAAAGAGATAAATCTGCCTGGGACATTTAAAAAACAAAACCAAAAAACAAACCAAAAACCACTATTGTGCGGGATCACTGGTGAGTTTATTGGGGTTAAAATTCTATATTCAGCAAGTTTTCACCAAAGTAGGTCTCTGTAATGTTTATAAAATGCAAAGTATTCTTAGGAAATGAACTGACCAATAAGCAATAGCATATAAAATTAAAGAGATTAGATTTCTAACATTAAAAAAATGCATATCTTATTAGATCCACCTCTAGTAATATAAAGAAATTACTCATAGCCAAATATGAACTATGCAGAAAGACTATGGGTATATTGGAATGTACTGAGGATTTTCTATCTGATCAATACACTGTAAATCCAAATGATTCAAATTCCAAAGAGCAAATTCTAGGCAATCATTTGCCCAAATCCTTAATTCTCAGCAGTGACTAAACTACTGCTTCAGGGAAAGAGCATAGCACCAAGAAGCTGAGGCACACTGTAGACAGCTTATAAAAATGGGAAGGTTACCTGATCAAAGCAATATCATCAATCAGTCCACCTTTCCCATTATACACACTGGTGGCTTTTATGCCGAGTTTACTGCTGGCCACAGAAAGCAAATCAGATAAAGTTCCATATACAGCGACCACCTGTAAACACAACAAATTAATTTGAACAACTTATACAATGAATTTCATCACTCACAAATTCCAAACCACCACACTATAAACAGGACTAAAAAAATCAGATTATCATAGAAAAGGAGATTTTGAGAGGCTGTTAACAGTATCCCTTTCTTCCATGACTCAGATATTTATTTAGTGCCTAATATTGCTGAAATCCAGAACTAAAAAAGAAACTCAGTGAAAACAGCCTACAATCTCAAAGTTGGTTAGAGTGCTCCAGTTCTTAAGACAGACAGACCGCACTTCACCAGATTCTGACATTTTCTAGCTGTCGACTTGAGATGAATTATTTAACCTCTTTATGCTTCTGTTGCTTTAACCAGGAATGAAGAAAACTGTCACACCCACATCAGAAAATTGTCAGGAGGATGAAACAAGTTAATGCACGATAAGAGCTTAGAAAAGTGCCTCAGACCTATTAGATCTTTATGATGTTGTTTTTACATTATTCCTTTGTTATAGGAATGGTTTATTTTAAAAACAGGAATGACTTACTGCTGTTTATTATAACACTTACCACATCAACTACCACACGAAAGGTAACAACTTCCCACTTCATTTATTTAATTCTTCAATAACTACCTATTTTTTAAAAGCCAGCTTTTAACTAACAATCTAAATACAGCAAAGGGCTGGGTTACAATGACTTGACCTGTCCTGCTTTAAAGCAGGCACAGTCTGCTATATGAACAAGATATATGCACTGGCCTAGGCAGCGGGTCAAGAATCTCTACACACAGTGAATCTTTCGTTCCAGCCATGACCTATAACTATGTGCTCCCAGTGGATGAGTTGTATACTTGGCCTATTACCAGTTAGGATGTCTGAAAGTTATGAATAAAAGTAGGTGAGGAGCTGAACACGAAGCATAAACAGCCAGTTGACTTTCCACAGGACACTGGATAAAGGTGCCATATGAAGGAGGAACTGGCTGGTCCTTTGTTCCCTGGGGACTGGAGGATAGCAGACACTGCATTTGTAGGTAAGGAAATGAAGCGAAGACCAGGGTATGGAGGGAATTGTTTGCTAATAATAAAGTGTGCAGTCTTGCATAGCAGAGTGCTGATTCCAGCTGTTTTCTCTTGGATCATAAGGATAAAAAGCCACAGAAGTGTTGCAAGCTGGGGCATTTTGGGGAGGGGTTGTAGGCAAGCACAACTTAAAGGGATTAAAAGTCATGCACAACCCCAGTGTCTGTAAAAACATGAATGGATAAAGAAAATGTGCTGTGTATATACGCGCACATGCGCACACACGCACACACACAATGGAGTATCATTCAGCTATAAAGAACGAAATTCCAATACATGTTACAACATGCATGAATCTCAAAAACATGTTAAGTGAAATAAGCCAGACACATGAAAGGACAAATATTGTGTGATTCCACTTAAATGAGATACTCAGAACAGGCAAACTCATAGAGACAGAAAGAAGAGTAAACGTTACCAGGGCAGAGGGTGGAACGGAGAGTTACTGCTTAATGGGTAGTTTCCATTTGGGATCGTGAAAGGGTTTTGGAAATAAATAATGGTGAGGTTACACATACTGTGAATGTACTTAATGCCAATGAATTACACACTTAAAAACGGCTAAAATGTTGACTTCTATGTTATGTATATTTTACCAGAAAAAAAAAAGCAAAGCACTTGGCACAGTGTCTTGCACACAGCAGACACACCATAAAGGATGGAAACCAGAGTAAACATGTCCCCCGTATTTCTCATTTTTCACCTCTGTAACAGAGGCTGGAGTTCTAACCGTTATTGCAGATACATGTTCCTGGGAGAAAAGGGAAAGAAAGTACATGAGGCATTACATACAGTAAACCTGGTTGTGCTAAGGCAGAGGGCATGAAGAGAGAAAACAGAGAAAAGAAAGAACCAAAAATGCAAAGGACCAAGAGATTGACCAAAGCAAATGAAAAACAGCTTTTACAGTCTGGGAGCTGCTAAGGGAGGGTAAGAACATCCTCCTTTCCAATATCAGCATTCTTGTCATGGTTGTTGTTACACTAAGAACTTTCTAAATCTTTCTCTTTCTCCTCTTATTTATCTTTGCTTCTCGTGTATCTTTACAAGGCTTTATTTTGCCTGACATCATCCCCCCGTTGCCCTAACATCAAATTTCTCCCCCAGCATTTCGTTTCACTTCACTCCCTCAACTGGCCACGTCATAAAATGGATGAAATTTAATGCATCTCTTTATATTATGCTTCTGTATTTAATTTAAATATTAGAGCATTTTATATGACTGACTTTTAAAAAATACATCAAGTTAAATTGTTTTCTACTTCCACATGATTGACTTGATTTTTCCTGGGGGTCAGTTTTTCCTAATGAAAATAAAAGCCACCCGCCATGTTTGAAAGCTGCACTGTCCAGTCTGGAAGACCCTAGCTACAATAGGCTATTTAAATTTTAATTTACCAAAATTAACTAAAAGTTAAAAATCAGTTCATCAGTTACACCAGACATATTTCAAGTGCTCAATAGCCACAGGCTAATGGTTACCATATCAAACAGCACAGATATGGAACATTTCCATCATCACAGAAAGTTCTATTGGACAGTGCTGTTTCAAAGAGCAGAATAAAGTGAAGAACAAGAAACACCTATTTTAATTGTTAGGTTTGACCACAACACAGCAACCCACAGTAACAAAGTGATGGCATCCAACTCAAAAGCTGCTGGTTTATACTGAGGATTGAGCAGTTGCCATCTTCCATTTCTTTCCCATTGAAGTCAAATTTAATTATAAGATAAAAAATTTAAAAAACCCACACATACATACTGCCAATTCTCTGGGCAATGAAAGCACAACAGGTGTTTCTTTGTAGGTTGCTAAACTAAGGAGCACATTCTAGATATAAATTGAGTTCAACTTTATCATCACTTAAATCAGCCCTAAGATAGTATCGAACACAATTTTATCATTTCACCAAATGTTTTCCAATCTGACTTATCTGGACTGTAAAGGTTTAATGAGAAAGTTCTGATTTGTATTAGAAGACCTAATATCAAAGCCAGAAGAAAACAGCTGTCCTGGAGCAAGACTGTAAACCTCAGGACGGAACTAGGATCTACCGCATATCCCACTATGTCTGCAGTGCCCGGCATAGTTCTTCATTCAAAGACGGTAATCAATAAGTGTTGGCTGAATGAATGAATAAGGGATACAAAAGGGCTATGACTTGCATAGCTCATTACTGAATATTCTGAAGTTAAAAAAAAGCAACTTATGTTCAAGATATACAGAAACTTTGAACTGACCATCAGGTTGCTCAGAAGCCACTCACTACACTCAGATATGCGAGTCCTCATTTCAAATTCCTTAATGCCAACTTTTACAAGAAATATTAAAAAGAAAATGCGAATTCTGAGGCATATGGAGAAAGGCCAAAAAGTGAAAGCATAACGGACTCTTTTGGAGCAGTTTAAAAAAAACAAACTAATTCCCAAAACTTAGAAATCCTAAGTTTTTTTTTTTGAGGAAGATTAGCCCTGAGCTAACATCTGCTGCCAATCCTCCTCTTTTTGCTGAGGAAGACTGGCCCTGAGCTAACAACCGTGCCCATCTTCCTCTACTTTATATGTGGGATGCCTGCCACAGCATGGTTTGACAAGCACTGCCATGTCCGCACCCGGGATCTGAACCAGCGAACCCCAGGCCGCAGATGTGGAATGTGCGAACTTAAGCGCTGCGCCACCAGGCTGGCCCCTAGAAGTCCTAATTTTTTTTAGAACTATGGCCTTCAAAGGTTTTTGACCATGTATCTCATCAGTAAAACATTTTTAGGCACGTGTTGAAACATTTGTATATTTACTTATTTTTGAACTATATCCCACTGTCAGAAAGAATATGTTTTCCAAAATGATATGAGGATTTTCATTGACTATAAGCTGGCCAATAAGAATCCTCTAAATATTTATCATTAAATTTAGTCTGTCAAATATAAAATTGACTTTATCATTAAAAAGAAAAAAAGAAAAAATATGAAACTGTTGTCTTTATGTGCTGGAAAATAAGTTTAAAAGTCTTGCTAATTAGGATGACCCCATTGGCTAGTATTTCAAAGAAGAATATACACTTAGGGAAAGGTTTTATTGTTAATAGCAGCTATTAATGAGGACTTCAAATAGTCTTCTTTAAAATTTGGCACTTTTTTACTTCTTCCCAGACTCAAAGAGATGCACTGTTTTTCCCTCCTCCTTCACACAGAAGTGGCAGGGCAGCTTCTCATTGTCTACTCATGCTTGCATAATTAACACTGTCTTCAATCTGTAGCTTCTTTGAAGGAATCTTTTAAAGCCACATTTTGTTGAGGGTTTAGTTAAAACGGGATAATACAAATCTTAACCTGGCACTTCTAAGCTTCAGTCCAGCTAACACATTCAGTGACTGAAGGCACCTATTTTTGCAGATTGGAAAAATCAAGTTCTAATATTATTTTACATTTTTAAGTAAAAAATATAAATAAAAGGTATTTCTTCCTAAACTCTACTTATCCTCTTGCAAATCCTCTGTGGTGTACCATGTCACTCTGGAAAGCACTGTTTTCAGGAAGGCACAGCCCTGTCTTCAACATTACAACATTCACTAGTTACACTTAAGTTTCTTCAGTATACAGAAGAGTCATGGGGAGCATATGATGGAGTCCCCTGCAGTAACTCTGTGCCTCCCCAACCCCAGGCTTCATGGCCCAGTCTGGGAACCACTGAACAAGTCTTACAGGAGAGAAACTTATTGGAAAAAACAAATATTATTCTTACAGCCAGGAAGCAAAAACAGAAACTAGGTAAATAAGGAGATAATGAAAGTGACATAGATATTTCAACTGGTGGAAAGGAAACCAAACTCTTACTTTGTAGTAGTACTTTGTTTCAGCGTGTTCTTCATTAACATCATGTCACAAGCATGGCAATCTGGCTAAATAGTCACTTTATTTACATAAAAATGCAGTCTGTTATGTATTATTCTGCTCTCTTTTGTTAAATAAGAGTAATGATACTGTATTTTTAATCAGCGGAAGGGAGAGGAGAGAAAACACTGACAACTTTGGCATAGAATATGTTTTCCAAGTGGGTAGTAAAGATTATGGCATGACTTATTTTTAAAACTAAATCATATGAGTATTCTCCAGTCTGGCTTTTTACGATCTTTGTAACATAAACATATTTATCTTTAATTATTTGAGATGTGTTTTTTCCAATCTTCTGAGATTCTCTAGCAAAATATTTTTAAAGCAAAGAAAATTTAAATCCAAAAACCTAACCTAGTCAAAACTAGACAGCTTAAAAAAACCATAAATAGCTTATTAAAGAAATATGGCAAACCTAACCCAGCCAATCTTCCACAAGAACAAAATTCAATGTTTCAAAGAGATTTAGAACATAGTTAAATATTTATAACTGGGTCTAAACATCTTGTCTTTCATGGAATAACACAGAAATGATGGATAAAAAGGTCAATCAGAGGTCTGTTTTGGAGAACACACCACAATTGTAACTTTGAATGTACTATATCTTTTTTCCAGTAACAATATAAGTTTTAGATGATGAGTAGCAGCTAACAACCGACAAAACAGGTCTAGAAAAAGTTGATGGTCAGAAATAATGTAAATCTTGTGCAGCACATTTTGAGGTAGCATTCACGAAAACTCAAGAAGTTGAATTTATGCCAGTTCTGTTTTTTATGAATATTACATCTCTAAGACCAGAAGAATACAAAATTACAGTCAGCAAACTACACTGTGGTTCAAATTTTTACAGCATGTTTACTCAAAATCGCAGAGTAGTTGGAAAACTATTTTTTATATGGTGGCACAATTACGATATTTAAAAATTTACGTTTCCAAAATATGAAGGAAACAAAGTATTCTGGCAAATAACATAGTGAGGCCAATCTCCCTTTACCTTAGACTCTAAGGCTTATTACTTCTAGATGTCATCTAGTCACACCATAAATGTCTGCCTTGAACAGTCAAATTTTCCAAACAAGCCGACCAACTTTGAAGGGTGGGGCAGGAGGCTGAGAAGGAACAGGATTCATTTTGGCTTGCTCCGGCGGTGGAAAAATGTTTAGTACCACACCCTCAACAAAGGCCTAACCAAGCAAGGAGCAATGTCAAATCAACCCATTTTGGTCTACTGTCACAGTCTAAGAAACTAAAACAAGGCGAAATAATAAAGCAAGCACAGAAGTTTGGCGGCGACGGGGCTCCGGGCACCTAAAAGATGGGTTGGGGGGGGGGATCAAGAAAATGTCTCTAATTTTCAATCCTCTCTATTCGACTTAGGATGGAAGAATAGTTTATTTGTCCACCGATAAAGAGTTTAATTCTTTTTACCTGGTCAACCTTACATGCCTTAGTGGTTACCACCACTTTCTGGAGCAGATCATTACTCAGCACGAAGGGGGAAACGAGCGCCTTCTCTAGCCAGGGGTGGGGGCAGCGGGGTCGTCGAGGAGGAGGCGGGAGAAGGCACGTCAGCGCCAAGGCTCAGGTGACAGCGGCCCCCACGCCCCCCCCCGCCCTGGACGCGCACCTGGACGGGGGAATGAGTAAGCACAGGCTGACCTGCGCTCGCCCCGCCGGCAGCCGCGGACTCCCAGGGCGGGCTGGGGGAGGCCGCCGAGCCCCGCGCCCACCTCCCGGACGCCCCGCGCCCGGCGCGCGCCCGCCTCCCAGCCCCCAGCCCGCTGCCCAACTTCAGCCTCTGCCCCGCAGCCCGCCGCGCACTCCGCGGCGCTCGCCCCCAGCCGGCCCGCCGCGCCTCCTCCCGACCCCTTACCTTTCCGTTCTTGGGGCTGCCGTTAAGGAACAGGGTCACCCGCCTCATCGCGCTGCCCCCACTGGGTCCTGAGTGAGTCGCCACCCTCCCACCTGGCTCTCCTCCCACCTTTTTCCTCTCCCGCCCTTCCCCTCCCTCCACCCACTCGGGCTCTCCGCCCTTCGCCACCTTCTTTCTCCGGCCGACAGACACACGCACGCACTCTCCGTCCCACACCCCGGGGTTGGCCGGTCCTCCTTCCCACCCCGCCCCTGGGCCTCTCAGTCAGCCTGGAGCCCTTCCCCCACTCTCCCAGACTGGCTCGAAGCTCCACCAATCAACCGGCAGCGCCGGCCAGCACACAGCCAATCATCGCCCTGCACTGGGTGGGTCACACTGAGCCAGCCCTGCTGGAGGGAGGGAAGAGAGACCGCAGGCCAGCGGACGGGAAGGGTTATCAGCCAATCAGAGCAGAACCTGGAGCCAAGCGGCGTCTCAAAGCGTTACTGAGCAGGCGCAAACCCAGCACCAGGTGGAGCTTATTTGCATACGGAGGCGGGGCTTGAGGGAAGGAGGTGGGGCGCTAGAAGCGACCCACCCTAGTCAGCGCCTCCCCGCCGTACTCTCAGAGGAAACGGCTGCCGTCAGGACTGGCTGATTGGGTAAGAGCCAGCCCGTCGTTCTGTCAGGATTGGTCCAATGATTCTTTTCGAAGTTTGCAGCATCCAATCGACAGGCGGGGACAAACTAGTGGCTAACCGAAGGGTTCCTCCGCGAGACTCATGGAAAGTAGTCCCCGTGGACACAGGTCAGCAGCGGGTGTGTCTGGTCAAGTGCGTCACGTAGCTAGCGGTGGCTTCTCTCTGAGCCCACGAAGCCACTCCCGTCCTGGGACGGCGAGGCAGAGGCCGGGGAGAGTTCGGAGCGGGCGCGGACACGTGCGGGTGGCGGCGGCGTAGAGATCTGCAGAGGGACGCCGAACGCCGAGGGGCGGGGCCGGCGATTTGAATCCGGCGGCGGGTGGCGGTCGGGCCGAGGGGTGGGTTCGGGCACCGCGGCTGCCGGGTCCCGGAGACGGCGCGGCGGGGCCGGGACGAGTCTGCCTGCCGGCGGCGAGCTTGGCGGCCAGCATCAGCCTTCTCGAGCGAACCTTCAGGCCCAGAGAGCCGAGATCTGGAAGGCAAGACAGCCACGACGCGCCTCCGCGGTGGAGTGTTGGCGATACCCCAGGCGGGGGCGGGCCGGGCTGGGAGCTGGGGGTGCGGCGGGCGGCCCGGCTCGCGCTGCGGACGTGGGAGCGCCGAGCTGTTTCTGCGGCGTGCTGCTCGGAAGCGTGCCCCGCTTGTCCGGCCGCACCGAGCGAGGGGTCCTGCGGCCTGAACCGATCGCCCGCGGGGTTTTTAAAATGCAGGTTCGAAGGTCAGCCAGATCTCCTGAATTAGAATTTCTGGGAATCCTAAAAGCTGCCTGCTTAACAGGTACCCAGATGGTCCAGATGTTCGCTAAGGTTGAGAAGCCGTGGCTTATACACTAGGGAGTCTGCTCTGTTTCATCCTGAACAGCAGTTTCTTCCATTTCTCCCTGTTTAGTTTGAGCTCCAAAAGTACTCTCTTGATGTCCATTTTCGTGCCAGTATAGATTGCATTAGGAGTCGGCCTTGAGTGAGGATCTCGATCGAAGCACATTAATCTGAGGGGTGTGGTTATTTCTCATTTTTCTTACTCTTTTTTAGATGGATAACAATTCAAAGGACAGCGAACCCCCTGAAACCAAGGAGTCTGTTATTTATAACGCTGGTACGTAGTGATCTGTTGCCTCATTGTGAAATTTTAGGTTTAGGTGTTTGTCTTGATAACGATGTTTAACCCCCACAACGTGTTGTCTCTTTCAGAGAAGGCCTGTTTCACTTTGGGAAATGAGAAGTTTGTAACTCCTCAGAAGCGTGCAGCGGAAGTGACTCCTGATTGTTGCACACCAGATGCTTTTCAATCGCCTTTGGACTTCTCCTCAGTAACTGTAGAGCAATTGGGAATCACCCCTGAAAGCTTTGTAAAGAGCTCTTCCGGTAAGAGAAGTTGTCATTCTATTGCAGTGCTTTTGAAGTTTAAAAATAGCTCTAATATAACTCAATTTTGCTCATCTAGCCTGTCTGTCTTACTATCTTACCTTTCTAAATTGACTGACTCGGCAAACTTGTTTCCTCAGGGAGACTTCGTGCGCATGCACAGTTCATCTAGCATAGCAGATACTAGGGTCCCAGGCCACCCAACATTACAATGCTCCTAAGTCAGAGTTGTGCTCCATGGCCAAACTGGAAAGGAATAGTGTGTGAATCACTTTTTGACCAGACATATGGGTTACAGGAGTGTGTATACTAAAAGGAAAAGCAGTCTGTTCTGTGGTTATGTATGACAAAGGTAAGAGAAAGTTGAAGGGCAATTCAGAAAAGATGACATTGAAAGACTGGGATATGCCCCTTTCAAAATTACAAACAGAAAATTCACTCAAAGACTAATCTTAAAGCAGTAGAAATGAAATTCACAGGAGCCTGTGAAGTCTGATTTAGATGGAGAAGACGGAAATATGGGAATGGAATTAGATTAGAGAACAGCATTTAGAAATGGAGGGGTAATGTGGGACTTGAAAGTCAAAGGATGCAAGACTAGGAAATGTGGCACTGAGACAGGACCGAAGTGGCTTGCCATTCTATGTTCTCTTCTCAAGAACATCGCTCTTAGACCTTTAAAAGGCTAGATTTATATTGTGTGCTTAGGTGTATGGCCAGAACTCAGCGTAGTGTGCTGAAGGTAGGTAGGTATCTAAAAGAAAAATTACCTTGAAGAATTGGGAGCATGAGAGTACATGTATCTAGGTGGAGATCTTTCCTTTCAGTCTTGGGGATAAGACTGACTAATTCAGAAAAAGACAAATTCTTAGTCCAAAGCAAGCCATTACCCACCTCTCTGTGCAGGAAATATGAAACAAAAATGAGAGCCATTAATTAAGATGTGTTCATGCCTTTATTCCACAACTATTTGATAAATGCCTTCTATGTGCCAGGCACTGTTCCAGGAGCGTGGAATAAATCAATAGAAAAAACAAAGATCCCTATGCAACTTTTCAGGACAATTTTGCCTGTAATTCTGTATTTAGGTTTCTGTATCATCAGTTTATCATGCTTTCTCTCAGGCCGGTACATCTTGGGTATTCAGGATATGATTACTGACGATTGCCCTGTTTTATTCCAATTTAAAAGAAAGTTTTCATTATAGGAAAGTCATCAACCTACCTTAAAAAGTCCAGACGACGCTCTACAGTTGGTGCCCGGGGCTCTCCTGAAACAAACCATCTTATTCGTTTCATTGCTCAGCAGCGGAATGTAAAGAATGCAGAGAAATCTCCTTTGACACAGAATTCCCCTTTTCAGGTATGATTTTCTTCTAAGACCTGTCATGAATTCTTCCAGGGAGAATGTTTTGCTCTGTTATGAAGCTTTTCTGTAGTGTTTCTACCTTCAGTGCCCCTCATCTGTTTTGGATCTGGAGAGAATATTTTGTTTTACAGAAAGTATGCAGTTAGCATGAATGGTGATGTTGAGCATGGACATATTAAGAGTTAGGAGATGTTGGATAGAAATGGCTTTCTAGAGGAGCTTTCCATTTTGTTTTGTAAATTTTTTTCTAGTTAATGTCTGTTTTCCTATGATGACGTGAGTCAGTGTTTTCCGACCTTTTTCTGTTAGTATCTTGTCTCTGAGCGTCTAATTTTTTTGTGACTACTGTGTGTTGACATGTAGGGGCAAGAATTCCTCCAGGACAAAATGTATTTGGGATAACCTTGTGGAAGGGAGCAAATTATTTGTCAGCTGATGGGGAAGTATTTAGTATTTTTGCAGATTTTTGTCAGAATAATACAAGCTCCCAAAAATTCAAAAGTGGTACAAGGCCTACTATGGAAGACAGTCCCCAGCTTACCTTTGTTGAAGGACAACTGCTTCTGACTCTCGATATTGGCCTTCGTGTTTTACAGTGTTTACATTGGCACTTCTTTCTTTTTCCGTTTTAGACATTGTATGTGTGAGGCTGTGTAGTGCAGTGCCGTGGTTCTCAAAGATTATCTGAGATCCCCGGGGATCCCTGAGTCCCATTGAAGAGGTATATGAGGGCAAAACATTATTTTCTGATAGCACTAAGACTTGATTTGCCTTTTTTCACTATGCCGATGTTTGCGCTCATGGTGTAAAAGCAGTGGTGGGTAAAACTGGTCGTACCAAGCTGCCATTTTATTCATCACTGCTACTCATTCACAGGAAATAGCAATGCCGGTTTCACTTAGCATCCTTGAGGAAGCAATAAAGATTATAAATTAGTATTAATTCTCAACCTTTGAGTATGACGTAGGATGAAATGCAAATTATGCATCAAGGACTTCCAGAGTACGTCCAGAAGTGTGGTGGATGTTTTGAAAGAAATCCTGTGTGTGACTGTTCAAGCTGTAAGCTGATCTAGCCACTTTTTTTCATAGAACATCATTTTTACTTGAAAGAATGACTGCCAGATGTCATGGTTAGTCAGACTTGGGAATGTGGGCAACATTTTCTCAAAAATGAACAGCAAACCTTTAAGGAAAAACGGAAATATTTCTGACCAATGAAAAAATCTGAGTTTTCAAAAAAACATTAGAATTTTGGAAAACTTGTATTTCCCACCACGAGCTTGACAGCTTCTCAATAGCTAGACTTCTGATAGATCAGTGGGGATATTAATGAATGTGGTTTTTGTATTTCATAATAAAATGTGTCAACATTTGGAACATCTGCGTAACTGAGTAAATCAATATTTTTCCGTATGAGTGCATGCAAAATAGACTCTCAAATTGCACGGTAGACCCATGGATTTTAACATAAGAGAATATGAAAAGTTCAGTGATGTGATTTCATATTTGACATTGCAACTAACCTTTAAGAAATCTTTGTTACATTTTGTGTTGCAATAAAGAAGAATCTCCACAATTCTGAAAAGGCTATTAAAATACTCTTGATAGATATAACCAGCATGAACTGAGTCTTTGGTGTTCTTAATAATTTTTGAGAGTGTAAAGACTTCCTGAGAACTGCTGTTATAGTAGATATGAGCAGGAACTATGGAGCTATATTGCTGGGGGTTGATTCTTTGCTTTATTATTCATTAATTGTGACTTTTGGCAAGTTACTTATTCTCTGTCTTTTTCTTCATGTATAAAATGGGGGTGATGATCATAACAAGGGTTTTATGGGGGTGAATACATTAATACCAGTACTTAAAACTGTTTTATCTGGAACATTTTATGCTTTAGATTTATTATTGTTATTTCTGTGAAAAACAGGAATTTTCTATCACATCTCCTGGCCACAGCTGTTCCAACACTTTCCCTTTTCTCCATCCTTCCAATACAGTCAATTGTAAATTTTTTAAATTAGGGTTTAGTTTGTGTTATTTAATCATGTAGATGTTTTTCACAAACTCCTATGTGGAATGTTAGGGTCGTATTTCCTTCTTGCACAACATTTGTTTTTCCTGTAGTTAGTAAATACTTCTTTTGGTGGGGTTTAGTCTTTTAATTTGTTATATAATCTCATCCCCAAACTTGACAAAACTGTAAACCTTAAGAGTCTATAGGTTCTTTTCTCTTTTTTTGGTGTCCTGTGTCTTCTTCCTCCTGTTGCCTTGGTTACCATTTAGATTTGCTGGACAGCTGTCACTTTGTGACTTCCTTCCACCATCCTTGGTCATTCCCTTTTCCTCTCCCATTTGGATTCCCTGTTTCCTTGACCTCATATCTTTCTCTTTTCTTGGCTTACTACCTTGTTTTTCTGGAGCTTCTGCATATTTGACAAAGTTTACTCTTCTAGCACGTTTGAATTATGGTTTGTCTTAGTATAGAAATCTAGGTCGGACGTATTTTCCGTCAAAATTTGGAAGGCATTGCTCCATTGTATATTAGCCTACAGAGTTGAAGAATTCAACACATATTTTGACCCCCTGTCCTTGGTGTGGCCTGCTTTTTGATTCTGGAAGCTCTCTTCATGGTGTTATAAAATTTCAGATGAAGTTCCTTTCTTTCTGGATCGTTGAGGACATTATAGTTTTGTTGAAGTTTTCTTCCTCATCTGGCAGAATCTCTTTTCCTTCAGGTTCAGTTTTGCTACCTGATTATTTCAGGCTCTGTCTTGTGGTGGAATCTTTCTTCAGGTGGCTAGTGATCCTTGACTGTCTGTTCATTTTTAAAAGTGGGGCACTTTAAAAAACTGACTGGGAGCTCATTGTGCATGGTCTGGGTTTGTTGGCTGGTAGATTTCTATGTAGAACAATGGGACCACTTTTTTGTTGGAAGAACTCCAAAATGTCAGAATCCTATGGGTTTTTTCTCTTTGGCAGATCCGTTTTCTCTGAGAGGGATTCCTGGGGGTATAAACATTTGACTTCGTGTTCTATGGCTGAAAGTCTGACTTCATTGAGAAGGCTCGGACAAATTCTGTTTTCAGAACAGGGTCCCGTATCCTTAGCTGTTGATGGAGTCGTAAATCTCATGGTGTCCTGTATCTCTATGTTCCCTCCAAAATGTAAAGGCCCCTTCTTATTTGTGGAGAGATCTGTGCTACTGATACAATTTCAATGTTGTTCTTGTTTTGAGTCCTGCCCTTGACCCTTGTTTCAGAAATACCTGATGCTTTGGATACCTGAGCCTTTTTTGGGGGTCTGCCCCACGTCTGCTTGTTTCTTGCTATCAAACCTCCCTAAGGAGCCCTGTCAGTTTCAGCTTTCTCTGGCCCAAGTCCCTTTCTGTCCATTGATATTCTATATATGCTGTTGATTTCTCTCTTGTTTTTCTTTCTTAAGAATATGCATATACACAGAAACACACCCCCATTCATATCATATGACTATACTAAAAGAAGTACTTGAATATATAGTTCTAGTATCTAGCATCGTTAAAAAGCGGGGGCTTTTAACCTGAGTGGTTTTATGAACAGGACAGTGCTGTCCTTTACCTTTGAGATTTGCCTCTGCTGTAACTACCCCTGGTTGCTCTGCTCTTTCAGTTCTCACTTCATCTACTCTTTCTTCCTCAACAAATTCATTGAATGCATGAATAAAATAATTTTAAATAGTTACATGTTCCAATTTACTGAAATGTTCTGCAAATACACTAGTAGAACATTTTAGTTTTTTGTAAAGTATAAGGGCCTATATGCTTTAATAATTCATCCCCTATTTATTTTCTCCACCTTCCCTCATTTTAGAAAGAAAGCATTTTGGAGGAGAAGTTGAAGAGAAATGCCTCTCCGTCTTTCCTCCACTGCTCTTATTTCATTCTTGAATAGCTCACCAACTACATGGATGATCCATGCAACATCCTGGCGGTCTCGGGTCCTTGACTTCTGTAGCTCTGGCGATCTCTCCTCTACCTGAGCAGTCACTGCTAGTGTATCACCGTTGCACTCTTCAGTTCCATCATCTCTATCTTACCTACATGGCAGCCTTCTTTACGGTTCTCTCATCTGGTTGAAACCTTCCAACTATTGACCTTAGCACATTTTCACTGGTTCCTCTCTTATCCTTTACCCAATCTAGATTCTGTGTTCCAACAGTATAAAATTTTCTTGCAAATACTTTTTTAAAAGTTTATATAAATTAAAATGTATATGTACGTAAAGAATCAATTAGTACCGTAGCATTTATATATAAAAACAATAGTGTATAGCTGCTTTATCCTCCCTTTCTCTTTTTCTAAGGCTTTCAGCTTTTCTAGCTGATGCTTGTGGTGTTTGCTTCCACATCTCTTAGTTATATGTTTATTCTGCTGTTTCTTTTTTTTTGAAATTTTTTAAATTGAGGTATAATTGCCATAAAACATTATATTAGTTTCAGGTGTATAATGTAATGGATTTGTGTATATTCCAAGATGATTAGCAAAATGAGTTAGTATCTATTCATGTATAGTTAAAAAATTTTTTTTCTTATTATGATCACTTTTAAGATCTACTCTCTTAGCAACTTTCAAATATGCGGTACAGTACGATTAACTATAGTCACCATGCTGTACATTGTATCCCCAGGACTTATTCATCTTATAACTGACAGTTTGTTCCTGTTAACCCCTTCATTCATTTTGCCCCCCCCCCACCACTGACAATCACCAATCTCTGTCTCCGTGAACTCGTTTTTTATTTGTTTTTTTGTTTGCTTTTCCATTACACATGTAAGTGAGATCATACGGTATTTGTCTTTCTTTGACTGACTTCTCTTGGCATAATGCCCTCAAGGTTCATCCGTTTGTCACAAATGGCAAGATTTCCTTCTTTTTTATGGCTGAAAAATACTCGTGTGTGTGTGTGTGGAGAGGGGGTAAGGAAAATGTGGTATGTAGTCATTCATCCATCAATGGACAGTTGGGTTGTTTCCATTTCTTTCCATATCTTGGTTATTGTAAATAATGCTGCAGTGAATGTAGGGGTACGTATTTCTTTTTGAGTTAGTGTTTTTATTTCCTTTGGATAAATACCCTGAAATGGAATTGCTGGATCATATGGTATTTCTATTTTTAACTTTTGAGGAACCTCCGTACTGTTTTCCATGGTGGCTGCACCAATTTATATTCCCACCAACAGTGCACAAGGATTCGCTTTTCTCCACATCCTTACCCACACTTGTTATTTCTTGTCTTTTTTTTTGTCTCTGCAGGGAAAGATTTGCCCTAAGCTAGTATCTGTTGCCATTCTTCCTCCTTTGTCTTCCTTTTTCCCCCACAAAGCCCCAGTACATAGTTGGGTATAGTTGTAAGTTCTTCTGGTTCTTCTGTGTGAGCCACTGCCACAGCATGGCTGCTGACGGATGGGTGGTGTGGTTCTGCACCCAGGAACCAAACTGGGGCTTCTAAAGCAGAGCACACCAAACTTTAGCCACTATGCCATCAGGGCTGGCTCTTCTTGTCTTTTTGGGAATAGCCTTTCTAATAGGTGTGCAGTGAAATCTCATTGTGGTTTTGATTTTCATTTCCCTGATGATTAGTGACGTTAAGCACCTTTTCATGTGATTGCTGACTATCAGTATATCTTGGGGAAAATGTCATTCAGATCTTCTGCCCATTTTTAAGTCAGATTTTTTTTTTTGCTGTTGAGTTATGTGAGTTCTTTGTATATTTTGGATATTAGCCACTTACGAGGTATATGATTTGCAATTATTTTCTCCCATTCAATAGATTGCCTTTTCATTTTGTTGATGATTTCATTTGCTGTTGAGAAGCTTTTTAGTTTGATGTAGTCCCACTTGTTTATTTATTTTTTCTTTTTTAAAGATTTTATTTTTTTTCCTTTTTCTCCCCAAAGCCCCCCGTACATAGTTGTATATTCTTCATTGTGGGTCCTTCTAGTTGTGGCATGTGGGACACTGCCTCAGCGTGGTTTGATGAGCAGTGCCATGTCCGCGCCCAGGATTCGAACCAACGAAACACTGGGCCGCCTGCAGCGGAGTGTGCGAACTTAACCACTTGGCCACGGGGCCAGCCCCCCACTTGTTTATTTTTGCTTTTGTTGCCTTTGCTTTTGGTATCAAATCCAAAAAATCATCACCAAGACTGATGTCAAAGAGCCTACCGCCTATCCTTTCTTCTAGGAGTTTTATATTTTCAGGTCTAATGTTCAGGTCTTTAACCCATTTGGGGTTAATTTTTGTGTATGGTGTAAGATAGTGGTCTAGTTTCATTCTTTTGTTCTGTGGTTGTCCAGTTTTCTCAACACCATTTACTGAAGAGACTGTCCTTTCCCCATTGTATATTCTTGGCTCCTTTGTCATAAATTAATTGACCATATATGCATGGGTTTACTTTTGGGTTCTCTATTCTGTTCCGTTAATCTGTGTGTCTGTTTTTATGCCAGTACCATACTCTGGATTACAATAGCTTTGTAACATAGTTTGAAATCAGGGAGTATGATGCCTCCAGCTTTGTTTTTCTTTCTCAAGATTGCTTTGGCTTTGGCTATTCAGGGTCTTTTGTGGTTCCATGCAAATTTTAGGATTGTTCATTTTATTTCTGTGGTAAATGCCATTGGGATTTTGATAGGGATTGCATTGAATCTGTAGATTGCTCTGTGTAGTAGGGACATTTTAACAAGATTAATTCTTCCAATTCATGAACATGAAGTCTTTCCATTTATTTGTGTCTTCTTCAATTTCTGTCATCAATTTCTTACAGTTTGCAGTGTACAGGTCTTTCACATCCTTCATTAAATTTATTCCTAGGTATTTTATTCTTTTTGATGCAATCATAAATGGTATAAGAAAATCATAAATGGTTTTCTTAATTTGTCTTTCTGATAGTACAATATTAGTGTATACAAATGCAACAGATTTTTGTATGTTGATTTTGTCTCCTGCAGCTTTGTGAACTTATTTATTGGTTCTAACAGGTTTTTCGTGGAGCCTAAAGGTTTTTGTATCTAATATCATGTCATCTGTAAGTAGTGACAGTTTCACTTCTTCCTTTCCAATATGGATCCCGTATATTTCTTTTTCTTGCCTGATTGCTCTGGCTAGGACTTCCAGTACTGTGTTAAATAAGAGTGGCGAAAATGGGCATCCTTGTCTGGTTCCTGTAGTTAGAGGGTTGGCTTTCCGTTTCTCTCCATTGAGAATGATGTTAGCTGTGGGCTTGTCATATATGGCCTTTATTATGTGGAAGTACTTTCCTTCTATACTCAGTTTATTCAGAGTTTTTATCATAAATGGATACTGTAGCTTGTCAGATGCTTTCTCTGCATCTATCGAGATGATCATGGGATTTTTATTGCTCACTTTGTTAATGTGGTGTATCACATTGATTGATTTGTGGATGTTGAACCATCCCTGCATCCCTGGAATAAATCCCACTTGATCATGGTGTATGATCCTTTTAATGTGTTTGTTGTATTCAATTTCCTAATATTGTGTTGAGGATTTTTGTGTCTATGTTCATCAATGATATTGGCGTGTAATTTTCTTTTTTTGTTTTGTCCTTGTCTGATTTTGGTATCAGGGAACAGTTGGCCTTGTAAAATGTGTTAGAAAGTGTTCCCTCCTCCTCAATTTTTGGAAGAGTTTGAGAAGGATAGGCATGGAATCTTTTTTGAATGTTTGGTAGACTGTGCCGAGGAAGCCATCTGGTCCTGGACTTTGGTTTTTTGGGAGGTTTTTGATTACCTTTTCAATCTCCTTACTAGTGATCAGTCTATTCAGATTCTCTATTTCCTCTTGATTCAGTTTTGGAAGGTGTGTGATTCTCAGAATTAATCCATTTCTCCTAGGTTCTCCAATTTGTTGGCATATGACTTTTTATAGCATTCTTTTTTAATCCTTTGTGTTTCTCTGGTATCCATTGCAATTTTTCCTCTTTCATTTCTGATTTTATTTATTTGAGCCTTCTTTTTTTCTTGGTGAGTCTAGCTAAATGTTTGTCAACTTTGTTTATCTTTTCAAAGAACCAGCTCTTTATTTCATCAGTCTTTATTTCATTTATTTACACTCTGATTTTGATTTCCTTCCTTCTCCTGATTTTGGGCATCATTTGTTCTTCTTTTATGGTTCCTTTAAGTTCACCATTAGATTCTTTATCTGAAATTTTTCTTATTTCTTGAGACAGGCCTGTATTGCTATTAGCTTCCGTCTTAATACTACTTTTGCTATATCTGGTAGATTTTGGTATATATTGTACTTTCATTTTCATTGGTCTCCAGGTATTTGTTGATTTCTCTTTTAATTTCTTCATTAACCCAAAAAAAGCAGTACATTTTTGAATGTTTTATTTACTTCGTTTATTCTCGTTCTCCATCAGAAAATAAAGAAAAAACAATTTTGACTAGGGAACCTTTCGTTTGTTTTAAGCAGCATTTTGAAGTGCTCCCAATTCCTAGGACATTACACCTGCCCCTCCCATGATCAAATATGAGTACAAAAAAAGCACATTCAAGGTAAATTGTATAACTTTGGGATAACCCCTTTCTTTCTTCGTCTCTCATATAGATATGAGTTGCCCACCAACTTTTTATGAATGTTATGTGTTGTTTATGTCATAAAGGTTTACATCATCAACCATATTTGAATTTAAAATATTCTGTTATTATGTAACAGAGAGTTTGCTTTATGAAAGTATTTAAGTGGGAATGGAATCAAGTGTGTGAGGAGATTCACCATCAAGCATGTCTTCAAGATTTTAACTGAGTTTTCTTCATACAATATCTTTAAGGGAGGTAATTTTTTTACCTTACTTTTGCCTGTTGGTTTAATTTTTAAAATTGCTACCAGCTCCAAAACAGTGGAAATATGTTAGTCTAAATAATAAAGGGGAAAAAAAGGAATATGTATCGAGAACATAATCAGTAATTTGTTTTAAGGATTAACAGAACTTGTAAATTGTGTATTGGAGTCATCTCCACATAATGACATTTCGATCAATGACAGACTGCATATACAATGGTGGTCCCATAAGATTAGTACCATATGGTCTGGGTGTGTAGTAGACTATACCGTCTAGGTTTGTGTAAGTGCACTCTATGATGTTCACGCAGTGACGAAATTGCCTAATGACGCATTTCTCAGACTGTCCTTGACATGAAACAACGCGTGGCTATACTTGCATTTATTTTATCTGGCATGTCTATCCCTGATAGTATCACTTTCATCTGATGACTCTTTGGCTGAAACCCTGTTATCCAGAGGGCTCCTGCGCTTAGACCATCTAACTGTTGGGCGTTGTAGTTTTAGTGAATGGCTGGCTTTCAGCTCCAAGGAAGTGAGGTCCCATGAAATCAGGAAAATTTAGCTGTGGAGAGCCAAAGGAGAGAGGGTAAATTTGAGGGCAGGTGTCTTGTTCTGGCCTTCTGGGGAGAGGGTGTGTATGGATGGATGTGAGTAGTGAGACTGTCATGAATTAAACTAGGTAGGCTGAGACCTACATGGCACAGAGGTGTCATGCAGGTGATTTTCAGTGGATATTTTTAGCAGACCTTCGGTAAAACTTCCAAATAGGCAGGTTCTTCCTTGCCCTATCTCCAGGATTCAGTGCTTTCTTGTGTTCTCCGTATAGTCTTTTAGACTGGCCTCTCTCAAATATTTTTGTGGTAAACCTCTTTCCCTTTCAGATTTCATTCACTGAGGCTGTTTGAGGTTATGGACTCTAAGTTATAAAAGAGGGTCCTTAAGCGCCCGCCCCTTCACGAAATAATCCTTTTAAAGAGTTGTTTAGTCCCCAAATAATTGGGGTTACATTTTATTTGGGTGCTTTTTTAGAGCACTTTCCACCCACTTGAGCCTTCTCTTGTGTAGTCCGTGGACTTATTAGTATCAGTATTGACCAGGCTACAGCTGCACATCTGAACATACCACACAGCGCTTCCTCTTTGCTCAGGTTAAAAACTGAGAGAGGAGCAGAGGAGAAACTCAGATGCTGGCAGCACACCTAATGTTCACACTGAAGGTGTGTTGTTCAAGGGAGAAGAGGCTCTGCTCTGCTAATTTATTACTTCTGATCTTCAGTAAGTGCATTTAGTTTTGGATTCGAGGGTTATAGGCCTAGAATATAGAAAGGATGTTTGATTTGATTTATAACATTATGATTTTGTATTTCTGTATGTCTCTGTATTTTAACAGGGAAGCCCTGTACTGTATCAAAATGTTAATTCTTTAAGAGAGCGAATATCTGCCTTCCAGTCGGCTTTTCACTCCATAAAGGAAGATGAGAAAATGACTGACTGTCCCGAATTCTCAGCGGCAGAAGGAGAGTTCGAGACACCAGGCTTGAGTGAGTAGAAAGATTTCAGTCAATTTGGGCTTCTGTGTTTATTCAGACAAACCTCTGAGGTATAAAGAAGATTTAGTTCCACAGTATGAAAGTAGTCTTTTCTGAGCGGAGCTGTATTATTAAATGGGGCCTAAAATTTAAAATTTGGGACATTTCACACAAAAATCTAGATTTCTGGTTTCTCTTGACAAACCCTGATATGAAACAGTCGTGAGCCGACGTTTCCACATGGCCACAATTATGTTTTAAGTGTGAAAATGTCAGGGTTGATTAGCTCATTTCATCTTTAGAATAGGGTGTGTGGCAAATCTGAGTGTAGAAACCTTGACTTGAGAGGATTATTATTAAGTTTTGGCAAGCATTTGTGTGGATACCAAACACCCAGCTCGGATAGAACAAACAGATATATCTAATCTGACATCTTAATAGCCTGCTGTATTCTTTATCATAACTTTTAGATTGTAAATTATTTGGATCTTTTATCTGTCACTTTTGATTTTCCAGTCACACATCATTTCCAACGCCAGAATTGGGCAAAGTCTTGGCCCGACTGTAATCATCACAACCGTTCCTCTCGTGCTCTGTACCCTAGGTTCCAAATGCTGTCATTTTGGTTTCTTGAACCACATTTCAGCACCTCCTTGCACGCAGTGCACTGGTGCTCAAGACAAGTCTGGTTCATCAGCATTCACAGGGCATGACCCATGCCATGTACTGATTTGTGTTTATCGTTTGTAACTTAAACCTATTTTCCAGTTTTTACCTGAGTTATAGAATATTTTATTTACATGATTACTCTAGTTCTGCAGATGATTAAATTCCCTTTTTGTTGCCAGGAAGAGCTGAGGCACATTGTGGCTGTAATTTTCATAAAATACACGATCAGAGCAGAACCAGTATTAGAACATAACCAAATCCTTTAAAATGTTCCAAAGAAAAGGTTTCATTGTAAATTTAAAAATGGAATGAGATGCTGTATCAGAAATGCAAGTGTATTTTAGCATATCTGTACATTTTGAAGTCTGAAAAAAATTCTAATTAAATTTTTATTATGTTTTAGTAGTTATGTTCTCTTGCCTTTCAGTTAGGTTTCCTTTTTTGAATTAAAAAAATGTACTAGACTTTTGTTTTCATTGATAGAGTATTTAAACTCAAGCATTAAATTTTACTAAAATTATTAAGACGTGTACAACATTTTAAAATGATACTGTGAAAAAAACTTATGCCTGTGTTCTTTTGTTTTGCATATATAGCCAGAAAAGAAAGCCCTGATGAATGTCAGCAGTCTGAGTTCCCTGCAAAGTTATCTTCCAAGCGTCGGAGGACGTCTTCTCAGAGCAGCTCTGCTGGGAATCTGACTGGTACACTTGGTCTCCACGTGGTCAGTATTGCTCCGTCTTCCAGTGCAGGCAGAGTGTGTGCTGTTGGAGCTTCTCTTGCAGATCTTTCTGAGGTAATTCACTGACTGGAAACATAGGAAGGTGAAACTTTGGTTTCCTGGGTGTAGGCAGTTTTAAGACTGTCAAGACTGTTTGCAATTAGAGTACTTGTCCTGCTATGTTGTAGCTGGATTTTAAATTGCATGTGTGTATTTCCTACTTGTTAAATTTTTTTGTTGGTTGGCTTATTGGTTATTAGAGACAGTTTGATTAATATGTTGCTTTTGATTATGAAAAAGTAAGCCCTGTGGTCTTCTGCTTTGGAGGTATCATTCTAGATGCGGATGGTACAACAGTGAGAAAGTCACAGTTGTGCTCTTGAACAGCTTTTTGTCTGCTGGGAGAGGCAGACATGAGCGTATCAGTTCCACGTAACTGGTAAACTAGGTGAGGATTATATAAGGGCTATATCCCTCAGGGCTGAGGGTCTTGCTCTTCTGCCTTGTGCCCCTCGCTGGTCGAGTACTGACTGGGAGGCAGGGTGCTATTTATCAATTTCTTCTTTGCTCTCCTCTCTTCTTTCAAGTAGCTGAAGGGATATTTGTTGCTTATAACTAACTACCTAAAGCCTGTCAAGATTTGTCAAAGGGCGATGACCAACATGGATTAAATAATACAATTGAAGGTACTTGATCTTCACTCAGATGTGAGCAGGTAGCTGGTTCTCTCGTGACTGACTCTCGTCTCATGCCGTTGGCTCTGGTTTGATGGCGCAGGTTCCCATTTCTCTAGTGAGAGGAGACAGAGTCGAATGCCGTTAGAGTTGAAACTTTCTGTCTGACCTCCTCTGTCACCCAGATCCGGTATCGTCCTGTTAATCTTGTTTGGACTGGTGTACTAAGTGTCTGATGGTCATTAAAGATTCTTCAGGGTCCAGCAGATTTCATTTGTATCTCAGAGGTGCTTATCATCTCGGCTTGCTCTGCTTTATTCCAGTTAATATGAAATCATCTGACAGAACTAATAGTAATTGTTTCTTAGCAGAACTTTAGTTAATTATTTAGACATACACCATGCTTTGGAAATGTTTTCCAGATTAATGAGTGTGTTTTCTATCCTAGCCATTCGCGATTCTCCTGTCTTAGTTATTGATAACTTTTGTTGTTTGATCAGTAATTATACAACAGTTTTTGTTATTTTGAGAATTTCCTCTTTAAAGAAAGTAGTTAAGATAGTTTTCTAGACTTCAAACGTTAAGGCCACAAAGAAGTGTCTTGTCACCCTTTCCTAGGGAGCTGAAAATTGTCCAGGAGGGGTTTACGATGCAGTTAAGATGAGTGCTGTGTTTTCAGTCGGATTCCTGTATACTTTTGTAACAATTAGCTACACAGTGAAGGTGATTGATTGGGTTAACGTCAGATTTCCAGATAATCTGTGATGCTTACTCAGATCTTTATAAAGAAATCAGTAATCCTATAAGTAATAAGATATAAATACTTCTTTACTCTAAATTTTTTTTCCCCAAGAAATCTTCTGAATCTGGTTTCATGCAGTCTGGATGTTTGATTGAAGAGTCTGTTCTACGTTCCAAGCTCACAGAGGCTTCAAGTGGTAAGTGTGTAGTTTCTCTTTAGCACGTGTGCCGGTTCGCCCGTTGAAACTTAACTTGTTGAGTAGATGTTTATGGTTGGTGTACTTATATGCTAAAATTTGGGAAAACTAAAATAGTTCCTTACATTTAAAGAGCTCCCGGTCTAGTAGAAATGTTTCAGAATTCTTGTTAAGTCAGGGATGACATTTTCTTTGAACTGCTACCGGTAAGAATTAGTGAACTATTTCCAAGCTAATAGAGTTTATTGTAAAGAATAGGATCTCTGAACATATTAACAGGGGTATTTTGATTGAGAAAACCCTACACATGACTTTTTTGGTTTTTAAGCGTATGGAAAGGGACCAGCATTTAAAACTTATTCAGCCTTTCCCCAAATCAGTATGCTTGTATTGATTGAAAGTTGTCAGCAAGGTACCAGGTTTACTTTCAACCCACCTGTGTCTTTAAAGTAAGGCTCTTGTCGACATGTAGTGAGTGGGTCTTGCTTTCTTATCCATTCTGAGAATCTCTGCCTTTAAGTTGGAGTATTTGGCTCATTTACCTCTCAAGTCGTTATTGATATGGTTTGATTTAAATCTGCCATTTTATCATAACGTTTTCTGTTTGTTCTTTCTGGTTTTTTATTCCTTTGTTTACCTGTTTGTCTTTCTTGGGTTTATTTGATCTATTTTTTTTTGAAATCCATTGAGCAGTTACCTTTAAACTATATTTCATTGCGCCTTTTTTGAATGGTTGCTCTAGGGATGGTGATTTACATCCTTAACTTTCCACAGTCTTCTTAGAGTTAACGTTGTACAACTTCATGTAAAAAGTAGGAACTTTACAAATTGTATTGATCTGTTTTCTGTCCACCCACTCATGTCTTTTATGGTCCTTTACACTGTAGATGTCATCTATATTACATTCATTTTAAACCCCACAAGGTACTTTTTTGCTTTAAACAACCATGTGTATTTGGGGGAGATAGTCTTTTATAATTACCCCGATAGATTCCGTTTCTGGCGCTTTTCATTCCCTCCTGAAGATCTGAGTTTCCCTCTGATAGCATTTCCCTTCAATCTGAAAAAGAACTTTCTTTAGCATTTCTTGTAGTGCTGCTCTAACTTCTTAATTTTAGTCATGTGGTGGGTGGATGGGGCACAGAGCTGGGTTCTGAGTTTGTCATCTAGATGAAATAAGCATTTCTTACCAATTCTCTTGCTTCACTTTCATGGGACTTTGTCTTAGGAGTGATATATTCTTTGACAGTAGTTATAGAATGTGTTAAGTGTGGTTATTAGAAACTGTCATCATACCATGGGGCTGGCCTGGTGCCGTAGTGGTTAAGTTCATGCCCTCCACTTTGGCAGCCTGGGGTTTGCAAGTTCAGATCCCAGGTGCGGACCTACACACCTGTAATCAAGCCATGCTGTGGAGGCGTCCCACATAGAAAATAGAGGAAGGTTGGCACAGATGTTAGCTCAGCAACAGTCTTCCTCACCAAGAAATAAAACAAAAGAAAACAAAACTGTCATACCAAACACCTCCCTTTACAATTTGTCTTAAGTGGGATCATCACAGCAAGAGCCAACATATCCCATTTTAACAGTTCACTAGACCTTAAGCAGAAATGTTGTATAAGACCGGGAAAGGCAAATCCACCCTTGATGATGGGGCCTTGAAGTAAGGGAGTCTAGTGCTGATTCAGGTGTTTTAAACTGGTTATTTGGTGGCACTCCGAGGTTATTATATCTCAGACAGGGCACCTTTAGGAAGAGTGAAAAGATCTTATAAAGTGGGATAGAAAATACTTAGTTAAAGGAGAGCTTGGCGAGGAGAGCCTGTGTGATACCTCCGTTACTTCCCGTGCCCTCTCCACCTCATCTGTCTTATCCATCTCGCCAGAAACCGAGCCCCAGGAATGTCTCTGCCTGCTGTGCTCCTGCCCCACGTATATCTGTGCTAAATACTTTGTGTGTTGATATCCTCACCAAATTTTTCATCTCACATGGGCCTTGGCACTGCTCGACAGTCCCTTCCGTTCTTAATTGGTTCACTCTCTCACATCAAGCTTCCAGCCCTCCTTCCCTTACCTTTTTTTTTTAAAGATACTTTTAATTTATTTCTTAGAAACAAATAATTCTTTAGTATATGTGTATCCCATGGATTATTTTTCTTTTATATCGGTGTACGTATGCAATAAGCCAGTCGTGCTGGTCTAGTGGTTAAGATTTGGTGCTCTGACCATCATGGTCCCAGTTCATTTCCTGCTAAGGGAAACACACCACTCGTCTGTGGGTTGTCATACTGTGGTGGCTGCGTGTTGCTGTGAAAGTGAAAGCCGTGCCACCAGGATTTCAAATACCAGCAGGGTTACCCATGGTGGACAGGTTTCAGTGGAGCTTCCAGACTAAGACAGATGAGGCCATCCACTTCTGAAAAAGTTGGCCCTGAAAAGCTTGTGAATAGCAGACAGAGCATTGTCTGATACCGCCCTGGAAGATGACAGGATGGCAGAAAAAGAGCGAGCAAAGTCCCATTCTGCTGTCCACATGGTCACTACGAGTCGAAATTCACTCGATGGCACCAACATCAACATTCATAAGTAATTAGATAAAATGCAAATTTAACTAGGTCTCCTGAATTTTTATTTGCTAAATCTGGCCACCCTACCCATGGATGACTGAAATAAAGTTGCCTGGTGCCCCTTTGCAGTCCCTTGCTTCTTCAGTAAAGTTAAGAACCTTGCTTCTTATATCCCCAAGAAAACAAAAGATGTCAGAAGCCAATGTCCTGGTCCTCTGCCGCCTACACTGCAAACTCTCCTGCATCTCTGCACAGCGTCCTCTGCCTCTCCTCCTGTTACACTGGTCTCAGTGCTCGTATCCAAAGCCAGCCTTTCTTTGTGGCCCCCAGCCTTTTTGAGAACCCTCTGTCTGAGGTGTCCTTTTCTGAATTACTCATTTTTTCCATTAACATACAATGTGTCATAATATCTCCCATCTTAAACTTGTCTTTGTCCCAGGATTTCCTTCCAGCCAGAACTCAGTTTCTTTGCTTTCTTCTATAGCAAAACTCCCTTTCAGAGCAGGCTGCACTGTGTCTCCTTGCCTCCCATTCTGTCTTGATCCCGCTCCAAACAGGCCTTTGTAGGCAGCAGCCCCCGCTGCCATCCCAGTAGTTATTCCTAGTATGTTCCTTTCCTCAAGGTCTCGGGAGCGTCACACACAGAGCGAACCGTGCCCTCCTGGGGGAAACAGTGTCTTCACTGCACATCAGGACATCATTCTGTGTGGTTTCCCCTATTTCACGGGCCATTTCTTCTTTGTTGTTTTGTTTGTTCCTCCTCTTCCAACCTGACCTTTAAACATTTGAATGCCCCGCTTCAGCGCTTGGACTTTTCTCTCTATACCACTCCCTAGTGATTGCAGGCATTCTCACATTGAATGCTGTCTAGATGCTGTTGACTTCAAAATTTAAATACCTGTTCTCGGCCCCTTGCCTGAACTCTCAGCTTAAGTACCCAGCTGCCTTTCTTGATCTCCACTTGGATGTCTAATAAACAGCTCAAACTTCACATACTCAAACAGGGTTGATTATTTTCCCTTCCCCAGTCTGCTCATCTCTGTTTTCTTCATCTCAGTAAATGATACCTACTGCCATACATCTGTTGCTTCTGCCA
This sequence comes from Equus asinus, assembly GCF_041296235.1. Classification (NCBI taxonomy): domain Eukaryota; kingdom Metazoa; phylum Chordata; class Mammalia; order Perissodactyla; family Equidae; genus Equus; species Equus asinus. The sequence continues at coordinate 66,405,972 of NC_091792.1, read as the reverse complement.
AAAACCTTGGAGTTATCTTGACATCTCCCTTTTTCGAGTTAAACTTCCTATCCCATTAACAACTGCTATTGGCCTTATCTTCAAAATGTATCCAATGTCTAACCACTTCTCACGTCCTAAAACCGTCACTGTGGTCCAGGCTATCGTCTTCTCATGCCTGGATTGTTTTCTTTGTTCTCTTAAGTAATTTCCCTGCTTCCCCCCTCATCCCATCTCTTTCTTAGAGTCTTCCTCATGGTGGCCAGCATGCTTCTTTTCAAATGCAAGTCGCACTATGTCATTCCCCTTCTTAAAAGCTTTCGTTGGCTTTTCAGGATACTTAGAATCCATTCCTTACCCTTTCTACTAGGCCTTAGTTGACGTAGTCTTTAGTCTTCTCTCCGAGCTTATTTCTTAGCTCTCTTCTCCTTGCTCACTTGGTTTCAGGCACGCTGGCCTTGCCCTGCCTCTCATCTGCCAAGTACATTCCTATCTAGGTCTTTGCACTTGGGTGTAATGTTCTTCACGTGTACACTGAGGCTCGCTTCCTCACCTTATTCAAATACCTGCTCAGGAAACTGTCCCTGGACACCCCAAAACAGCATCAGCCCTCCTACCTTATCATGACCTGTCCCTTGTCTCTACATTATTTTCCTTAATGGCGTGTATTACTGCTTGTTGTTGGAGATAAGTTTCTTTAACGTTTTATTTCGATATGATTGTGGATACATGTGCACTTGTGAGAAATAATACAAAGAGATCCAGTGTGCCCTTCCTCCACTTCCCCCCAAGTGGTAACATCTTGTATAGCTATAATCCAGTGTCACTAGCAGGAAATTGACACTCATACAATCCACTGCCTTTCTTTCAGATTTCACCAGTTTTACATGCACTCATTTGTGTGTATATCTAGTTGCAGGTGATTTTATCGCATGTGTAGACTCAGGTGACCACACTGCAGTTGAGAGAGAGAACAGTGCCATCACGTGGATCCCTCATGCCACCCTTTTAACAGCCACTCCTCCCAGTTACTATATTTTATATTGTCTGTCCCCTGAAGGTGGGGCCTTTGTATGTTTTGTTCATTATTGTATCTCTAGCACCTAGAAAAGTGCCTGTCTCATCATAAGTGCCATATATATATATATATTTGTTAAATATTGATCATAAGGCAGTGCTCTCTTAAGAAGAAGAATTTGTCGGGGGAGGAGGGCTGCCTTGTTTGGGGCACATACAGTGTGTTTATGTTTTGATTTGATAATCTTTCTCCTCAGCATCCCATCCTCTCCCTCTCACCACCCTTGCATGCTGAAATGTCGCTTCCTCCAGCAATAGAATAAGTCACTATTCATTGCCTGGCTCAGGTCAGTTTTGTGGTGTGAGTCCTAGGTGTCATGAGTAGAGGCAGGCTAGTAGTGAATAGCTGATGCTGGACACCTCCTCAGATGTCCAAGGGAGCCAGAACGCCTTAGTTCCTTTATCCTCAGGAGTTAGATTTGAATTCACAGCTGTGACCAGTGCCACGTCGCTGTCTTTTTGTGTTTTCAGTGAAATCCCAGCTGTTACTCCCGAAGCAGGATATGTTAGACTTGAATTTCTTGATAGTGTTTTTCCCTTTGCAGATACGTAACATTTTTGGTGTAGAACAAACTGGTTCAGATGTCTCCCACCTCTCATGTTGACCTGTTCATTTTTAAGGAATCCAGGTTGCTGACTGTGTGGAGGACAGTGGATCGAGCGAGGCTGTTTCACTTGACAACTTTACTGATACAGCTCCTGACGTCAGGGCTCCAGTCCCCGCACTGTGCAAGAGGGACAGTCCATCCTCTGAGACCATCGTCCTTCGTTCTGTGCTAAAGAAACCCTCTGTTAAGCTGTGTCTAGAAAGCCTGCAAGTGAGTATAGAGCTACATTTCCTAAAGCAAAGTGATTAAAAATTCATTTTGCTTTAAAGCAATACCTTTGAAATGTTGTCTCATACTGATTTAAAAGGAAATGTCCTACCCTAATTTTTTCGCCTCCTTTTCTCACTTATAGCACTGTGCAAAGTTTTCTTTTTGTTCTTTCTTAAACTCAGTATGGAATATGGTACGTAGAATTAATATAAGTAGACTGTATTTTATGCAAGTTTCATGATTATTAATGAGTGAGTGGTCACCGTTCCCAACCAGAACACTTGGTCTTGGAGATCCGCTTGCACAGGCGGGCTTCTTTCTCCAAGCTCAGCCAGCCTGAGAAAGGAGGTCGAAGGAACCAGCTGGCGTTTGTCGGGTGCTCCTGTGCACGGTGCTGGCATCCGTCATGTACTTGCAGCAAGAGTGTTCCAAGAGAGACGTTAGCCCCATTTTATAGAAACTTAGGCTTGAGGGCGTTAAATGAACCCAGATGAATCTGATATTAAAATCCATGATGGGCTGTAAGCACATGAGAGGCTGCGAGGATGGGCTCTGGAGTCAGAGGGCCAGATTTCAGATCCTGACTCTGAAGTTGAAGAGCTGGGCAAATTAATTAACCTTTTTTGTACCTTGGTTTCCTTATCTATTAGTAACTACCTTATAGGATAATTTGAGCAGTAAGTGGGATAATAATGTGAAATTAGCACCAGTGCCTGCCAAGTGAAAAGTATAATTTTTGTTTTTTCAATCCATAGGCATTTTAACATACAATTTGCCTACAAATCTGTTTCTAAGGCCAGAACTCATGAACTAGGCTACCTTCTGTCTACATGGATGTATGGTCAATTACTATTTTAAATGTTTTAACAATTTTTCTGGTTAAAGAGCTGATTTGATCTCTGTACAGCACTGTTCATTCATATCTTCTGTTTGTTATATCTTCTCCTCAAAGAGACTTAGCATCTTGGTGATCCACATCATTCTCATTGATTAGCAGTTTTATAATAGCAAACACCGAGTCCTGCCACTAAAATCCTATGAAGGCTGTTATGCCCGATGATCTTTTTACTAAGCTGCCCAAAGTTTGTAGGTATATACAGTTTGAGTTTGCTCACTTTCCTGGTTGTTTTAGTTAAAGATAAATCTAAAAGTTAACATGCTTTAATGTGTTTTATAAGTTCATTTATTTCACAAATAATTGATATAGGAGATAGTTGATTAAGGAGGTTTGTTAGGAGCAGGACTGTTTCTTAGAGAGGGTACTGCTCTTGGAATCTGGTATTGGAGAAAGTGAGTAGCTGTGGAGAGCAAGGGCTGGTCGGGATGAGGATGAGACTGGACAAGCAGATGAGGATTGGGAGGTGACACCCATCCAGCCCACAGCCCAGCTCTGCTCCACTGGCCCCTTGCTAGGCCTGCCCTGCCTTGTTCTCCAGGATTCACACTGTCCCATCACCACCACTTGCCTGCTCTGTGATCTTCCTTGGAGAAGCTTAGAGGGATAAATAACAATATTTCCTTGTTATTAACTGAAGAATATGGTAAACAGGAGATTTGTACACTTATAAAAGGTGTGGTTCCCATGTTTGAAAGACAAAACACCCTGGTATGCCATTTGCCTGATCGGTTTATTCTTGTTTTAGTGCAGTTCTTACAGCTCAGACAATTTATGTCGTCTGCCTTACCAGACACTGCCTATAGTACACTATAGTTCCAGCCACTCACATTTTCCTTAATTTTGTTTGTCAGATCAAAAATGAGGGAGTGAATTTAGCCCACATTGTGGATTTCTGATCTTTGATTTTGGCCTAAAATATTATTTATTGAAGTGATATCCAGGGAATCCAGTTTTTCTTTGTGGCTAATGTCATGTTTAAGCTAGAACACTTATGAAAGTAAAAGTAATCTGCAATATTATAGTATCTACCCTTGACAGAAAAAAAGTTGAAAGTTAAAAGTTGCCATTCTTAATGACTGTGTGTGTGTATTGATTTGTGTGAAATTATTCCTTGATGTTTGCTTTGTTTAGGAACACTGTGACAACCTTTCTGACGATGGGACTCATCCAAGTTTCACCTCAAATCTTGCAAACTGTTGCAAAGAACGAAAAGCAGGTAAGAAGTTCATATTTATTTTGAAGCTTGAGGATATCATTTTCCTGTTAAAACAACCTGAAATGGTATGTGGCGTTTTCAGTGATCTGCTAATGCCTTGATGCTTCTGAAGTTGCATGGGAATGAAGAACAGTTGGGGGGAGGGGTGGAATCTCTTTGGAGAGTCTCAGTTGGTCTGTCCATTTCATCTATCCATTTTTGCCTAACAGTGAAACTTGGAAAGGAAACTCATATTCCAATTTTGTTGTCTCCTAAGATTCTCATGCAAAATTTACTTTAAAATCTATTACTGTATTTTAATTAGAAATATTGCTTGTCTTTTCCATTTTGAAGTTTTTTCTCCACGCTCTGTTTTATGTTATACAAATAATAGCTGAATCTAATCAAGTTAAAAGATTCTAGGCTATGCCTTTTAGATAAGAAATAAAGCTTAATTTTCAAATGTATTTCCATTTATTATCTATAGAAAGTCAAGAAAGTTGTAAAGTACCGACCTTTCTAAATACAAAGAAGAGGAAGAGAGTAACTTTTGGAGAGGACCTAAGCCCTGAAGTGTTTGATGAATCTTTGCCAGCAAATACTCCATTGCGTAAAGGAGGAACACCTGTTCGTAAAAAGGATTTGAGTGATGTCAGTCCACTGCTACTTGAGCAGTCACCAGTTCCTGAGCGGTTATTGCAACCAAATTTTGATGACAAGGGGGAGAATGTTGTAAGTGTGAAAATGTGGAACAAACTTGTTTATGTTTTCATCAGACCTCACTTTTTTTTTTTTTTTTTTTTTTTTTGCTGAGGAAGATTTGCCCTGAGCTAACATCTGTTGCTGATCTTCCTCTTTTTGTATGTGAACTGCCGTGACAGCATGGCCCCTGACAGACAGGTGGTATAGGTCTGCACCTGGGAACCAAACCTGGGCTGCTGAAGTGAAGCCTGCCAAACTGAACCACTAAGCCATCAGAGCTAGCCCCAGACCTGACCTTTTTTGCATTAGCAATAATTATGCTTTGAAATCCTGAAAGGGACTCAAAGATATGTCATGGTATAAATTAATGCATTTTTCTAGGTAGATTAGTACCGGTTTCTCCTGTGAAAACAGTACTTCCATAACTCCTTCTACATAGCGTATTTTGTCGAACCTAAATACTATTGATTGTAAGAAGTGCCATTATTTTATGTAGCGCTAAGAAAAAATCCTGACAGTTAAATTATATATGCCATGAATTGTATGATGTACTTAGATTTCAGAGGTGTTAAAATGTGAAAGGGCAACAGTCTTAGAATTGACATACTATAAATATAGGCTGTTTTTTCCCCTAAGATGAATTTCTGTAGGTCAATTACTGGATTAAAGAATATGAATGTTTTTGAACTTTTTGATACATATTGCTAAAATTATCATCCAGAAAGTGAGTACCAATTTGGACTGACAGCAATATAAACGGTTTTATACCTTTGTAAGCCCTGGGTGATACCTTAATAGGAGGAAAAGCTGACTTGAAAATTTTTAGTTTATTAGTGTGATTTGAACATATTTCACATGTTTATAGGCCATTTGAATCTTTTCTCTTGAGAATTGCCTATTAATCTTCCTTACTCATTTTAAATTGGGACTATCATTCATTCTCTCTCTTGCTGTTATAGTTTGAAATAAGAATATTCTGTTTTCAGCCAAGATGGAATAAGAGGGACTTAATTTACACTCCCCTGAGAAACAACTCAAAAACCAGAGATAATATATAAAACAGTGGTAGTGGTTCTTACACGTAGAACATGAGGAAGTATGGGACACTAATCCCTGAGAGAGAAGTAACAAATGAGGCGAGCCTTCTGACAGCCCCCACTTACTGCCTGGGATGAATTTCCAGCCCACAGCACAGGGAAGGGCTCCCTTGGTGGAGCTTGGCAGTCTCGAGAGTTGAGAAGATGGAATTGGGGTCTGGGAAAGCCAGCGAGGCTGGAGTTCATGGTGCAAAGTACTAGAGAGGAGAGAGTGGCACAGAGAGACAGCTTTGGAGATCTGCAAAGGCATCCACTGGAGTCTTTGGCAGAGTACTGGTCAACACATGCTAGCGAGGAGACTGCCTGACATCAGGGAAAGGGTGACCTGAATGGAGCAGAGGCAGCCATCCATAGAGCTCACACAGGGGTAGGAATAGTGCTCCCACTAACCTGAGCAGGAAAACCTTGTAGTTCAGAGGTATCAGATACTTGGGAGAGTGTTGCCTCGTTAGTCGAGCAAAATTAGATGAAAACCCTAACAAAGCTTAAAAAGCAAGCCTGAAATGGATCCAGCTTGCATCCAGGTAATTTAACTGCATTGCCTAATAAAGCTGAAGAATAACAAAACCATCCCGCACCAAGCCATCTTAAATTCAAAATGTCTAGCATTCAATTATAAATTAGTTGATATATGGGAAAAGATGCCCCATAGTGAGGAGAAAAATTAATCAACAGAAATAAACCCATAAGTGACACATATGGTAGAATCTGTAGACAAACACATTGAAAGTTATTTGAACTATATTCCATATGTTCAAGGAGGTGGAAGAAAGATTTAGCTTGTAAAGAACATGAAAGATAGACCCAAGTCAAACTCTGTACATGAAAATTACAATCTCTGGGAAGAAAAATACGTTGAATGAGATTAATAGCATATTAGAGACTGCAAATGAAAAGATTAGCAAACTTGAAGATGTAGCATTCTCAATGAAATGGAGAGAAAAAAAGACTGAACAAGAATGAGCAGACAGTTGGTGAGCCAGGACGACTGCAGATGGCATAATATGCGTGTAATTAGAGTCCCCAAAGAAACGGAAAGATCAGAAGGAATAGAAAAACTATTTGAAGAATAATGGCTGAAAATTTTCCCAATTTGATAAAGTTATAAACCCACTGATCCTAAAGTGCAACAAATTCCCAGGGCAAGAAATAAGAATTATATGGAAAGACACATCATTGCTTAAAATCAATGATAAATGGCCTAAAAGGAGCCATAGAAAAGACACATGACATAAAGAAGAAATAGAATACAGTGCAGCAACATCTTTTAAAGATGTACTTAAGTACTTAGAGGAAAAACCAAAAGTGCCTGTCGACCTAGAGTTCTATATCCTGTGAAACTATCAAAACACAAAGGTGAAATAAAGGCTTCTTCAGACATATGAAAGCTGAAAGAATTGATTACCATAGCAGGTTAGCATTAGAAGAAATGTTAAGGAATCCTTTAGTCAAAAGGAAGATGGTTCCAGATGGAAATCTGCATCTACACAAAGGAATGAAAAGCACTGTAAACACTAAATATGTGGGCAAATATAACAGACTTTTTTTTCTTATTATTAATCTCTGTAAAAGATAACTGTTCAAAGCAAGAGTAACAACAATGTATTGTTTGGTTTATAACCTCTGTAAGTAAAGTATACAACAAAAATGACGTGGGTAAAGGCTGGGAGGGCTTCTTGGGCTCCACACAGAGGGGTGTCAGTTAAAGATGTGCACGTGAAGCCTAAACCACCATAACACGACAACAGAGACGTGTGAGACGCAGCTAACTCAGTGCTCAGAGGGAAATGTTTTATGATTAAGCTTTGTATTTCAAAATAAGAGACATCTCAAGTTAATGATCTCAACTTCTTACTTTAAGAAACTAGAAAAAGTTAAAGCCAAAGTAAGCAGAAGAAAGGAAGGAATAAAGATAAATGCAGAAATCAATGAAATGGGAAACGGAAAAACGATACAGAAACATCATTGAAATCAAAAGATTGTGCTTTACAAAATCAATATTTGTAAACTTCTTCCTGGACGGTGTCAAGATGGTGGTGTAGGCGGATTCTGAACTCACCTCCTCCCACAGACACAACAAATTTACAGCTTCTCTTGGGACAGTTACCCCTGAGACAGAACTGAAAACTGCATAAAAAGAACCCCTGCAACAAGGGACAGTCCTGACTGAGGTGGAAGACACAGAAATTCCCTTCTGGAGAGGGGAAAAAAACACCTTTGCGAGCCACAGAGCTTCACAGTCGTCCAGGAGCAATCCTAAGGTACGCAGCCTTCCCTGGAGGAGTCGGGGATCTGAGTAGGAGAGCTTTACCACTCTAAGCAGCTTTTGGACTCAGCACAACCGAGATGAGTGTCATAATATCTGGCTTTGCTGGCTATTAACAACGACTGGAAATACCTCCAGAAATACTATCAGATGTAAGAGAAAGAAAAGCCTGCTCTTAAAGGGCCCAAACACAAATTCACCTGTTTCAGAAAGCAATCTTAAATCACCAGTAAGAAAAGTGCACAGTCCTTTGGTGAAAAGAGACTCACCTGGTAGGCTCATGGTGCATCTTGGTGAAAGGCAAGACCTCTCCAGGGACTGAGACATTGACGGCAGCTGTTATTGTGACCTAGTACACGTATGCTCACACAGATGATGGCAGACGCCATTGGAGGTTCTTCCCCTGGCCTGTTATCCCAGAGGTCAGCCACACCTACTAGAACACTCATTTAATCCAGCTCAGCCAGGGCAGGCAGGCTGCCCTAGGGACTGGCCCCACCCAACAGCAAGCCTTCAGGTGACTTGTGGACCTGCATAGGCTGGGTGCCTGGAACCTCTGCAGCCAGGTGATTGGGTCCACCTCTGTGGGGCAAGGCCTGCAATGACAGAGTGTTTGGGGCCTCTACAGTGGGGCAGCTGGGTACTCTTCAGTGGGTCTGGGCACGTGCCTGGGGCAGGACTGTGTTGATGGGTATGTGACCCTGTGGGTGGTGGGGCTTGTCAGCTGCAGCAGACTTGTGCTTCCCAAACAGCCACATAAGAGACCAGCTCCACCTTCCAAAACCTGAATCAATGGGGTGCTTCCATGCCTGGGACCAGCCCCACCCAACTACAATCCTGAGAGAGCTGACAACAGCCTTGCAGGCTGGAGGCCTACGGCAATCTACCTGACAAAGAGTTCAAACAAAAAGTCCTAAGAATGCTCGCTGATCTTGGGAGAAGAATGCATGAACTCAGTGAGAACTTCAACAAAGCACTGGAAAATATAAAAAAGAAGCAATCAGAGATGAAGAATACAATCCTGGAAATGAAGAGTTCACTAGAGGGACTCAGTAGCAGAGCAGATGATACAGAACAACAGATCAGCAAGCTGGACGAAATACTAGAGGAAATCACCCACAGTGAACAGAGAAGAGTAAACTTCTCATCAGACTATTCAGGAAAAAAGGAGAGAATACTCAAATTAAAAATATGAGGAATGAGAGAAGTGACCTAACTACGTATTCTAATGGATATTAAAATGACAATAAAGGAATATTATGAAAAACTTTATAGCAATAAATCCAACAACTTGGATAAACTAGGCCCAGTTCCTGAAAGACACAAACTATCAAATCTCACTCACGAAGAAATAGATTACTTTGTTAGCCCCATTATCAACTAAAGAACTTTAGGTTGTAGTTAAAACTTTCCCACAAAGAAAACTGCATTGTACTAATGAATTCTACCAAATAGTTAAGGAAGGTGGAGTACTGATTCTGCATAGACTCTTCAAATCAAGTTGAGGAGGTAGGACTGCTTCCCATTTCATTCATGTCAGCTGTAACTTGATAGCATAACCAGACAGACATAAGAAAATTACAGTCCAGTATCCTCCTTAACATAATAATGTGTAAAAAGACAATACGTATTGACCAAGTGAGATTTGCCCAGAGGTGCAAAGTTGGTTTAATATTTGAAAAACAGTCTCTGTAATTTGCCATGTTAACAGACTTAAAAAACTGTATTGTCATCTCAGTAGATGCAGAAAAAGCATTTGACAAAATCCAGGATTCATTTCTGATAAAAACTGAGCAAACTGGTGATAAAAGAGAATTTCTGACAAATTTTATCTGTGAAAAACCGACAACTACCATCATGTTGGCTATTACATGGGAAAGAAAAGATCTGACATCTGTGTTTATATTGCAATTTTACCCTGAAGTTCCCTTGAATAATATTGTAATGTTAGGTTGTGTTTATTAATGAATTGTCTTATTTACTTTATAGGTGTTAGGACATGGCATTTTAAATAAAGCAAAAAGTAACTTCTTAGTGGGTCTTTATGGCTACTTTCCCTTACAGTTTTATATTTATTTTAGTAGATTGCAGTTAGTAGGCATGGTTTCATTATAGATGATTGGTAAATATTATGAAATGTATTTTTATATTCAGTATCTTTGACTTTTTTCCTTCATCTTTTATTGGTTTCCCATTTTTATACTTATTACAATTCTGCCTACAAAAATGAATCCTTATTTTCTTTTGGGCACATTATTTCTATGTTCACTGGATTTAAGGGTGCCTAATTTCTACTTGTCTTTGTTTAGGAAAACATAGAACCTCTTCCGGTGTCATTTGCAGTTCTGAGTCCTCTTAAGTCTTCCATCTCTGAGACTCTTTCAGGTAGTAACTTTGGTTTATCCCATAATCATAAATGTCATTTTCAGTATGTCTAATTATGAAACTTAATGTCCTTAATTTCTTTTTAAAATTTCATTTTTATTATAACCATATATACTTGGTTTTAAAAAACCAAATAGTATAGAAGAGCTTATAAGAAGTGTCTTATCCCTCCCTTTCCATTCCAAGTCCCACTCTTATCATCACCCACATGTAACGTCCTTAGATGGGGAGCCCCATTTTTTAAGTGACTGCAGCAATGGGGTTGCCCTCTCAGCTCTTAAGTATCAACAGTAAGCTTCTTGTCACAGTGTGCACAGTTGAAGCGATAATGGGTCATTCTTAAATATCAAAAATTATTTATCCACATTAACATGGCATCTTGGGCACATGTACTTTCCAATGTTTCTGGCTTTTTTATGATCATGACAAGGCAACAAAGATCTCTCTGCAATTTCCCAACAAACTAGGCCTCGGCTGGTGAATGTCCTGGGAAAAGCTCTTAGGATGTTTCTCACCTGGTCAGAATCCTTTCATAGCTTCTTTTTGGCTGTAGGGCACAAACCAAGCTTATTAGCACTGAATCCAAGACATAGTGTTAAGTTAAAGCTAAAATTTGAAGCATAGTGTATCTCGTTCCAAAGCCTATGCTCTGTAACACATTATTCTGCCTTTTATTTATACCATTAAAAGTGATCAAATTAAAATTTTCCTGAACTGTGTAAAATTAAACTATTTTCACGATCGTCTTAATGTCCTTTATTGCAGTTTCATTGTACAAAGTGTAGCGTGGAATAAATGGACATAGTGAAATATGGGTATTTATTGTAATGTGATTTAATCTGTTATCTTAGTAGGGTAATATGTTTTGCAATCAATTAGCAGACATTTGGTCTTGTCCAAAATGTCCATAAGACATTTGGTTCATGCCAAAACATCATTGAAATTTGATCTTGTCCAAAATGTCGGTCATTATGTTTGATCCGTACCAAATGGTTTTGGATCAAAACCATTAATTGCCTCTTGGTAATTAATTATTTATGTTTAGATAGGAAATGATACTAACAGCAAAAATGGATATCCAAAAGAGTATCTGGTATGTCTGAAAGATGGTGGATCTTACAACTTTTTGTTAGCTATCCTAATTTTGCTTGTGTCTTCGTCATCAGGCCCTGATACCTTTAGCTCTTCAAATAACCACGAGAAAACATCCTCCTGTAAAGTTGGCAGAACAACACGGACCTCTAACAGAAGAAGCGTAAGTGTTCTTATCTGGCACAGTGTATTTGTTTTTAAATCTTGGTAATAGATTTTTTATGTTTTCTTGATCAAATGACTTATGGGTAAAATCTTGGTTTGGTCAGTGTCATTCAGAGTTAATACATTATCCTACGTAGTATGTAACCCAGGGTAATGATGTTTTTCGGATTTGGTTGAATTAATTCTCTTAGAAGAAAAATCCAATAAAACAAGATGCTTTCAGAGTTTCTGTTAATATGGAGAGTAATATTTTTGAAAAGTTGGTTTGAGATCTATGTGGTTTTATGAATTTTATTGAGGTGCGAAGAGGAGAACAGTGGCATGTAATTAGCAGAACCAGAAAATGGCATACATATAACCTTTTTTAAAACTATGTTTTTGTTTTGTTTTTTAACACCAGGTTTCAGGTGTTTTTGGTATAAACATGACTCCCGTTGAATGCATGTCTTGTTCTTTTATTAAATTTGACAAAATTGGATTTTCATCTATAGCATCATAATGCATAAACATACAGTATACTGTTATCGGGATTTTAGCTGATATTGTTGGATGATAAACCCAGAATTCAAACTTAGATGATCTAACAGTTCATGATGTTTTTTCCCCACAACCCAACAGCAGTTAGGGGCTAAATTATAGATGGTCAATAAATATTTGATGAATGAATAAATCAACTAATTCTTAAGTTGTTTTTTATTTCTTCCTTAAAATAATGGGGCAGAGTGCATATGCTTCTAGGTCTATGTTTGATAGATCAGAAATTAGCAATTACTGTTTCCCCCATTTGCGTTTAAGTTGGTTAAAATTCTTTTAATGGAATTTTCAGATTAAGAGGAAATGTGATATAAAAAGGTAGGAGCAGCTTGGGAAGGAAATATATATATAATGTATATTAAAATGTAACTACTTGTGTTTTATGGATCCCTACTTTAAATTTCTTCATAGCAATTGCTTAGTTTTGCAGAAGAGTGTGTTGGCAGCTTATTTAATACAGAAGCTCAGCCTTGTAAAGAAAAGAAAATTAATAGGAGGAAGTCACAAGGAAGCAAGTGCACAGACAGAGCACTTCCTAAAAAGAACCAGGTGAGCGTGTGTCTAAAGATATAATGAAGAGTAGAAGTGGTGTGTTTCTTTGTTGTATGGTTAGGAAAACATGGAAACAAAGTTTTTTCTAGTTAGCATCAGGCCAAGAGTATTAAAATCATCCTGCCATGGAATAGAAAGGGCCATAAGAGATTATGTGCTCAACTATCAATTACCTGAGGGCCAATTTTGCATCTTCATTATTATGTTATGTACATCCAGCACAGTAGATTGTTGGCACTCAAATGTTAAATGTATTCTTGTCTTTGAATCTAATGTAACCTCACTTTATTTGGGGAATTCCCTAATTTCTTGGACAGGGATGAGTGCATCATCTGCCACCTGTTTGACTTTGCTTCTGCCGGTGGCTGGATCACTTCCCTATTTTTAAGGAAGAGTTTAGAAACTAGTTCTCAGTCTTCCGAACACTTCAAGGCCAATGCCAGCTCAGATGACGTCACTGTCTTTTTATGGATTGCCCATCTTGCACCTTAACCCAGTTCCTGGTCCACACTACTTCAATAATCTGGACCTACCTCTGCCATACACTATAGCTTGTTAGTACCTAAGACCCTCCCACTTTTCATAACGTACGTTTCTGTGTCGACTCTGACCCCAGCCTCCTCTCTGTCAGCGTACTCACTCCCTTACTCAGGTACCTCTTCTAGTTCTGTTAATCTTCTGGCCCCTCTCGTTACTCGAAAGCTTTCAAATATCCCTTAATTTCCTCTTTCCTTGTTCATCCTGGACCACGTGAGCTGTTTTGAACAGCTCTTGTCAGTAATCTCAGTTCTTCATCCCTTTCATACCACCTCAACTCTGGATCAATCTAACCATTATCTCTGTCCCGTGTAACGTTGCTACTGGAGAGACTTATACAGGGGCTACTACAAATTCATGTTTCACATGTTATCTGAAGTCTGGTCTCATTCTCCACCACTTCACCACTTCACTTTATTTCTCCCAGGTATTTAGAATCTTAGTGACTGAAATCCAGTGCATCCTTTGAGGTCTTGTTCTTACCATCTCAGCAGCACTGGATATAACTGAGAACACTCCTTTACAGTCTCTATTCAAGGTTCATTTTCTTCTGCCCTTTCTTAGATGTTTGTATTACCTACAGTTCTACTCTTTGCCCTTGTGGATTGTTTATTTTCTGGATGACTTTATATGTGGCGTGGTTGATGACTCCCAAATCTTCCTGGTCTATAAATATATGCTCAGCTGCCTATTAGACATGTCTTCCTAAAACCATCCTACATGTACCTCAAAAATCAACATTTCCAAAACTGTACTCATCCGTTTCACCCCAACACACACTCCCCCAAAACAGTAAACTTCTCTCCTGCTCCATGAAACAGAAACCGTTGCCTCTTGGTTTAACAATGGCACAAACATCCCCAAGTCAGCACAGCCAGAGGAAACGAAGTTTTCCTGGTTTAGCACGTTTTTTAGGTCACTTACTCCTTCGAAAGATCCTTTTAATGAAAAAAATACACATAAATTTAAAAATATTCATACAATATATATTATTACATTAGAAATTGGTTTTCTTTGTATATACTCTTTACAAAACACTGTTAGAGAAATGTACACCTATTTCTTTATATAAAATCAATAGCCAGAAAGTTCAAGAAAGGTTGAGTGTTACGTTTTGCTCTAACCTTTCCCAGGACCCCACTGAATCAAAATAATAGATGTACTAGAAGGAATAGGCTTAGAATAGCAATGAGAAGAGGAAGGAAGTGAGGAGGGTTATTAAGCAACAGATGACAGTCTTCAATGAATTTCTGAAAGACAAAGCAGATGGGAGCATGTCGACAGATAAAAGATGTGGAAAGATTTACAGCCCAGAATGTGCTAGGAGGGAGCCGGAGAGGCGCTGGGAGCCAGCCTGCTTGTGGGAGTCTCAGGAGACTCTGGGTCCAGTATGGGCAGGTACAGGGGATGGTGAGAGTGAGCAGTGGTAGTGAAAAGCAGAGAGATTACTTGAAGTCCTATATATGACACAATTTGTACCAGTTAGCACCCCCCACCCCCCAGCTCAGAACAGATGTTGCCATCTAGGTTAAAGCCCTTCTTCTGACATTTGGACAGTCCCCCAGTCTTGACTCTTAGCTCTTGCTCTAAAGCGCAGCCTGCGGTCAACACTCCCCATTCTGCCCTGCCCCACACAGAGCTCCTAGTAGAATTTCCATGGAGGAAAGAGGCTGAGCTGGAAAGCAGAGGAAACCCATACCAGTTTATCCAATCTTTTCTTAAATAAGAATCAGATAGCTGAGTAGAAACAAGAGCATGAAAGATTAATATTAATAAGTTGAAAAAGAGAGAAAAGTTATTCAGGGAATGAAAGGAACCTTTACAAAAATATATATATACTCTGATATACTCAGATTTAAGAAAATATTGCTACATAAAACTAAGAAGGAGATGCTATGAAAAAGGAGCAGAGAAAAAATACTTGCAAAAAATATAAAATCTGGTAGTTGGACTACAGAGTAAAATTAAGGAAAGTCCCCCAGATGGTGGAGCAAAAGAGAGACAGACTATACTAAGAGACGTGGAAGACCAGTCTAGGAGACTTCAGAGGAATCTCAGAATAAGAAAATAGAGTGGAAAGAAATTATCAAAATAAAAGAAGAGGATTTCCGAGAACTGAAGAAAGGAGTCTTTAAGTTAAAAGGGCCTCCTGAGTGTCTGGTACAGCGAAGACAGGCCGGGACTTGGACACATCAGTGTGACAGTGAACAACTAGGGTAATGAGAAGAGTAGACTTTTCCTTCCAGAAAACAAGAATCAGAGTGCTGTCAAGTTTAACAGCAGTCTATATGCTGAAAGATAATTCAACAGGGCGTTTGAAGCTTTGAGGAGACTTAATTTCAGCCCAATATGCTACACCCAGCCAAACTGAATTAAATGTGAAAGATAAAATAAAGACATCAGACGCTCAAGGACTCTGAAAGTTTTCCCTTGCATATTACTGGAGGAGATACTCCAGCAAAATGAGGAAGCGAGCTTGAGAATTCACGACCCGGTGGACCTCATGATATGGGAGGGCAGTCCAGGGGAAATCTCTGGTCGTCATGTTCAGGCAGCCTCGAAGAGCAGCCGGTCCAAACTTGAGGGAGAGGGAAGGATGCTCCAGGGAGAAGGTCTCTGGAGGGAAAAGCACAAAGACCTGTGATTGAGAAAATGGAAGGTGTGCCATGTAAGAAGGAAAAGAAAGGTAATTATATACCATTTCAAATAAAAGTCTGTATGCAGAAGTTCTGGAGCAAATATGAAGCCAACTTTAGTGTGATTTCAAGCAATAATGGAGTGTAAGGAAAAGCATATTTTATAGTGCTAAGAATCATCTACAGGGGGCGCCCAAGGAAAGGAAAGAAGATGAGCTCTGTCCTTGGCAGAGCAGGGAAAAATGTTTACATAGTCATAACCAGGTGAATGCTGTGTATTTTCAAACAAGGGCAAAGCTTCAGCAACTTGGTTGTTGTGCAAGACGATCTAAACGTGGCTAACAGCAGCAGGTGAAACATGGGTAGGAAAGGTGGAGGTGAGGTGTTAGCACTGACAGTATAGTGGTGGAGAGTGCAGCTCTAGAGCCAGACAACCTGGGTTTGAGATCCTGGCTTGACCACTTCCTGGCAGTGGAGTGGTGGGCAGATTCTTGACTCCTCTATTTGTTTCAAAATGGAGGTAGTAATGGTATTTATTTTATAAGCTTGTAGTGAATATTAAATGAGTTAATACGTGTAAAATGCTTAGAACAATGCCTGGCCATAGTAAGCACAGTGGCTGTTATTATAACTATCATCTTACAAATGAGGGGTTCAAGATATATTTTAAAAGTTAGTGAAAAGAAGTGCAAATGTAAATTCAAAGGTAACCAATAGAAGAACCAAAACTAACGTCGGGAGGAGGAAGGTTTAGTTGAAGTGAGCAATAGGCTCCTCTTTCTTGGCAGGAGTTAGTAGAGATCTTCACTGTATTGGATACTTGAAATTTGCTAAGAGAGTAGATCTTAATTGTTCCCACCACAAGCACAGAACGATAACTGATAACTATATGAGGTGATGGGTGTGTTTATTAACTTGATTGTGATAATCATTTCACAATGTATATATGTATATTAAATCATTGTGTTGTACACCTTTAAAAAATCACATTGTACAACCTAAATTTTTACAGTTTTTATTGGTCAATCATACCTCATTAAAGCTGGAAAAAATTTGAAAATAAATAAAATTGCTAACCTGGAGTAGCATTAGAATTCATAAGTGAATTCCTTTATATCCTAGAAATAGAGAAATTTTAGGACTCAGAAACCAGAAATAGTGAAGTCAAAGATTGGTAAATTTCACTCTATTTGACCCACACAATGTGGAGCATGCATGGGGAAAAAAACTCCATAGAATATTTAAAAGACAAAGGACAAACTTGGAAGAGTATTTGCAGTTCATATCAAACCCAAAGGATTAATATCACTAATATTTCAAGAGCTTCTAAATTGAGTAAAAAATGAACAACTATAGAAATATCTCTGAGGGGCTGGCCCCGTGGCCGAGTGGTTAAGTTTGCACGCTCCGCTGCAGGCGGCCCAGTGTTTCGTTGGTTCGAGTCCTGGGCGCGGACATGGCACTGCTCATCAGACCACGCTGAGGCAGCGTCCTACATGCCACAAGTAGAAGGACCCACAACGAAGAATATACAACTATGTACCGGGGGGCTTTGGGGAGAAAAAGGAAAAAAATAAAATCTTTATAAAAAAAAAAGAAATATCTTCGAGATAGTTTTAAAAGTTCACAAAATTGAGATGAAAATGGCCCTTAAATATATGAAAAAATGTTCAGACTTGCTCATCATCATAAGAGAACTGCAGCTCTGGCATGCATCGGGATACCATTTCTTACCATTTTAGATGAGCAAAAATCCAGGGGGTGACAGCATGCTCTGTTGGTGAGGCTGGAGGGTAAACAGGCATGCTCATACATTTCCTAGAAATGCAGATTTCCTTGGAGGGCAATTTGGCAATATCAAACCAAGTTAAATGTTCATTTACCTTTTGACCTAGCAGTCCCATTTCTAGGAATCCATCGCAGATATCCAGTGACAGAAATACAAGAAGGTATATGTACGAAGTTATTTATTGCAGCACTCTTTGTAATGCAAAAGAATAGAAAAAACTAAGCGTCTGTCAACATGAGATGGGTTGAGTAACCTCTGGTGTAGTCACAAAGTGAGTATTTTGTAGCTATAGAAAAATTCCAAATACTGCCATGGAATGATGCCAAGATGTATTTACTGTTAAGTACAGAAAAACAACTTGTAAAATGATGTATGTAGTGAGCTCCCTGCCCTGCTATGGGATGAATTGTGTTCCCTCAGAATTCCTATGTTGAAGCCCTAACCCCAAGCCCCTCAGAATGTGACTCTAGGGGCGGCTCTGTGGCCAAGTGGTTAAGTTCGTGTGCTACGCTTCTATAGCCCAGGGTTTCACCAGTTTGGATCCTGGCGTCGACGTGGCACCGCTCATCAAGCCATGCTGAGGCGATGTCCGACACAGCACAACCAGAGGCACTCACAACTAGAATATACAGCTGTGTCCTGGGGGGCTTTTGGGAGAAGAAAAAAAAAGATGATTTGCAACAGATGTTAGCTCAGGTGCCAATCTTAAAAAAAAAAGAAAGTATGTGACTGTATTTGGAGATAGGGCCTTTTAAGAAGTGATTAAGTTAAATTGAGGCTGTTAGGATGGTTCCGAATCCAGTCCAATTGGTGTCCTTTAAAGAGGAAATTTGGACAAGAAGTCTGAGACACCAGGGTGCACACACACAGGGAGAAGACCTTGTGAAGAGGCAGCAGGAGAGAAGAGAGTCCTCGGAGGAGACCAACAGACCGACCTTGATCTTGGACTTCCAGACTCCAGAAAATAATATGTTTAAGCCACTCAATCTGTGGTCTTTTGTTATGGCAGTTAATACGGGAAATGAATGGATTACCGTTTATCTAAGAAAGTAGGGAACATTAAAAAAATAATATATGTATATATGTGTATACACACACATATAAACAAAGTCTTTTCATTAAAAAAAAGCGCGAGGGTAAGCCGAAGACAAATAAAAGTTGGCTGCATATAGGAAGGGGGACACAGGAGGGAATAGGAAGGAAGGAAAGCTAGACTTCGTGAACATGTTTTTTACTTTGACTTTGTGTAAATGTTTTACAGTCATGTACAGCATAATGACAGTTTGCTCAAGGTCAGCGGCGACTGCACGTGCAGCAGTGGTCCCCTAAGATGAGTACCATGCAGCCTGGGTGTGTAGCAGGCTGTCCTATCTAGGTCTGTGTAAGGGCACTTTATGTCGTTCACGTGACGAAATCACCCGATGCATTTCTCAGGCCGTATCCCTGTTGTTAAGTGACACACGACTTGTACCTGACTATGAAACAAATTGAACTTCAGAAAGAGATAATAATCTCTAAAAATTGAAAACAAAGTGAAACAAATTAATCTAACTATATATGAACTTTGTGGCTTAACCTCACAAAGAGTTTTTTCAAACCTAGAAATTTGAAAAGTCCTGATGAGATGTATCCTAAGCACAAACATAACTGCAAAGAAAGCTTACCCAGTGGGAAGCATCATCCTGATAGAGGAATTCAGTCTACAATAAAGAAAATAGGGGTTTTTTGGGTATTTTTTTTAATGTCATTAAGAATCAAGACTTTTCACTATGAGACAGAAAGTAAAATGTAAGATCAAATTGAAACCTTGTGAGAATGAATTGGAATTGGAAATGTCTGTATGAACTTATGTTTTTCCCTTTAAAATAATTCTCTAACTCAGCCAATAAGGCTTAGAAGCGGTGAGCATCCCTGGTACCCACACTGCTGTCTTAAATGCCATTTCCAACTAAAAAGGATCAGGGTTCCTTAGTGAAATGGCTGCTTTCAGGTTTATAGCAGCAAATGTAGAAAATGAGCCTGGGTCTGTATCGGTGTGCAAGGAAGGAAGCTTAAGAAACTACTGGGGCCGTGTAAAGGACACAAGACCATCTTGACAGGGCCACCACTGCCCCAAATGTGGGACACTGTGTCCATCAGAAATAATGATTGCAGTGGATTGAAGCACAAATTTCAGATATGAAAAAATACTTCAGTTCATGATCATTAAAAACAGTAAAAACTTAAAGGTCACCTTAGAAGCTGTCTAGGACACCAACTCATTTTTCTGAAAACTGGAAAATAAAGTTTGAGCTCTATTTCAGGTAAACAAATTGATAAGGGAAAGTTCTTAATGGAAGAATTTCTGCTAATAGGTGAAAAAGGCATGTTCCTGAAAGCTGTTGAATGTTAGGTAGAAGGCTGATGGGGAGGCGTAATGGGTGGGTCAGACTGAACAGCTGAGCCCCCGGTCAATCATAATGTCACAGAAGGAGAGAATATGCAATAAGTGAGTCTGCAACCACCCATGAAGTACTCTTTCCACAAAGTGAAAGCTGTATCTAATCAAGCCTAGAAATAATGACCAGTTTATATGAAGTACAGGGGACAGAGGAAAATAAAGACACACAATGGTGGCAGCCAACCAAGTCCAGAGTTTGGCTAATCCTACATGAAAGATGCCTCCATTTATTCACCAAATAAATGGCAAAGGGAAAAAGAAGGAACCACAGATTAAAAGAGATCAATCAACGAAGTGGATTGTATGGAGACCTTATTGGGATCTTTGAACAATTACAAAAAGACGTTTATGGACCAATTGGAGAAATTTGATCTCTGATGAAATATTAGGGAAAATTGCTGTCATTCTGTTTTTTTGGTTTTAAATTTTTTATTTTGAGATCATTTTAGAAACGCATGCTGTTGTAAGAAGAATTAGAGTGATCCCAGTGCCCTTTCCCCCATTTCCCCCAGTGCTGACTATTGTATAATATCACAGTAGTACAGGATCAATATACAGTCAGGATGCAGAACATGTCCAGTGCCACAAGGATCTCACTCGTTGCCCTTTTGGGTCTACGTGCACTTCCCACCCCAACCCCAACTTAACCCCTGGCAGCCACTAATCTCTTCTCCATGTCTTTAATCTTGTCACTTTAAGATGGAAAGCACACACATTTCACATGGAATCACACACTGTGTAACCTGGGACTGGCTTTTTTCACTCAGCATAATTCTCTGGAGATTTGTCCAGGTTGTTGTGTGTATCAATAGTTAGTTCCTTTTATTGCTGAGTAGTACTTGTAATTGTTATAAAAATAGGTAATCACTTTGCAGTATATACATATATCAAATCATTATGTTGTATACCTTAAACTTATACTCTGTTATATGCCAGTTATGTCTCAATAAAGCTGGGGGGGAAACTCTATTGTAAAAGAGGATAAGATACAGTGCCAGGTAATAAAATGTTTCACTTTATTGTGGGGGAAAAACACCCTCATCTTTTAGAGATACTGTAGGATTTTCAGATGAAATGATTTAATGTCAGATTTGCTTTAAAATAATCTGAAGGAAGAGGATAATAAACTTCTCTGTGTTCTTCATATATGTTAGTAGTTGTTGAAGCTAGATGATGGGTACATGGGGTTCAATATACTATTCTGTATCCCTTGGGGCGTTTGAAATTTTTTATTATAAGAAGTTAAAAATATAGCAATATGAGCTCCTTATTTCGAGAGATGGAGCTAGCTACGAGAACTGAAAAATGGAGCCCATAAGTAAACAAACAGGGGTAGGGAAGTGTCTGCTTTCCAGTGGACATAGGCTTCCCCGGACAACTTGATTCCTTGCCCTGGGCATGAACTGTCTTTAAACAATTTTAAAGCTACTCTCAGAAAACAAGTTGGATAAGTCTTAATTGTGCAAATAATCTAAAATAAAACAAAAGATGAGTGTTTACTTCTGTTTTGTGACCTCCTTTACTGTATGAGCAGACATGTCGGTGATTCTGGAGTAAATGGAGTCACTTTAGGATACCTTCAGTTGTCCTTTGTACCAAGTCATTAACCAGCCTCCCCATTTCTAGGTCACATGGCTTCCCTAGGATTCCAGTCACACAAGGCTTCTGTTGTTTATTACAGTATACGCCGGGCTTTTGGATTGTAGTAAATTCTAATTTTGATAGAAATTGAATGAGATGAAACCTTCTCATGGGTTAGAGAAGCACAGTTAGATTTATTTCCATGACAGACCACAGGTGCTTTAAGCTTTCATCTTTTCTTTTTGTTCTGAGTGGTACATGTCTGTTGGCCCATGACCATGAAAAAACAGAATGTTAGTCTTTTATCATGTTTAGTACAGTTTATGAAGTTTGGCTGTACTTGTTTCTTTTTTTTACATTCATCCGTTCGATAGTTAATGTTCGTTGAGAAGCCACTGTGTGCCAAGAGCTGTTGTAGGTGCTGGGGACGTTTTATATAATAAAGATTTCCAAAATCCTGCTGAAAGGGGATTTTCTTTGCCTATGAATCAGAAAGTATTCTAGAGAATATAACCTGATTATGTTCACTGTAGTGTATTAACTGACTGTAGGGCTTATGTCACAGAGTAATACTAAGCATAATTTGATCCTAAAAATATTCTTCCCCGTATCAGTTCTCAGAGTAGTAGGAATGAAAGAACAGAACAGCTAACACACAGCTCTTACTGTGGGGTCAGACCTTCTCTTAGCCATTTCACACATTACCTTACTTAATACTCATCACAGCTCTCTGGTGTGTGCTGTTGTGATTGCTGTTTTGCAGATGAGGAGAATGAGATGCAGAGAGGTGAGGTAACTTATCTAAGATTGTTAAGTCAGGATTTGAACCAAAGGCCTCTGGCATTAGAGGCCACTGTTTCTTTTGCAACTCATCTATGGAGCCCAAATGAAGATTTTTCTTGGCTCCCGCTTCCATTGACCAAGCTAGCATCTCCCCAACTGTTCCATAGAATGTCAACAGATGTTCCATGAAAAAAATGTTTCATGAAAAAATATTTAACCCAGCATTTCCCTAATGTTCATGCAGAGTATTTATACTGAGGAATTCTCAGAGTTTGATGTTAAATGTATGTTGTAAATCATCAAGAGAAGCATTTATCTTGTACAGTTCTAAAATTATTTTTCCATGGAATGTTTTGTTTTTATAGGATATCTATAGATATTTCAAGGAACATGCAGTTCTGTGACATTTTTGTACTCTTGAATGTCATCCACTCTGTCATACCATTGGTCTCTCTGCTGTCACCCTAACGATCGTCCTCAAGTGTGAAACCGACTGTGCTCACTCCTGAAGCACCCAGCAAGCCCTCTGTGCTTTCAGGCTCGTGCTCACTGCACACAAAGGCCCTGTGTGCTTTGTTAGCTGCTTCTGCTGCTTCTCCGTGGGTCCACCCACCATCTACCACTACTTGCGCCTCTTCCTCTGTGCTGTGCTGCCTCACTTAGAGCGTAGCCTGTGCCATTCTCTTCTCTTTGAAGAGCCCTTCTGCACCACGCCCATAATCGACCAGAACAATTCTGACTTGTTTAAGATTTGACTTAGACATTACGTTTTCTGTGGAGCCTGTCTTGAAAACCTCCTGTAGGCAGGTACCCGTCTTAGTCCACGTAGCGTCTGTCATGGTATGTCCGTATCACAGTTACTTGTCCTTAGACGGTGAGCTCCCTGAAGAGCACATCCTGTCTGTTTTTATGTCTCATACCTAGCAAGTTATTACCTGCACATAGCAGTTTCTCAATAAATATTTGAATGGACTCCACTTTCTGGAAACATTAATTGTTAAAAATGTGTTCCTTATGTTGACCTGAAGTCTGATTGTCTCCAATATTATCACATTGAATATGTTTCATTCTCTTTCCTCATAATAATCTATTATTTCAATATAGTTTTTGAGTTTCCCTCAAGTCTTTACCACATGAAACTTCTTTAAATTTAACATAGAGTGTTAGTTCTCAGTTACTGATACGGCAATAGTAGAATACTGCGTTCCAGGTATTAAAGAATTTAATATTGCATTTGAGATATTATTAAAGCAGTTTTAATTTTTATAGAAACCCAGCTATTTTCCATCAATTATTACCAAACCTTTGTCCCTCATCTTCTATTGGTACTTTCCATTTTATTTTGACCTAGTCATTTTAATCTTGATTAAATCCTCTGTTGTGTGAAGCAGGTCAGCTAGCTTTGTGTTATCTTCAAATTTTACACACACACTTGTTTCTTCATCTAGATCTGTGAACAGAAACAGTCCCCTGAAGCTTCCGGCAGATAACACATTCCAGGTTAATCCTGAGTCATCCCAAGTGCATCCTAGTTAGTGATGTCTCATGTCTCAAGTCTGTCCAGCTCTACAGCATCTAATCTGTTTTTCACTTATCCAGAACTTGTTTTGGCAAACACTTTGTAGAAATATAGACCATTACCCTACAATTTGTAAATCGAGTTCTACCTCATATTTGATTTGACTGTAAGCTACCTAGCCCCCTACTCCTGAGTCAAATTTCTAAAATTTTATGGAATAACTGGTCTTAAGTTTTTCTGTAAAAATTAGTTAAAGGATCAGTCATACATGGTGCTACATCTTTCTCAATTACAGTGTTTTAATACATTTTCTCAGGTTGTAAAAAGTTGCAGAAAGAAGAAAGGAAAGGGAAAGAAAAGCGTTCAGAAGTCTTTATATGGGGAAAGAGAGATTGCCTCTAAGAAGCCGCTCCTAAGTCCTATTCCAGAGCTGCCTGAGGCCTCGGAGATGCCACCTTCGGTTCCAAGTGTCCGGAGGACGTGCCCAGGTACCTGTCCTTTTCCTGCTGTGCGTCGTGTCTCTTCTCTTTACCCTCTTTGTTGCGATTTCACTCTCTTTTTTCTCTTTTTCCCATTCACTGTGTTAAGAGAACATAAATAAAGAGTAGCCACTTTTCCTCCCGTGGCCGTGAGGATTTGGAGAGAAGGAGCAGTGATTGGTAACTTTTAGGCCACCTAGACCCGTTTCAGAATCTGATGGAAGCTCTGGATCCTCCCCACAGAGAAACTCTGACACAAGCTATTGCATATAATTTTAGGGGAAATAATTTTCTTCCATCCTGTTTCTTTCTGCTTTTTAAAGCATTTTGTTAAAGTAACATGAATTCTGTATGGTGGTGTGGTCCATCATTGAAAGTGAACAAGCTGATGGCTCAGTAATAGATATATCTTCTATGAATTAAGGACAAAAATTTAAAAAAAAACAAAATTGCCCTGTCATGTTTTCGTAGATTTGGCACTACTAAGCATCTTCTAGAAATAGCATTTATAAATTGAATTTGATACCCTGATAATTTCTTTTAAAAGAGAAAGTTGGTTGATATCCTTGTTAGATAAAAATTGGATTGAAGTTGCATCTGGTTTGTAATGCCTGAGTTTTAAATTGACTAAATCATGCTGAAAATAATCAGTATGTGTTCATTTGGTGTGTCAATTTTGTATAGAATCATTTAAAAAATAGCTGCCTTTGTCAGTCATCAAATATTTATAGCTCACATTCCATTTGCAACATACTGTATTGGATTTCCAGTGGATTCAAGGATGAATGTGGTACATGCCACTGTAGACTCAGCTTCTGCCTGCTTCTTCACTTCAGGAAAGCACCAAAGTTGAAGCACACACACAACTCCGCATAGCCATGCGCACGCCCCTCCAGCAGGGTGGTGCTCTCCTCCCGCCTTGTCATGTGGGACATCTTGGGACAGGGGTCGGCCACCCCTCCTCATTTGAATCTGGCCCAGTGCTGCTTATCCTTTCAGATTTAGCTGGGCTGGCTGCCTGTCCAGGAAAACGCTTTGTTCAAATGACACCTTCACTACCTGGTTTATAATGATCTCTCCACCTCCTTCCCCTACAAATTGCAGTCCCCTTGAGACTGGAAACAAAGCCTGATTTTCATTAAGTCCCCAGTTCCTAAGAGTTTTACCAAAGATGTGGAAGCAATAACTGTTAGTCTGTATTTTCCATCTTGCATCTCAT
Source organism: Equus asinus (assembly GCF_041296235.1). Taxonomy (NCBI): domain Eukaryota; kingdom Metazoa; phylum Chordata; class Mammalia; order Perissodactyla; family Equidae; genus Equus; species Equus asinus. The sequence goes on along the minus strand of NC_091792.1, from coordinate 66,380,229 downwards.
TAGAGAATTTCTTTTTAAAAATACCTGAATCGTTTTTTGTCTGTAACCAATGGTATCATCTGCTCCAAGAGTTTAAAGCGTTTCCTTCCTCTCCATCTCTCTGTCTTCCTGCCTCCATCCCTTCCCCCTGCCTGCCTTCTCTAATATGTTAATTTCATGGAAAATACATAAATATCAATTTTTAAAGTTGTATAAAAAGCCCAACTGACGGATAGTTGGTTGGCACTTCGTGGACCGATTCTACCCTGTGTTAATCTCTAGCTTTACATGACATGATTTTAAGTATCCAAATCATGGATATCTATACCTTTTCAAACCGAAACACTGTTTTTCAGATTTTTGGCTCAGCTTATGTTTTGTATATCTTCCAGTTTTTATTTTGTTTAAAATAATTTTTATACTCATTTAGCCAGTTTAAAACTTTATTGTCTGAGATAACAAGAGAGGTGGCCTCTAACAGGACTGAGATTTATTCATAAAGCCTGGATTCATTTAGGCTGTCTCTCGAACCAATTTTAAAAACCTTGATGATGGGCTGGCCCTGTGGCTGAGTGGCTAAGTTGGCAGTCCAGGGTTTCGCTGGTTCGGATCCTGGGTGCGGATGTGGCACTGCTCCTCAGGCCACCCTGAGGCGGCGTCCCACATGCCACAACTAGAAGGACCCACAATGAAAATATACAACTATGTACTGGGGGGATTTGGGGAGAGCCGGGGGGTGGGAAGATTGACAACAGTTGTTAGCTCAGGTGCCAATCTTTAAAAAATACTTCAATGATGCTTTTTCACCTGTGATGTGACACAGTGTGCCCAAAACACAGGCTGTGCTACGCTGGCATATCTTCCTGTAGGATGAATTTTAGAGATTGAGGTGGAAGGGGGAGATTTTTAGAATATGAAACAAACTTGGCTTTATTTGAGAGTACAGTGCAGTTAATACTAATTTTTTAACACAGGGCATAAGACCCCGAGTGTCTTCAGGAAGTACCTTTATAGCTAAGTCCTCAAATCTCCCAGAATTCTAAGTTTTGTCTCCACTATTTCAGGGGAAACGTTGACAGAAGAGTTTCAGAACCATGATGTTGCCCATTTTCAGTAATTCATTTTTAGGGAAATGGAAAATGCCTCATGCTCATTCACCTTGTAGTGTGGAAAGTACATTAGAATAGAGGAAGTGATTTAGGACTCAGCTCTCATTTTCATGGTCTGAGGTTATGTGTTTTATTAATTCACACATTAAATGCATATTTTCTTAACCCACGGGTTGGGGAAGGCTAAAAGAGAAAGAGGACAGATGAGGGCAAGTTCAGTGTAGCATTTGTAGGTCTTGTGAGTTTTGAAAGCTTAAAACACAACACAATATGGCATCTGTTTGATTTGGTAAGTTTATTTCCGTTGTTGCTTTTTAATTAGACTTAAACTTATTTACATGCCCATAGATGATTTCAACTCAAATGGTGAACTTGAAGAAGTGAAGCTTTCTGAAAGAAAGAATCTTTTGCCTCAGAACCCAGAAGATTTCCAGATGAATCAGGGCTTTAATAAAAACAGTGTGTCTGAATTCTGCAGCTCTTACATAAAAAGTTCCTCGTTGCTTGTTAATGCTACTTTTGATCAAGATTCAGATATAAATACTACAGAAATTAATGAAAATAAAAACACTTCAAAAGCAGAAATAAAGTTGGAAAGTGAAAATGAACTAAAACCTGAGACTGAGAATGAAAACAGTCTTGTTTCTTGTGGTTCTGTGACTGAAAAACCAGTTCTATCAGATAATCCAAAGCATGATTTTATCCTGCAGTCCCAAGAGTGTTTTTCTGCTTCTGGTCAAAATGTGGAAGACCCTTTTCAAATCTTTAACATTTCAGAAGATAGAAAGTGTGAAAGACCGGATGATTTCTTAGTAGCTACTGAAGGAAAACTGCAGACCAAGCATTTAATGTGTGACTCACAAAAAGAATGTGATTGTTCAGAAGATGTCTTAATTGACAATATAAAAGAAAGTAAAAATCCAAGTGAGGACTTGGGAAGAAACTCCGCAGAAAATAGTGATATGCGTTGTAGAGAAAGGAAGCAGAGAAGGCGCTCCATGTGCTGTTCCGATGGTCAGAGCTTACATCTGGAAACAAGTGGAAGTCACAAACTTTCCGACAGGGTGAGCAGCTCTGCAGAGGTTAGTTTAGGAGATTCTGAACTGTATAAAGATTTATCTGAGTCCATAGAGCAAACCTTTCAGAGAGGAAGTAGTGAAGCAAAAGTAAGACGCAGCACAAGGCTACGCAAGGATGTGGAAAATGAGGGGCTTGTGTGGATTTCACTTGCATTTCCTTCCGCTTCCTGGACCTCCCAGAGAACCAAAAGGAGAACAATATGTACAGTTGACGACAGAGGATTTGAAAGTGTGTCCCCCAGAAAAGAAACTGTGTCCTCCAGACAGAAACCGTGTACGCTGCCCTCCACGTCAGCTCAAGAAAACAGCGAGGGCCGTGCTGCCAGTTCTCACTTACCTGGGAAGAGGAGGAGGAGCTTTTGTACATCTGTGCTTGCAAATACTAAGAATGCTACTCAGTCAAAATGCTACAAAAGAAGATCCTTTCTCCACCAGAAGGGAGAAGGCTCTCTAAATGACTTTGAGAGAACGGGACATATCAGAGAACCAAAGCAATAACTGACATTTCCTGCAGAACATTTTGTAAGAGAGAAGGTAACCGTCCATGCTTAAAAGATTCTTTCATTCTACTTCCCATCCTTTGTTCAACTTCAGTGTTTTAAAAGTTTCGAATAAATAAAATCATTTGAGTTGAACCTACTTTTAAGTAGAAATAAGTGAATTTCTTCATTCAAAAAGAAAACATTCTATTAAATATGTTCCCCCCAAATGGTAAATCTTTTATTAGTATTTTGCTAAAAGGATTCTTTTTAGACCCACCAAATGTCTCAAGATTTATTTCATGTTAGTACGCATTTACCACTGAAAGTTTAGAGTCTGCTGTAAAAATGCATCTTTTAGAGTTGACGTGTTATATCTAGATGAGAACGGTTTTTTAAATGACAAATTAATAGAATTAATGTAAGCTTATGAAAATTAAAGGTAATGCAAGGTTGCAAAATGTTAAAATGGGGTAAGATGTATTTTTGTTTTAAAATACTGCAAAAAAAACCGTTAAAAAATTTAAACAGGAAAGATGGAAATTATAAAACTTTTCTCTTTGGGTTACAGTTAAGAGAAGCTTTAATGACTTACTTTGTCTCAAATGAAAATTTTATTTTAGTAGTTTAAAATCAAATATTAAGCGTGGAATTTTGGAAAATTCTTTCGATAACCAGAATATTATAAATTTTTTTCCTTCAAGCACGATTCTTACATGCTTTGTGGGGTGGGAGATTGATTTTTGGTGACAATATGGCAATTTAGTTGAAGACGTATTTCCCAGATTATTCAAATTAGTCACAGGTAACTTGAGATTTAATTCATGGGTCTTAATAAAAAAAGTTTTAAATCCAGAAAATCACTCGAAGGGACCCTAGAAAATTAGATTACTAACATGAAGCGTGATGGGAGGATACTGATTTCTTTTTTAACCTGGCATTTTCCAGCATTTCTAACTTTTTATTTCACAATATCAAGTACTGTCAGTTGTCTCACATTTTCTAGTTAAGCTTCAATATATTGTATCACTATTTTGGATAGCAGTTTGAAAATCTAAATTGCTATATATCTGGAATTTGTGAATATGCATAAATCATCGTATCATTAAACAGTTGTCTTTGAAATCCTTTAAATCATTAAACTCTCCCTCTCGTGATGGCAGAAACATGTTAACAAATAGCGCTCTCTATAAATAACACCACGGGGAGGAAGGCCCCTGCTGAGCCGTCTCCCCTCCTCGGATGGAGACTATTTGTTACCTTCTTGGCACCAAGAGGTCTGGAACTCCTGCTGCTAGAGACTAATGTATTTCACATTAACACTCAGAGTGATCCCCAATTTCTCCTGCTAAAGGGTGGATTGTTTAAAAAGTTCTTTTATCTTTACACGTAAATTATTTATGGACTTTTTTTTCTCATTTATAGTTTGATGTGGTTGGCAAATCTCTGCAACTGAAAACAAACCAAAAAAAAAAAAAAGAACTTATTAATTTATGAAGCTTTTTGGTTTTGGTGATTTAAAAAGAAAAAACACTTTCAGAAACGTAAGATGTTAGAGGGCTTTGTTTTATTTGTTATATTTCTCCTTCGTTTAACTTGAAGCCTAAAAATCTTTGTTCTTTTCTCCCCTTTTTGTTGTTTGATGATATATGATCTCAGTGTATTTGAATTGTAGGAATTTCACATGCTTTGTTTTATTTCTCAAAATGTGCTAATGGAGGATGAGGGAAACATTTTGATCTGTGACTTTTTGGCTTGATTTTTCAAATATATAATTGTCTCATTTTCTAACATTTACAGTTAGAAATATAAACACTTGTTTATACTTCTAGTTTATATTTATAGTTCTGTTGATTTCAAAATGTTTCAGTATAAATGTTTTGTTGATACTTGTAAATAACAGGCAGTTTTCCTAAAAAGAACAGGTCTGAGAAATCAAAGGGTGGGCGTAAATTTTGTCCACCGGCTCCTTTTGTATCATAAGATCTGTGAAAAGTTCATGAGTTCTGTATTTGATCATGCTTGATTGTTTGTAACTCTTTCTTTTCATTAATGGTTAAATCAAAAACTTGGCTTCAGGAGAGTTTTTTTCTGTCTGCCTTATCTTTTTTCTACGGTAACCCTTGATATTTTGCCTTAGAAATGTCTTCTAGGTACTTTTCCTGCCCCTGTAGATTCTTGTTTGTTCCAGAAGATGGCAGCATGACATCTGAAGTTTTTCATCCCATACACTTTACTTAAAGCCAAGGCAGCTCTTCACTGTTGCAGGGGGTTCTTCCTTTTAACTTTTATTTTTACTCATTTTTTTTTTTATTACAAAAGCAATATGTGTCTATTGAAAAAAGTAGAGAACTGTACAAAATTAAAAAGTGTCTTCCCCTACCCCGTGCCATCATCCTGCAGCCACACTTTCCTCCCCCCAGCTTTCTACGTGTAAACACTAACAAGTGCGTACATCTTCCAGACCCTTGCCTGTGTAAATGCAGATATAGGTTGTGTTGTTTTCTAGTGGGATCACTACAGTGTGCCATTCTGCAACTGCATGTTTTTATTCAACAGAATATCATGAATATACTTCAGTATTTATTACGGAGAGCCCTAGTGCTACCTCAGTCTTTTTAATTCCTGCATAGAATATCTACAATTTAGTCAGCCATCTCCTTACTAGTTGCTACTTGTCTCTGGTTTTTTGTTATTGAAAATTCTGCCACACTGGGCTTGTGTGAAAATGTCTGTAAGGTAAATTCCTTGAAATTAAAATTAAATGCTTATTCTACTTCTCTTCTATAGCTCTTACCTGGCAGAATCGCTCTGTAAGGACGCTGGCATCCTTACCTTCTTTCTGTCTCTCATGTTCGTCTCCTGCCACGTTGCTTCCGTTTTCCCTCACTGCCCCCAAAGGCACTTACTTTATGAACTGAGGGTGAGGCTTAGACCTGACAATACATGGAGAAATGATTAACACTACCTGATTCATACTTTAGATTCAAAGAGCTTTTTTTTAAAGTCAGGTTTATTGAGGTGTAATTAACCTACAGTAGAGTTTACCCTTTTCCAGCATACAGTTTGAATTTTGGCCGTTCATACAGTCATGTGCCCATTACCACAGTCAGGTAACAGAGCGTTTCCATCACCCCAAAAGAAGTTTCCTTCTACCTCTTTGCAGTTAGTCCCCTCTTCCCCAGTCCCTGCCCCTTGCAACACATCTGATTTCTGTCCTTAGAGTTTTGCCTGTTTCAGAATATCATATGAATGGGACCATACAGTATATATCTTTTTGTGTCTGCCTTTTTAAACTTAGTATAATGCTTTTGAGATTCATCCATGTTGCATGTTACAAATAGTTGATTCCTGTTTATTGCTAAGTGGTGCTCCATTTTATGGGTGTACCACAGTTTGTTTTTCCATTCACCAATTGATGGATATTTGGATTTTTTCTGTTTTTTGGCTATTACAAATAAAGATGCTATAAACATTCACATATGGATCTTTTTATAGACACATGTTTTCATTTATCTTGGGTAAATACCCAGGGGTGAGATTCCTGGGATGTATGATTGGGATATGTTTAACTTTTTAAGAAACTGCCAAGCTTTTCCATAGCGGCTGCACCATTTTGCATTCTCACCTACAACACATTGTTTTAGTTGCTCCACATTTTCACCAGCACCTGGTATTGTCAGTCTTTTTCATTTTAGGCATTCTAGTAGGTGTGTAGGAGTATCTCATTGTGGCTTTGATGTCTGTTTCCCTAATGACTAATGATGGTGGACATCTTTTCCTGTGCTGATTTGCTGTCCTTATGTCCTCTTTATTGAAGTGTCTATTCACATCTCTTGCCCCTGTTTCCTTTTGTTGTTATTGTTGTCTTATTGAATTGAAAGAGTTCTGTGTATATTTGGATACAAGTCCTTTGTTGGATATGTGTTTTGCAAGTTTTTTTCCAGTCTGTGGCTTGTCTTTATTTTCTTAGCAGTGTCTTTTGAAGAGCAGATTTTAATTTTGATGTAATCTGACTTACCAGTTTTTTCTTTAATGGTTCATGCTTTTGTGTCATATCTAAGAAACCTTTGCCTAACGCAAGGACACAAAGATTTTCTCCTATGTTTTCTTCTAGAAGTTTTATAGTTTGAGTTCTCGGGTGTTAGATCCACTTTGAGTTAATTTTTCTATATTGCGTAAGGTGAGGGTGGTTTTGTTTGTTTTTTTCATGGAAACCATTCACCATTTGTTGAAAAGATTATGTACTCCTCATTGAATTATGGTGGCACTTTTATTGAAATCAATTGACCTTTTATGTGTAGGTCTATTTTTAGACTTTGTTCTATTGAACTAAATGTCTGTTCTTAAACCAACAACACACCATCTTGATTACTATAAGACCTTTTTTTCTTTACTGTGACTCTTTATCATAGCTTATGTTTAAAGTTCTTTTTGTGAGGGAGGAGGCCAGTAGAAGCAAATGATTGACCAACCAATTCTATATAATTGTATAATTCTACAATTATACCCACAGCTGTATTACCATTTAGGGCAAAAAGTCAAGAATGAGCTATCAGAAGTATGGTAAGGAAGACACCTTCCCTGGGGTGGGTACCTATATATTCAGCCCAGTCTTGTAGACTAGTTGGCTACAGTTCATGATTTAAAATTGTCACCCTGAGTCATTGTGAGATTTAGTCATTGAGAGAGAATTCTCTTTTTGAACACTCCAATAGATAGCAGTAAGAAAATGAACTGGGTTGAATTAAAATGAGGTTAAAAATTAAGTTTGCTAAATTATCTAGTATGTCTGAGTCATTTCATAAATTAAAGTTTTTATTATAGTTTGGATTAGTATAAAAATTGTCACTGTCATTACTTGGAAAGTAGCCCTCGCATTTGAGAAGTATTTCTTAACACAGGAAAATTTCCCTGCAACACATTGTCCCAGGTAGGCAGATGGTAGATTCATTAACGTGTGTTAGGCATTAATTTCTCTTTGTGATCACTGCCTTCAAGATGCTCAGTTTTCTCTTAGGGAGCAGAGTTGCAATACAGGGTATGGTTATAAAGGAATGCCCTGGACCTCTCAGCCCTTGAAGTGGTACCAAGTTCAGATCACGTAAGTTTGTTTTCTTTCTTTCTGGAAGAAGTGATGCTGGAACAAAGTTCATTATTAGGAGTTTTAGAGGAATGGGGCTCCATAAGGCACATTCTATTCCAAACATCCTTTCACTATTTACTAAGACTAGGCAATGTAAGTTGGCCTCATCTCATACACTTTTTAAAGTATTTTTCTTAATTTCGCAACTTATGAATACATTTGGAAAGACTGAAATCAGAATTAGACTAGAGATTGTGAATTGTACATAACAAAGTTTTAAAGAAATCTTTCCTCTTGAAAGCTTATGCATTTCTGTCTTTTGTACTACCGGGTTTCTTTGTACTATGTTTGAAGGTTAACTCTGGGCTTGGAATCCTAGATCAAGTGAGCAGAACAGGGATGGAATTAAATTACCATAAATAATTGCACATACAAAAAAATAGTGGGGTCTTTTTTGGTCTTAAATTTATTTGATGATTATTTCATAGCCTTGACTTGGCTCTAGAAGGGACTAATTGCTAATGTACTATTGCCTAACAATTTCAAGTTTGTTTAATGTACTGATGTGTTCATTGTTCTACATTCTTTGATGCTTTTCTGTTTTTTATGAAATCATGATACAGATTACAAGTAACATAATAGCTTTAGTGAGAAGATGAGTAATTACTGCCATTCTACTGATACATATTTTTGTCCCATGTCTTCAACCAAGATCATAGTTAGGCTGGTTGTGACCTTAATTTTAAGATTTATTAGAAAGGTTTTTAGAAAATTTTAGGATATTGGGAAGCAACTATTTTCGGGAACTGCTTGTATTTTTTGATAACTTTAAGCGTTATATCACTTATATGAAAAGGGACAATGAATAAGCATGCATACTCAAGAAAAATACAAGTTTGCATTTCCTAAGAGATAGGTTGGGATTTCCAAAATTTCCATTGACCAGTTTGAGAGCAGTCTCTCTTAAGTCTTCCTTTTTCTCATTCGTCCATGGCCCACACATTGTCTGACCAAATGGTTTAATTTACATTCTCTGTGATAAAAGTGGCCTGCAGGGGTGCAACAGCTGGCATTTTGGTTTTAGATGTAATTCACAAAAATTCAGATTATGTAATTTTTCAAAGTTCCAAATTCCTAAGTGTATTTGTGTGTGAATTTTTAAGCTCTGCAGTGTAAAGATAACTGTTTCATCTATTTACTACATCTGATAATTTCTTTATTCTCATGGCTTTATTCACCCACTTAAAATTTCCTTTTTTTGAAAACAAATTCTTCCACTTTGGTAGTGTTTTGTGATGTTAATGTAATAGTGAGTTGTTAGTGGCATTTCGATTTTTCCCATTTAAAATCAAACTGCATTCCCAGTGTTCTGATATCCTGGGCGCTTCTTGGTAACATGAAGTAAATGTCAGTTTTTTCTCTATTTAGGCAGATCCAATAATTGCCTAGTAGTACCAGGTGTTTGCAAACATAGGTCCTTCCAAATGTATGTTCCAAACAGTGAAATAATTTTTTTCAGTATAACATTGGTGTCACCCAGTTGAAACTTCATAGAGAAAGTGAGTAAAAGGATTTTTTTTTGGTTCAGCTAAGTTTAGTTCAGATGCCAGGTGCTTGGATATAAAATCTGTGATTGTACGCCTAACATTTGTACATGTACAATGTGTTCATTTTCTAATTGTTCGTAACAGAGCAATAATCCAGTGCGACCAGTCTTTCTTGTTTTAAGTATACGTTGGGAATGAAGGTTTCAGAAGTATTCCCTAACTCAAACCTGAAAAACCTGGTGTTAGTCTTGGGTGATTTCCAGTGACCCTGTGGCTCCCTTCTTCCTGCCCCCTGTGTAGATTTGGAACTGGGCAGCCATTTTTGTTTTTGGAAGGGAAAGGAGACAGATATAATGAATGAGTTTTATTGTGCAATATTTCAAACTCTCTTGAATGCATTCGAATGGGATGGAAACTGTTCTGCCCTATGTCATAGCCAAAACAAACAAAACATATTCCCTAAACCTGGATGTGTGTTTCTCTCAAACTGGCAGTAGTTAGAGCTGAGCTCTCAAACAAGAATTTGGTTTGACAATTTTTAGCCCTTGTTCAACTGAATATTAGGATAGGTCACAGCCAAAGCAAATACTGTGGGGAAAAATTAATACACATATTTACAGCTTGCAGGTGGTATTTTTTTTCTTAAATGTTAGATATTTGTCTTAAGGAATTGCCTTTGTTGTGGTAATACTTTTAAATGGACTACTTTTTTGCTAATATTTTTTAAATGAACTTCTTTCCGATAATAGTAACTCTAAATGTAAATAAATTTTACAGAGGTCCCTGAAGAGTGATAAATGCTTGAATTTAAGTATTTAAACATTTAGAAAGACCACTAAGAATCTGAGAATTCTAGGACTATCAGACCCAGCAAATATGCAATAAAACTCCCTTGCTGGGAGCCTTTTGTGGCCCCCAAAGAATCCACTGGAGTGAGTATCAATGGCTCCTTTATGGCTGATGCCTCCAACATTGTTTACTGACTCCACCCACTCCCACTTAGGTTGTTAAGTATTCCCACCCTTTGGATGTGTGGGAGAATGTGCTCTGCACAATCAAGATAATTCATTTTGTAATGCACCATTGTGCTTCATGAGCCTGGCAAAATATATTTTTCATTAGTCACAATAATAACTTTAAATTTATGGTCGCCTATGACCAAAGGCTCTTGGTTTGTGCCTTAACCAAGAAATACTGGAAACATAAATTTGTAAGCCGGGCAATCTGCCTCTGAAAATGGCAGCAGAGATCTCAGCCATCTTTTAGGTCCTCCCTTTGAAACATAAAATTCTAACTTTCATCAACTGTTTTGCTGAACAGTATCAGACATCTGTGAGAGTGGAAATAAGCCATTGGATAATTTCACTGGCCATTAACTTTTCATATAATAAGCACTAGAGATCAAACACTGCCTGCGTCTTGCATTTCAGTTAGAAACATCGCACGTTGCCGCAGAGATTTCTGCTTTCCAAGCACTGCCAAGTCCAGTTATGTTCCTATCAGCTGGCCTGAGGGGCACGTTCTGGGCATGTGCCATTTTAAGGAGTGGGTGCCTAGTGTTTTGCAGTATGTCAGAATGGTGGGAAATAGATCTCCACGAGTGGGTAAGTTGGTATTTCTGAGGCCCGTGGTTCTCAGGCTGTTGAGAGGCAACTGAGTGAAAGATTCAAGAGAGAAGGGAAGGGGGGCAGAATATAAACTTCTTAGTAAAAAGAAAAGCTGGCTATCATTTTTCTAATTTAAATGTTGCTTTAAGTTCTTAGCATTCAAACTTAAAAGTGATAGATGCATAGGGTTCTTTCATCGGGTAGCGTAGGAATAATTGGACACTGGTGTATCTAAGTGCTACCTTTTTTTTTAACCCTGTGAGCTGAAGGGTTCCTTTTTTGCCTAAGTAAACTTATTTTTAGATTTAAAAATAATATACTTTTCCCAATCAAATTGAAGCCTCTTAAATAATTTCCACTGTCTTCCTTTCCCCTCAGAAAGAAACAACGCAGCTTTCCTTTAAATAACTAATCTAGGCCCACTAATTTATACCCATAATCCTTCATCTAGGCTTGGACCCTCCACTTTTTTTTAGCAACCCACACTATAGCATACAAAACACCCTTCCAAGGTATTGTCATGGATTCTCATATCTCTGGAAGTACATAGCAAGACGTACTGTAGTTCCTATCCTATAAATCAGAGGCACAGGAGGGAAGTGAATTTCTCTGTAGGCCGCAATGGTAAAGCCTGGGAAGGCTCGCAGGCCCTCTGATACTCTGCCTGTTGCTTATTTCACTGGCTTCAGCTGCCCCACCCTCCTCCACACCCAGGTGCTTGAGGAGGTCAGGCCAGTTGGGTCCTTGCTGGCTGTTCTTGTAAGTTCAGTTGGAGCCCTTGAAATCAATAGCTACAAATGCGGTTTTGAAGCCATCCAAGATCTCACAAATAGTCAGAAGTTGCATCTGTTTTCTTGAAATCGAGTGAATGGTGACTGTTGATTTACCTTTTCTTCTCTAATACAGTTTTTTGGGGGAGAGGGGATTGGGAGCAGGAAAGAAGCCAGAAGAAATAACTGTTTAAACTAGAAATCAGGACTGCGTCTGCTTTTAGATGCCAGCACTGTGAACAAGCAGCATTCTCAGCTTAGCCCCTGAAGTCTGTGCCCGTGTCCTGTAAATGTCCGAATAGACTTACATCTTGTGTTCCTCCAAGAGAGGAAAACAATTCTAGGCATATCCCAAACACTTCGGAGGCTTCTGTCCTTTTGACATTTCACTGCCTTCCCAGCTCAGTCTCTGCCACCTCCACCAGCAAAGATCTGTTACCACCAGGCCAAAGCTGTAACAATATTAAGATGTTTTCCTCAACCTTGTCCCCAGAAAGATACTCTGTTTCCAGAAGATTGTTCTCCCCTGGGCATTACATCATGAATTGATTCAGTTCTTGGAGGAAGAAATTGGACAAAATATAATAGATTACCTCCTGGGGAAACATACTTAGGTTGTTAAGTATTCCCACCAGAAAACTAAGAAACTGCTTATATATTACTGCTCTGTCCACATTTAACCTTTCACCTTATTGCAGCTGAGCAGGGTGCTTTTTCTGTAAAGGTTTTTGTTTTAGTGGGGGTCAGAGAGAACATTTCTCCTTTATTTTTTTAAGGAATACAAGTATTCTTTGTTTTTGCCATTACCCAGACTTCCTCAGTTTCATGAGCCAGCTTATGCCACTAGACCCTGGATCAGGTTAGGATGCAGCAGCCACGAAAGAGTGTCCTCCCAGTGGGCAGTGAGAAGGAGAGAGGGACAGTGGCGGGGGAGGGGAGCTACTCGGTATATTGATTTTCCCTAAGGGTTTTTGGCCTTGGGGGCATCATAGCCAACAGAAAAGGCCACACTTGTCGAGCATTTGGGTGGCATCCCCACAGTCGTGCGATAGTGTGGCCGTGCAAGCTAATCTGTGCTGAGGAAAAGGATTGCGTTTCCTCTTTCCTGGGAACTGGTTCTCTGAGAAGGATGTTAATGATTGATGAAATAACTCCCATCCAATAAATAGTGCAGTAAGAAATGTGGGAGCTATTTTCTTTTCCAAGTTCACAAGTTGGAGTCGAGAAGGGGTGAGGGAGAATTGGCCGTGTACATTCGCTGGCTTCAGATAGTGATAACTTGGCGTGGTAAGCAGAGTGGATGGAAGAACTAAGGAACCGGAGGGACTGGTCATAAAATAGCGAGCCTTTCATCACCGAATGCCCAGCTGGTGACTGGAAGCCGGTCGCTATCCAGAGCCTAGTTAACAGATTAGAGGACCATGTAGTGAGTTGGCAGTCTCCATCGCGGGATCACTGACAGCTGGATTGGTAGAGCCAGTTTCCTTTTCTGAGGCAGAAGCATGCTAACCATGTCAGCGAACCTCAATTATTGTCTTGTCTCATAAGTCTCCAGTAAGAAGAGTACTACAGGCTCCCCAGGGCAATGAAATCTGTTCTCTTCCTTTCTCCCAGTCAAAGCCCTCCAGTGGCCCTAACCCTGCCCCCAATTGTCAGCCTCAGGATTCACAGTGTGCACCTGACGAACTGACAACAGACCCTGTGGGCCTGCAGTTTGGTAAGATGAAGCCGTGGGGGAAGGTGGGGGAAGGGTACACGGGACCTACTATTTTTGCAACTTTTTGTGAATCTTTAATTATTTCAAAATAAGTTTTAAAAAATAAAGTGCTTAGAACAGCAACAACAAAAGTCTGTTAGTCTCAGTTACCTCATCTGTAAAATGGGAATATTAGCGATACCTACTTTATGTGGCTGCTATGAAAATCAAGTAACAGATGCAGTGCCTCTTGTTTTCGTCAGCCAAGCATCCTTCTACACTCTCTTGTTACAGAAGCCCATTTCCTTTGACAAAGGATAGCTCAGAGGAGAAAAGTCCTCTCGTGTGTTGTTGTCTACAGTGTAATCACTGTAGTCCATGCTTCCCGTGTGCTCTCATTCTGTCGGCTCTCATTCTGAAGCCCACGTTGCAGAGAAGGAAGCCGAGACTAGGAGCTTGCTGTGACTCACTCAAGATCACGTGGCTAATAAGTGGCAGAGCTGGAATTAGGAGTCTTACCCTCAAATCCATTCTCCTAGGATGAAAACACTGCAACTAGAGAGGCAAAGATTTGGGGGATGTGAAAGAGGAGAATAAGAGTCATGCAGGAAAGAGGAGAATTTTCTTGCTAATGCCAGCCCTTGTGGTCTAGTAGTTAGAATTTGGCACTCGTTTCCCAGTCAGGGAACCACGCCACCTATCTGTCGATTGTCATACTGTGGAGGCTGCGTGTTGCTGAAACCGTGTCTTGTACTCACAGCTGTCTTGGACCCTCAAGGTTGACGTCGGAAACTAAGTAACCAAAGTTTCTGAGCTTGTTTTGCAGAACACCAGAAAGACCACTGATGAGAGAGCAGCTTGGTGACAGCCACTCCTCCCAGCTTGACTAAACATCGCCCAGGTGCATTGAGAAGCAAAAATGACTGATGGTAAACTTTAGATATCACAGACTAAAAATCTACCACATGCAACGTATTGAATACCCCTTGAATTTGTACACGCGACCCATAAGAAATATGAAAAACAGTCACGCCTGTGTAGAGGACTGCTAAAACCTCAGTCCCCAACACCCTCCTACTCCCTTTCTTCTACTTCCTACTTCCTTGATAGATATCCCACACAAAGGCAGCTCTTGGAGACAGATCTGAGTTTAGTCTCCTGTCTCATTGCTTGGCTGCCCTGGAATAAAGGCGTTTCTTTCTGCAGAAGACCTTTGTCTGGGCATCTAGTTCTTCCATAGCGCATTGGGCAAATGGACCCACTTGTGGTCGGTAACATTGCTGTGATGCTGAAAGCTATGCCACTGGTATTTCAGATACCAGCAGGATCACCCATGGTGAGCAGATTTCTGCAGAGCTTCCAGACCAAGACAGACTAGGAAGAAGAAGGTGACCACCCAATTCCAAAAAAGTTGGCCGTGAAAACTCTATGAATAGCAGCAGTGGAGCATGGTCTGCTATTGTGCTGGAAGGTGAGGATGGCATAAAAAGACCGGGCAGTGTTCCATCCTGCTGTTCACAGGGTCACTAGGAGTCGGAATCCACTCCACACACTAACGACGAAAGACTTGCTAATGTTATGAGAAATGCCTTTGGTGGAAAGCTACTGCCCTCTACCTCAAGATTTCAGACACAGTAGCCCCTTTGCTCCACTTTGGGGGCCTCATCCCACTTGTGGTCTTGCTCTCATGTCCTTAGCCCATAGCCTCAACCTGCATGTCTTCAAAAGGAAATTAGCCCCATTAGTACACAAGTCTCAACCACTGCACTCCTTACTCACCCCTAGTTTAGACTTTTCTGTATCAAATTGGGAAGGGGGGGCGGTATGTGTAACCAGTAAGTCACTGGTTGTGTAATCCTGTACTGAATGCACCAGTTTTTGCTAAAACTTTATATCCTCTTATTCAAAACTCTTAGCCTTGCTCTAGTGTTTTCCTAGTCGTGGAAATCAAATACGTAGATATTTTCACGACCCAAAATATATCCACCTGTGGTTTGGCAACAAAGGATCAGGTGTACATTTTGGCTTGCCAGAAGTTCTTGCTAGACTATGGCAAAAGAACAGTTTCCCTCAGGGAGGCTTGCCCATCCTAAATCTGGTTCTGGGGATAATTCGAGTTAGACACCTCTCCATCCTGCCAAGCATCTCCACCCCAGGAAGAAATCTATCTGAGCTGTGGTCAGCTGTTGCCATTGCTGTCCAGAGATCCAGGAGGTGGAACTGGTACAGGGCCTGTGTTGAGGGCTTAAGGCAGCAAGTGCCAGAAAAAATGTTTATTAAGTGCTAGTTAATTATACAGAATGAGTCGAGCATACATTTAGTTAGCATGCTAGCTTTAAATTGAGAGGCTGATTAAAGTCAAGAGGTCCCTCCAGCTTCTTGCTCTAGCTCAGACAGTGGTACCAAGAAATCTCAGAGTGAAAATGGCAGCTCCCTCCTGAACGAGTTAGCCTCCCGATTTGGGGAATGCTACCCTGCTTTCCCCAATAACTTCTCAAACCAGTCTTGGGAGCCGATGTTTTTAAAAATTTATCTTATATTTCATGATGACCCCATTTCACCTATATTACGTTCCTATGTCCTGGACATTGACACTGTAAAATATCAATGATAAAATTTGGTGGTATATTATTTTGTACTTGTTGTTTGGAAGACTTGTGATACGCAATTGTATAAAACGATTTTAGATGAAAAACAAAAAAGTCAGGGACTATTTTCTCCAACCTTCTCACTTTGCAGATGAGGAAACTGACAGCCAGGGACACACAGCTTACAATGGCAAGGCTAGGACCAGGTCTCCTGACCATAGGGTGTTTGTCTTCTCTCTCTCCGTGTTGCTTGTGTGGGGTGTATGATATTCTATCACCTAACCAGTTTCTAACCTTTTAAAAATGGAAGCCAACTGAACTTTCTGTCTATTGTGTATCAACCAGAGCAACCAGCTCACTGCTGGACACAGAACATATCTAATAAATGCTTGTTGAGGGGTTGACGGGCTGTGCTATGCAGTGATATGCCTGCAGGAGGTGCATGTAATCCAGGTGCATTCTATACCCTTGGGACAGTCAGTGAGTGGAAGGGGCTGGATAAGGAGTCTCACATAATCATTCCAGTATTTCTCAAAGTGTGGTCCACTTCAGGTCCACTTATTTAAAATGCAGGTGACAACAGTTTTACCCTTTTTCAGGTCAACATTTTACCTGAGGATAATGTCCCTTTTGACCCATTGCTTCAAGCAGCTGCTGGACAGTGGGACACGTTCACCCCAAGCTTTTTAAGCTCTCTGCTTCCTAATCCTTTTGTGACCTTTGCTTAGTCCTTTTGATGCCAGGAGCCAATGGGACCTCTGTGAGTCAGGAGCATAGGATGTGAAGTGAGACCTGAGTCTGAATCTCAGTGCCCCAGTTACTATATTGTTTGCTAAATTACTTAGCCTCTCTGAACCTTGAACCTCGGTTACTACATCTGTAAAATGAGGATAATGATACTATTTTTCTCTTATAATTATTGTGAGGGTTGAATTAAATGGTGATAATGTGTGTAAATTTCCTTGTTTAGTGTCCAGCAGGTAATAGGGAGTCAATAAGATAACATAATGAGATACGATAATTTTTACTTTTTATTTTGACATAATTTCAGATTTACAGAAAAGTTACAGACATAGAAATAAGCTTCACTAAGATTCCCCAAACATTAGCATTTTATTACATATGCTTTTTCTCTGGATGGATAGATAGATGACAGAGAGAGAGAGAGAGAGGTATATATAGACATATTTTTTCCGAACCATTTAAGTAAATTTGTAGAAATAATGCCTCTTTACTCCTAAATTCTTCAGTGTTTATTTCCTAGAAACGCAAGATAACTTATTCCGGTGATTACTTATTAAAGTGTCATAATTGTAGCAATGGAAATACTGAAAGCAGTTCCAGAGTGTTTCTCTAACTCAATCAGATCATGATCCAGGCCACTTTCACTGAGCACATAGTATGTGCTGGGCATAATGCTAGATGCTTTGAAATATATTCCATGGAACTCTTTCAACAGCATCGAGAAGCAGCTGCTATTACTGACGACAGTTTGCAGATCCTAACAACTCAGGAGACTGGAGGAGTTGGAAATTGCCCAGAGGACCTGAGTAAGTCACAGAACTGGGGTTTGAACCCAGTTCTTAGGACTCTAAGCCCTGGGCCCTTTCCAAAGCAGCACTCTTAACAAAAATGGTTTCCTTTGTTGCCTAATAGGTTGCCAACCGCATTCTATTATAAAAAAGAGAAAATGAGGAAAGTAAAGAAAACAAGCAACTCTGCTGGGGCCCATGGGTCGATGTGTGCTAGTCACCACTGAACTGTCACGTGCCCTGTGGGCTGAGCTAAAGGGCTTTTGTTTTCACAATTCTGTCTGATTCTGGTGAGCTCTCCAGAACTTTGTTTTAAAATAATTGTAATCCTTTTGCACCGTTTTGTTGGTGGCTGGAAACCAACTCTTATCTACAGATACCTTTAGTCAGGTTTATTTTTGAAATGAAGGCTTATTTTCCCTGGAAGTGCTGACGATATTGTTAACATTTTGGGTGGTTAGGACTTTAGACACGAGATGTCATCTATTGGCCTGGCTTTAGCTCTGGTCAAAGACTCTAGGAGCAATCAGGAGCTGTTGACTTGCTCTCTCATTCCCCAGCTAAACAGAGCTGATTGGTCTCTCTCCGTCCCCTTATGCCTGGACATAGGGAACAGCAATAACACCACAGTCCGTCGGGGTGACATATCCTTTAGAGATTTTTAGTACTGAGGAATTCTGGCGGGACCCATTTGGTACAAGCATAAACTCTACTTCAAATAAAATCCTGTGCTTTAATCAGCAGCGCTGGCTCTCAGTCGCTTTGGAAATTCCATGGGAAAAGAATCTTAATTCACAGACCATGTGCCTTAATAGATAAAGAACTCCAAGTAGCTTCTCTTAGCCGTTGTTTGGCCAAGTTGAGAAAGAACATCTGGGAATATTTGGGGTCCCAGCTTATAGAGCTCGGAAATGGGGAAACAGTTCTCTCTGGAGGTTGAAAACTTGAACTCCAGACTCAGAAGGACCTGGATTCAGATCCCAGCCCTGCCACTGTGCTATGTGGGCAAGTTCATCTCAAATTCATTGTCTAAAATGGGGGCACTGTCTACTTTTCAGGCTTTTTGTGAGATATAATGTAAGTAAAACACCTCATATAGATCCTGGCCCCTCAGTAAATTCTCAAAATGTTGGCTAATTATAATAACAACAAACTTGAGTGGGAAAAAATCCAGTTTTTCAGTATTCTTCTGCTTTATCTTCTCTCTCCCTTCCTGTTCTTTCCCTCATTCTTCCCACACCCTCTCCATTCCTCCCCACCCCCCACCCCCAGCCCTATTCTGGATGTTCTGAAGGAGGACGTTAATTATTAAAGAACATCCGGTTCTTGGCATTCTATGTAAAAGAAATCAGTGATTTTGAGGATCCTGAAGAGAACCACTGATTTTGCAAAGGCTTACTAAAAAGTCAACAATCAAAAAGCTTTTTCCCCTCTGAATCATTACATTCTGTTGTTCCTGAACATCTGGGCCGAGGGGCGGGCGCCTTCACTGCGGCCTCCTCAAAACTGCTTCCTGGGCTGTGGCTGTGTCTCTGTTTATGCCTCATTTGGAACATAAGCCATCATTCCAGGATTCTCTTTCTGGAGCTGCCGCTAACTATGTGGGTGAATTATTTTCCAACTTTGAACTTCAGTTTTTAAAATGGAACAAGTCAGGCGAGACTTGCTATAATTGATGAAAGTTGATGAAAATACCTCTCAGATTTAATGCTTACTCGTATGTTCTTATGTCGTTTCCTGTGTATCCATCTCATTTGACAGCAAGCTCTTCAAGCGGGGGGACAAAGTCACACTCCATAGGAAAAGGCATAAGATTTAGAAGCAGATACCCTGGGTTCCAGCCCCGGCTCTGCGACCTTCTTGCCCAGGTGACCTTCCAGAAGTGCTGCCCCTCTGCCATCCATGCTTTCCTCCCTATAAAATGGGGCTGATGTACCTAAAACATAAAGTTACCGTGAGGACTAAATAAGATAATAATTAATACAGGACTTAGTAAATTTAAAAAAGATGTTCATTGTTAATTGTATTGCCCACAGAGTCTACCACTGTGCAACTTTACATAAGTTTTTGTTGAATTCCATCTGTTTTTAGGACAAAACTAAGACTTTTGCTGTTATTGATTTTAAAATCACTGAAGAAGAATACTGTTGGTAAATAATTAAATCTGATTTCATCTCCAATGCAAAATTTTAAACAGAGAAAATATGCTGTCAAAACCAGTAAAGGCTTTGAGTAATGTTTTGTAAATAATATTGATGTTAATACCCTCTAGGTGCCTTAAGATTTATGTGGTGAGAATAAATATCAAAATTAGACCTGAAATGAAATAGTAATACTCTCACTGGGATTAATTCTGTTGGGCTCTCTTTGCATAGTACATAGTTTTTCTTAAATTTGCGTAGAGAAATTTTAAAAATTATTTTCTAATTATAGAAGTAACATCATAGAAGATAGTAAAAGTATAAATGCACAACTAGTTGTACTAGTTAGAGTTCTCCAGAGAAACATAACTAATAGGATGTCTAATATAGAGAGATTTGTTATGAGGAATTGGCTCACGCAGTCATGGAGACTGAGAAGTCCCAAGATCTGCAGCTGGCAATTTGGAGACCCAGAAGAGCCTGTGGTGTGGCTCCAGTCCGAGTCTGTGCCTGAAGGCAGGAGGAGACCCATGTCCCAGCTTGAAGACAGTTAGGCAAAGAGGTTCCCTCTTACCTGGCCTTATTATGCTATTCAAGTCTTCAACTGACTGGGTGAGGCCCACCCACAGTGGGGAGGGCAATCTGCTTTACTCAGTCCACCCATTCAAATGCTAATCTCATCCCAAAACACCCTCGCAGACACGCTCAGAATAACGTTTGACCAAATTCTGGCCACCCTGTGGCCCAGTCAAATTGACACATAAAATTAACCATCACACTTATATTGTAGAATTTTAGGGAAATGCCCAAAAGAAGAAAAAAATTCTCCCAATTCCCCCATCCAAAGATAGCTGTTATTAGAATTTTGACACATTTTTTCCAACCATTTTTTTAACGTACCACGGATCAATTTCCAATTACCTGTTCTATTTGATGAGAGATTTCATGCTGTCTTTTCTTGTTTACTTAAAGTATCTAAAATTTCCACTGTGCCTCTGATTTTACACTTATACAATGACTATTATTAGAAACCCTGTCTCAAATATATAAAAGACACTGTTATTATAACCAAATAAAATGAGCGTGGCCCACAGCCCCACACCTCACCCCAAGGAGAGAGAAGTGAAAACTAATTTGAGGGGCGGGGTTGTCAGGAATTCCTGAGGGACATGGGGGGTTCCATCCGCCCCTCTAGGCTGATGCCCACGCAGGGAATTCCCCGATACGCAGCCTATTGCTTTCCCTCAGTCCAGCACTGATGGTGTTAATAGCCCATCATGCCCTCCCCAGGTCCCAAGGCCGAGGTGTGAGTGACTAGGGAAACCCCCAATAAATTAAGAGCGGCAGCCTCTCCAAGGCGGGAGAGGTGGCTTGTTCAGCATTTTAAGCCTTTTAGCTGGTGTCCTTTATCATTGATTGATTTATTGGATATTTGTGCAGCGGGCAGAGGGATTTGAAATATAACATAAGCGCTTCCTGAGATGTCAGTACTCTAATGTTAGTGGTCCGAACAAGGATGTAATTCATATCTGCAGGTGCTTACTCCAGTATCAAATACTTCAATAACATCATGCCTGTGGAATCCACGGGTCCCAAGTGCCCCATTTGTATTCTGATATGCCCACGTCTTTTCCTATGTGTGTTTTCCTTTCTTAAGGAGCTCTCATTTCCTTCAATAGGATATGTTTTATTTCATCCCTTTTCCTGCATTTACTCATATTAATGTCACCGCATTCACTGGTAATAGCTGGGCCTGGAAATAGCCCACATTGCCACGTCAATAGTAGCCTGAAAGGCAACGCCTGGGATGCATTATTATGAAAGAATGGACTGGAACGGAGTGGCAGTAACAGTGTCTTTTGGAGTTCTAACTAAATGTCGCCCAGTGAGAAGACACTTGAGGGAACACGTCAAGGGAACATGGTGGCCTCTCACCAGAGCTGGCGGGGTTGGGAGCCAGGAAGGAAAATTTAGGGTTTGGATACTTCATTTCCAGCGAGAATGTTCTTGGTTGATTGAGAGAAGCATAGCACAGTCAAAACATCACCTTTGGTTTTGCCTTTCTTTCATTCCTCTGACTTGGTGCAATAACAATGTTTCCAATTGGCCAAAACAGAGGCTTCTAAAAGTGTAGACTCTCAGGCCTACAGGGCTGAGCTATGGGGAGAAAATGCTGTCTTTGAGACAAGGTTCACTCCTCTTTTCTCTGTTTCTCTTTTGCTGGTTCTTCATTTCTTTACCTGGGAGATTGGTTTGTGCTGGCGAGGCAGTCTTGTTTAGTAGAAGACAATTTGCTCTGGACCTCAGGCGAATTTGTTTTGTTTTATCTCCTCTCTAGCCTCCAAATTTTCCATCTGTAAAATGGAGCTAGTGATTTGCTTTCTATTTATCTCACAGGAAAGTATAGAAAGAAAATGTATTTTTTGGAGTATTACAGGATATAGTATATTATGAGCACGTATAAAGAACAAAGTTTCCTTTCCTCAGTTCAAAGTTACTTCTTTAGAACACAGATTTTCCTCCAGAAACTACTTTACAATGTGAGAGGCAGGTAATGACTACACATCTCTAGTATTAATACTCTGGTAGATTTACAGATGCTTTAATTCAAATGGTACAGGTTCACTCCCTCCTATATCTGTTAAGTTCCTATTTTATCTGCTAGTATAAATGCAGTGCCTGTTTGTCTCACTGTTGGGAACAGAGACTCTGGAGGGAAGTGTTGAGGATCCAGGGAGACAGGCAAGGGCAGCCATTCGTAGGCACGGGCTGTTAGTATTTAAGCTGTTTATAAGTCAGTGAACACCATATGTAGTGTGTTACATTATAAAGTATCTATAATATATGTATATCATGTTAGAAATTTTTCCTTCTTGCATGAACTGCTAGGGTGTTGGCTGGGAAAAGACAAGTACAGATACTGTGACCTTGAGCCCTGCCAAGTATTATTAGTCCTGGGATCTTGGAAACTTTGGGAAAAAATATGTTTAAGAGATGGGGCCTTGAGGAACTTTAGAACAAATATTTCTTGGTTATGGGAAGACCAGCTCAGTGGAACCTTGGTTTTACAAACTTAAAGGTCCTTTCCTTCTTGGAAATGATAGTTTTCAAATCAGCTGGAATCTCTAAGAAGATTAAGCTGTTCTGCAGAATACTGTAGAAGGTTGTCTATGTGGGCAAAGTTGTATCTCCACAGATTATTTTCTTTTTTAGGAAATGTTTTCCCCCATTTATGGATTTAGATGCCCTCTCACTAAAAATGATTGTTGGTTCTTGATAAAACCATTCCTCAGCCAGGAGATCAGGGGCAAGCCCCCGATAACGCTGATGGGGGACCTTGAGATGACACCAGACTGGGTGCTTAGAACTCAGCATGTGAAGGCCCACGGGAATGTTATTCCCAGCTAAATACTGCAGGCTGGTATCATGTACTGATGGTGGCTTACCAGCCTCTGATGGATGGGAGAGATTTAGGGTAAGCCACCTTGGGGCCAAGGGGCTGAATTTTCCCTGCAAGCGAAAATCCTGATCGTCAACCACACAGCAAGGGGACAGATCCAGGGGTAGAAAAGGAAGATGGGAGTTGGGTTGGGGTGCAGGGGAGATGGGGTATTGAAGACATGAGTTTTCATGGAAAGCTGCAATGGTGTGAAAGGAGATGATGACCAACCCAGGTGAACAGATTGTAACCTGGACTGCTGGGCATGGTGAGGAGGTAGCTGAGGACAGCCTGTAGATTCTGAGCGTAGCTACATACAGTGCCTGTTTTCAGTTCCTCTGTGTTAGAGTTCCTCTCTGTTATCCTCAGTGCTTTAGCACGGCTTTGCTGAAAGTTATAACGTGGTCTTAGCCGAGCTCTGGGGCTTAAAGGACTGTGTTCACATTGGGGATGGAATGCCACAGGGGAGAGCAACTTTCGTGCCCTTATTCCCCTTTTAATCCCATTGTGGAGATGGCAGCTTCTGTTCCAGGGAGGACAGTGATGCTGCAGTGAGGTGAGATGGCCCTGTGAAGACAGACACATGGCGAGAACGCCGCGGGACGGCCAGGCGGAGATTGGAGTGCTGCAGCCGCTGATGCTAACGATGGCTGCTGAAGCCGGCGGCTGGGGAGAGGCAAGGAAGGTGCTCTACAGGTTTCAGAGCGAGCACGGCCCTGACAACACCCTGATTTCTGACTGCTAGTCTCCAGAACTGTGAGAGAATAAATTTCTGTGGCTTTAAGCCACCCAGTTTATGGCACTTTGTTACAGCAGCCCCAGGAAACTGATACAGGTGTCTACTAACTATTTCCACTGTACTTCCCCTATCAAAGCACTCACCACACAGGATGCTAGTAATAACAACGTGTATGGCAGTAGTAACAACAACATAGTATGAATAGCAGCTCTTACCCAGCACTAACCAAGCACCAGCCAGGCACTGTTGCAGATGCTTTCCTTTCATAACTTATTTGGTCATCACTGCACCCCGAAGAGATAAACACTGTTATCATCGCCACCTCACAGATGAGGAGACTGAGGAACAGATTAGGTAACTTGCTCAAACTCCTGCACCCAGTGTGTGGCGGGGCCGGGAACCAAACGCAGCAGTCTGACTTCCGAGTCCCCGCTCCCAACCACGAGATGCTTGGTTGTGTCTGCACAGACTGTAAACTTGGGTCGCATTTACCATCGTCTCCCAGTCCTTAGCCCTGTGTTCAGCATCTGCTTTCTGTGCAATAAAGATTTGACCTCTAACTGAGTGCATTGGCCAGGCAACTGATGTCAACCCAAATGGGCGGTTCAGAGCCGACTCACAACCTGTCCCAAGTGCCACACAGACCTGGGGCTCCTCTCCTCCTAATTCTCCATCCTGTTGCTGTGCCTGTTGTCACTCGGGGCCCTTACATTTTCCTTTCCTCCCCCGGCACTGCCCTCATCCTTAATTCACTGAGTACTGGTTGAGTTCTTTTGCGTGTCTAATGTGAGCAGCTGCTGAGGGGAGGACTGTAGACATGCAGCCAGAGCCCCAGAAACTCAGACTCATAGCTTCGCAGAGTGTTGGAACTGGGAAGGGAGAACCGGAAGATTATTAGTCCAACTCCCTTGGATCACAGATGCACAAAGTGAATCTTGATGATTTGTCTCAGTGAATGAGTACAGATAGGGCAGGCTTTCTCACCTGGCCCTTTCTCTCTCTAAAACCTGTGCTCTTACTCACGGCGCCATGCCTAAGGAGACTCAGTGCTTGGGCAACCACAGAGGTGCCCCATCAAATGGCCCTCCAAGAGCAAACTTGCTGCGTGGAGCTGATGGCTTCCAGCTGCTGCAGTGTTCATGCCAGGCCTCTCTCTCCCCTCGGCGCTCCCAGCCAATGGCCGAGCACAGCAGGGCCCTAGAGCCGGCTAGTTCTGCCCCATGCAGAACTCCTTGTGGGCCATGTCTGCCTTGGGGCTCCCCACGGGCTTGCCTGAGACCCTCAGAGCTGCGGTGCCCTCTGAAGCCCTTCCTACCCACTCCTCCTTTCTCTCCTCATTCCTTTCACAGACATCAAAATGCCATCCTGGGGCCTGCCTGGTGGTGTAGTGGTTAAGATCATGTGCTGTGGTTCAGTGGCCCAGGGTTCATGGGTTTTAATCCTGGGCATGGACCTACACACCGCTCATCGAGCCATGTTGTGGCGGCATCCCACATACAAAATAGAGGAGAATTGGCACGGATGTTAGCTCAGGGACAATCTTCCTTACCCAAAAAAATAAAAATAAAAAAGTAAAAAATCTATCTTTCTGATTCACTAAGGATTGAAGGCTTTTTCCTCAATAAAGGGACAATCAAGTGGGACCATGTGAATAAATGGTAAAAGTGTGGCACCAACAGTTAATACTAGGGTGACCTGGAGGGAGGAGGTGGACAAGCTAAGGCTTCTAAGAATCTAAGGAATTTATCTGGCAGAGGGAGAAGAATGAACATTTCAAACAGGAGGATGAACTTGAGCAAAGCCTTCACAACTGGGAATTTGCCTGGTGTGTTTGGGGGATCTGAGAGGAAATCTGTTTCATCAGAATACAGGGTTCCCTTTGGGAGGGATGGGGGCTGAGGCTGGCCAGATAATGGAAGCCCTCAAATGCCTGTAGGTGGGGAGGGGACCGTCTTAGTCAGAGGAGTGACAGAGGAAGTACAGCTTCGGAAAACCAAGGCCAAACTGAGATGTGAATGCTGCCTAGTCTTAGCCCCCAGTGACTGAAGGGGAGTCATTTCCCTGGATGAAGGTATATTCTTATTTCAATTGATTCCTAAAGTACTTTTTATATATTAAGGAGGATTATTCATGCGTTTCAGATGACTATACTACAGTAGGACATATTTTCTCCCTTCTCTCACCACCCCCTTCTCCCCACCCCCTAGAGGGGCCTGAAGTCTAAGGAATGGAAGGAGTCCTGTTGTACTGTATCTCAAGGCCATGAGGAAGACATATGTCATACAACATAAATAGATGGAGTTAGCAGGAGGTTAATCTTCACAACGTAAAAGGTGTGACTGTGTTTTAGATACTCTGGGTCAGACACAGAGAGGACCTCTTCCTGACATCTTATGCCAAAGGCTGGTCTAAAAAGGTGGCGGGACATTGTGGCAGGCTTCAGGCTGGGGCACACAAAGCAGGGGGTGAGGAGAGCAAAGACCTCTTTTGATTAGGAGGCAAAGAGGGAGAGTGAAAGAATTTGTCAAGGGGAGATGCATCCAGTTGCCTGTGAATTGGTCATGTTCTGAGAGTGCTTTTCAGTACAAGTCTCGCATATCTTTTGTTAGATTTATCCCTAAGTATTTCATATTTTTTGTTGCTATTATAAATCGTATTGTTTTTACTTTCATTTTCTGATTGTTCCTTGCTACTATATAGATATGTAATTGATTTTTGTATATTAATTTTTCATCCTGAAACCATGCCAAAAATCACTTATTATTTCTAGCAGTTTTCTTGTATTTGTTCTAATAGCTTTCTTACTTTGATTCTTTTAAAAATATCTCTATGTCTCCATTTAGCTTGTTCTGTCTTTCCTCTAGCACCTTGAATAGGTAGAATACAGTTATAAAAACTTTTCATGTCCTTTTCTGCTGTTGCTATCATCTGTGTCATTTCTGGGTCAGTTTCAATTGACTTTTCTTCTCGTTATAGGCTGTACATCTCTCCTCCTTTGTGGGCCTGGCAGTTTTTGTTAGATACCAGACATTGTGAAGTTTACCTTATTTGGTGCTGGATATTTTTGTATTCCATCAAATAGCCTTTAGCTTTGTCCAGGGATACAGTTATTTTAAAATGATTCATTTCTTTTAGGTCTTGTTTTTAAGGCTTTTTAGGTGAGACCAGAGTAGTCTTTATTCTAAGATTAATCTTTCTTCAGTCATGAACAAGGCCTTCTTAGGACCCTGGTTCCTCATGTTCTAGGAGATTTTCCACCCTGGCTGTTTGGAACAGCATATTCCCCGCCCTGTCTGTGATCTGGGCATTGCTCCCTGTAACCGTTCCAGTGGTTCTTTTCCTGGCCTCAAGTAGTTTACTCACACACGTGTGCTGAGCAGCATTCAACTGAATGCTCAATGGAGACCCTCTACAGAGCCCAGAGTTCTCTCTGTGCAGCTCTCTCTCTCTCTCCCACACTCTGTCCTGTAAACTCGAGCTGCCTCAGCTTCTCCAGATTCCCTGCTCCATTTCCTCAGTTCAGGGAGACTGCAGGGCTCTGCCTGGGTTCCCCTCCCCGTGCTGCAGACCGGAAAGGCCGTAAGTTTGAGCAGTCGGCACTCACTGCCTTTGTTTCCATCACTTAGGGATCATTGCCCTTTGTTTTCTGATGTCATGTCGTGAGAACCATTGCTTCATGTATAGTCTAGTATTTTAGTTGTTTCAGGCCTGAGGGCAAATCTCACGCCTCCTCCATCCTAGCCAGCAGTGGAGCACATGCCCACTCTCTGGAAGCCGATGCCCACCCAACTCCATTGACTTTCTAGGGGAGCAAACTCGTTATACGCTCCACTTGGGTACAGTGGGGGTGGGGAAATGGAGCTCCCGGCCGGACGGTTACTTCCCAGCAACACCTCTGCCCAGGAGAGGGGAAGCAGGAATTTGGTGACCCGCTCGCTGTCTCTACCATGTGCTTATCCTTATCTTACAGATGAGTAAACTGAGGCACAGCAGAGTGAAAGGAAGCTCCAACAGAGGAGAATTCGCTTGGTGGTGGTCACGGTGGGATTTACCCTGGCAGCTCCTGCAGGCTTTAGTCTCCTAAATCATGTTTCTGTTCAGGGGATTCTGAGAGCCGTAAAATTGGCTGCCCTCACCATCTATCTGTTTGAGCCAGGAGGAGTTTTGATTGTGAGAACAATTCTCTCAGTATTCAAAGTGATATGTGGTGAAAGAAATTTTTAAAGCAAAACAGAGTTCAATTTCTAGGGAGCCCAGCTTTGTTTTCTTTGTTCGACTAAAACTTCAAGTAAGAGAAGGGAATGTAGTGGGAATAATTAGGCGCAACGGGTGGTATAAATCCAAAGAGAAAAATAATTCATCAACTTTAAAGCAACTCATTTAAAGCTGTGAGTGTGGTTTATTTGACCTGCATTTGGGAGCAAATATTAATGAAGAAGTAAGGGCAGCTTATGGCTTTTTCAATTCTTTCATTTCCCACTAGATGCCTTTGATAGAAACTAATTATCAATGTTCTTGATTTAATTTGGAAAAAAATTGGATGAAGGTTTTTCTTGAGTCCCATGTCAGCATTCATAACCCAGGAGAACTAAAATTAACCCCTGATCCTTCCTCAGTAACTGCTTTAGCCAGTGGAGTCCAGAGAGCCCACTTTAGAAAACAAGAAAAATTATTACTATTATGGTGATTATCATTTTTTAAATAAAAATTTCTTGTGGGAATGCAGGAATACTGGAGGAAATTTTCCCAGTGCTAAAGTTACTTTTATTAAGCCACTAAGCAGAGACCACAAAAGTTTCATTAATTGAAACCCAACTAAATTGAGCTCATTTTTCCCCCGCATTCTTCCATTTTCAAGAAAAGGAGAGTCAAAGGAAAGAAAACAAGATGCTGTTGGGAACTTATCCTAAAATCAACTTTCAATACCATATTTAGGATCCATTACATATGTATCACAACCATGTATACTTTTTACATTTTTTCTGCAGTGTAGTCTTAATTATTGACGTTCTCCAGGGTTATATCTTCGGTTCTCTTCTCTTTTTTTGTAGTATAAGATTAGGATTAGGAGTGTGGGCTCTGGGTTAGAATCCTAGCATCCTCAGTCTGAATTTTGTGATGTCATCTGTAGAATGGGAAAAATATTAATACCTACTCACAGGGTTGCTTAGATGACTAACTGAGTTGACATGTGTCATGTGCTAGAGTGGCGGCTGGCGTGGAGGAAGTGCTCAGTGAGTGTTTGCCATCATTATTATTATTGTTATTGTTAATGATACCCCTAGATGGCACTTATCCTGCTCCATATCGATAGGTTCAACTTTCATTTATACGCTACCACTGCCACTCAAAGAGAAATATAAAAATGTATGTATTTATAACTATGGCTCTTTGTTCCATGGTTTAACTGTCTGCTGGACTTTTCTTTCCATTGGCCTTCACCTCTGAGGGACACACAATATCACTCCCAAGTAGTCAGCCATATGCATAGGGTTTCACATCTACTTCACCCCTCCCACTACAGGACTGCGTAACGCTGCCCACCAAGAACCCACGTCATCTGTCTTAGCTTTTACTGTCTTCTTCCAGTGAGGCCAGACTAGGCCTCCTTGCAAGTGGAATCCATCCAGGCCCTGGATGACTCAAGGCCTGAGTGTCCCTCTCCTCAGCCACCAGGACACCGCTGTGACTTACTCTTGTAGAAAACTCCCTACCAGTAAATCCATCATGCCTTCCCTGCCTGTTGTTCTTGGTCACCACCCAAGATCATCTAACTTTCTCTGTCTTTATAGCTCTCTGCTCCCTCTGCCTGACCCACCTTCCCACTGCTCTCCTTTCCAAGCCTTCCACGGCCCATAGTAAGCAAATTCTCTGCATCCTCAACCTTTTCACTAAAGAGTTCCTCTATTTCCATACCTTAACTGAAACCAGACTGTCTTCTAAGGACACTATGTCCCTTGGTAGCTATCTCAACTGAATAATTCTCCTTTTTTGACTCCATGCATGCCTCAAGGTGGAGGAAAAGTCTTGCCTTCTTCCAGCTTTTGCCTTCAGGCTTTCCCCTCCTCGTACATCACCAGCTGCCTTCCTGACAAACACCCTTCATTCAGTGAAGACACTGGCGAGGGTCTCATGCTCCTAATTCCACTCTAAGTCCTGCTCATCTCTGTGAACTTTCCACAAACGCACCCTGTGCCCTGTCATAACCCGTAACTGCTCCGTCCCTGAAAGGATGAGTGTAGACTTCCACTGCTGACCCGGCCTCTTAATTTTATAGCTCTCTCATGAGTCACTCCTCTTCCACACGTTCCTAATCGTATGACCTGGTTATGATTGTCTCCTTGAATCCCTTGATGCCGAGCTCTTCCCCTATCCAGTGTTCATTTTATTTCCTACCCAGCTTAGACTTCATGGTTTGTCGTTTCCATATTTCTCTTGCCAATTAACTTCCTTGCTTCCATTTCCTTTTCCTGTTCACTCTAAAAAACTCTGAATCAATTCAAGTGTCTGACTTCACCTTAAAGCTGAACTGCTGCCTTGCTAAAGAAAATAACATTATCATACAGATTGGTGCACTCTAAATTTATAGTTTTTAGCCTGAACTGGGCCCTCTGATTTTATGAATCAATGATTTCAAAACCTTTTCCTTCTTCTCAGTGGCCTACAGCACCGTCTATTTCAGGCGCTCCCTTATTTCTCCCACCTCACCTCCTACTACTCTCTTGCTTTCTTGTGCCTGTCCAGCCACACTGGCCTCCCTGCTGAACCTTGAACATGTCTCTGATGGTCAGTTTATGTGTCAACTTGGCTAAGCTGTAGTCTCCAGTTATTCAATCAAACAGCAATCTAGGGGTTGCTGTGAAGATATTTTATAGATGTGATTAAAACCCATAATCGGGTGACTTTAAGTAAGGGAGTTTGTCTTGGATACTCTGGATGGGCCTGATTCAATCAGTCAAAAGCCTTAAGAGCAGAAACAGGCTTCCTTGTGGGTTACAGCTTTTGCTTGTACCTGAGAGTTCCAGCCTGCCATTCCTGACAGCCTGCCCTACAGATTTTGGACTTGCCTAGCCAGCTTCCACAATCACATAAGCCAATTCCTTACAATAAATCTCTTTATATATATATATATATATATATATATATATATATATATATGTATATCTCTTACTGGTTCTGTTTCTCTGGCTGAACCGTGACATGAATTTTCATACCTGAAAGTGGGGTGCTGCAGTAACAGATACCTAAAAATGTGAAAGTGGCTTTGAAATTGGTCAGTGGGCAGAGGCTGGAAGAATTTTGAAGGACAAGTTAGAAAAAGCCTAGACTGCCTTTAACAGACAGTAGAAACGTGGATGTTAAAGACTCCGCCTATGAAGACTTAGAAGGAAGTGAAGATCTTTTACTGGTAAAGAAAACCTATATTGTCTTAGAAAACACATAATTTGTCATAAACAGATTGTTGGTAGAAACGTGGACATTGAAGGTGCTACTCTTACGTACTCTGAAGGAAATGAGGAACACGTTTTTGAAAACAAGAGGGAAAAGAATCCTTGTTATATAACGACAGAAAACTTAGCTGAATTGTGTTTTACAGTTACGTGGAAAGCAGAACTTTTAAACAATGAATGCACATATTTAGCTGAAGATATTTCCCAGTGAGATGTAGAAGACACAGCCTAGTTCCTTCTTCACATTTTCTTAAAATGTGAGCGGAAAGAGATAATTTGAGGTAAGAACTCTCAGCGAAAATGAATAGGACTTGGTGATTTGGGAAATTCTCGGCCTACTTAGATTGCAAAAGATGCTAAATTAGGAGATTCACTGTCAGGAAAACTTTGCTCTGGAAAGAAAGCCAAGGGTATGGCTGGACAACCTTTTGCTAGTGACTAGAAAGGATCAAAATTTAGGTATTCAGTTATGCAGAGGGCTCTTTGAAGAGGTTAGGCATGTGACTCAGCCATCTCAACAGAAGACAGGAACAGAGATGAGACTATCCAGGAAAGACCTGTGGAGGAGTCTTGGTCTAACGGAGTCTAATGAATTCTTTGACATACGCAGGAGACCCACAAGGTTTTGATAAGTTATACCAGCAGAAACCCTGCCAGTTTGAACTGAAAGAGAGAACAAAATGAAAGAATGTTGTAGGACTCCCTAAATTCTGCAGGCAGGAAACAGGCTGATAAAACTACTTAGCTACAAACACATGCTACCTTTCATGAAAAAGGAAACATGGCCCAGAAGGAAGAACCGTGGACCCAGGGGGTGGAGCCTTGGGCCACAATGTATTATTCACAAAACTTGAAAACTAATGGAGTTTTCCTTGCTGGATTTCAAAATTGTTTAGGACCAGTGGTGCTTTTTTCCTTCTGTTTTCTCCCCTTATGAATGGGAATGTCTATAATCGGCATCCTGTGACTGTCCCATCATTGCATTTTGGGAGCAGATAAGTTGTTTTCTAGTTTCACAGGTCCATATATGGAGAGGAAGTTTGCCCCAGGATTGATCATATCCAGTGTCTCACTCATACCTGATTTAGATGATTTAGATGGTATTTGAGATTTTTTGAGCTGATGATATCTGATGAAATTTTGGACTTTGAATTGATGCTGTAATGGATTGAGATTTTTAGCTATGTTGCAATGGGGGTATATGTATTTAGCATATTGAATGGATGTGAATCTTTGGAAGCCAGAATATGGACTGTGATAGGCTGGAGTGATCCCCAAATGTATCCAAGTCCTAATCCCTGAACCTGTGAATGTCACCTTACATAGCAAAGGGACTTTACGTATGTGATCAAGGATCTTGAGATAGGGGGATCATCCTGGGTTATCTTGGTGGGCACTAAATGTATTAACAAGTGTCCTTATAAGAGGGAAGCAGAGGGAGACTTCGACTGTGAAACAGGAAGTAGGGGCTGTGAGGATGGAAGCAAGAGGTTGGAGTGATGAAAGGAAGGGATCATAAACAAAGAAATACAGTCAGCCTCTAGAAGGTAGAAAAGACAAGGAAACAGCTTTGCCCCTACAGCCTCCAGAAAGAAACTGCCCTGCTGACACTTTGACTCCAACCCTATGAAACTGATTTTGGACTTCTGCTTCCAGAATTGTAAGAGAATAAATTTGTGTTGTTTTAAACCACAAAATTTATGGTAATTTGTTACAGCAGCAATAGGAAGCTTATACAATGTCTAACATGCTCCCACCATAGAATTTTGCCCTGGCTATTCCTTCCTCCTCAAGTAGTCTTTACTCAGATACCCATCTGACTAACTCCCTCCTCATATTCAAATGTTTGCCCACATGTCCTAGTCTCAGTAAAGCCTACGTTCACCTCTCTATTTGACACTACAAGCTGCCTTCTACCTCCCCATACCCAGCGTTCTTCATCTCCCTTACCCTGCTTTATTTTCTCATAGTACTTAAAACCTTCTAACATACTGTGTAATTTATTTATCATGTTCCTTGTTTATTATCTGTCTTCCCATCCTGAAAGATACATTCCATATTGGCAGGGATCTTTGTTTTGTTCCTTAATGTATTTCAAGTACCCAAAACAGTGCCTGGGACATAGTAGGTGCCTAATAAATATTTGTTGAATGAATAAATAAAACTCTCCTGCCCAATCATTTCACTGCTTATCCTCAGCAGATGATCTCACTTCCAATTTCACAGAAAAAACCAACCAACCAACCATCAGAGGGGCCCCACCAATTTTCTGCCTTCAAGCCTGTTCACTGTCTTCTACCCTTTATTGAGTAAGAGCTTCCCCTCCTATTCAAGGTAAATGCCTCTACTAGTGGTCTGGTTTCCACCCACTCCCACCTATTCAGGAAAATTGAACAAAAATTTTCCCCTTTTCTATGTTACCATTCTTTATCTCTCTCTTTTTCTTGGCTTTTCCTCATCAATATTTAAACATGTTCCTATCTCTCCCAATCTTAAAACAACAATATTCTCTTGACCCTTTCCCCCTTCTTCCTCTATGTTGCTTGTCCTTCAGTGCCAAACATCTTGAGTTGTCATTATGGTTATCACTGCCTCCATACTACCCGTTCATTTCTGCCAGCTGGCTTTCACCCACAATTCTTTCCTGAATCTGCTCATGCTAAAGTAGAGAATGACCTCTGTTGCTAAATTCAAGACACAGTCTTTAGTCCTTATCTTAGATAAACTCTTCACAGCATTAGGCAATGATCACCACAACCTCCCTCTTGAAATAGTGTCTTCCTTTGCTTTGTGCAAGAGGAACTACTCTTCTGAGTCTCTCTCTGCTTTTCTGTACTTTCTCAGTTACCTTCTTTTTAATAGACTTTGTTTTGTAGAGCAGTTTTAGGTTCACAGCAAAATTAAGCAGAAAGTATAGAGAGTTCCCATATACCTCCCGCCCCTCCCTGCCCATAACCTCTTTCATTGTCTATATCCTACACCAGAGTGGTATATTTGTTACAATCGGTGAACCTACATTGACACATCGTTATCACCCAAAGTCACCCATAATTTATATCAGAGTTCACTCCTGGTGTTGTGTATTCTAGGGGTTTGGACAAGTGTACAATGGCCTGTATCTACCATTGTAGTATACAGACAGAATAGTTTCACTGTCCTAAAAACCCTCTGTGCTCTGCCTGTTCTTCTGCCCTCCCCTCAACCCCTGGCAACCACTGATCTTTTTCGATCTCCATAGATAGAAACTCTTTTCCAGAATGTCATATAGTTGGAATCATACAGTATGAAGCCTTTTCAGATTGGCATTAAGTTTCCCCCCTGTCTTCTCGTGGCTCGATAACTCATTTCTTTTTAGTACTGAATACTCCATTATCTGGATGTACCACAGTTATTCATCCATTACTCTACTGAAGGACATCTTGGTTGCTTCCAAGTTTTGTCAATTATTATGAACAAAGCTGCTATAAATATCTGTGTGCAGGTTCTTGTGTGAACATAAGTTTTCAACTCCTTTGAGTAAATATCAAGCAGTGGGGTTGCTGGATTACATGATAAGAATATGTTTAGTTTTGTAAGAAACCTCCAAACTGTCTGTACCAATTTGCATTCCCACCAGCAATGAATGAGAGCTCCTGTTTCTCCACATCCTTGTCAGTATTTGGTGTTTTGGTTACCTTTTTAGATTCCTCTTTTTGGGCCCCTTAAATGTCACTGTCTCCCAGAGTTTTGTCCTAGACTAGGTTTTCTTTTTGCATCACACATTCTTAGAAGCACACGGCTTAAAGGATCATTGATAAGCCAATTATTCCCAAATGTATTACTTCATCAGACGTGTGCCAGCTGCTGCTCTAGGTACTGTGGCTGGAGCAGTGGATAAGATGGACACTTTGCGTGGAGCTTCTACCCGGGATCTGAAGACAAAAGTTAAGACAAAAATTTAAAAGCTAAGTAAGATCACTTAATAGAAGTACTATGAAAACCAGTTCAGGGCAACGGCAGAGAAGGCAGCTGGGCAGGCGCAGGGTGGGAAGGCTGCTTTGGATAGAGGATCAAGGAAGGCCTCGTTGAGAGACGGCCTTTGAGCCGAGCAAGAGTGGGACTAGGTGAGGCTGGTGACCAAAGAATTGGGCACAGAATTTAAGAGAGTACCAAAAATCTCAATAATCAAAATAAATACTATCTTAATGCAATATATATATATTTTTTTTTTTATTAATGTTATGATGGATTACAAGCTTGTGAAATTTCAGTTGTACATTTTTGTTAGTCATGTTGTGGGTACACCACTTCCCCCTCTGTACCCTCCCCCCACCCCCCCTTTTCTCTGGTAACCACCGATCAGATCTTTAATGCAATATTTTTAAAAAGCAAAATTAATGCCAAAAACATGAGGAACAAAATTTTAAATAAAAAAGTAACAGTACGATGAAGCTAATTAAAAATTATTTAAGATCATCACGTGATCAAGAGACGCTGTCAAATATGGAAGTTCTCTGAGTTGAAAATGAGATAAGCAAAGAAGTAGAGTTCAATGAGTTTGCTTCTGTTGAAGCCAGGAAAGTAAAATTACAATAAGTTCTGGTTTTGGCATAAATAAAATAATGTGAGTTTTAATATACTTACTTCTCAATTTTTAAGTATTTTTTCAACTACTTTAATGTTCTGGAAATAAAAACTACATGAAAATGTGTATAGGGGAGCATATTTTTCTCTTTGCCTCAGGCTCTTGTATGGTTCTGTACAGCACTGGATCAAGATCTGAGCGACAAGGAACCAGCCACATGGTTATTATTTGGAAGAATGTTCTAGACAGAGGGAGCATCCTCTGATGGCTTTGAGGACGAAAGGAGCTCGGATGGTCAAGGAACTGACATAAGACCAGTGTGGAAAGGTAGGAAGAGATGCACAAGAGAAGATAAAGGACAGGCAGGGACTAGGTCCCATGAGCCCTTGTAGACCAGAGGAAGAAGGGTGGATATATTTATTATGGAGTCATAGAAAGATTATAAGCAGGGGAGTGGTATACAGATCTTCCTACACTTGTGCTGGAGTTGCATCCTGATAAACCTATCGCAAGTTGAAAGTATCCTTAGTCAAAATTACATTTAATACATCTAACCTATCAAACATCATAGCTTAGCCCAGCCCACCTTAAACGTGCTCAGAACACTTACATTAACCTACAGTGGGAGACATTGTCTAACACAAAGCCTATTTTATAATAAAGTGTTGAATATCTCATGTAACTTATTGAACACTGTACTGAGAGTGACAAACAGAATGGTCTGGGTACGGGACAGCTGTCAGTTTATCGGCTGTTCACCCTTGTGATCGCGGGGCTGACTGGGAGCTCTGACTCACTGCCGCTGAACAGGATCATTAGAGGGGATCGTACCAGATGTCACTAGCCCGGGAAAAGATCAAAATTCAAAATTTGAAGTATGGTTTCTCCTGAATGTGTATCGCTTTTGTACCGCTAGAAAGCTGAAAAATCATAAGTCAAAACATTGTAAGTTGGGGACTGTCTCTAATTTGATTTAGATTTGTAAAAGATCAAATTTCCTGTTGAGTGAAGAGTGGGCTGTATCAGGGTAGGACTGAAAGCCATGAGAATTGTTAAGAGGCAACTACAGTAGTGAGAAAGGAGAGTGACAAATCTCTAACCACAGCACGGAGGTCCCTACTCAGATTGAGACCCAGATAACTGTGCTTACAGCTCTGCATGGATATCCCGCAGGACCTCCAACCAACCACGCCAACTTGAGCTTATGGTCTTTCCCCTAAACCTGCTCCATGCTGCTCTCTCTTCTTTATCTCATTGAATGGCATCACTGTCCGCCTAAGTGCTGAATCTAGAAACCTGATCCTTGATGACTCCTTGCTGGCTTCACACATCCACTCAGTGATTCACTTCTTTTGAATCCAGCTCCTAATTCAGGTCACCTCCCTCTCTTCCATATAGCTGTGCAAATCTTCTAATTGTGCTTCCTGACTCCATGTTTGCATCTCTTCTCTTCTCTCTTCTGCAGCTTAAATGGCCTTTTAAAAATAAATTTAATTGCATGCCTTCTTTGCTTAAAACCCTCAGACGTTCCTCTTCTCTTCAGTATCGAGACTAGACTGCTGAACTGTGTTTACAAACCTTTCATATCTCTCTAGCCTCATTTTCCCTGCACTTTTATACTCGGCAATTCTAATTTTACATTATTTGACTCACCAGCTCTCTCTTGATGTTTGTCCTACACTCACACGGTTTGCTCTGTTCTCTCTTTTCTCATCATTCAACTCGTATTCTAGGTTTCAGCTTAGATATTGTTCCCTTGAAAGCCTCAAGTCCAACTCAAATCCAGCTTTGTGGTTTCTTAGTGCCCTTTCTTTGTTTATCTCAGTACGCATCACATAATTTCATGGCAATTATGGTACTATCATTTACTTGCCTATAAAGCCACTCCTCTGTAAACTCCATGAGGGAAGAGAGTATTTCTTACTTGGTAAGTATCCCAAGCACGCTGGCTGAATCTCTTCATATTTTTCCTTTCTAATTCTATGAGATGGCAAGGTTGGCCTAGCTAATTACCTGTTGGGTAGATTATTTTATGCCAGACCACCT
The DNA here is from genome assembly GCF_041296235.1 of Equus asinus. Classification (NCBI taxonomy): domain Eukaryota; kingdom Metazoa; phylum Chordata; class Mammalia; order Perissodactyla; family Equidae; genus Equus; species Equus asinus. Next base: position 66,342,377 of record NC_091792.1, on the reverse strand, counting down.
CACTAATTGGGGTTCAGCCTGTGGATTGGTCAACCTTGCATCAGGTACCTGTTTCTGGTTCAGTTAAAGGCTATCCCTTGCTCAAGGAACATCTTGCATCATTTGAGGACTACGAATACTGGAGGTCTCCTTAAAAACTGCTGGTTGGCTTGTTGAGCATTCTGAGCAACGTATCCAGTATAAAGAGCAGCTTTGGAACAGGAAACTGAGCTCCACTAGCCCAACTTCTATTTGTTCTATAGCTTTTACTCTCCTCAAAAGAGAGTGTTTGGATTAGGTGGCTGCCATTTAAATGGGAGCACTTCCCCTGGGCAGTGTTCACCTACCAGTCCTCCTTAGAGGGGGCTGGCCTTCCTCAAGCCTAGAAGATGGGCTACCTGTTGTCTGCATTGGTCTCTGGTTCTGTGGGGCCCATATGGGTTTGCTTTACTGAGAACACACATGCAACAGTAAGGCAAAGTATATGGGGGAAAATCTTCTTGGGGCTTACTTCTCTCCCCTCAAAAAGAGGCAGGATAAATGGCAGACTGGGAGCATTCTGGAACTCTCTGGTACACTTGTTTATCAGGCATTGTTAGAAAATGAGGGGTTTGTATCAGTGAATCTTCTGGACAACTGAAGGAATTCCATTTTAAGCTCAAACTTAGGAAAATAATTTTAAAGCATCTTATGAGACTATTTCTAAAAAGTTTTTGATACTTTTCTTCTTTCATTAACTAAGAACACTGAGCTTTATTTAACTTTTTAAATGGTGCCTTGATGTCTTTATTATGAGCATCAGTCATTGTTTTAGGCCCTCAGGGCCTATTGAGCTGTGAAGAGCTTTTTGCTCCAGCGCTAAATGGCCTCAGTATGTTGACTTTTATTAGTTTTGTATATGCTTTTAATCATTATCCAATATCTTTTCTAGACTCTGTCTTCATCTCTCTTTTGCCACCTCCTCCTCTCTTCAGAGGTGCTGCTCTGAATCTATTATTGCTGGCAGAGAATCCAGAAAACCAAGGCTGGGAGAGGTGGCTGTGGAATGTTGGTAACTTCTGAGTGAGGAAATTCTCTTGTCCATGAGGCTTATGACTCTCCAGCTTCGAGCATTTCTTGCTTACTTCCTCACTTACTTTTGCATCACGTCTCAGATTCCTGCAGCTTGTACCATATAAACTACGTGCTAATTCTTAAAAGTTCTAATCAAATATCAGAGAGTCAAAATAGAGATTTGAAAATAATTTTTTCCAAATTTTTTATTGTGGTAAAATACACATAACACAAAATTTACTATCTTAACCATTTTTAAGTGTACAGTTTAGTGGTATTGAGTGGATTTACACTGTTGTGCAACCGTCACCACCATCCATCTGCAGAACTCATTTCCCCTTGAAAACTGAAACTCTGCACCCATTAAATAAAAGCTACCTGTGACCCCCTCCCCTCAGTCCTTGGCAATCACCATTCTACTTTCTTCATTTGTTTTTTATCTCCCCTTAGATTTAAAAAGATCTTTATTGTCACCTGGTTTCACCTCCCATCCACGTATTTTAGGTTCTCTCTAGAGCGTGTACTGAGACGAGTCAGTTATTCAATATTCTTTACCTTAGCTTGTTTTCCTGTCTGTTAAAGGAAGTACCTTCCAGCATTGACATTGTAAGTTTTCAGGAAATGGGGATGATTACAATAACAATTAAGATAATCATGCCTTCCCTGTCTGAAGGCACTTGTCTGAACCAGATCTTCCTCTTCCAGGTGAAAGATGTGTGGTTTGGGACAGAAATTGCTAGTGATGCAGACAGGATGCTCATCTGGGAAGGGTAGCCCAGAGGCATGGGAGAGAGTTGGAGAGTTACTTTGAGGCTGTTTGGCCGGAGAGACAGGCCCATGGATGGAAGGAGGCCCAGAAAAGGAATGGCCATGGACTGACACAGGAAGATGGATGAGCCTAGTCAGCATCTTCTGTGTTATCACTCCCTCCTTTCTCTGTTTCCCTTCTCATTCTGGGCTAAGAAGGAGCCAATCAGGTCGTTGTGTGGGTTTCAATGACTGAGTAAGTAAGGCTCCCTCCACCAAGCTTGGCCACAGTATCTTGGAATGGTTCCCATCTGTGAAGAGGAAGGCTTGGGAGGGAAACTGACCTGCTGTCCAGAGTCGGATAACAGGACAGGATTGAAGTCATATTTCAAAGGACCCAAGGGAGCTAGGGTGGGGATGAAGATTGTTACAAATGATGAGGAGAATTTTGGAGACCCCAGTAGATATTTACCAGCTGTATCTTCAAAGAAGGATTAATCTTAGTCTTCCCCAATTTTCTTCTGCCTGGCCTTGCAAACTTAAAAAAGAGGCTATATATCTTGTATAGAATATATTCTTGGAATAGTAGACAAGGAGAATTAGGCTCAAGTTAAATCAGATATATAGTTTATAAAATAGCCCAAGTTAAATCAGATATATAGTTTATAGTTATAAAATCATAGATCTAGGATGTACAGGGCCTTGAAGATTTTCTAGTCAACTACATGCTGACTTGTGCATTCCAACTGTAACATTACAGAAAACAGATTGTCTCTTTTTGAGCACTTCTAGCAACACAGAATTCAGAATGTCCTACGATAGCCTGGGCCAGTCTTAGACAGTTCTAATTGTTAGAGATTATTGTAAGAAATTTGATTTCCTGTAGTTTTTACCTATTGATGCTTGCTTTGTCTGATAGAATAACTCCAGTCCTTCTTCACGTGCCAGACGTAAAATTTGTGGACAACAATTACGGTCTTTTCAAAGCTAACCATACAAAGTTTTCAACTTTTGTTTTAGTTAGTAGGTTTCCAGCTTCTTAACTCTATTCTTCTCTGAGGAAGTTTCACCTTGTTAGTATTTCTCCATATGGTACCCAGCGTGACCTAATCAGCACAGGGCGGAGCAAGGTAATTACTTCCCTTAGAATCTTAGAATCACATTGGCCTTTGGGTTCATAATCAAGTGAACACAAGCCACTGCTGCTCCAGGGCTTGTATTACTGGTTTTTGAACACAACCAATTTCAGTCGTTTGTCATCTGTCACAGAGGCCTTAGTCCCAAAGAGTTAAGGGGCAAAGCAGGGTTGGCAGAAGCCTTTTGATGACATCAGGGATCAAGCAGAGCCTGCTGGACAGAGCCTAGTGCAACTTCACACAACAAACTCAGGATGGTTACCAAGGAGAGGAGCCCTCTTCAGTCCCATCACAAGGCAAATTGCAAGAACTGGCTTTGTGAGCTCCTCGCCAGGAAGGGGAGTAGAGCATTGGTAGGTTGAAACTTGGACACTTCTTCCTGGGGAGCAGGGCACCAAGTCAAGGGACTGAGAAGTCATCCTGGGGGTGAGAGAAAAGATGTTATGCATGTTACACTGACCACAAAGAGAACAGGTCAAGAGACTAGAAGACAAATTGTTTCTGGTGGTCTGATCATGGAAAATGGAGGAAGTTGGATTTTTAATCACTCAGGCAAGGTTTTCCTGGCTTCATCCCATCTAGTCTTTCAAGGAGCTAAAGCGGGTGTTTGTCAACATGGACTAGGGCAGATCCTCACATCGAAAATTTATTGAAGTTGGCCCATTGTCTCAGGCTGAGAAAATTTGGGTCCTGAAATCTGTTATCTATCCCTCCTAGTTTCCTGTCATCTGCTGATTTAATAAACATACCATCACTGTCCTCATCTAAGTCCTGCAAATGTTTAGCAGAGCAGGCCAAGGACAAATAGTTCTATGGCACGATATAAAAACCTCCCTTCAGGTTGACAGCTCTCTGAGGATAACCATCCAAGTGCTTACTAATCTATGTAATGGTACCAGCATTTAGCTAAGTTTCTAAATCTCCTCCATAAGGATCTAATGAGAGACCCCGTCAAATGCCTTGATGAAGTGTACTTTATTGTGTCTTGCAAGCCTCTGTGACAAAAGCAGAAGCGAGGTTAGACTGGCATGATTTATTCTTAGTGAACCCATTCCGACTCTGGGTGATCACTGCTTTCCTTTCAAAGTGTGTCCACAAACCGTTTCCTTTAAAACCCACTTCAAAATCATTCTAAAGATTACCATCAAGCTTATTGGTCTCTAGTTTATAGAATCTTATTTTTGCTTTTCTTGAAAACTGGGAAAATATTGAATCCTCTCTAGCTTACTGAGACTTCTCTCATTCTCCGCAGTCATTCAGAAAGTGTCCGTAGTATTTCAGCTTCCATCATTTCTACAAGACCCTGGTGGTGGAATTTGTGTAGACCTGGAGACTTGAGCTCACTGAGAGCAATGAAATGTGCGCTAACTAACTTTGGCTTCTCCCTTACAATGTTGGTATTACCTTTTCTCATATGAAGATCAATCTCCTTGAGATAAAATAGGATGAAAAAATAAGCTGGAGCCAAATCATTCTCTTTCTATCCATCATCAATTAGTATCAACCTCTGCCTCAAGCATGAAGACTGCCTTATTCTTCTTGCACTTGATATAGCCATTAAAAGCCCTTTTAAAAATCATTTTATCATTGATCCTTATCAGGGCTAAAACCCCGAAAAGTGCTTATAGAGTTTTTACAGGTGTCTGACATTGTGGAGTTTTTTTGTGTGTGTGTGAAGAAGAGTGGCCCTGAGCAAACATCTATTGATAGTCTTCCTCTTTTTGCTGAAAAAGATTGTTGCTGAGCTAACATCTGTGCCAGTCTTCCTTTATTTTGTGTGGGATGCTGCCACAGCATGGCTTGATGAGTAGTACTAGGTCCGTGCCCGAGATCTGAACCTGTGAACCCTGGGCTGCCAAACTGGAGGTGAGAACTTAACCATTACACTACTGGGCCAGCTCCTTATGTATATAGAATTGGTGAAATTTATTCCAGAGCCACTCAGTCACTGTGAGACCTAGCTCTATTTAGATCTTGATTTTGGAGGTCCAAAAGATCCTACCCCCTGTATAGTACAAGTATAGACTTTCTACAACGGCCACCATTATTTGCTCAAGCTAATGTGAGTGGGCCTCTGTTTTTTGTAATAACCAAACAACCTAACCACTAGCAACCCCTCAACCATGCAGTGAAGTTAGACCCAGGGAGGGTCTAAGAGTAAGACCTTTCCCTTCTCTGAGTTTTGGCATTTTTCCTGTTAACAGTTCCATGATTCAGGATTTGATTACCCTTAACCTCTTCATTGTCTTATACAATATTACTTGACTTGCATTTTATATAATTTGCTCTATCCTGTCTAGCAGTCTTATATTCTTTCATATGAACTTCTAATGTTCTATATCTGTGCTGCCCCACGTGGTAGCCACTAGCCACATGTGGCTATTTAACTTTAAATAATTAAAATAGAACAACATTTTAAAATCTAGTTCCTCAGTCACACCACTGACATTTTAAATGCTCAATAGCCATGTGGCTAATGGCTTCCATATTGGACAGTACAGATATAGAATATTTCATGATTTCAGAAAGTTCTATTGGACAGTACTGGTCTAGTTATTTCTTAAGCTCTTTGAAGCTCTTCTCAAGCAGGAAGGCTGGATACATTCAACACACATAGAGTTGGCACTTGCTGACTGTGTCCTTGCAGGCCAGTGGCATCATGTCCATCTGGGAGGCTTTATTGCAGTGGACTCCTGAGGCTGTTGCTTGTCAGGTAGGTGCTTGGCTTAGGCACTCCTTGTAGAGGCAAGTGCTTACAATGCGCATCAACTCCTTTGTTTCCCCAAGGAACCATGGTTTGCAAACCAATGAGAGCAAGTATTTCCCAGATCCCGTTGGTGGCCATTGCAGTTACCATGCCTAACAAAATGCTGGCACTTGCAAACACTCAAAATGTTGCCTGGGGCTGGCCCCATTGTTGAGTGGTTAAGATCGCAGCTCTGCTTTGCTGGCCCAGGGTTTCACTGGTTCGGATCCTGGGCGTGTACATGGCACTGCTTGTCAGGCCACGCTGAGGCGGCGTCCCACATACTGCAAGTAGAAGGACCCACAATTAAAATATACAACTATGTACTGAGGGGGTTTGGGGAGAAAAAGCAGAAAAAAAAAAAAGAACATTGGCAACAGTTGTTAGCTCAGGTGCCAATCTTTAAAAAACTGAAAAAAAAAAAAAAAAGCCTGAATGAGGAAACGAATTAAAAGAGGTCTCTGTAGTCCCTGAAAGGCTCTCTCTAAAAGCCAAAGAAATGTGCCATGGGGTTAGGAAGGAAGGAAGAAAGATCCCACATATCTGTGAATTTGTCTCCTTCCATCTTTATTTTTCTGCTTCCTTGTCAGAGACAGACTTACATATAGGCTGGAATGCAGGTCACAGAGGAAGGAAGTAGAGAGGGAAGGAAGGGGGTAGATGAGAAAGGAAGGGAAAGGAGCATCAGAACAGGGAGAGAGTCGCAGCATTTGAAGCCTAGAAAGAACTGCAGAGGCCATTTGGCCTAATTCCGCATGTCACCGATGAAATATGAGCATTTCATTTGGCATTTAATACAAATCTGCTGAAAAAAATGAAGCAGTTGAGGTCGAAAGACATAGGTTAAACGACTTGTCTAGAGTTACAAAGCTAGTGAGTGTCAGAGCAGGGGCTAGAAGCCAGCCCACCTATCCAGTGATTTCCCACCATGCGCTCTGCTCCTTCCCCAAAGGAAGGTAGGAGAAGAGAGGGGCAAGGGCAGGGAGGGGACTGTGGAGCAGGGACTAGCTAAGGGGAAGAAGAAAAAGTGCATTTGTATGCCCGGTGTCGGCCTCCCCCACGACTTTCTTTTCTCTAAGCAGAAGAAAATTTCACAGCCACTTTACCTACTCAATCTAAACTTTCCAGTTTCCTCATCCCAACTGAGAGTTCTAATGGCAGGAGACCTTGCCTCCCCAACGCGATGCCACCGGGCGAGGTACTATTGATTGACACCAATAGGGTTGCATTTAGCTTAGTAACTGCTTGTCCCTCAGAAGTTTGGTCCAGATCCAAACTGGTTTCTAAAGCAGCTTGGTGTTCCTAAAATTTCACCTACGTTAGAATATAAAAACACATTGAAACAGAATTTGAAAAGGATTTTAAACAGAACTCTCATGGGATCACATTCCGTCTCCCATTGATCCTAGGCAAGCAAGACCTGGAACAAGTTTTTGAAAATGTTCCACCTTCCCTTTACTTCTCGTCTCTAGAAAACTCTCCAGGTCAAGAATTTTGTCAGCAGAGTATGGAGGTGGTGGTCATACAGATCTGATTTGATATGCAAGCTTTCACACAGTAGTGTTACCGTGCAGAGAGAACTTACTCTCTCTGATACGATTTAGGGAGTAAGAGCAATGTGTGAGGACTGTGAAGACAGTCCTTATTATTCTGTGGGACCACAGTGCCTGGGAAACAGCACGTGATCAATGCAAGTTGATCAGTTTTGTGGCTCACGGTGACGAGACCTGGGTTTGAGTCCTGGCACCCTCACTTTCCAGCAGTGTGAACTGGGGACAAGTCGCTTCATTTCTTTCTATGTTAGTTTTCTTATCTGTATCACAGAGTCACTAATGGTGTCCTCTTAGATGTGCGGACAAATTGAGATAATGCATGTAGAACGCTCAGCACAGAACCTGGCACATGATAAACACAAGCTATTATTATTATTATCTTCTAATGTCATTCTTTAGGTACCCTTCGTTGTCCTTGGGGGAACCAAACAAGCTGGTTTAAAATCCTTGGTCGAAAACATCTGCCAAGTGGCAGCATTCACACCACACTTGTGATAAATGTCCTAACTCCGACACAGCTTCAGCTGGGCTAAGTGAGGCGAGCATCAGGTTTTATGGGTCTGACGAAGATGTTTGAAATATTGTAGGAGACTGTCAAAGAATACTTAGACCCACTCCAAAAAAGGGCCGTTCTTAATTTTCATCTTTCCTGCAAGTCAGAAAGATATATACTCTCCAAATAATGGCAGTTTCCTCGTCCTGAAGTTATGGCAGCTTGGTGATACAATAAACAGCACCCTGTCATAAGGACCACATAAAACATGGTCTGACATTTCTTTAAAAGTAAAAAGAAACACGGCTGCAGCAGATGACCTTTCCTCCAAGGGCACAGCTGTTGTGTGGTTAGAGGGACCCGTGGTTTCGTACTGAGGGCCTACGATATATGACTGGCTTTTCACAAAGTGTTTCCATGAGAACTTACAGTATGTTCTAGAGGGGAGTGCCAATTCTGCTGTGTTTACATTAGGCAGGAGGACATTTTTTCCTCTTGATGTTTTCCAAATGATATTATGCTGAATACTTGCGATTAGAAATGTCATTAGTACGTGAAGTGTAAGTGGCATCAGGGATACTGAAGCATCTTCCATTTCTAGGGTTTCCGTTATGTGTCTTTGGTTGGGTTGGCAGATCAACACATTTGAGGAACTCTGCATCTTTGAGGAGTCACTTGAAATGCGTGCGTCTGTGGATGAGGACTGGAAGTCTACAGGAAGAATTTAAAATATGCACTTTGTTAGAGATGGGTAGGTGATTTCCATCCAAACAAACCAGTGTTTATTCCTCCCGTAAATGTTATCTGTGCAATGCATTGAAGTGGCGATGGAAGGCAATGGGATAAAGTTTTCAACTGTGCATGTATTATGTTGGTGAAACTGGGTGTTTTCCTCTTTTGCTTGTTTTCCAAGTTATCTTTAACATATTTTATTTACTTCATAATGAAATTAAAAAGGAGGATTATGTCTCCATTTCATTTTTTGTATCCGCGGTTACTGCAAACATTCCGTTAAAGCCCTGGACCCTCCCTGCCATCCCCAATCTCTATCCTCTAAATTAGTCCTTTGAGATGGGAGTTTGGCAGCCTCTCTGCAGGATGGGATGGAGTATATGCCAATTACGGATGGCTGTGGTGCCAATATAAAAATGTGCTCTTCTTGCTCATATCCAAACCCCTGCTGTTGACCTGCCAACAGCAGGGCATTGATTGCATCTCCCAGTATGGTGGCAGATTTGTTCTGATTTATCTCTGCTCTCTCACCTTGTCCCCTATGTGACCAAAGCTGGGCATATGCAAACTGGCTGGCTTGCTTTAGAAGTACAAGCTGAGACCCTGAAACAATTGACTTTTGGTAATTAGACCACACTGGTATTGAACCCATGACCTCAGCCTCATTAGAGCAGCATTTGGGCTAACTGAGTTGACCAGAAACAGATTCAAACAGTGAGTGATAGAGGTCTTTGGTGCAGGGTCAAAGGCCTATTTACACTACCCAATATCATAAGTGAATTCTTACTCTGCCATGTTAAAGGAGCAGCGGCAAACGAAAATGGCCATGTGGATAGGTCACTGCTCTCTGCTTCATGGGTGTGGGTTGGACAGCACTGCTATCCTGGCCAACTCCCACCTTCCTGTAACTGAATCTCCATGTAACTCAAGGGTTAATAAAGGGAGAGACAAGTGTTTCAATAGGACTTTTTTTTCTTTCAGTTGCTAATGGCTGATAGTAACAAAAACACTAGGATTAAAGTCCATTACTTTAGGAATGGTTTCCTTTGAAATGACACTCTTGGATTATAAAATATCCAGGGTTAATCATTATTTTCAGTCTTTGCTTTTCAAGGAGATCTAAAAACAGGTGACTTATCTTCATTGTGTGTAGAAAAGGAACCAGTTTCCCAGCAGTGGAGCAGGATAAATGGAAAAGGCAGGACGCAAGAAAGATGAGCAACACTGTGCACTGAATCAATGAAGTGGAAGGGAAATAGACTCACAATATAACAGAATTTTTTGTGATGACACTAGCATTGCAACTCAGTAGGAAGAGAATGGATTACCTAATAAAGGATAGCCATTTAATAAGAGTAGATTTCTGCTCCAGACCACACCCAAAGCAAAGATTTAAAAGTGAAAATAAATTTTGCAGTTCTGAAAGATAATGAAGTAATTTTTAAAATAATCTTGGAAGGTCTTTCTAAGTGTGCATGAAAGTACAAAAACCATAAAGAAAAATATGGAATAATCTGACTCCATGAAAATTTATCATGAAAACTTATGTATGTCAAATACTAAATAACATTAAAAGGCAAACTAGGGAGACAATATTTTTGGTGCCTATGGAAGAGTTAATCACAAGATATTTATGATGCATATGGAAGATTTAATAATAAGGCATTTAGAAATCAACAAGAAAAAGAAGAACAAGTTAATAGAAAACAGACACAAGAAATGAACATTATTTTACGTAAGCAAAAATGTAATCGGCCAGTAAACCCATGAAAAATACATTTAACCTCCCTGGAAAATGTCAAGAATTGCACATTTTAAACAACTGAAAGTTAATTTTTCTTCCAAAAGATCGGCAAAGATAAAAATAAAAATGCTGGCACTGTTGCTGGGAAATTAGTACTTTTTGTATACCACTTGTGGCCATCTAAAGTGTTATAACTGTTTTAGAAGGACATTTGGCAATACAGAAGAAAAGCCTAAAAATTTTACATGTACTGTGACCCAGAAATTCTACACGTAGGAATCAATCAGAAAGGAATGATCATGGATATGTACAAAGATTTTGCTATTAGAATGTTCATCAAAGTATTTTTATAATAGCTAAAAATTGGAAACAGCTTAAGTTTCCAATAATAGAGACTCGGTTAAATATATCATGGTGTATGTTGGAACTTCATGAAACCTTAACATGTCATAGAAAAAAATTACATTTCATGTCATGGAAAAATACTCATTATTATTTATTCAGAAAAAAGTAGCTTTAAAATTGTAATATTACAAATTAAATGTTATATGTGCACAGAAAGAGATGATAGAATAAAATATATCAAAATGTTAACATACTTTTCTCCAGGCACAGGAATTATAGATGATTTTAAAATGTCTCTTTTTATCAGATTTTTTTTAGAGTGAACATGTATTCCTTGGAGAACAAAAGATAAAGCAATAGATTTTATCTCAGATCTCATAGCTAGCACAGTTTAATCACGGAGAGTAAATGGGATGATGTGTAAGACAGTTCCTAACACAGGATTAGAAAGAGAAGGAGCTTTGGTACCTAAGATTTGAATTTGAGTCTGAAAAGTTACCACGTAATCCAAGGACTGGTAGCAAGCACTCTCTAGTAAAGGCAGATTGTATGAGTCCCAGCCGACTCTCTCTTTCTTTTGCTGCGCAGCTGGACTTTCTACTTTAATGGCTCAGCCAGATCCCCATAAGATGTCACTCAGGCAAGGAACAGAGAAAAAAATGAATTCCAGTCTGTCATTTTCAGATGATTCCTATGGCATTCATCGGCTCCACTACACTGTGAAGCACACTATCGTGTGACCCTCTTCTTTAAGGCAGGCTGAGGCAGGGGTCTTCCTTCTCAAGAATGACTGGATTCAGTAGCAATTGCTGTACTATCTAATATGCTATGCACGAATTGAAATGACGTACATGCAACCAAAACGTCAAGGTGAGGCATGGGGCTTATGAACGACGGATTGATTAGGGAGCCCCAGGGATGTTCTGGATGACAGGAAGGGGAGGAGTGTTTTACTGGTGAAGCGAGTGCTCACGCAGTGGGAGGCGTGGGGCTGGAAGATACTACTGGAGTTCTCTTGGAACCTGGTTCTCTGTTAGCACCATGGATTCACATCTGGGTCCGTGGGAAATAAAAAGAAAATATGGGAATGGAAAAGGGTGCTCTGTGCAAAGGATCCCTTTAAGCACTTGGGGTATAACACACAGCTTCCTTGGGATCATTGTGACAGACCTTGTCACTTAGGAGGGTGTGTGTGTACTCATAAGGTGCCATGCTAGTGGTTGGTGGATCCTGTAGGTGGGCGTTAGGAGTTAGAGGAAAATGTTAGAGAAAATGTCTGTGGAGTGTGGTGTTGGTGCATTGCTGGCATCTGAAGGACATAATGACAGTCCTTTTTGGTGAGTTTAAAGGGACAGAGATGGAGAGGATGGCAAAAGAGTATGGAAGTGGACTCCATACTGTGGCTGTCAGGGCTTATTTTTATGCATGGTAAGGTCCCCTCAGAGGTCTCAAGACATAATTTTGGGGCACTTGTTAGGGGATTGGATAGTCCATAATAGAAAGCAGGGTAGAAAAACTCAGCAAAATATGCATTGCTACTATTAATGTAACTTCCCTTTAAACTCAGAGCTTAAGTGCCCTGAGAAAATGTGTGTACATAGACAAGCATCTGTTTATATGATTAATTCAGCTGGCTAGAGCTTGGTACTAATGAGACCAAGGCCAAGGCTACTGGCTCTATCCCCCTGGGAGCTGTTAGTGTGTCATGGCTCCCAGACTGAGGTGACACCCTTCACCCTTGCACATATAGGGGATTGGGTGAGAGAGTATGGCGTCTGACTCCACTTTTAATACTTTTTCAACACCCACGCTTTCCCTTCTAACACGATGCCACTGCTCTGAGTGGGCCTGCAGTCAGAATTTTGTAACATGACAACCTAATCAATGGTGTTGTCTCCAGAGCCACATTAAAAAAGAAGCGGAGGCTGCTCGCATTACAGAGAGCACAGGCTGCTGTTAGTGATGGATACAGGTTGCTCTGGCCTTTTAATTTTCAGAGACAAATACAGCTTGAAGGCAACCATGCCCAGGTCATCCTGTTGCCTGAGAGTTTGACTGGGATGTTGCATAAAACAAGCCTCCGTTCTTTCTCCATCTTCTAAGAAGTCGTTGGCAATCCGCAGCCACGTCCATTTGGAAAGGAATCAAGTTTGCTGCTTTACCTGCGTCCCCTGGATCCTCTGCCTCGAAGTGAACCATCACTTTAGGCCGAAGCCTTTCGTTCTGTGCTGCATCCAATAGGACCTATTTTAATTACTCCCACATCCTCTCAATCTCTATATTTATCAGGATTGTTTGGCCTGCAAGTAAGTGAAGCTCAACTCAGACCAGCCTTGTTTGTGGACTTGCATACTTGAGATGGGGACTAGGTTTGCTCACAGAATCTAAAGAGGAGCTGCAGGGATCAAAGCCTGAGAAAGTGGCAGGCGGACACCATGCTAGGGAGGTGTCTCCGTCTCTGTGTCCTCTCTCCTTGTCTTGGCTTCATTCTGCAGAAAGTTTCTCTCCTGTGGTAGCCGGCATCCGCAAATGCACATTCTCCTGGCTGAGCAAACACAGCTGGAAAACTACGTTCTCCAGAATCTTTATAATAATCTGAGAGAAGGGCTCTCCTATGTCCATTTCTTAGACCAAACGCTGTTTCCTGTGGGGTTAAAGTACTAAGATTGGTTTGCTCTAGGTAGCGTCCACTCCTGTGGCTTGTGTGGATGTGCTGGGCATGGGGGAAGCAGGGAAACTGTGTAAACAAAAAAAGAGAAATGGGAAATTTGCAGACAAAGAACAACAGCTACTGCACTCCTCCTTAACCTTCCCTGAGACTTAACCGGTCAGTCTCATCTGCTTAGAGCTGAACCGAACAAGGGAATCTGTGAAGGAGCCCAGAGGACAAAGGCAAGTCTGCGGAGAGAAGAAGCGTCTTTCTGATAAATTTGGAATTTAACTTTTATACTATCGTAAGGAATCTCATCTAGGTCCCTCTTTAAGAGATAAGGAAACTGATTCACAGATAATTGGAGTGCATTGCCCAGGACAAATTGCCCAATTGGTGGGTAACTGGACAAAACCCCAAATCTCCTGCACTCAAGTTTACTATTCTTTCCTCTCGGCCGGGCTTCAACACATTTGTTGTCAAACTCATTGCTCATGTTAATGGTGGGGACTTCAAGCAGTGAAGGTCAGCCTTGATGCTCTTCAAATCCCATTGCTACGGCCATCTTCTTCTCCTGCCTCTAGGCCAGTAGGCACATCTGCTTTTAGGGGTCAACGGAATACGCGGGGACTCCAAGAGACTCCAAGAGAAAATCCAGGCCTCCTTGTCTCGGTCATGTGGGCTTTCTTGGGCCTGTGTCACAACATCTGGTCAGAAGGAAAGGAAGGGAGACATCAAAATTCAAACTCAGTCTGGGTTTCACTTCCGCTTAAGATGCAGAAAGCCACAAGAGAACATTGCTTCTGCCCTAACAATGAGAAAAAGTTGGATAATCTATAAAATCATAACATTTTTTGAGCCCATTGGAAAGCTGAGGTCACAAGGCAACCCGAAGTGAATTTCAGCGAAGGAGGGGTAGTAAACCCTCCCAGGAGACACGGAACACATGAACTGCTGTGCTTTTTGCAGAGTGTGGGGAGAAGAGGTAGCAGCTGTCAGCAACTGAAATTTTAGCAAATTTTTAAAGTCCAAGTGTGGGCTGATGTTGTTTACTAGTGATTTGACATTGACAGTGTGTTGGGCACTGAGCAGAGGAGGGACGTTTTCAAAGCGGTCAGCCTGGTTTTGACTCTCTTCCTTCTAGAATACTGGGAGGTGAGTATATTGATTATCTATTGCTGTGTAACAAATTTCACCTTAAATTATCCCCTAAAGCAGCTTAAAACAGCAAACATTTATTGTCTCACGGTGTCTGTGAGTCAGGAATCCTGGTGCAGCCTGGTAGGGAGCCCTGCCTGAGGGTCTCTCCAAAGGCTGCAGTGAGGGTGTCAGTCACGGCTGTGGTCATCTCAAGGCTTGATTGGGGAATGATCTGCATCCAAGCTCATGCACATTGCTGGTGGCAGGGCTTTGGTCCCCACTGGCTGCTGGCCGGAGGCAGAAGTCCTTTGCCACATGGGCTCTCCATAGAGCAGCTCACAACAGGGCAGCTCACTTTCCTCAGAGCAAGTGGGTAAGTGGGAGAGCCAGAGAGGATGCCCAAGAGGAAAGCCACAGGCTTTTTGTCACCTAAACTCAGAACGACATCCCATCATTTCTGCTGTATTCTCTTCATTAGGAGTGAGTTGCTAGGTCCATCTAAAACTCAGGGGAAGGGAATTACATAAGCACATGAAGACCAGCAGGCAGGAATCATTGGTGGCCATCTTTATGGCTGCCTACCACACAGGTGAGGACTGTGTGTGGAGACCCAAAGCTAACTATTGCATCCTTGGGTGGGGAGATGGTAAGCAGGAGTGAAGGGTGTTATTGTGCCAAGTTCTACAAGGACTGGAGCCTTGACAGGAAAGTTGGAACCAGCAAGCATCAAGGATTTGAGCCTCAGTTGGGTTAGGGTGGAAGGGCCCCAAGTCCAAAGAATGACTGAAGAAGGAAGGAAACAAACACCTGTCACACATGTTTTCATCATGTCATTAAATTCTCAAAACAAACCCATATAAAAGGTATTAGCCTCATTTTACAGATGAAGAAGTTATGGCGCAGAGAGGTTAAGTACCTTTCTCACAATTACACACGTGTTGTGGTCATGGTTGCACAACTCTGTAAATATACTACACATCATTGTATTGTACACTTAAAACAGATACATTCTGTGATATGTAAGTTATATTTCAATAAGCTATTGTTTAAAAAAAGACCATTCAGGTAATATGTTGTAGAGTGGGAAATTTCAGACCTAATTGTTTTAGACTCTGTGCTAGTCAGCTCGGGCTGCCACAGTCTGGGTGGCTTCAACAGCAGACATTCATTTTCTCGCAGTTCTAGAGGTTAGAAGTCTGAGATCAAGGTGTTGGCAGGCTTGGTTTCTTCCGAGTCTCTCTCCTTGGCTTGTAGATGGCGCCTTCCCCGAGTGTCCTCACGCAGGCTCTCCTCTGTGCACACATCCCTGGGGGCTCTGGCCCAAGTCCCCTCTGCTTATGAGGACACTGGTCAGATTGGATCAGGTGGGACCCACTCTAATGGCCTAATTTTAACCGGATCACCTCTTTAAAGACTTTATCTGCAAATATGGTTATGTGCTAAGCTGCCGGGTGTTAGGACTTCAACACAGGAATTTGGAGGAGATACTATTCAGCCCATAACTGACTCTAAAGCTTATGCCCTTGTGTATACACTTTTTCAGACGATAGAAGTCCACTGTGTATTTGTGAATAAAATCTGCGAATCAGCGTTGTCCTGGCTTTATTAGTGTAGTATTTGTTTTGCTTGGGTAGAACAGTATTGGCAAAATTCTGATTCATACAGACAAGAATTTGCAAATGCTAACAGTTTTAAATTAGCTCATATTGCAAACTCCAGACACTCTTCAGATAAACTGATGCAAAACCCAAAAGAGGAATAGTTGGATTCTTAAACAAAAATTTAAGTTGGATTACTACCGATATTTAATATCTGTTAATATCATTTGTCACAAAAAGATGTTAAATAAAAAGTATTCAAAATGTATAATAAGTGCTAAAACTATTTGTAAAGTGATGTTATCACGAGCCTCGTCATCTCTCCATGGGTTACTGTATAAGTGACAGGATGCTGGGAGAGCGCATCCCTTGAGCGGACATTGGTGAGCCAGGCCTGACAGCCTGAGCACAGCCGGTGCACACTAACAGAACACCCGTGTGCAATGTTACATGAAGAGACGTGCGCAGGCCTTGGTTTTTAAAAAGTCCAGACACACAAGTTAACTTACTGGTGTCCTGCTGTGTTAAATTTGACACGTAAGACATTTGATAGTGCATTTTACTTTTTCTAAAGGTAAAATACCTTTTAAAGATACTTGTGGGAGCTCAGTGCAACCTGAGGTTCAGGGCTACGCAGTTTGAAACTACCTGCAATATGTTCTGAGCTCCCAGGTCCTTGACAACTGACCTGGGGACCTGTCTGGCAAGACGCCGTGGGCAGCTGGTCATGGTTTAGAAAGACAGGACCCTGGCTCCTGGGCTTACATCCGGAGCATCAGCGCATAAACGAGAGGATGGGAGACCCGCTGAGGGAAAAGCCAGGTATGTCCTTGAAACAAAAATCCCAGGACAATTTGAACTAAACACTTCATTCTGGGTTAACTCACCCATGGATTTAAAGAGTGACTGGAGAATCCCTGTTATCTGCTCTCCAGATCAACTACAAACCTCAGCATTCCTTAGGAAGACTCGAATGTCACTTAAAACTGCCTTTTTGTCTGCTTCCTCCCTCATTTAGAGAAGCCTTGTGGCGCTGGGACCAAATGAGCCCATAAAAAGGGCTTCTTCACCATTTGGCCCTCAGATGAGGCTGAGTCTCTCCCCTCCCTGGTCTCATTTATTCTCTCTCCACACCCTTCTCCCCCATCTTTTAAACCAATTAAGGGAGCTGCAGATTTGGTTCAAGTGTCGCGAAAGCTGTTCTTTTTTGAGTACTGTATTGAGCTTTCCCGTCAACAAGGAGAGGCTGGCCAAGATCCCTTTATCTCAAAGACAAACACAGGCAGCTAATGAGGGAGGTAGAGGCCCGGGCACGAGAGGGGACTTTCTGGAAGCTTTAGTAATTCTTTGGAGGAGATAACATGGTTTTGTGCAGACTGAATTTTATGCACTGCAACATTTCAGTGAAGAATCTCGCTGTCGTGCTGCGCTTGTCCACTGGATGGCAACAGAGAGCCATCTATGCTTTCGTCCCTGCTCATGTTGCTGACGTTTAAAATTCCCTCTGTTTACTGAATGGAACAATACCAAGAATTTTGCTTAAGAGACGTCTGATTCTTGGCTATTCAGACCCTATCTTCCCAACCTTGCCCTTTTCCTAAATTTCAAGTCCAAGTGTAGCCACATTTGTGTTTTTCATTATTAGGCACACAGATTTGGGTATATGCTGTCACTCATGTTTCAGCCTCTCAGGGAAACTACCAAGCAACATTTTCCCCTTTCTCTTTTATACAAGAGGATTTGTTGCTCTTTGAAAATCTTTTTTGTTGTTTCAAATAGAGAAGAACTAAGTAGCCAGCCATGCTGTGTATGAAACTGTTTGCTATCCACCCATAGACAACAGTAGGACCCTCCCTCTGTCAGACTCCAGGCTCAGGGTCTCCTGCCTTGGGAACATTGCCCCCTGCTTGGTCGGACCACTGAGGGGGCAATACGAGGTCCTGTGGGAGGTGGCAGAGAAGAGCCAGGAAGGTCAAGTGGCTTCCCGCTCATGGGAGAGAAAATCTGGGTTATACAGGGAGAACCAAGGCCGGTCGGGGTTGAGGCTCTCCTGGGATTTAATTGATGGTGGTGTTCTAAAAACAAAAAATTGCTGAGCAAGAGTTGGAACAAGGTGGGGAGAGAGGAAAACGCGGGCTTCTTGTTGTAGCTGTACTGCAAGTTTGAAATAGTCAAAAACTCTTTGGCTCTGAGTGTGATGGGTACCATTGGCTTGCCTATCACTTAGGAAAGGGGAGAAGGGAAAAGAGAATTAAAGAAGAAAGAGAAGATAAGAAACAAGAAAGAGAATAATGCTCAGTGATAAAAGCCAATCCCAAAAGATTATATGCCATATAATTATATGATTATATCCATATAACATTCTTGAAATAACAAAATTATAGTGTTGGAAAACAAATTTGCGGTGGTGCGGTGGATGTGGGTATAAAGAGGTAGCATGTGGGAAATCTCTGTGTCGATGGAATAGTTTTGTATCTTGATGGACGTAGTGGTTACATGAATCTACATGCGACAAAATAACAAGACTATATATACACATTGCATCGATATCAAATTTTTTATATTGTATTGTAATTATGACAGATGTAAACATTGGGGGTAACTGGGTGAAGAGTTAATGGGACTGCTCTGTACTGCCTTTACAACTTCTTGTGAATGTATTATTATTTCAAATTACACGATTTAAATTAAAAAAAAAGAAGAAGAGAGTGAGAAAGAGTGAGTATAAGAAGGATGGAATATTCTTATGATATGGGTTGCCTACCAATGCTTCTAAGACAACCCTAGCTGGAACCCTCAGCTTTCTGCCTTGCAGTCAGCAGCCACTCACCTGGCTCTCTGCCCAAGTTATGTGTAGGTCACACACCAAGAGTCGGATTCTGACCACTGGGAAGTCAAGATGGCCATGAGCTGGCTGGAGGGAATCCAAATGGCTGACGGATGCACAGCTTGAGGATCCCCTGGCCTGGGGCTCAAAGTGGGAGTCTAGAAAACGTCCCAGAGCAGTGTCTGTTTAGCTGAGACCTTGAGCAGGGTTGTGCAAGTTCCACTGGGATCCTGAAACCACTTTGCACGGTGTCACCCACTGCTCATCCCTTTAGCCAGGAGCTCCAAGGGAAGAGGCTGGGCCAGCAGGAGAGGCAGCATGGCTGAAGAGGCATGTACAAATGAAGAACAAAAGAACAAAAGAAAAGGAGAAAGGAGAGTCCAAATGGAGGCTGTCTGAATTCTGGGTGCGAATATTCAGGAGACTTGGGTATTGAGGCCCAGATTCTTGAAGGCAGGGACTTCTCTGGAGACATCTGTTGAATCAAATTGAATATAATCTTCTATTGAATCAAATAACATTACTTTGTATTTATACAACCTCATTAAACAAAACGAAAGAGGAACATTCTTGAAAAGAGCATGCTGGAAGACAAGAGAGGGAACTTCTCTTGAGAGATGACAAAATTTGGTTCTACTTTTGGGTCAAATAAGAAACCATTTTTGTATTTAAAAGCCAGTGCATGCCCACTGATTGCATCTGAAGCATTTTAGATTTCCTGAACGTTTTGGCTGCCAGTGCGTCTTCATTTCATGACTAGCAACATTGAGGTCAGGGTGTGATATAAACTGTGTTTCTCAGGCCATTTGATATTTCTGACTTGATCATTGAATTATTTTTGTTTCCTTCAAATCTCAGGAAAAATACTACTATATATTTGTGCGAGACTTAAGCCGCTTTAAAGCACGGGCGTACCCACCAGCTGCTTTGCTCCGCATGGCAGTTATGAGGTAGGGAGGGCATACTTAGTAGTCCTAATTCACCAGGTGCGGATATTTTGGCCCAGAAAGAATTGAGTGACTTAAGGCGCTAAAAGAATGGGACCAAAGTCAGGTCTCCTATCTCCCAATCTACTGTTTATTTTACTTTTTAGCTTGAGATTTTAATTTTTATATATTTTATAAGATATTTATAAGATACTTCACTAAGTAAATATAATTTTTATTTTATTTTTTAGCTTCTTAGTTCTTAACTTCTTCTACTCTATAGAGTGACACCAGAAATTGAGTCATGAGGTTGGCAATGAGAAAGCTGTGGACTGGTTCTCAGGTCTGGAGGAAGTCCCCTAATAGTCTCTGTCCTGGCCAGTAGGTACTACTTTCCTTCTACTGTGACAATTGTTTCATTTATCTTAGATACAGCTTTTGTGTGTCTTAAAATGACGAGACAGTAAGCTAAAAGAACTTCTGCTCAAGCAAAGGAATCTGATTTCTCAAAGTCAGAGGTTTTTATCCGATGATTAGAGGAGGGAATACTTTTTTAAGGTGAGCATATATAAGGTATTATTATCCTGAAGGATTCCTTGAATATGTCTTGATAATTTTCAGTGTAATGAGTTTGGGAAATCTCTGAAGCTACAGAACTACACTGGCGGCAGTAAAAATGGTTTTAAAACTTTTCCTCAAGTTAGCCACTTTTTGGTTGCTCTCCTTATTCTAACTCAACCCTGATATCCAGCGGGATTTAGAACCGGCCCTAATGGAACCTCCAGCAGCAAGACTTCATTAGACTATCCTCCTTTAATCTTCTCCTGTAAGATGTTCCTAACACCGGGTCCCTTAGCAAGCACCCTAACGAAGCTTCATTTCAGTAATATTGCTTTGTATTTATATAACCTCTATATCTAAGGAGCTTAGAAACACTTATGGCCCATGCTTCATTACTCAGTTGAACCAAAAAGAAAGTCAACCCATTTCATACTCACCAATTTAAACTCTCCCTTTGGAGATAGGTAATAATAATAGCACTCTGTCTGTATGACACATTTCTCTTCCAAGAAGCTCAAAGTAATTTGAACAGCTGAACTACCAGAGAAGATAAAGAACAGCTAAGGCAAAGGCTTGGTCTGAGGAAACCCAGTAAAATGAGGGCAGAGTGGAAATCAGAGACAGAACTTCTGACTTTCCCATCGCTCTTCCATTAACACGGGCTCTAAGTACGGTGACGATAAATTAAAAACAAAGTGGAAGGTGACTTCCTTTTGTTGTTCGTTGTTACAAATCTTGTGCCGTTTTATTTTGTTTTGACTAAAAGGAAGAGTGTAAATCCTGCTTCTGCTTCTGGATGTGAGGTTGAATTCTGTATCCTTCCGTCCTGGCTAGTTCTCCTGAGACGCCGGCAGAGACAGTGCAGAACGCTACGTATGGGAAAGTCCCAGTTAACCCGGTACTCCGCGAGGGAGGCATTTTAGTTCTTTGAATCAAGTTGTTAAGTGAATGTTAAATAGTAAACCCTTCTCGTTTCAATGCTTGCTATACGTCCTTCTCAAGTCTGCAGCCCCTGGTTGAATCTCTCCTGGATGATTCAGGCTGTGAGGGTTCTCCATCTGGACCGTGGCTCTTCGTTGTCAGACCTGCTGATGTATCAAACGTGAGAAATGGGAATGACCATGTTCTGCTCCCTGGATGTACCCCTAGGATGTGCTTTCACCAAATACCAGAGAACTGCTGTGTATTTGACGTTTACCTGTCTTTCAACCTGTCTTCTCTCTTCCCCTGAATCTAGTTCTTCCAGAGGCTCGGCTGGGTGACTTCTCATTCAATAAGGGTCCGCCACAGGGAAAGGCGGCGTAGGGTGGGGGCTGTGTCTGAGAGTGCCACGGGCACTGGAGGTCGCCAATCCGGGATTTCTGTCCTTCCTTTGTCTCCCCTTTGTTCTCCTCTTGGGAAAACTCAGAATGCAGTTTGGGGAAGGCAGAACTTTGCATTGCTCTTTCTTTCTCCATACTGTATTTTTTTAACTGAAATATATTTCACATATAACATTGTGCAAGTTTAGGATGTACAACATGTTAATTTGGTACATTTGTATATTGCAGTGTGATTGCCATTGTAGCGGTAACTCACACCTCTATCTTGTCACATAATCATCGTTTCTTTTTTGTGGTGGGAATGAATAAGATCCAGTCTCTTAGCGAGTTTGATATTTATATCCATATGGTATTTTTTAAACCGCCCTTGGTGACTGATCTCATACTTTGGGCCCTGTAGCTACTCAATTCCTATATTTGTCATTGAAGTTGGGGGGAAGGAATACATTTTCAGTCTCCTATAAAGGACACTCCAGTGCCCGCTAGGGGAACTCGATTCCCCCTGCCTTCAACAGCGGGAGCTGGGGCTTCAAACGCAGCCTGCCAGGGACTCCTCAGGGGAAGCGCAGTGTAACTGCCCACTCCCGTGCTCCCACAGTGGGTTTTCCTGTCCCGAAGAAGTGTGATTTAAGCTAAAGGGAAACAGAAGCTGAGGGATCGATTGTCTAGAGACTCCAGGCTTCTTAGAGCAAGTATTCCACAGCACAGACCTCTGGGCTGCTTGGCGTAGACATGGCAGCCCGGACTTGGCCTCCCTCTCAGAGCGCATATGGTGTTCCGAGTCAGGATCACACACAGCAATGTACCATACTGCGCACGGGGAAAATATTTATGGGATAATAAATGTGAGCAAAGCATGTTTGTGCTCTGTGCATAATTGGCAATAGGATATGTAGATGAACTGATTTCTTCTGTTTCTCTTTAAGGAGCTGCGGCCAGATGCCCTCTCAGACATGCCGAGGAGCGTAGTTTCAACTCCGGGGCAAGGGATGAGGCTGGGGGAACACAGCACGATTAACTGGCTGAGGGCTAATGCTTCTAAAGGACACAGGGACTTCCATGTGTGGTCTGGCTGAACAATGAACACAGAATCTTTTTCTTCTAAAAATGGCTTATATATTTTTTATGTGGAGTGTGGCTCAGCCCTGTGAAACAGGCTTTATGTTGACCCTTGCAAGCGCCAAGAAGAAAGTTGACATTGATATGACCATTGTCTTGTCAAAGATGGTAAAAATCTAGGGGAAATTACCTAATTCAGATAAACTTCTCTGTTTGAGGTATAAACCTCATTGTTCAGGGATTTTTAGATAAAGAATTCAGAAAGTATGTTTTCAACCATAAACTGTATTAGATACTATGTGATCATTCCAGCACTACTGCAATGTTGGTGAATAGTGAGTGCACCTTCATTTTTAAGAAGCCCACTGAGCAATAAAAAATCTCCAAAAAGAAATTTCAAAGGTTAGCTTTTAAACATTTAGCTTTTAGTGACCATCCTACAAGTATATTAACAGAGGGGCAGACTTATTGAATAAAAGAAATATTAGTGTTCAAGTATAATTTGTACGATTGTTGTGTAAATTTTTAAATAAAATTGAAACCTGAGGTTGCATTTCCTTCTGTGAAAGAAATCCCTCCCAGTTCTCCTGCCTGCCTGCTATTGTTATGTAGCGGGTAGATTTCTCTTCACATTCTTTCTGCATTATTGTAACAGACAAGTCTAAGACACTGTCTAATGTTAATTCTACACACTGCTGCCAATTATAATCAGAGCTAGTCAAAATAAACAAATTAAACAAATAAACATGTCAAAACATCTCTGAGTTAGCGAAAATAAGCCAAGTCTGAACTCTCCCAGTGTTTCGGCATAAATGATGGGCTGTGGGTTGTAAAACGCTCCATAACATTTTTTCACCTCTGTTAGGGGGAAGGTGGGTCAGTTTAGAATTACAATGCTGCTCAACTTTGAGAAAGGGGTCTGCAACTGAAACCAAATCAAACCCAAATGTTGCTGGCTTCACCTAGGGTAGTAATGATCTGCTGCATGCTCTAAATGCTTTAAAAAAGAAAGAAGGAAAGAAAGGAAAAGCAGTTGATTCTTTGCTGACGTGATGCCAGAACCTCTAAATCACTAGAGAGGTTGAACACAACGCAGGTGAAAATACACCAAAGGCGGATGCACATTTCAATATGAAACATACTGTCACTGTGACATTTCCCAATCAGCACATTTAAAATACTAGGCAATTAAGTTAGAAAGCTCGATTGGCTTCAGGAAGGAATATAAAACATGACTTTGCTACCCAGCTAGGATATCTTGGCCAGAGCTTATAGTAATGAGAGGGGTATGAGGTAGAAGCTGCGTGTATGTGTGCGCATAGCAGTATGTTAACCTATAAAAATATGGAGAGAGGTTAGAGGAGAAGGCTGTCACTCTGGCAGGTGGTTCTCGTAAAAAGGTGATCTCTTGAAGTTCAAGAAATTTAAAAATATCTACACTCACTCCTGGGCAGCATGCCACAAAGCAGGTGATTCCTGTAACCCCCTCAGTGTTCTTCATTCAACCAATCCAATCTAGCACCAACTCTATGCCAGGCGCAGGGCAGCAGAGAGGAGCGGGGCTCAGTCCATGCCTTCGAGGAAGCTCCCTTGGTCCCCACTGGGAAGCTGAAACAGGTTTCAGAAGGAAGTCAATGATGGGCAGCAAAGAAGAGCAAGGGAGACCAGGCTCTGACATCTCTTACTGTTCCAATTTCACCTTTCACTTGTCAGGGAAGAGGATTGGGTAAGGTTATACTCCAAGGAGAGGGGCTTTGCAAAGGAGCGAGAGGAGTGACATTCGCCACCTCCAGAAGACGGAGGACTTGATTACTTCTCTCGTCTCCCATGGCTTTTACTTTTAACGTGCACTGCGTTTGGAAGGGAAGGGGCTGGGGGTGGAAATCATTGTGCCTTTGAAATGTTGTTTTCTGAGGACAGTATATAGAATCTCAGTTATTAACAACCTCTCACAAGACAGTTATTTTTGGAGTGGCCTCTTAGGAGGCAACCTCTTGGAAGTGAACTCATTTATTTTGCGTCTCACTGTCCTGCCATTTCCTGCGGAGAGAGGGGAAAAGTGAAACCACATGTTTTGAGGAGAGAATGGAGGAAATCCCTCCGAAGACAAATGACGACTCCTCTCCCCTGGCAATTAGTCAAAGCTGGGCTTCAGGCCAGCCCAGGTGTTCCCGACTGTGTATAAATTTGCCAAAGAACAATGAAAATAGCAGCTGATTGTGCTGACAGATTCTTCTGGTAATTTCCTGTTGTTTGGCATCTTCAGGTTACTTTCCCACAATTATGGCTGCTGATGAAGTCTGGGGCCCTTCGAAGTAATTTTCTCTCTCCTTGTCCCTTTCTGTCATCCCACCAGCAAGCAGCCTCTTACCCCCAACCGAAAAGAAATGAAACAATCAAAATCTGAAACCAAGTTAAAAAGTATTTCAAGAGTTGTGGATATTTTTTTCCCTTTCCCAGATGTTTGAATTTAATCCCCTTGCAAAATACATATTTTAATGAGTCTGAATTTAAAAGAGGGGGAAAAATGATTTGCACCTGCATCATATAGAGTTTCTTGGCAACTGTGAGCCAGGATTCAGGTTCCTTCTCATTCTCCAACATACAAGTTGGAAGGTTTCCTTGCGTTGTCCATGAATATCGAATCTAAGTGAAGCTGGGTCACCTGGTGCTGCTGCTGAAAGAGATTGGACTCCAACCAAGCACTGACCCAAAGGGGCAGCCCCAACAAGCCTGGGCGTCATTTTGATGTCCCTTGTCTAAACAAGCACCCCTGCTCAACTACTGCTCCCCGTCCCCACTCATCCGTTTAAGAAAATGAAACTACTATTATGTGTGGGTGGAAGTTCTCCTTGCACCCAAAGCATTTGGGGGTGAAATGAAAATAAGGGGAATTGCACAATTTTCTCAAATCCCCACATTATCCAATCTGTCAGGAAGCTATGCATATTTTCTTGGTTAGAGCAACTATGTAAAAGATTTTTTTTCGGAGGGGCTGGGGAGCTGGAGCTCTGGTTGAGAAGCTGCCAAGAAGCTGGTTTCTTTCTCTTCACTTCTCCCTTTCCTGGCCCCTCAAACCCCCAGAGGAGAGAGTGAACGTGAACACTACAATGTGGGTTTGCAAAAAAGTTGCTTAGGATATATTAGACTAGAGCATAATGTATTGAATTTTTCTAAACAGGGCTCCATGTCCCCTATTAATCAGGACTTCTAGTCAGGAGAATTGCAAACCAAATAAAAAATTCCAGGATAATCCACAGCTTTTGAGAAGAGGGTAAATCTCAGAACCTATCACATCTGAAAAATGTTTTTAAGATTGGCTTTGAAATAACTCTCGGTCTACTCTGTTCTGGATATACTTTTGGTAGAAAGATTGCATTTCTTTTTGTTTTAAGGCGGAAACTGTGGAAAAAAACTCATTGAGCATATATAAAGTCTGAAAGCAACTGGAAGACATTTTTCTATATTCCTGGACCTCTTAAAAATAATAACAAAACATCCAGGTGGAGGTAGCGTTGGAGGATGTCAGATACGACATGGGGCACGGAAAATGCTGGTTATTTGTGACCTCTCGATCGCTCTCCCAGTCCCGCTCACATACTCCGTTGCCATATGTTTGGGGCTGTTAGTAAAGGAAGCTGGTTATGTTTTTAAGAGAATGCCTTTAATTCATGTTGTTATTCCCTTCATCAAGAAGCCATTAATTTATTTTTTATTCAATAATCTATTAATTCATTAGTTTACAATTAGTTGAATAGGCTCCATGTGTTAGATTTAGTTCAAAGTATTTTGCCTATACCATTGACCATAATTGAATCTCCTCTCTCTCCTTTTGAAATCCTGCTCACCCTAAAGGCCCAAGTGAAGTCGTGCTTCCTCCAGGCAATCTTTCTTTTTTCGCATTCTCGTCCTTATTAATCTTCATTTTCTCTAACTATCCATGGCACATGTTCATTCATTCCAACATGTTGAGTGAACACTTAAAACGTGCGCTGTGCTCGGGGGAAGGAGCACAGTGCTGGTAAAGACAACCGTGGTTCCCGGCCTCAGAGATCTTACAGTAGAATGGTGGCGACAGCCAGTTAAACAACTCCTCACTGCTATACAGTATGGTATACTAAATGTTGTGAGGAGGAGGGTAGGAGGCTGTGGGAGCAAGGAGAGAGGGCACAATGATAATGACTTTTAAGCCGAGGTTTGAAG
This sequence comes from Equus asinus, assembly GCF_041296235.1. NCBI lineage: Eukaryota > Metazoa > Chordata > Mammalia > Perissodactyla > Equidae > Equus > Equus asinus. The sequence goes on along the minus strand of NC_091792.1, from coordinate 66,315,563 downwards.
GATGAGCAGGTCAGCAAGATGGGGTGTGTGGGGAAGTGCTCCGGGGCGAGGGAACAGCATGAGTAGAGAGGCATGCTGGGAAAGGAACGGAGAACATGGGTGACGTCTTACCCCCGAAGGCTTTGGGAATTGTGTTGACTTCTAGGCACACATGGAGGACCAGGGAGGAAGGAGAGTGATGAGAAATGAGACCCTGGGGGTAAACGGAGGCACCATCCTGAATGGTCTTCAAAACCATGGTGAGGAATGTAAACTTTATCTGGAGGTAAAGCCGTCGAAGTGTTTTAAGCAAGGAAGTGACATGATTAGATTTGTGCTTTGGAAGGATGTCTCTGCCTGAGGTGTGGAGAGTGGACTGGGGGTGAAGCAGTGAAGTGAAGTTTGTCTTAGATGGAGGTCACCGAATTCTGTGCTGTTTTCTCTCTTTCGTTGTTCTGCGTGTACTAGTCTTTACTCTTTAATCTGATCACAAGCATCTTGAGACCGGGAAGCCTATTTTACCCCTCTGTGCACAATTGATAGTAGATGCTCCGTAAGTACTTGGGTAGTTTGGTTTTCTTTTCCTGTGGCTTCCTTTTCACTTTGCCATTTCAACACCTCATGGTACTGCAACAGCCCTTCAGTGGGCGATAAACAGAGGGGGAATTTTTCTGGGTCCCAGGAAAGCAACATCTGAACCTCAATTTACCAAGACAAAAATCCACCCTTGACCTTCCTGCTCTCTTAATTCTCCAGAGAAGAGCTGTGATTTTACGTGCCATAGGCAGTTGCTAACACTGAGTCTGACTGCTTTTGCCAAAAGACTGGGCAAATTCCAGCTGATGGAAAGTGGGACTTGTGGAGTCGGGCAGGAATAGAGTGCTGGTATTGTTTGAAAGGCCACGGAGGTAGAGATGGGTGGTTAATTCTCCTGCACTTCCCTGGAAAAGCGGCTCCCCTCCACCACCCACCAGGCACATTCCTCAATGTCCACAAGGGAATCTGACCCCGTTAGCACCGAGTATTTATGACCAACATTTGCCAGTGATTATATTAACAGTCGAATGATTATAACTCTAAATGCAATTGTGTGCGTGCGTCACGGGGAGGTTGGTTAGGAAAGAGAGAGTATTATTGAAGCAAACGTATTGTCTCCTTTAAATTGCATCCCCAATACCAAATGGGAAATTTTGGTAATGTACTTATTAAAGGACAGAGAGACAAAGAATGGAGTAACTGGAAGGAACGTTTCGCAGGTGAGGATATTGAGACCAGAAAGAGTGTTTGTGTTGGGCCACACACAGTTAGGGACAGCATGGTTGGAACTAAATTGAGGTCTCTGGGCTCCCAGTTCAGTGGTCTCTCTGTGGTGCCCGGGGGGTTTTCCTCTATGTGTTTATTGCCTCTCTGAAACTGAGCCTCAGGGCTTTACGCTTCTCCAGACGTTTCATCCTCCCCCCATTCCTTGCCATCTCCTTGGGCACCTGAGGCCGCTCGTCTCCCCGGAAGGCAGCAGGTAATGCTCACACTCTAGGGTTGTCTCTCCCGCAATCACTTGACGGGGAGCCCAGATTTCGGTTGCAGGAGGCAAGGGCACTTGTTTCCTTTGTTAATCCTCGAAGCTTGCACTCCAGCTCCTCTTCCTCCACACTCTATAGCTCCTTGGGTCCCCTATTAACTTCTGTCTTCACAGGCTGTTAGCTGTGATTCTCAATCTTCGTTCATTAATTTGCCACTTTCACAATTTTTGCCATAGCCGTATACAGACTGTGCGCAATATTTCTCTTTAGATCAACTAATTGTTTTTTTCTTTTTTTCTTGCAATAACATTGGCTTATAACATTATGTAGCTTTCAGATGTACATCGTAATATATTTCAAATTCTGTGTAGATTACATCATGTTCACCACCCAAAAGCGAATTATTGTCCATCCCCTCACATGTGAGCCTTATCCCCTCCCCTCTTCACCTTCCCCTACGGTAACCACCAATCCGGTCTCTGTTGCTATGTGTTTGTTTGTTGTTGCTTTTATCTTCTACTTATGAGTGAGATCATACAGTATTTGACTTTCTCCCTCTGACTATTTCACTTAGCATAATACCCTCAAGGACCGTCCATGTTGTCACAAATGGCTGGATGTCATCATTTCTTGTGGCTGAGTAGTGTCCCATTGTGTATAAATACCACATCTTCTTTATCCATTCGGCCCTTGATGGGCACCTAGGTTGCTTCCAAGTCTTGGCTGTTGTGAATAATGCTGTGATGAACATAGGGGTGCATGTATCTTTATGCATTTGTGTTTTCAAGTTCTTTGGATAAATACCCAGCAGTGGGATAGCTGGATCATATGGTAGATCTATTCTTGAAATTTCCTGAGGAGACTCCATACTGTTTTCCATAGTCGCTGCACCAGTTTGCACTCCCACCAGCAGTGTATGAGTGTTCCTTTCTCTCCACATCCTCTCCAACACCTTTTGTTTCCTGTCTTGTTAATTATAGCCATTCTGACCGGAGTGAGGTGATACCTCATTATAGTTTTTATTTGCATTTCCCTGATAGCTAATGATGTTGAGCATCTTTTCATGTGCCTGTTGGCCATCCGTATATCTTCTTTGGAGAAATCTCTGTTCAGATCTTTTGCCCATTTTTTAATTGGGTTGTTGGATTTACTTGTTGTTGAGCTGTATGAGTTCTTTGTATATTTTGGATACTAACCCTTATCTGATATATGGTTTGCAAATATCTTCTCCCAACTGTTAGGTTGTCTTTTCGTTTTGTTGATGGTTTCCTTTGCTGTGCAGAAGCTTTTCTGTTTGATGTAGTCCCATTTGTTCATTTTTTCTTTTGTTCCCCTTGTCCAGTCAGACATGGTACTTGAAAATATGCTGCTAAGACCAATGTCAAAGAATGTACTGCCTATATTTTCTTCTAGAAGCTTCATGGTTTCGGGTCTTACATTCAAGTCTTTAATCCATTTTGAGTTGATTTTTGTGCAAGGTGTAAGGGAATGGTCTACTTTCATTCTTTTGCATGTGGCTGTCCAGTTTCCCCAACATGATTTTTTCAATTTAAATACATTTATTTAAAAGCTTTATAGCACTACCATAAATTGATAACTAATATCATTGGCCAATAAAGAGGGTAACAACAAAAAAAATGGAAACGAACAATGTGATTAAATTCTAGCTAGATTCACTGGTGTGCTGAAGGCTCTGAAGTTGAGCCTTGCTCTCTTTTTGTTAAAAAAGGTGATTAACTGATGATATGCACCTGAAATTTATATGTCATAAACCAATGCTACTGCAATAAATAAATAAACAAAACAAAACAATAAAATAAAATAAAAAAATTTAAAAAGGCGGTTAACAAGTGGTGGAGATGTTCTAGAAGCAGACTTTCCCTTTGATTTTATCAGAATTATTGAAAGGTGGCTGAGGAGATGAGAATTTCTCTGCCATCTGAAGCTGTGTTTTTAAACTACTCGAGTGCTGCCTGCAGATCTGCTCACTGGTCGTCCCACCTCGGGCCACCCTGAGCCACAGAGCTAGGCTGGTATTTGGGGGGCTCCTGAGCCTGTGGTTGTGCTGAAAGGCTTTGGCTAATTGTGCAACATGACCTACCTGTGCTGTGTCCCCACCTGCCGGACATGCTGGCACGCCACTCCAAACCACTGCAGGCTGTACAGCTGTGATCCTGAGGGGAAGCGCTCGGTTGTACTGGTACCAAGTATTATGACCTATTTAAATAAATTTGACGTGAATAAAAATAGATCCATGATCACGTGTTCCTATCAGTATAGAGTCTCTATCTGATCGTAGGAGAAAGGGTTCAAGGCTATAAACGTTTCCTATCACACATCTGATTTCTATATCAGAACACGAGAAGTTGACAAACTTCCTTTTTTCCTTGTCTAGGGTACCTATTCATTGAGTGTCTTATGTGCAGAGCATTGCGATATAGAAGATACACAACTTCGCTGTTTCCTTCCAGGAGTCTAAGCGCTCCTGTTGGCAGAGGAGATGAGTCTGAGCCAGAGTGCACTGAAGAGGGCTTGGGAAACGCTTCCCGTTGGAAATGGCAAGAGGCAAATGGCTCTATCTGGTTCCAGCAGCTCCTTCATATTGTGGTTTTGGTGAAGGGCACCGTCTGGGCTGTGCAGGGCACGGCCAGTGTGGTTATCTGCAGTGGTCTCAGACAGTAATGTGTGCATGCTGGAGTCTTCTAGAAGAGGTCTGTGAGTGTGTTTATTGAATTCAACTTACCAGTCATCCACTCAGCACCTTGTAATTCTCAGTGCAATTCTAGGAAGTCAGGGGAAGCAAATGTGGTGGAAGATGTGCCCTTGGCTCTCAAGAAGCTTGTACTCTAGTAAATGCACCACAGAATGGGACCACAATGGACAAGCTACTTAACCTTGCTGGGCCTCAGTCCTTAGCCTTGATATGAGGCTAATAAAAGTACCAATTTAGAGGATTGCTGTGAGAACGAAATGATAAAAGTGATGCCTGGCACAGAGTGAGTGCTCAATAAGTGTTCATTCTGATAATTGCTAATTGCTAAGAATTTGATTTCAAAGTGAAAAGAGACCCTTCCAAGGTGTTTGGTAATCTATTCAGTACCGATGTCGTACATATTGTAAACCCAATGCTAAAGGAATTCAAATCAAGGAAAAGATCACCGAGGACTGGTATCAGTCAGGGAAAAATGGTCGTAACGTTCTTGCATTTCTAGCATGCTTTATTTCCCACTCATTTTGTGAAATTATATTCCATTTATGGTTTTGGGAAATATGAGCAGGACTCATCACCAGTAGAAGAAAAATCGGAAGAATGCTGGCATCTCCATCTTCTTGAATTATTTATCGTTTCTTGCTGAGGAGCAGACTGATTGCTTCTCGCCCTGCTGTAGATGGATTGGATTGGATTCTGTCCCCATGCAGTCTGCTGAGCTTGTTTTAATAAGAACAACTTAATATTGCAACTACCCGGTGAAGCTTTCATGTCCCTGTAGGACATTCTGCACTACGCACTCTGAGCTGGCCCCGCTCTGCTGATTATTTCGGATGAGGAAACTGAGTTATCCTCCCTAGGAGGGTTATGTGAATAATCTTAGAATTGACATTTAAATTCAATCGGCATTTTTTTTTTTTTGCATTTGTCAAGTGTCAGACACTGTGCTAGACACCTTTATGTCCCTTATTACACTGAATCCTCAAAATGATCTTATGAGGTAGGCATTATTGTTATAAACTTATTTAAAAGATAAGAAAGCTGAAGAGAGGAGAAGTAAGTCACCAAAGGTCACAAGGCAGCATCTATTAGGAAACAAGATTTCCAGCTCTGTTTTCAGACTCTATCCCCATTTCTAGTGTGCTATATGCTGTGTGAACCTGCACCGGCCAGCAGCCATCCACCTGCCCTCTGCCCTTCCTTATTTTCCTTCTCTTCTTGCTCTCTTCTCTCCTTCCTTTTCATAACTTTATTTTTGTAGAATACTGTTTCTTTGCTGTTAATAACAGCTACAGGATAAAGTAATAGGAACATTGGATAAAGTTAATCAAGTTTGATTATTCAATGAAACATGGACAATAAAAAGGAATTCTGAGTCCCTGTACTGTGCCAGGCACATGGCAGCCACCACCTATACGCTCTCCAGCCCTTATTGCACAGCATCGTTCTCTGTGCTGACATTAGCATCGCTATTAGGAGAGTTTGCGCAACGGCAAACATGAGGGACATGTAAAGCTTTGGGACCTGATCTAGATGATGGAGATAATGTAAATATCAGTCAGAACACCTCAGACCAGAGGCCCAGATTGAGTCCTGCGTCCTGATCAGTGGGAGCCGCTGCATTTGCCCGCCTTGAGCTGGCCGGTCTATGACTGTGGTTTTCCTCTCCACTGACCTCCCGTCTCCTCTGACGAGGATGAGATGCCATTTACTTTCCATCCTAAATGATTGTGGTTCTGTGAGCTGTTAAGAAGCCAACATGTTCCAGGCTCCCATGTTAATGGTGTGGGGATTAAAACTAAACAAAGCGAGCAAGGATTTGACAATAAATGAGTCTATTGGAAGTGAGTAGTGAGTGCAGAACGGACTGTGTGTTCCCTGCCTGTTTATTGACTCTGGTATTTCGGGCAAGTCTTTAAACTTTGGTCTGCCTCTGTTGTGCCCGCTATAAAATGGGAGATAACAGCAACACGCGTCTCTTAACACTCAGAGGTGGTGAGAGGTTAATTACTTAATGCCTCAACAATTCTTCAGGCTCCATGGCCAGGACCAGAAATGGGAAAGGTTTTCTTCCCAAACCTTATCAGAGTTCTCTCCTGCTCTCTGAGGCTCAAATCTTGGAGTTGGAAGAGGAGGAGAAGAAATGAAAAAGGAGAGGGAAAAAGGAAAAGAACTGGGAAGAGAGCAGGCACACAGGAAGCTGCTTTCAGGGAGGTTTGACACTCGCTTAGATGCAGAGAGGCAGCCGAGAGAAGATGCAAGGGGTCCATTCACTCTTTTTTTACAAACGTCTACGCTTGAATTACTGCTCTTTGGTGAGAAATAGGTAAATTGTGTCTATTTTTCGAATGTGAGCCTTTCCATGACCTGGGGTGGACAGTGGACTGACTTTCGTAATCCTTGAGTCTTCATATCTGACTCTGGTGCTCTCCTTGCACCTCCCACTTCTCTCCTGTCGTTTCTGGCCAGAGCTACAACGTAGGGCTGTACCTGAAGGGAGAACACTGTGGGCCCACTGGCAAATGCCAGGTACGGTGGAGAGACTTTGACCTTGTTCTGTGGGGCAGTTTTTCCCTTTAAGACAAAGTCAAATCTCCTGCCACAGACTCCTGAAGCCAAGGTCCTGCTCTGCATGGCTCCTGCATTGTCTCCAGATTCCTACCCTGCCTGGCCACTGTAGGGTGAGGCAGAACAGAAAGCTGGATGCATTATCTTTTCTAATCAGAGGGAAACAGTTTTTACTCTTAACACTTTTTCAGACAGAATCAACAGCATTTTTATCACAGGATCCTATGAAGTCCCAGGTTTTTTCCACTTTAATCTCTTTCACACACAGGACTCTAATCAACCTTTGCTTTATAACAGCAGACCAGACAGCACTGCGGGCACTGAGGTGCGTGTCCTCAGTATGACTTAGGAAGCTGCTAAATACCTTGCAGATTAAGGAAGTTTCAGCAAAATAATTTTATGTCTCGATTATTTGTATCGTATGAAAACTGGAGTTGTCACGTGGCCAGATTTTTCCTTCTGACCAAGAGCAGCCCTTGTTTGTCCCTCTGTGCCTCCGTGGGCAGTGCACTAAAGGAGTGAATGAGTGATGTGTAGGGATGGTGGGGATGGAGGATTCTGTGGGGCTGACCCAGTATAACATTTCTAGGTTCCCATTACACACTTGAAACAGGGCTTCTTTCTGCAGCTATGGAGTAAAAGGTTTTTCTCCCTGGAAGAAGGATAGATTCATTAAGCTGGCTTTTTTTTTTTTTTTAAGTAACAGAAACCTTCTTAAAGCTCCCTTATGGGAAGTCAAAGACTGCCGCTCACAGGACCCACCTCAGGAGAGGCCTCCCTGTCATCCAAATCCTTCTGGATAAATGCTGGCCAAGAGCATCTGTACGCTATGGTTGCCAGAGAAAGAAGCAATTGACCTCTGGTGTTTGTTTTGCAACTAACAATGAACCAGAGGAAACTTTTCTGCAATGTTTGCTTCAGGGTACAATGATGAAACCACTGTTGGCTTCTCTTAGAAAATCTGTTAAATCTGACAGCAGAAAAATATCTCCTTTTGATTATAAAAAAAACAAAGGAAGACTTTTATAATGTCACGTATAGGCAAAGCAATGACTTTCTGCTTCCTCCTGTGGAGGAGGTGGCAGGTCCCCTGGCAGGAATGGCAAAGCCTGTTCTGACTCTCAGACAAAGCAGACTTCTGTGACAGCCAGGCTGGGTGAGGAGTGAACACGGGGGAGGCAGAGAGCAACTTGAACAGTACGGATCACACCCCAAATAGGGCGTTAGTGCCAACTGGGCTCGATATGTTTCCATGCTAGAAATGATTTCACTAGAAGAGAACATTTTCTGGTTAGATAGGAAATAGGCATTTTAGTGGAAACTGAAGATAGATTAAGGTTAGATTAAATCACCAAGAATGGTTAAGGAAGAGTGAAAAGTGAACTAAATTGTACCTAGGTCGTTATCACTGTCTGCATTTAAGTCCTTTGAAGACATCATCTTCCTTAGTGTGGGTGTCCTGGAGAGCTCTAGGAAGAGACGAAGAGCAAGAATCTTGAGTGGACGTCTTTGTTAATATTTTTGTGTCAGATGAAACCTGCTTAAAGTAAGTGTGCTGTTCAGATTATGGGGTAACAATAGGAACCCCCACTCACTTGGTGGCACATACCCTAACTGCAGGCAATATATTGTGGAGAGAATAAAGAGCTTCTTTAATTCCAAACCCAAACTAATAATTAGAAAGCAATGTCAAAGACCCAGAGTTTAAGATTATTGCCCTGCTGAAGACCAACGATCCGACCCCTAGAAGGAGGGCAATAGAGAGTAATAGAGAGCTGGGCGTTTCTCAGGGCTGCCGTGGGGCCCTGTCTCTAGCCTGTGCATGCTAGTATCGTGGCCTGCCCTGCAGGGCTGCCGCAGCCCGGGCAGGTTTGATATGTGGGGTGAGCAGAGGGAGCCATGCCGCACTGGAGATGCTTCTGAAATTGGTGGCAGGGTGAGCACTGAGAATCCCACCAAGGAAGGAAGGGTGAAATAATTAGAAATGGGGCATTTTCCCAAATGCTTCCAGGGACTTTCGCTGTTTTCACCTTGGGACACAGGTTAATGCAGTTTTCCAACCAGCTGCACTGCACAAACCAAACCTGGGCCTTTAAGCGCTCAGGGCTCACGTAGACAATAGACAGCGGCACCTCGGGAAATACCTCAAGGTAATAGACCTCATTTAGGAAAAGATTGAGAGAACATCCAACTATCTCTGAAGTGTTGATACAGAAATCCCAGCGTAATGTTCTATTACTTTCTTTCCTTTCTGATTCCTATTTAGATAGACTTCAGTGACGGTGGCAAGAGCGCAGTCCTACTTCATTTGCCTACTTGGGGACCATGTGTTTTGGGTGGCCCACTGGATTGAAGTCGTCGTCTCAAAGGAGACCAGAGAGGTGGGAGCGTGCTGCTTTGCTTCTTGAAAGTAAAGCAAATTACTCTGTTGCAGTGTATAATGTGTGTTCTAACGTGTTCGTGCTTCTGAGTCTCTGTGTACGTACTTGTGATTTTCTGCATTTGTCTTTTACTTAGGAAAAGACTGAATGTGACTTGAGATGGGAAGTCCCCAATCTTGGGTCCTGTTTCTAGCTCTTTTTGACCTTATAGAATGACCTCGTGCTGGACACTGACACATGCTGTTTGCCGGCTGCTCCAGTATGTTGTGAGTAAAGCTAATAAAGTATAATCACAACGTCCTAAAAATGTCAAGTTGCTGCCCCTTGGGCCTCCTGTAACTATTCTCATCTGCAAAATGGAGCTGGTAACTCTGCACCCTGCCTTCCCCGCACAGATGTGGGGAAGCCGGGCTAAAGAACATCTGTAAAGCAGTTTTAGATTTTGGAACATGGGAACAATAAATGACCATAACAGCTATTTATCATGCAAGAGGAGATGACGATATATTCTATATTTCAAACCCCACTTCTCTCATTTACTTAAAAATAGTTTTGCTGGTGATTGAGGCCATTAGTAGAGGAGGAATAAATATGTAATGCAGAGTAAGGGAGGGGATTGTGACCTAAAACAATGCCATCCTGGGTGAAAAGTAACCCTGAAAGGACATGGAAGTGCATATTCATGAGTTGAAAGTATCAGTGTAGCTTATAAAGAAGAAAAGAACGCTACTGAGTCTGATGCAGGAGGGGAATGGCACGCGTCAGGAAGTGGAGGACTCGGCTTGGCAGTGCCCCGAGGCAGTGCTAGTGGGCTCTGGTTTGGTACCTTTCCTAGGTTAGGGATGACTTAGCAGGAAAGGTCTTCAGAAGAAGAAAATTCTTTCTCTAAGAAAATCTTAAGGAAACATCACAGAATTCAAGAAAGGTTAATTCCCAGAGGATCATGGAAAATTTCTTTGTAGACCAACTGGCTAATATTTTGATTTAGTTCTTTTTCTTTTGGTGTCTGTCCAAGGAGAAGCAAAAGACTGACTTCCAAGCAAGTGAGCAACATTTGGGGAAAGCTCACGCTGAAAAGGGTTAATCAGTTTTATCTCTCTGGGCTTCATGGTCTCACTTATTTTGTCCTCAAATATATACAAAGTAAAAATATTTATATTTAATGTACTCAACTCAGTGCCTTGTTGTACCCAAGGCATGAAAATGATGTCTGTCCTCAAGGAAGTTGCAATTTAGTAGGGGATTCAAGAATCTTCCATAATCTGTTAATTTCTCCAATTAAATTCTTCCCCAACCCCCTCTGACTTGGTCAGAAGTCCAATATCATTCTCTTAGGACTCCTTCCCTTGTCCCCAGAAGCATCTAAAACTCCTCCAGTGAAGGAAGCCTTTCTGATGCCTACTGCACACAGTTAAGAGCTCTGGGTCTGCCCATTGGCTGCCACTGTCCCTGCCCTGCCATAGTTCCTCACCACTACATGGTGCCACTCTTGAATGCTGGCATAGGCTAGAGTGGCTTTTTTAGGAGGATAAATCCCAGCTGATTCTACATCTTAAGAGCTATGTCTTGTGGCCTGTGCTCCTCATTGGGTTTCCAGATGTCAGCCCTTAGTGCCCAATCCTTTGGCTGGTCCACACAGTCCTCCTCCCCGCCTCAGAGGAGCTACGCCAGGAAAGTGTGGGAGTCAGCCCACTGTTGGGCTCACAGACACTCCCTTTGCCCAATCCTGGGGACCCCTCCGGAAGGTAGTAACTTTATTTCAACTCCGGAAACACCAGGGGTTCTTAACCAGTCTCTCCATCCACCGCCTACCTCCCTTTAATAAACTCTTTGCCTCTAAGATGTTCCTGGACCTCAGAACCACAAAATGACTTCTTTCCTTCACTTGAGGGAAATGCCTTTGTGGGGGACTGGAATTGGCCACCCCAAGATATGTCTCTTTGGCATGAGAATTATTTTGGGCTGGGTACTTTTAAAAACTGCAGACTGGGGGCCAGCTCCGTGGCCGAGTGATTAAGTTCGCGTGCTCCGCTACGGCGGCCCAGGGTTCGGATCCTGGGCGCAGACATGGCACCGCTCATCAGGCGGCATCCCACATCCCACAACTAGAAGGACCTGCAGCTAAGATATATAACTATGTACAGGGGGGGTTTGGGGAGATACAAGCAGAAAACAAACAAACAAACAAACAAAAACTGCAGACTGGAAAGAAACTCTGAAAAGGAGAATTTACTTACCCTTTGTTAAGAGAAATTTACATTTGTAAAGGAAATCTCCATCTGTGAAGGTGTCTCCATCTCTGTACCAGGAAGAAGGGGGGGATGACCTTATATCTAGAAACTCTCATCAATGCAGAAGGCAAGGACTCAAGTCTGCATAATAACCTGACTCTTGTTTACTGTGCTTTCTTGGTAAACTCCCATGATTGACACCCCACACCCCCAATACGCTCCTTTGTCTTTACTTGAGGGTGGTATTTAAGGAGAGAGCTTCCACCATTTTGGTGAGTTGCTCAGTTTGCCTGAGTCTCTCCCATGTATACATGTTATAAAGCTTTGTTTAATTTTCTCCTGTTATTCTGTCTCACGTGAATTTAATTCATCCTCTGGCCAGAAGGACCCAGAGCAGGCAGAAAAAATGTCTTCCTCCCCTACACTTTCTCTATCTCAGGATAAGTTACCTTCCAAAGAATGAGCAGGAATAATCTCCAGGTTCCCTCTTGCTAAAGCACTGAAAAACAAAACATAGGTTATATCTTCAATAGGACACTCTGCTACAAATATAAAGAAATAATTAAAACTAGGCAGAATGCAATAACTAGTAGGAGGATTACAAAGAAAAGAGTGATGGGAACACAGATTAGGGAACAACAGCATCGACCTGGAGTAATCTGGGAAGACCAGAATGGAGGAGGCAACATTCGTGCTGGGCCTTGACATGTAATAGGATATTGACAGGTGAATGGGGTAGGGAGGAGTAATGCAGGCAGAGAGGGTAGAGTAAGCCAACCCACAGAGGTAGAGAATACACTCATCATATGTGATGACCAGTGGTGGAGTGTGACGGCGGGTGTGAGAGGTGCTGGGGGGCTTTGAGTGCTGTAGTGTCTGGACCACAAAGGGGAGACATGGGGGATTGAAGTCTGGGGCTTGGAATGACTTGCCAGAGGATACAAACCTTATAAAAACTAGACTACTGGTGGTGAGCATGATGCAGTCTATGCAGAAACTGATGTATAATAATGTACACCTGAAATTATACAATGTTATAAACCAGTATGACCTCAATAAAAAAAGGGTAGAGAGGCCAGCTCTGCGGCTGAGTGGTTGGGTTCGTACACTCTGCTTTGGCGGCCCAGGGTTTCACCGGTTTGGGTCCTGGGCATGGACCTAACACTGCTCATTGAGCCATACTGGGGTGGCGTCCTACACAGCACAACCAGAAGGACCTACAACTGGAATATACAGCTATGTACTGGGGGCTTTGAGGAGAAGAAGGGAAAAAAAAGAAGAAGATTGGCAACAGATGTTAGCTCAGGTGGCAATCAAAAAAAAAGAAAAAGGATAGAAACCTTAAAAACACCTGGCCATCACTCTGTTTTCTTTCTATATTGACATATCTCTTGATCAGCTCCTCGCTTGCCAATCAAAAAATAAACAAAGAAACTAGAACAGCCAAAAACAAAGGCTGAAACTGAGTTGTTTTGATGGAACCAAATCCTACCTTTTTATTAAAAAAAACAAAATTCCCAAAGAAAAAAGCTGAACTTGTAGATTTAGCTAAGGTGAAATAGAGTGTTTTGGGAATCTCAATAAGTCACTGAATTAATAAGTCTACTTTTCTCCATTTTCAAACCATTTTTGAGTTGTGTAAACAGTCAGTACTTCACTGTTATGTCCTTGAACTGAGTTCTTTTAGTTTTCAGAAAGAGACATTTAGAAGAAAATGACACAAAAATTTATTCCTCTAACCACCTTGTGGAAGTTTCTCCAGGGACTAAAGTAGATGATTTGTAAATTCCTTTACTCTTAAAATAAAAGGCATTTTCATAAAAGAAAAGGTGATGGGCACACCGACACCTACTCAGGAGGGAAAACAGTCTCAGGTAAAGTGTCATTTATTCTCTTCCTCACGGTGCGAAACTGTCTCACATTCAAAAGCATCCTAAGAGGAAGATGGCATCCATAAAGAAAAATTAAAGCCCTTTTACAGCATTTTTAAAGGGTTGCAGGAACCCAGAATTTCACAGCAATAATGATGCCATCACATTTGTACGGCTCTGTAAACATTTTTTCAGGAGGCTTTCCCACCCAGCATCTCATTTGCTCCTCATCACAGTGTCACGGAAGGAGGCAGGGCAGTGATTCTCAACTCTGTTTTACAGCTGACAAAACTAAGGCCTTGAGTGCTAACAGTACTGGGCCAGTGTTTCTCAGTGAGCGGAAGTGGGAAGCAGATTTGGAGACCGGATTTCTTCAAGCTCCCCTGGGCATGCTCCCTCCACTCGCTGCTGTCCTACTGGACTGTCGCCATATTGGTCTGAAAATTCCCTGAGGCGGGGAGTGTCTTAACCATCTTTTTATCCTTCCACAGTGCCCTCCACATAATACATGTTCAATAAATGTTAATAAGTGCTCTAAGTCCTGAAGTCTGAAGGTCTCTAAATTAGATATTCAAAGCTTTCCATGTGCTCACACATTTTTATTAAAAAAAAGAGAAAAACATTTGAATTCTTAATCTGGCTGTTAAGAAAGAGACTATTAGTTCATTTCATTCCCTGGGATATTCAGTAACAAATATTGAGGTCGACAAGGAGGCTGAGGGTTGCTCTTAGGATAAACAGCAATAACGAATGGATCTAGAATACAATTCAGTCTCTTGTTTACATACTTCTGTTCCTTCTGGCTCATGGGTTTTAAAATGACCTTTCCTAGCAAGATCTGGAAATGAATAGTCTTTTCTTTCTTTCCACCAGTTCCTGTATTTCCTGAAGTCAGCTACCATGTGTCCTTTGACAAATGAGTTGCAGGAGTGTTGACCTTATGGTGAAGAACACTTTCTCCAGGATTTTTCACTTGCACCCATATGACTACCTTTTTGTCTTTGCAAAGTTGGATGTAAACAAGACCCATCCCCTCAATAATTGTGAAGCGGGCAGTTTTTTGCAGGGTGTATACATTTTTCCTTTGAGTGGTTGTGGGCAAGGGGAGAGGGGATTGGTGAGGAAGGAGTTTGTTCCAGCGGATGAGATGAGCTACGTCGGGCGGCAGGACACCAGGAGACTGGGTTTGGGGTAGCAACAACAGTGACGGGGGTTGCAAGGCTGTCACTATTTGAGACCCTAATTAGCATCACCCTTTACAGCTGCCCTGGACATGCATCTACTGCCATCTCCTTAAACACAGCATCAACAAGGAGTCTACAATTTCCAGATTCATTCATTTTTTAAAATAAATTTATCATGCATCTTATAGAAAATTTGGAAAAAGCAGAAAGAGGAAAATATTTATGCCGACCTCACCACCCAAAACAACCATCTGTAAATAGTTTTTGTTCTCATCCATCGAGGTGTAGACATTGGAGACTTTCCTACAAGGTTGTTCTCATACGATGTAGAGAATTTAGTTAATTGCCATTAGATGCCTGTGTATGGAGATCAAATCCCAAACAAAATAAAGTCCTCCCTCTCCTTGCTCCCAGTGCATAATCTGCTCGCCTCTCCTGGAACCCATTCCTAGGAAGGAAGTTAGGGGGTCAAAGGGCATGTTTGACAGGAGAGGTAAATTTAAGCTCCAGTGCGGGAAGGAAGATTTGCCTTTTTACCCACTTACCTTCCGTTTAGTTTATCAATTAATTCACTCATTTGAGTCTCGGGAGAGAACCATGCAATGAACTTCCTTGGAAAGCCAGGGGCTGCACGCAGAGCGGCGGCGGGAGCAGGGCGGACTTGGCACAGACGAAGCCCTGCAGGCTGGAGCGGAGCTGATCCCTGACTCTGCTGCCTTGTGAGGGCCGCTCAGGTGTGCATGGGAGGAGGGCCGCCAGGGTCTGACAGGGAGATTTTCAACATCTGCCCTTAGGACTCCTCCCCATGAAGGAGCCCAGAGTCGCTCCTCCTGTCACTGTGGTTTGCACAGACACAGGTCACCATGAGAAGCTGATTCCTTCAACTGCCTCACACCAGGATCACCTGTGGACATAGGATCCTCGGGGTCCCTGTTCTCCAGAGCTCACAGTCTGGTGGGGCAGCCACGTCAGAAACAATCACAAGCAAGTCTATTTCTCGAACTATTATTACAGCTCAGGTATTAGGGAGGAAAAGCCCAGGGTGAGCTGAAAACATGTAACACAGAAAATCATTTAGCGCGGGGTGGAGTGGGCTGGAAAGGTTACCGCAGGAAGTTAGCGCTGAGCTGCATGCTGAAGACGGAGGAGGAATCAGGAGGTCAAGGCCATGTGGGAAAGAGGGTGAGGGGATGTGCCTGGCAGATGGAACAGCGGTGTGCAGGCCAGACCACAAGGAGCACGTTGTCACCCTTGCAGCCCAGGCACGATGGCTGTGTCAGTGGGCAGACTGTAGGCCAGGAAAGTAGGACGCCCAACTTGCGTCCGTGTTAGCATTGACAATTCCGTGTGCCAGGAACCTCCGCAGTCCGGCGCGAACTCAGATAGTTGGTCACCCAAAGTACCCTCTGCCTAAAACTAACAAAGCTTGAGCGTCAAAGACTGTTTGGTTCAGCGCTGTCCTGCTCTGTCTGTGGAACTCTAACAGGATATGAACACTTTTTGAAAAAGGCAATGCAGTTAGCCACTCACTTTTTAGTATAAACTGGCTTATTTGAAGTCTAAACTCTTTACCAGTTAGTCTCTGGCCAGTGAAGTTACACTGAGACCTGGTAGGAAATGGAAACATGGAAGAAGATGTTTTTAACACCCAGAGGAAAAAAATAAGGGAGAGATGAAGATATGCATGGCCTGTGTCTCTATTTTACCTGTGACTAGGTTACCTTAGGCCTCTATTCACTGTGCCTTGACTCTTATCTGTGAAATGAGAATAGCAATAATTCTTGTTCAGGTAAGAAATCACAAAGGTGGTGAGCCCACAGCACCTTTGGTTAATGCCATATGGCAGCAAGGGCCTTTGTTTTCTGGTTTCAGCTCCAGGGAAAGCCTCTCCTCAAAGGAGCCTTGGTGTCCACTTGTGAGAAGCGAGTCACAGGTGAAACAGTGACATTCAGAGTCATTTTCTTGTGACCAGATGAGTGGTGTAGTGGTTAACTTTACATGTTCCCCAGTGGCCCAAGGTTCACAGGTTCAGATCCCAGGTGTGGACCGAGCGCTGCTTGTCAAGCGATGCTGTGGTGGTGTCCCACATAAAATAGAGGAAGACTGGTATAGATGTTAGCTCAGCAACAATCCTCCTCAGGCAAAAAGTAGAAGATTGTTGGTGGATGTTAGCTCAGGGCCAATCTTCCTCACACACGCACACACCCACACACACACACACACCCACACACGCAATGTCTTGTATTTTTAAGAACCTGTGGGCTTATCTCACATTAAGCTTCAAGAAGCCATATTTGTGCAGGACTCATAAAGTGCTGTCAAATGTACTGTCTTCTTAGAGCTCTACAAAAATTCAAGGAAAAATAACAATAGCCAACATCTGCGTAGCACTTACTGTGTGACAACATCTGTTGTTACCTCTCCCACTTCATGGAAGGAGCTGAGGCTCTATGTACACGGGGCCCATGGAAACGCTCAGTGTTAGCGAGGGGCCAGACCTCAGGACACTCAGAGCCCCTGATGTTAGAAGGCAACTCTGATTTTCCACTGGTCTTTCGTGCAGGGTGACATGTGCCTTTCGTTTTATGTAAAGCAGCCAGCTGCCTTGTGTAGGGAAATCCATCCAAGGTTCATTGGAAGAGGAAGTGAGGAGGGAAAGTCCTGGCAAGAGAAGGAGGGGACAGAACGGCTCCTGCATCTGCAGCTGGGACATAATAGACCCAAGAGAGGGTGGGCAAAGTAAGGCCAGCCCATGGCTGCACAGCAGAGGGGCTTGGCATGGGATGGGAGATGATGAACTTGAAGAGGAGCACTGAGGCAGGGCATATAATCAGTGGTTTCACTCCAAATCTTGAGTTTAGTTTGGACGGACATAGCTCCCCCTCCTCCCCTTGGTTGATCAATGGATGAGGGAGCGAGCTCGGTAGAGCACTGTGTTAGAAAGGAGCTTTCCGGAACTTTAGGTCCCTGAGCACATTGGAGTGACTCTACTCCTGAGTCTGGTAGGACTTTAACCTGAAAATCTGGGAGGTCAGTTGCAGGCAATCCCCCCCCAGTGAAATCTCTCCAGCCACTCCCTGTCCAGATGGCTTCCCGGCATGGTAGAGCTCTCTGTCGCCCTTCCTAGCCCGAGCCTTTGGTGGCTGCTTAGACTTGACCACGTTTGATATTAGCCCGCCTAAACTTAAGGAGATAAATCTTGAGAAAGAGAAGTTGTTTTGTGGTGAAATCTATAACATACTGGGTACTATTTGGAGACTGAATCATCCAGATGATTTCCAGGGAAAATGGAGAGGTGAGTATGTAGCCTTTTAGAGAGTCCTGGTGGATAAATATTTGGTTCGCTTTCTACGGCTGCCTCCTGGTTTCTGACTTCCACTAATGAAAGATATGTGAGTGGATTAATGTCTAACCTCTGCTCAATTTATTCATTTGTAGACTGGCTATGATAGCACTATGTTTTCAGCTGAATTCAATCGCCCTCCCCCCGTGGAGTTAACTTATTTGTCCACAGTAAACTCTCAGAAGCATAATGAACGGCTGTGTTCGGGTTTACAGATTCTAGGTCCTAAGGACTTCAGAGGGCATTTGATTAACGCCAGGAGACGCCTGCTAAGAGTTCCGCAAGTGTTCTCGAGGAAGAAAGGCTGCGTCATTTAGGGAGATGCCCCATTAGACTCTTTGCCCTTTGCTCCTTTCGTTAGTTTTTCTTTCCTTTCCTTTCTTTTGTGAAAAGCAACGAAGTGAAGTTTTCCACATTCCTCCGCAGCATTGCGTACCTGCGTGCTAGTGGGGAAGAAGGCGAGAAAGGCGGGGGAGACTTAAGTGGAAACAAATGTGGAGGTGACCGTTTGCTGGTGCCTGGAGTGAAATTCCAGGAGGCAGACGGCGGCCCGTCCAGGGACAGCGGAATCTGTAGAGAACAGGCATTAGCTCTGACATTTGGATAAAGAATTGTCAGGATTTGCTTTTCTATTTTTTACCCCTCTGCCAGAATTGTGCTAAGACTTCTATTCTTCATTAAGCCCTTAATTTCTAAACACCTTCCGTGTGCAGTGCAGTGCAGTGTCGCAGGCCCTGCAGGGGACCTCGTCTCTACCCAACAGAAGCTTTAGTATAGTTCAGAGTTTTATTTTCTCTTTTAAAAATAGTGTTGTGTGGTCTTGAGACAGAGCAAATAGTTCAGCTAATAAATTCCTGAGACCCTTCAGCACAGAGCTGAGGTCTCCATCACTCACATGTGTCTCCAACTCTTGACCTGTGTAGCCCTTTGTCACACTGTAGCAGAGCCTCTCCATATTAATACCAATTTATCATTATTCCACTTAAATGCTCTTTTTCTTTGTCCAGGAGAAAGAGACAGAAAACATCTGCATATCGAGTAATATTAGCTACAGTTGGTGTCTCAAGTGAGAATCAATCTGACAGCCCCATTCATTATATCTGGGTAGGCTTTATTACGGAGACGCTCACATTTGAACTTGTCCTCTGCAAGGTATGAAAGAGTCTCTGATGTATTCATATTTTGCTTTAAAAACAACATTTGAAATACAGGGGAGATAGCAGCTATAGATAACATTTCAGATATAATAAGAGAGGCCAAATGTTAGCCAGATTTAAAACAATAACCACACACCAAAGACACTTAAAGTGTTACTACTTATTAAGCCACATGTTTCACGTTACAGCCTGTTCTTTAGTTCCCTGCCTGTGTTGTCAGCGTTCATGCGATCATTCTGATTTGTCATATCTAGTGCATCACTCTTTTCAATAATTAGGCTAATAACTCTGGGTCTTTTAAGAGCAATGTCAAGATCCTTTTCCCTTTGCTGGGGGCTGGCCACCGATGTTAAAACATGCCATCCTTAAAACAAACCAAATTACCACCACCACTGAACCCTCCCCACAGACTCCTTTCTACCTGTTTAGAAATCTGCCATTTGAATTATGGGTAATTATGGGAAATGTTCCAAGAATTGAGCTATCAGGTCACCTAGTTCACTGTAAGTTAGTGAGGACTTGAACTGTAACAAATCCAAGGGGCCCGTGTTGCTGTACGCATCACACGTGTGTCTTGAACAGCAGTGGTGTGTAGTAACTACCGTTTCGACACCTCGATTTCTTTGGTAAATAGAAGGATGAACCTGTCTCCTTCTAACTCCACTGAATCAGATGGCTCTGCAGGTGCCCAGTCACCCTGGATTCTGGGACACAAGCCCTCGGCTGAGGCCTGACAGCCAAGCAAGGGTCACGCTGGGTGTTTTCTCCTTGTCTTCCCTCCTCACTTACGCTATGTCTTAAATAAGTCCCAGTACGCAACACCAGGAAACAGGAACTAAAACAGGGCTCCCTGGGGGTCAGCATGCAATTGTTTATGTAAATCTGCGGAAGTCCAATATGTTTATTTTGTTATGTCAATGTATCTTAACATTTCCTGTGTGAGAAATTTTTTTAAACAAACTATTTGCATGCTATAAAGTTGATTTTTAAGACATTCTAGAGCTGCAGGCCTCATATTTCTATGTCAATTAAAATAAAACTATATAGAGAATATTTATGAGCTTTCCAACATTCAGAGGCCTCTGTTAGTTGCAAATGAAGATGGTGACTTTTTCCAGCTTCTTTATGGGTCTCTGCCAGATTTCTCTGGGTAGTCAATCACCTTTACTAGCTCCGTGCGACTTACCCATTCTTGATCACCTTTATTCTTTTATTTAGGCTCTTTCTGTGCCTGGAATGCCTATTTTTTCCCCAATCCCCTAACTTCCTTGACTTTTTTACTTTGAAGGCCTTTCCCTTTGTTAATTTTAATTCTTTTTTTTTTTTCAGTTGAAACACACCAACCCACAACACACACACACACCATTCAAGATACCCCTTAGCCTAGAGGAGAAATTCCACATATGTCAAAGATAAACATAAGGTAGAATGTGATAAATGTTTTCGGAAAGATCAAAGACTAGTGCTATGGAAGGGGGAGTGTAAAGGTGGAGAGATATCTGTTTAATGGGGAAAGTCTTCCTTTAGAAAACATATTTTATTCCTGCTATAAAAATAGCACATATTTAGAGTGATGTCAGCAAGATGGCTGAATAGGAGGCATTAGGTCCTTGTTCTCCCACGGAGACACCCAGTTAACAATATATGGACCAGAATACTTTTGCAAAAATTCTGGAGACTAGTTGAGAAGTTTCAATACTCAGACCAACATAAAACCAAGAAAGAATTCCAATGAAAGGGGTAGGAAAGTTTACTGTGTTTTGCATGCTCATCCATGCCTCTCCTTCCATCTGACCTACTGTGGTGTAACTACAAGGAAACCTTCCACACTGGGGACCATCCCTTGGGACAGAAACGAATGAGGGAAACATGCATCCAACATTTTGGCTAGTCTGGGGGCTGTCTGAGGGATTGGCATCTGCCTCTGCTGACTCTGAGTGCTGAGGAGACCGGCAGCCTGCACAGAGGCTGTGGGGAACGGGTCTGGTCACAGCAGCACAGTAGACCTGCAGTTCTGCAGGCAGGTGCCAGGGGGAGAAAGAGATCAGGAGCTTCTCAGAGGAAGCAGGGACAAGCCACTCAGGGAATCTGAGAGGACTAAAAGCACATGCACGTGCCAGAAAAGATACATCCTCAGGAAAGTTTTGAGAGATCCTAGAATCTCAGGCAGGGCTGATTGATGAAGGTTTTCCCCTGCAGGAAGCCAGTCTGTAAAGTTTGGAAGGGGTAGTTGTTTCTTCAAATGCCCAAGTCGCAACACAAAAATCACAGGCACACAAACATATAGGGAAACATGGACAAATAAAGAAACAAAATAAAACTTCAGAAACGGAACCTAAAGAAAGACAGATCTACGAGCTGCCTGACGAAGAACTTAAAATAACTGTCATAAAGATGCTCCATGAGCCAAAAGAGAACACAAATGGACAACTAAATAAAATCACATAAATGATGCATGAACAAAATGAGAATACAAACAAAGATGTAGTAACTATTCAAAAAAAAACACCAAACAAATCATGGAGCTGAAAAATACAATAACGGAGCTAAAAAATTCACTAGAGTGGTTCAACATCTGACATGATCAGGCAGAAGAAAAAAATCAGTAAACTTGAAAAGTCATTTGAAATCATTGAGTCAGAAGGGTAAAAAGAAAAAAGAATGAAGAAAAGTCAAGAAAGCCTAGGAAACTTATGGGATATTACCAAGTAGTCTAATATATGTATTATGGGAGAAGCTCAAATTCTCCAACTAAAATAGGTCCAAAGAGGTCCATACCAAGACATCATATATATAAATATATATATATATATATATATATATATATATATTCCCCAACTCATGCCATAGTTGAAGGACCTCTCCCCCTCCCCCCATGGTGTCTGAAATACTGAAACCTGGGGTTGTGCCTCAGGGCCGTTGATATACACTATTAAGCAGAACAAAGGACTACTCATTGTGCCTGGAATAAGGGATGATATTCCCACAAAGGTGATAAGTCTGCTGCAGATTATGTGGGCTCTTTATCTCTTGGTAAAGAAGTGTTCCAGGCCCAAGGCCCATTCTTATGAAGCTGAGTGGGAGTTGAAAGACTGCATGCACAAGGCTGCCTTTCTCAAGAATATATAAAGATGTAATTTCTGACATCAATAACATAAACTGGTGGAAAGAGCATATAGGAGTAGAGTTTTCATATGTGATTAAAACTAAGTTGTGATGAGTTTAAATAGAATGTTATAACTTTAATATGTTTTATGTAATTGAAATAATATCCACAAAGAAAATATCTACAGACTATACACAAAAGGACATGAAAAGAGAAAGTATGTCAACACAAAAAAATTGATGAAACAGAAAAGAAAGCAGTAAAAGAGGAAAGGAGGAACAAGAGCTATAAGATGTATAGAAAACAACTAATAAAGTGGAGATAGTAAGTCCTTCCATATAAGTAACTACTTTAAATGTAAATGGATTAAACTTCCCAATAAAAGGACAGATTCACTGAATCAATAAGAAAAAAGATCCAACTATATGCTGTCTACAAGAAATTCACCTTAGATATAAGGACACACATAGGCTGAAAGTACAAGGATGGGAAAAAATATTTCATGCAAATGATAATCAAAATATAGCAGGAGTGGCTACACTAATATCAGACAAACAGATTTTAAGTCCAAAACTGTTACAAGAGACAAAGAAGGACATTATATAATGACAAAAGGGTCAATTCACCAAGAAGATATAACAATTATAAACATGTATGCACCAAACATCAGAGTTCCTAAATATATGAAGGAAACATTGACACAATTAAAGGAATAAATAAACAGATCTACAATAACACTAGGAAACTTAAATAACCCACTATTGCTAATGGATATAACAACCAGATCAAAGATCAATAAGGAAATAGAGGACTTGAAAAACCTATAGACCAATTGGACATAACAGACACATATTGGGCATTCTAGCCAACAATAGCAGAATACATAAATTTTTTCAAGTGCACATGGCACAATCTCCAGGATAGAGCATAAGTTAGACCACAAAACAAGTCTTAATAAATTTAAAAAGATAGAAATCATACAAAATATCTTTTCTGATCACAGTGGAATGAAACTAGAAATTAATGGCAGAAGGAAAACTGGAAAATCCCCAAATATGTGGAAATTAAATAATAATAACCTATAGTTCAAAGAAGAAATCATATGGGAAATTAGAAATTATCTTGAGACAAATAAATATGAAAACAAAATGTATCAACACTTTTTTAATGCAATGAAAGCAATGTTAAGAGGGAAATTTATAGCTGTCAATGCTTGCATTAAAAAAGAAGAAAGATCTTAAACTACAATCTAACTCTACACCTTGAGAGACAAGAAAAATAAAACAAAACAAATTATACCTAAAACTAAAGAGTTTGTTTTTTAAAAAGAAACAAAATTGAGACACCCTTAGCTAGACTAACTAATAAAAAAAGAGAAAACTCAACTAAAATCATAAATGAAAGAGGGGATATTACAACCAATGACACAGAAATAAAAAGGATTGTAAGAGAATACTGCGAATTATGCATATCAACAAATTGTATAACCTAGAACAATAGGTAAATTCCTAGAAACACACAACTTAACAAGACTAAGTCATGAAGAAACAGAATATCTGAATACATTAATAACTAGTAAGGAGATTCAATCAGTAATCAAAAACCTCCCAACAAAGAAAAGCCCAAGACCAGATAGCTACACTGGAGAATTCCAGCAGAAATTTAAAGAAGGATTAATATCAAGCTTCCTTAAACTATTCAAAAAAATTGAAGAGGAGGGAACATGTCCAAGCTTGCTCTATGAGACCAGCATTATCCTGATACCAAACACAAAGATATTACAAGAAAAAACTACAAACTAATATCCCTGATGAATACTGATGAAAAATCCTCAACTAAATGCTAGCAAACTGAATTCAACAACACATTAAAAGGATTATACACCATGACCAAGTGAGATTTACTCCCGGAATGCAAGGATGGTTCAACACACAAAAATCAGTCAATGTGATACACCACATTAATACGATAAAGGAAAAAAAAATATATGACCATCTCAACTGATGAAGAAAAAACATTTGACAAGATTCAACATCCTTTTATGATAAGAACACTCAACAAACTAGGAACAGAAGGAAACTACTTCAACATAACAAAGGCCATATATGAAAAGTCCATAGCTAATATCATACAAAATAGTGAAAGACCAAAAGCTTTTCCTCTAAGATCAGGAATAAGGCAAGGATGCCTGTTTGTTCCACTGCTTTTCAACATAATATTGGAAGTCCTAGTCAGAGCAATTAGGCAAGAAAAAATAAATAAAAGCCATTCAAATTGAAAAGAAAGAAATAAAACTCTGTTTGCAGATGACATGATCTTATAGATAGAAAAGCCCAAAGGTTCTACAAAAAACCCGGTTAGAACTAATAAATACAACAGAGTTGCAGGATACAAAATCAATGTAATAAAAATCAGCTGTGTTTCTATACACCAATAGTAAATTATCCAAAAGGTACATTAAGAAAACAATCCCATTCACAATAGCATCAAAAAGAATAAAATATGAATAAATCTAACCAAGAAGGTGAAAGATTTGTACACTGAAAACTAGAAAACGTTGCTGATATAATTTAAAGAAGACACAAAGAAATGGAAACACATCCCATGTTCATGGATCAGAAGATATTATATTGTTAAAATGTTTATGTTAAAATATATTTTTATATTGTCAATAACATCCAAAGAGATCAAAGATTCAACACAATCCCTATCAAAATCCCAGTGATATTTTTGCAGAAATAGAAAAAAATTATCCTAAAATATGTAATCTCAAGGGATATCAAATAGACAAAACAATTTTGAAAAAGGAGAACAAAGTTAGAGGAATTACACTTCCTGATTTCAAAACAATTTATAAAACTACAGTAATCAAAACAATGTGCTACTGGCATAAAGACAGTCAATGGAATAGACCAATGAAATTGAATGGAGTGTCCAGAAATAAGTCCTTGTGTATATTGTCAAATGATCTTTGAAAAGGGTGCCAAGACCACTCATTGGGGAAAGGATAGTCTTTTCAATAAATGATGCTGGGAAAACAGGATACCCAGATGCAAAAGAATGGAGTTGGATCCTTATCTTACAATAACTACAAAAGATTAACTCAAAATGAATTAAAGACCTAAATATGAGACTCCAAACTATCAAACTCCTAGAGGAAAATATAGGGTAAACCTTCATAACATTGGATTTGCCAATGATTTCTTGGTTATGACACCAAAAGTACAGGCAACAAAAGAAGAAATAGACAAATGAAACTATATCAAACTTCTAAAACTTTTGTTTATCAAAGGACACAATCAATAGAGTGAAAAGATATCCTATAAAATGGGAGAAAATATTTACAAATCATATATCTGATAAGGAGTTAAAATCCAGAATATAAAAAGAACTCCTACAAATAAACAATAAAAAAAATCAGATGACCTGATTAAAAAATGGGCAAAGAACTCAATAAGAAATCTCTCCAAAGATGAAATACAAATGGCCAATAAACAGATGTAAATATACTCAACATCAATAATCATCAGAGAAATGCAAATCAAAACCCAATGAGCTATCACTTCACGCTTATTAGGATGACTTATAAAAAATCAGAGAATAGCAAGTGACGGTGGGGATGCAGAGAAGTGGGAACACTTGTTTACTGTTGGTGGAATTACAAAATCGTGCAACTGCTATGGAAAACAATAGAACAATTCCTCAAAAAAAAAAAATAGAATTACCATATGCTCCAGAAATCCCACTTCTGGGTATATATCCAGAAGCATTGAAATCAGAGCCTGAAAGAGATATTTCACACCCCTGTTCACAGCAGCTCTATTCACAATTCCTAGAGGTGGTGGCACCCAAATGTCTGTTGATGGATGAATGGATAAATAAAATGTGATATATACATACAACTGAGTATTATTCAGCCTTAAAAAGGAAGAAAATTTTGTCATATGCTACAACATGGATGAATCTTGAGGGCTTTATGCTGAGTGAAACAAACGAGTCACAAAAGGACAAATACTGTAGGATGCCACTTATGCGAGGTACCTGAAGCAGTCAAAATCATAGAGAAAGAAAACTGAGTGGTGGTTACCTGGGGCTGGGCAGGGGAGGGGAGGAGGCAAACAGGAGTTGTTATTTAATGGGAATAGAGTTTCAATTCTGCAAGATGAATAAATTCTGGAGATGTGTTTCACAAAAATGTAAAAATAGTTAACACTACTCAACTGTATACTTAAAGATGGTTAAGATGGTAAATTTTATGATTTGTATAGTCACATCTCCCTCTCTGACTTGCAACTCTGTCTCCCTCTCCAACTTTTAAAGACCCTCGTGGTGACATCTGGTTCACTCAGATAATCCAGGATAACCTCCCTACTTTAAGGTCAGCTGATTAGCAGTCTTGATTCCATCTGCAACCTCGATTTCCCTGTGCCACGTAACAAAACATATTCACAGGTACTGAGGATTAGAATGTGGACATCGGGAGATCTCATCAAGATGGCAGCGTAAGCCTTATCCCCCATAGGAACACACACACTGTCAACACAGTCCTGGTCTGTGCACACTTCCCAACCTCCTGGAGCATACCCCAATGCTGCACTGCAGACGTCCCCACCTCTCCACCAATGCCCCCCACAGTTCACCTGGTCTGTGCTTCACAAATGGCCATAAACAGGATCAGCCCCATCTTCCAAAGCCTGGAACAATTGAGTGCTCCCCATGCCTAGGGCCAGCCCCACTCAGCTGCACTCCTAAGAGAACTGACAACAGTCTTGTAGGCCAGAGACCTATCGCGTCTGTAAGCTCCCGAGCCTAGCAACAAGCTACACTGGATACCAAACCAATTAAGAGGAAAACTGCAATAGGAGTGTGCTGATAGACTTTGTAGCCAAAGGTGCTGAGGCTCCCCAAAGCAGATTTACAAACAGCTGGCCAGGGAAGGAAAGACCAGACTCCCTGGGTACCTGCATTAAGAGCAACCCTTCCACAGCAGAAGGACACAGGTAGCCCACAAAGGGGTCACTCCTGGGTCATTTGGACTGGTGACAAGAGGGAAGCACACTGCTGGGCCTCATAAGGCATCTCATACATAAGGACACTTCTCCAAGATCAGGAGACATAGCTGACTCAACTAATACATAGAAATAAGCATAGAGAAAGAGGCATAATGAGGATACAAAGGAATACTTTCCAAGCAAGGGAACAGGACAAAACCCCAGAAAAAGAACTAAATGAAACAGAAATAAGTGACCTACTTGACAAAGAGTTCAAACAAAATATCATAAGGATGCTCACAGATATTGGGAGAAGACTGGATGAACACAGTGAGCTCATCAGCAAAGAACTGGAAAATATAAAAAAGAACCAATCAGAAATGAAGAATACAATACTGGAAATGAAAAATTCACTAGAGGAACTCAATAGCAGAGTAGAGGATGCAGAAGAATGGATCAGCGAGCTAGATGAAAGATTAGAGGAAATAACCCAAGCTGAGCAGAAAAAAGAAAAAAGAATTCGCCAGAATGAGAACAGTTTAAGGGAATGCTGTGACAATATCAAGCACACCAACATTCAGATTATAGGTGTCCCAGGAGACAAGAGAGACAAAGGGGCAGAAAATTTACTTGAAGAATTAATAGATGAAAATTTTCCTAACCTAAGGAAGGAAACAGACATCCAAGTACAGGGAGCACAGAGAACTCCAAACAAGATAAGCCCAAAGAGGCCCACACCAAGACACATTATAATTAAAATGTCCAAAATTAAAGATAAATAGAGAATCCTAAAAGCAGCAAGAGAAAGTCCATAAGTGACATACAAAGGAAAGCCCATAAGGCTATCAGTGGACTTCTCAGCTGAGACCCTACAGGTGAGAAGAGAATGGCATGATGTATTTAAACGGCTAAAAGGAAAAAGCCTACAGCCAAGACTACTCTATGCATCAAGATTGTCATTAAGAATGGAAGGAGAGATAAAGAGCTTCCCAGACAAGCAAAAATTAGAGGAGTGTATCACCAAGAAACCAGTTCTACAAGAAATGCTGCAGGGACTTATTTAAGTGGGAAAGTGGTGACCATAGAGATAAAAAAATTACCAAAAAAAAAAAAAAACCCCAGTCAATAAAATCACTTGTAAAGTTAAAAATATACTAAAGGTAGCAGATCAACTACCCGTGAAGATAATATGAAGGTTAAAAGACAAATGTACTAAAATCACCTATTTCAATGATAAGAGGGTAATGGATAGACACACACTAAAGAAGAGACAATATATGATTTCAAAAACAAAATGTGGGAGGAGGGGAGTGACAAAGTAGATCTTTCAGAAAGATGTCAAGCTAAAGCGTCTATCAACTCGATATAGACTGTTATATACATAGAATATTAAATAGGATCCTCATGGTAATCACAAATAATAAACCTATAATAAGTAAGCAAAAAAGTAAGACAAAAGAAATCAAACATATTACTAAAGATAGCCATCAAACCACAAGGGAAGAGAGCAAGAGAAGAAGAAAGGAACAGAGAAGAACTACGAAAACACCCAGGAAAAACTAACAAAATGGCAATAAATACAAATTTATCAATAGCTACTTTAAATGTCAATGGACTAAATGCTCCAATCAAATGCCATAGGGTGGCCAATTGAATAAAAAAACAAGACCCATGCATATGCTGCATATAAAAGACACACTTCAGACCTAAAGACACTCACAAACTGAAAGTGAAAAGATGGAAAAACATATTCCATGAAAATGGCAAAGAAAAGAATGTGGGGGTAGCAATACTTATATCAGACAAAATAGACTTTAAAACAAAAGCTGTAACAAGAGACAAAGATGGGCACTACGTAATGATAAAGGGAGCAATCCAACAAGAAAATATAACACTTGTAAACATCTATGCACCCAATATAGGAGCACCGAAATACATAAAGCAATTATTAACAGACATAAAAGAAGAAATAGACAGTAACACAATACTAGTAGGGGACTTTAACACTCCACTTACACCAAGGGATAGATCATCCAAACAGAAGATCAATAGGGAAACACTGGCCTTAAATGACATGTTAGACCAGATGGAGTTAGTAGATATTTATAGAACTTTCCATCCAAAAACCGTGGGATACACATTCTTTTCAAATGCACATGGAACATTCTCCAGGGTTAATCACATATTAGGCCACAAAACAAGTCTCAATAAATTTAAGAATATTGAACTAATACCATGCATATTTTCTGACCACAAACGTATGAAGCTAGAAATCGACTACAGCAAGAAAACCAGAGAAGACACAAAAATGTGGAGATTAAACAAAATGCTACTGAATAATGATTGGGTCAATGAAGAAATCAAAGGAGAAATAAAAAAAATCCTGAAGACAAATGAAAATGAAAATATGACATGCCAAAATCTGTGGGATACAGCAAAAGTGGTTCTAAGAGGGAAGTTTATAGCAACTCAGGCCTACCTCAACAAACAAGAAAAATCCCAATAAACAATCTAAAAACACATTTAAAGGTACTGGAAAAAGAAGAACAAACAAAGCCCCAAATCAGCAGAAGGAAGGAAATAATAAAAATCAGAGCATAAATAAATGAAATAGAGACTAAAAAACAATAGAAAAAATTGATGAAACCAAGAGCTGCTTCTTTGCAAAGATAAACAAAACTGACAAACCCTTAGCTAGACTCACTAAGAAAAAAAGAGAGAAGGCTCAAATAAATAAAATCAGAAATGAAAGAGGAGAGATTACAATGGACACCTCAGAAATACAAAAGATAATAAGAGAATACTATGAAAAGCTATACACGAACAAATTGGATAATCTAGAAAAAATGAATAAATTCTTAGAAACATACAACCTTCCAAAACTGAACCAAGAAGAAGTAGAGAATTTGAATAGACCAATCACCAGTAAGGAGATCGAAACAGCAATCAAAATCCTCCCAAAAAATAAAAGTCCAGGACCAGATGGCTTCCCTGGTGGATTCTACCAAACATTCAAAGAAGACTTAATAGCTATCCCTCTCAAACTCTTCCAAAAATTGAAGAGGAGGGGAGGCTTCCTAACTCCACTCCTTCTACGAAGCCAATGTTATCTGGATACCAAAATCAGGCAAGGACAACACAAAAAAAGAAAATTACAGGCCAATATCACTGATGAACATCAATGCAAAAACCCTCAACAAAATACTAGCAAATCGAATACAACAATACATTAAAAAGATTGTACATCATGATCAAGCGGATTTCATTCCAGGGATGCAGGGATGGTTCAACATCTGCAAATCTGTCAACGTGATACATCACATTAACAAAATGAAGAATAAAAATCACATGATCATCTCAATAGATGCAGAGAAAGCATTTGACAAGATACAGCATCCATTTATGATAAAAACTCTAAATAAAATGGGTATAGAAGGAAAATACCTCAACAATAAAGGCCATATATGACAAACCCACAGCAAATATCATTCTCAATGGAGAAAAACTGAAAACTATCCCTCTAAGAACAGGAACTAGACAAGGCTGCCCACTATCACCACTCTTATTTAACATAGTATTGTAAGTCCTAGCCAGAGCAATCAGGCAAGAAAAAGAAATAAAAGGGATCCATATTGGAAAAGAAGAAGTGAAACTGTCACTCTTTGCAGATGGCATGATTTTATATATAGAAAACCCTAAAGAATCCACTAAAAACCTTTTAGAAACAATAAGTGAATACAGTCAAGTCACAGGATACAAAATAAACATACAAAAATCAGTTGTGTTTCTATACACTAACAACAAAGTAGCAGATACAGAAATTAAGAATACAATCCCATTTACAATTGCAACAAAAAGAATAAAATACCTAGGAATAAACTTAACCAAAGAGGTGAAAGATCTGTACACCAAAAACTACAAAACATTGTTGAAAGAAATCAAAGAAGACACAAAGAAATGGAAAGATATTCCGTGCTCTTGGATTGGAAGAATTAACATCATTAAAATGTCCATACTCCCTAACACAATCTATAGATTCAACGCAATCCCTATCAAAGTTCCAACAACATTTTTCACAGAAATAGAACAAAGAATCCTGAAATTTATATGGAACAACAAAAGACCCCGAATAACCAAAGGATTCCTGAGAAAAAAGAACAAAGCTGGAGGTATCATACTCCCTGATTTCAAAACGTATTACAAAGCCATAGTAACCCAAACAGCATGGTACTGGGATAAAAACAGACACGCAGATCAATGGAACAGAATTGAGAGCCCAGAAAAAAACCCACGCATTTATGGACTGCTAATATTCGACAAGGGAGCCAAGAGCATACAATGGAGAAAGGAGAGTCTCTTCAATAAACGGTGTTGGGAAAACTGGACAGCCACATGCAAAAGAATGAAAGTAGACCATTCCCTTACACCTTGCACAAAAATCAACTCAAAATGGATTAAAGACTTGAATGTAAGACCCGAAACCATGAAACTTCTAGAAGAAAACAGAGGCAGTATGCTCTTTGACATTGGTCTTAGCAGCATATTTTCAAGTACCATGTCTGACTGGACAAGGGGAACAAAAGAAAAAATGAACAAATGGGACTACATCAAACTAAAAAGCTTCTGCACAGCAAAGGAAACCATCTACAAAAGGAAAAGAGAACCTGACAATTGGGAGAAGATATTTGCAAACCATATATCAGATAAGGGGTTAGTATCCAAAATACACAAAGAACTCATACAGCTCAACAACAAAAGACCCAACAACCCAATTAAAAAATGGGCAAAAGATCTGAATAAGGATTTCTCCAAAGAAGATATATGGATGGCCAACAGACACACGAAAAGATGCTCAGCATCATTAGCTATCAGGGAAATGCAAATCAAAACTACAATGAGGTATCACTTCACTCTGGTCAGAATGGTTATAATTAACAAGACAGGAAACAACAAGTGTTGGAGAGGATGTGGAGAGAAGGGAACCCTCGTACATTGCTGGAGGGAGTGCAAACTGGTACAGACACTATGGAAAGCAGTTATGGAGTATAGTCAGAAAATTAAGAATAGATCTACCATATGATCCAGCTACCCCACTGCTGGGTATTTATCCAAAGAACTTGAAAACACAAATGCATAAAGATACATGCACCCCTATGTTTTACGCAGCATTATTCACAATAACCAAGACTTGGAAGCGACCTAGGTGCCCATCAAGGGACGAATGGATAAAGAAGGTGTAGTATTTATACACAATGGAATACTATTCAGCCATAAGAAATGATGAAATCCAGCCATTTGTGACAACATGGATGGACCTTGAGGGTATTATGCTGAGTGAAATAAGTCAGAGGGAGAAAGTCAAATACTGTACGATCTTGCTCATAAGTAGAAGATAAAAACAACGACGAACAAACACACAGCAATGGGATTGGATTGGTGGTTACCATAGGGGAAGGGGAGAGCGCAAAAGGGGTGATTAGGCTCACGTGTGAGGGGATGGACTATAATTAGTTTTTGGGTGGTGAACATGATCTAATCTACACAGAATTCGAAATATATTATGATGTACATCTGAAACTTATATATTGCTATAATCCAACGTTCCTGCAATCAAAAAAAATTAAAAATAAAAAATAAAAATAGAAAAATAGAAAAAAAAAAGAACGCGGACATCTTTGGGGGTGCACGATTCTGCCTGTCACAGTGGATTACTGATTTAGATCCAGAATTACACGGGGGCTAGAATTTGGTCCTAAGATTGCCGTGATTCCCTTTCATTTTCCCCCTGTGCTTCAGCATTCATATTTGTAATCTATCTGGTGGTGACAGGTAACTAACTGAAAAAATGGTGAGTGGTTCCAGAGGGGCTCAATATTAAAAGTAAGCCAAAAGACCATGCCTATCTTACACAGGGCGCTAACGTGAAGGTTGAGGGTGTGGATTTTGGAACCAGGGTACCCGAGTCCAAATCGCTCCTCCCCTGCTCACCAGGCACAATCTCGGGTAAGCTCCTTACCCTCCCTGTGTCTCAGTTTCCTCATCTGCAAAATGAGAATGATCAAGATAGTACCCAAGTTGTTATGAGGATCAAACGAGTTGTCCCTGAGCACATAATGAACACTCAGTCAGTATTAGCCGTTATAACAGAGATATGCCTGCTTATCAGCAAAAAGAACTGGCGGTTAAAATTCAGGAGGCGGTGTTTGTTTGAAATGAGAAGTCGAATGTGGCAAAATGAAAATTGCAGAAAGGCATCGGGAATCCTGCACAGAAGGAGACATCTGGACTTGAATTGCGTCAAAGCGGGCTTGAGCTGGAGGACTTCATGATCAAGAGTGGGGTCCTTGGTGGCACTCTTGGGGCACCTCTACCTGCTTTCCATCTCTGTCTGTCTCTTCTCCATCTTGTGGGAACTCCTCCCCTTGAACTCGTCCTGGGCTTTCCCAGCTCTGAGCCTTTGCTCAGTCATTCTCTCCCCTTCACGGCCTCCTCCCATCTCTACCTTTTGAAATATCTCAAAGAACATCTGCTCCATGAAGCCGTTATGCTGTCTCCAGCCAGAAAGGGCATTTCACTCTTTTGAATTCCTGTAGCATTTCACTTACAGAGTTCTCATGTTGTGGTTAATTCTGTATACGTCTTTTCTCCTTTACTGGACGTAGGCTGCCTTGTGTTCTTGTTTACTTGGTGTCTTTCAAGCCATGTTGCATGTGCTCAGGGAAGTCCTGTTGAGAAAATCATTGGTGAATGAGAGAGTGAGAGTTTACCATGTCCAAAAAAGGATGTCTCAGTGTTTTTTTGGTAAGAAATTTAGCGATGGCATTCATATGATTCTTCATTTGAAAAGTCTCTCTTCTCTGGTTAAATGCACTTTCCTTGCTCTGTTGCTGGTCCCCAGCACTGAGTGAGAATAAGAGATATTTTCTGAAACATGAAAAGTATATAGATGTCCTGGAACTATCCCTAAGATTTCGAGTCAGTAAGTCTGAGGTGGGGCCCAGACATAGATATTTTTTTTCAAGCTTCAAAGTTGATTCTAAAGTATGTCCAGGAAAGGCAATTATTGACACTGGTATTGCAAAGAATTCCCGATATAGGCTAATGGATGTTTCCTGAAAAATAAACAGAAAGGGAAACCTATCACTTTCTCATTCTTGTTGTTAAAACACGACACCAGTCGTAATTTCAGGGGAACATTACATATGTCAATCCACATGTTAGGGATGAAGTTGAAGTTCGGGCAAAATGAGTCAGTCAGGATGAGAAATGAGTAGGTATTTGCCAGTAATGTAGCCGTGGATGGGGGAAAGGGAGGCTAGGTGCTGGAGAGACACTTTGTTTTTGCCAATATTAAATTGCACTGGGTTTTCTATCGTTTTTTTTACCCTTAGTAGGGTGAGAACCAACAGCAGCATTAACAAGTCATGGGAGAGAATACACACAAATACACACACACACACACACACACTCTTAAGCTACAAAGTTAAATGTGAAACATAAGTCCATTTGGGCTCAACTGAGAAATTTGCTCCAGGATAACAATTCAACAGGAGCTGAGTAAACCAGGCCAGACTTAGATAAAGAAAAGAACAGAAAACCAACTGTCTGCACTTGGAATCTATAAGATGAGATTTTTCTAGAAGCTTCATTTTTAATTCACTTTACCCAAGTGAATAAAGCCTCAAAGTTCAAACTGTGGTGACAACCTTTGTATGCTGCGCGTTAGCTAAAGGGGATGCAACGAGTCCCCCAGTGCCCTGTCAGCCAGGAGCTCAGCTGGGTGGCAAAGGCAGGTTAGACAACAAAGGAGAGCAGGAACAACCACTGAGGCGGCTCAGAAGCTGGGGTTCATTTTAGTCACTGGATGGTATTCCCAGCCTCGCTCTGTTTTCTTGACAAAATGTGTAATTTTATAATGTTGTGGAAGAAATAGAACCATGACTTTCATTTCACAATTGGATAGTTTCATTTCCCTCATACTTAACAACAGTTACAAATTTATTTCTCTTCTCTGTGACGTTGATGTGTGTCATTGGGTTGTTAGAGGACCATAGATGCCCCACTCCCCTCTGCCCATCCTTCAACCTATGCCTCTGGGAACAGAGGGAAAGAGTCCTTGACCTTGAGCCTAAGCCTTCCTTCTTTGAAACAAATACGTCTCCTTTCCTTAGTCCTCTCCTTGGAATCACAGAAGGCTGGAGCTGATAGACAAGCGTGGTCCAACATTCTCAGTTTGCAAATGTGTAAAATGAGAAAACTGAGGCCCGGCAACTTGAGTGACTTGGTTTCTGTGAAAAATAGGGGTTTCCTGTGAAGAGGACTGTCCAGTTGGTCTGGATAATGAGTCACCATGGAAACAAAGGTGGTAACACAGGTGAGGGAGAGGAAATGACTTAGGATCCCGCAACCTATTTTTTGGACACTGGGAGGAGTGGTAGCCTGATTAGGAAGCCATTCTGCATCTGAGTAACGCAGACCCAGGAAAGCCACCAGCTCACACTTAGAGATGCTGAAACTCCATGAAAGAGGGTGAGCAGAATACCTCACCTCAGGCACTCAGGAAACAGGCTGAGATAGGGTATCCTGGAACACTGGAGCTAGAAGGGATCTCAGAAGTCATTTAATCTTATTCCCTTATTTTACAGGTCAGGAAACTCAATCCAAAAGACCACAAAGCTAATGAGGAGAGGGCCAGAGCTCTCCCTTGGCTCTCTCCTGAGCTGCTGCCATGTTTGGCTTTGAGGAGCATCATGGGATTATTTTTCAGAAGTTGATTTATCTGTTCAATTCTGTTTGATATGGACTGATTTTAAAATTTCTTTGTATTTCTTTACACCAATGTTCATAGCAGCATTACTTGCAATAGCCAAAAGGTGGAAATAACCGAGACGTCCACCAATAGATAAATAGATAAACAAAATGTAGTATACACAGACAATAGGATACTATTCCGCCTTAAAAAGGAATGAGAGTTTGAGTCACGCTACAACATGGATGAATCTTGAAAACATTATGCTAATTGAAATAAGGCAACATAAAAGGACAAATTCTGCATGATTCCACTTACTTGAGGTACCCCGAATAGGCAAACTTACTGAGATAAAAAGTATAGAATAGAGGTTTCCAGGGTTGGGGACACGGGGCATAGGGAGTTATTGTTTAATGGGTAAAGAGTCTCTCTTTGGGGTGATGAAAAAGTTCTAGAAATGGATGGTGTTGATGGTAATACAACATTGCGAAGGTACTTAATGCCACTGAAATATACACTTAAGACAGTTAACATGGTAAACGATATGTTGTGAATATTGTACCACAATGAAAAAAGGAAAAAACTTTTGTCTTTCTTCATCACAAACCAGCTGAGGTGCCAGAGAGCAGAGGAAGGGAGGACAGGGAGCTACCGGGATCTGAAGGTCATGTCACGTCACGTGACCACATGGTAAACAAATGTGCTTGATCTTCTCTTTCTAAGGCCTAATACTGCCTAAAGGGAGAACACCTCAAAGATCAAACAATCAAGCATCAAAGTGTGCTGAATTCCTACTATGGCCCTCCTGTATGTACACAAAAGAAGGATGGAATGGTATAGAAGGCTGAAGAGCAGACTGTGCAGCCAGTCGTCTGAGCTCAAATCCCAATCCATCGCAGACTATCTTTACAACTTGTATGTGAGTTACTTTCCCTCTCTGTGTTTACTTTCCTCATCTATAAAACCTAGATAATATTAGAACCCACCTCATAATGTGTTATAAAGGTGAAATGCATTAGCATTCTAAAGCATTTGGAATGGAGCTGGCAGTGTGAGTCGTTACCATTATTTTGATTGCATGCCAAGAGGGATGTGGGAATACAAGTGGTCTCTGCTCTCAAGGAACTTATTTCTTATCAGGGAAAACCAGACTAAGACTTAGAAACAATTAGCAAGCACCAAAAAACAGTGTTTAGGTTGATGGAGTGCCAATAAGAAACATCACAAAGCACTTTGCACTTTGTAGAGTTCCTCCAAGTACGTGTGTGTGTTTGATCCTCACAACATCTCCACTGTTTTTACCTGTTAGAAAGCAGAGACTCAGAACCATTGCCTTGCCCAAGGATGCACAGCTTGTAAGTGATACAAAGAATAAGAATCTTAGGAATTCAGAGAAAGAAGAAACCAGTGTGTTTTAAACCCATCAAGGAAGTCTTCATGAAAGTGTGACTTGAGAATATCTTGAATAAGAAGAGGGTAATGAGAAGAATAACTGGGGCTGACACGTGGATTACAATGTGAACACTGTTTTTTTGAATTGTGCAGTGCACAACCTGTCTGGCCAGAGAGGGAGCCCTGCCTGCAAGGGGAATCACGTGAGCAGGAATGAGCAAACAGTTTGTAGTACAGGAAGGAGTCCATGTTTGATGGCAGTAGAATAAACATTTGCTGGAGTAAGAAGTCCAGTGTGATAATAATCTAACTGTTTTAATGTTGGGGTTATGTTGCTAGATGCTGAGAATTCCTACAGTGGAGGGTGCTCTGGAAGAGGAGACTTGAGGGCTCACTCTTGACTTGCCCCCTGGCAACTGTGTGACCCTGGGTAAGTCACTCCAGCTCCCTGGGCTTCAGTTTGCCCATCTGTAGACTGAAAAGAATTGACCTGGGTGGCTCTAACATTCTGTTATGAGACCAAAAATATTTTGTCACATGACTGTCCCTGCTCCCCTTACTGCAAGAACGAGGGGCTCAGGAAGGGCCCCTTTCCCAATTTTCTTATACCCTGAATACCTCCGCTGGTTAACAGTGGAGGCTCTCTAAGGCCCTGAACATACAGAGGAGCATGTCAGAGGAGTTAGTGTAAAAATGAGGTCCTCTTGGTATTTTTATTTTTTAAAAACCAGAATGAGATAGATGTGTACTTTTCTTCCCTGAGTAATCAGCCTCTCTCCTTTCTTCCCCTACACGGGGGCAGCAGACCCAAATGCTTTACATTTCCCTTATTCCATCATTTCCTTCAGAGCTCAGAATTTCCTGCTGACATTATTTTCTGGCCTCTCTTCAGAATCTGAAATGATAGGAAGTCTTCCGTGCTTATTCTGCAGCCCCCACACCATTTGACAGCCCAAGATAGATGCAATGCAGTGTATCCTTGAACTGGATTCTATCAAATATGTAAAGAACTGAGACACTCTTCATTTTACAGTTGGAGAAACTAAGGCAAAGAATGGGAGAGTGACAACTGCTGTGCGAAATAAAGGCGAGGTGTGCTAACAGAATCAGAGCTTTCCAAGTACCACCTTTGCTACTAACCACGTGATGATGATGAGAATGATGAGAGTCGCTTGTGTGCAGAGTGACGCTCAGGCTTTGCCAGGGCCACCAGATGGGTTTGGAAGCCAAGTAGAAGAGAAGCATTTTATTCTCCACATGTAATCGGCATTTACCACCATTTGCTTACAACAAGAAACATTAAACAATTTTCCACATTTCCTCTAAATGAATGGGACTCCACAGGAAAACCCTAAAGGGAAGTGTTTGAGAAATCGGTGGCAGAGGAATTTAACTACGAGGAGAATGAGCCAGTTCGTTCTGTTTGCTTATTAATAGGTTCTGTGTCGCCAGCTCCAGGGGGAATGGCCCCTTGAATAGCTGGCGGGGAAAAGCATTCAAGGGCTCTGCTTGATGGAAATAGGGAATAACAGGAAGGGAAAGGAAGGGAAATAGCTTCAGAAAAGATTGGAGAGCTTGTCCCCTGGAATGAAAACAAGCTGCTGCTAATTTGACTGTCTAAGTTCCTGCTATGGCTGGTTGGAGCTGAGTCGTGTAGAAAGTTGGAGCCTTGCTTCTTCTGCGCCTCATTTGCAATTTATACATAGTGTATATTACATCTCTTCCTTTGAGATAAGGCTTCATTTAAAATCTAAAATACTTCAAAAGACAGTCTGCTAGGGATGGGGTGTGTGTACAACCTGCTTAGAGAGGTAGTTGACACTGATCATGGATTAATAAATGCATGAGAAGGATGCGTTTCTTTTGTGAGACATTATCTAGATACAATATACAATGTCACCCTCCTCCAGGAACATTCATTTGGTCATCTGGTCAACAAATGTTAATTTATGCCCAAGACAGGCTCTGTGCTATGCTGCGGATATGAGCCATCCTGTTCTCAAAGAGGCATGTAGGGAAGAGGGAAAACCAATAGACAATCACAATGCAAAGTGATAGAGCCTGCAGGGTACAGATGTGTATGGGGTCTTAAGGAAGGGGTGCCTCTTCCAGGTTGGGGAGGATGGAGAGGTCAGGACACAGCAGAGGCCGCCTGGTGGAAGAGGCTTCTCAAGGAGACTTAGGAGTTACTTGGCAGGTTTTTCTTCCCTAATAAATGGTCTGAATTTTAAGTACTCTGGGACTCGCTGAAATTGTCCACAATTTTTTTTGTGTGTTATATGCATTTGCCTTTTTTCAGACGGTACCTAGCTTTCAGCAGATTCTCAGAGGCCCAAGACTTTTTCTTTCTCCAGTTAGTTAGTTAGATTAACTGCACAGTGCTTTTGAATAGTATGCCAATGTCTAACTAATAGACATTCTGTTTCCCAATAAATATGTATGTGTTTATCAGTATACATTTGTGCATGTATATATGAAACTACAACAAACATGAGTGTAGTTAATCTTGTGCACACACACACACACGAGTATTTTCGTAGAAGAGTTACTGCCCGTGGAAGAATGCGAATGTTTTAAAAACTTTTGCTACATGTTGTCAAAATTCTCTCTCCAAATCTGTGCAGGTTTACATGCTTGTCGGCAGAGAAGTGCCATTTCCCTGAACTTTTGTCAGTGCCATTTTTATTGCCTTTTAATTAAGAAAAATTTTAAATATAAAATGGTGCAAAAGATAAACACCTATAAACATTTTTGCCCAGATTTAACAATTTGCCACAGTGTTTCCAATCATTCAGTGAAATAAAGTGTGATAGATACAGCAGAGGCCCCCCCCCCATTT
The DNA here is from genome assembly GCF_041296235.1 of Equus asinus. NCBI lineage: Eukaryota > Metazoa > Chordata > Mammalia > Perissodactyla > Equidae > Equus > Equus asinus. The sequence goes on along the minus strand of NC_091792.1, from coordinate 66,275,542 downwards.
CTGTACCCCACTCATCTCCTTTCCTCCACTAATATTTCTTAAGTGGATGTTTTTATACTTTTACTACTCGCAGAAATCTCCAACAATATAAGATAATGTTTGTGCCTTAAAAATACATGGTAATGCTGTCATACTGAATACAGTTATTGTCATTTTCTTTTAAAAATTTATTTATATCCTCTCTGCTTCTTCGCTTTTTTTCCACTTCTTTCCATTCCTTTCCCACCATCCCTTGAATTGAACAATTTTTGTTAGTCCTCGCTTTACCTCTACTGGTTTGGAAATTATACAGATAATCTATTCTTTTAGGGGTTACCGTTGAAATGTTTTAAACAGCTTTATTGAGATACAATTCACATGCTGTACAATTCACCCACTTAATGTGTGCAATTCAAGAGTTTTCAATATATTCACAGAGTGGTACAAGACCACAATCTATGTTTACAACATTTTTGTCTCCCCAAAGAAACCCCATACCAGTTATCAGTCACATTATCAGTCCTTTTCTCCTCTCCTCTGCCCTTGGCAACCACTAATCTACTTTCTGTCTGTATGAATTTGTGTATTCTGGACATTTCACATAAATGGAATCATACAATATGTGGTCTTTTGTAACCCGTTTGTTCCACTTAAGGTTTTGTAAGGTTCATCCGTGTTGTATCACGTATCAGTACTTCATTCCTTTTTGTGGCTGAGTAATGATCTGTTGTATGCAGAGGTCCTATTTATTCGTCCATTCATCAGTTGGTGAACATTTGGGTTGTTTCCACCTTTTAATGATTACAAATAATGGTGCAGTGAACATTCATGTACAAGTTTTTGTATGGACGTATGTTTTCAATTTCTCTGGGTATATACCTAGGAATAAAATTGCTAGGTCATGTGTTGTCAATATTTAAAATTTTTAGAACTGCCAAACTGTTTTCCAAAGCAATTGCACCATTTTACATTCTCCCCCAGCAGTATATGAGGGTTCCAATTTCTCCACATCCTTACTAATACTTGTGAGAGGTTTTTTTTGGGTAATTATCCTAGTGGATGTGAACTGGTATCGTATTGTAATCTTATTTTTATTTTGCATTTCCGTAGTGGCTAATGTCATTAAGCATCTTTTCATGTGTTTTTTTGGTCATTTCTGTATCTTTTTGGGAGAACTATCTATTCAGATCCTTTGCCCATTGTTAAACTGGGTTATTTATTTTTTTATTAGTGAGTTGTAAAAGTTCTTTACAGATTCTGAAAATAAGTCCCATACAAGACATATGATTTGTAAATATTGTCTCCCATTCTGTGGATTGTCTTTTACTTTCTTGATGGTATAATTTGTAACACAAGTTTTTAATTTTGGTGAAGTTCAGTTTATTTATTTTTTCCTTTGCCACTTGTGCTTTTGGTATTGCATCTAAGAAGACTTTGCCTAACCCAAGTTCAACGAGATTTACTTCTGGGTTTTCTTCTAAGAGTTTTATTGTTTTAGCTCTTACATTTACACATGTCATCCATTTTGAGTGAATCTTTGTGTGTGGTCTAAAGAAGGGGTCCAGTCTCATGCTTTTCCATGTGAATATTCAGTTGTCCCAGCACCGATTGTTAAGTTTGTAACAAGCGTGTTTGACTTAAGACAGTCTTAGGCTTATCATTACGCCTGCTCTCCTTCGGAGCCATCAGTACTCAGAGACCACTTTCACCCTGACGGTTCCTCCCTCTTCCACGGCATGGAGGCCCAGTATTTTACTTCCACCTTGTTTTTAATGCTCCCAGAATTCTTACCAGTAATGCTTATTTTGTGTCTCTGCTCCCCACTGCTTTTGCCCCCTACTCCTTCCCCTTGGCTCTCTTCCTTCTTAACTGAAGGACATCCGTTAGTGGCTAGTACAGCCTGGGTGAGTCTTTGTCGAAAAATGTCAGCATTGCTCTTACTCAGTATGAACATTTAATTGGGTGTCTCACTTTGAGGATACTTCATTGTCATCTGGCTTCCAATTTTGCTGTTGAAGGCTGAAGAACGGGAAACTTGTCTTTTCTCTTAGATCACTTTTAAGATTTCTTCTTTCCTTAGCTTCTTCTTCTTCTTTTTTTTACTTTGCCCTTTCACTGTAAAATATTTCTACATGGATTTCTTTTCCTTTGTCCTGCTTAGGGCTCACTGTTTTGTGAAAATAGGAACAATTAGAAGAAAACTTCCCCAAGTTCTCACCACCACATCTGCCCGCTTACCTGCATCTCTGTCCATACATGTTACCTTCTCTCTCTCTTTTTTTAAATTGAAATATATTTGACATATAACATTGTGTAAGTTTAAAGTGTACATCATGTTGATTTGATACATTTATATGTTGAAATATGATGGCCATGTACCACAAGCTAATACTTCTATCACATCACATAATTACCATTCTCTTTCTGCGGTGGGAATAATTAAGATCTAGTCTCTTAGCAAGTTTGATGTTTGTAATACAATGTTGTTGTGTATATCACCAGACTGTGCTTTAGATCTCCAGGACTTATTTATCCACTAGTTGCAAGTTTTTACTCTTAGTCAACATCTATCCTGTTCCTCCACCTCCCAGCCCCTGGTAACTACCATTTTATTTCCTACTTTTACAAGTTTGGCTTTTTTTCAGATTCCACATGTAAGTGATATCATACAGTATTTGTCTTTCTCTGTCTGACTTATCTCACTGAGCATAATGTCCTCAAGTTTCTTCGATGTTGCTGCATACAGTAGGATTTCTTTCTTTCTTAAGGCTGAATAATATTCCATGGTACGTATGTATACACCATATCTTCCTTATCCATTTGTCCATTGACAGGTAGTTAATTTGTTTCCATATCTTGGCTATTGTGAATAACGCTGCAGTGAACATGTGAGTGCATATCTCTCTTTGATATCCTGTTTTCATTTTCCTTGAGTATATACCCAGAAATGGAATTGCTGGATCATATGGTAGTTCTATTTTTAATTTTTAAGGAATGTTCATATTGTTTTTCATAGTGGTTGAACCAATTTGCAATCCCAACAATAGTGCACAAGTGTTCCTTTTCTCCACGTCCTTGCCAGCACTTACCTCTCATCTTCTTTGTGATAGCCATTCTAACAGGTGTGAGGTGATCGGATAAGGTGTTAATGTCCAAAATATATAAAGAACTCATACTACTCAATACCAAAAAACCAAACAATTTGACTTAAAAAGGGGCAGAGGAACTAAATAGACATTTTTCCAAAGAAGACATCCAAATGGCCAACAGGTGCATGAGAAGATGTTCAACACTACTAATCACCACGGAAATGCAAATCAAAACCGCAATGAGATATCACTACCTTCTCTTTTGTTACTTTGGAAGAACTGTCCACGTTCCTAGCTCAGGCCCATGCCCCGACTTATACCTGAGATGTCATCTCTTCTTGCCTCCTCAAAGATACCCTTCCAGCAACTCCATCCTCTCTGTTCTACATATCTGTTTTCATCTCTCTGCTGGACTTTTCCATCAGTATGCAAATATGACTTTATTTATCCCATCTTAAAAATAAACTCTCTCTTAACACTACTTCCCCTCCAGCTGGCATCCTATTCTCCTCTCTCCCTTCGCAGCAAAACTCCTTGAAACCTTTGTCCCTATTTGCTGACTTCAGTCACCCTTCTCCCATTCTTCCTTGTACACATTCTAATCATGAGGTTACCAGTGACTTCCATGTCGTTAGAGTGGATGGTCACTTCTCACTCCCATCTTCCTTGACCTATCAGCAGTATTTGGCACAAGTGATCCTGATTGAAAGCCATCCTTCACCAGGCTGTCAGGACACCTCACTTTCTCATTTTCCCTCCTGCCTCACTGATCATTCCTTATTGGTCTGTTTATCAGTTCCTCTGTGTCTCTTTAACTGTAACTCTGGACTGTCCCTGGTGCAGTATGTGGACATCCTGTCTTTTCTGTTTGTACTCACTCCCTTAGTGATCTCATCCAAACTCATGGTCTTAAAAATCTTCTCCAGCAAGGTCTGCAAACCTGCAGTCCAAGGGCTGGATCTAGCTTGCTACTGAGAGCTAAAGATGGTTTTTATGTAAGAATACGCAAAAGAGATCAAATGTGACCTGCAAAGCTGAAGATATTTACTATCCGACTCTTTGTAGAGAAAGTTTCTTATCGCCTGAACTATAGTATGGTGATGACTTCCAAATTTATATCTGTGGTCTGAACCTCTTCCCTGAATTCCAGATGAGTTTGTCCAACTGCTCACTGAACATCTCCACACAAGTGTCTTATATGTGTCTCAAACTTAACGCAAATGGAGCTTTTGTGTTCTTCCCAGCTCTTCACACTGCAATCTCCCTTGTCATAGTCAATAGCCACACAGTCCTTCCCAGTGTCCAGGCGCAGACCCCAAGCAGCAGGGTTGACTCTTCTCTTTCATTTGCCGCCCACATCCAATTTCAGCAAATCATGTTGAAACCACGTGTGGGTTCTAACCTCTTTTATACTCTTTTTACACTGGCCCGTGGTCCCCGTCCTCCCTCACACGGTTCTTACCACAGTCTCCCAACAGGTCTCCTTTGCTCCCCTCCAGTCCATTCTCTACACACTTGTCGAGGTAAAACAGAAGCCAGGTCATGTCATTTCTTTGCTCAAAACCCTCAATGGCTTTCCATCTAGCTCCAAGTGGAAACCAAGCCCTACAGTGGCCTCTAAGTCCTATACAGTGTGACCTCTGTTATCTTTCTGTCCTATTCTTGTACCACTCTCCCTTGCCTTCATTTCATGATAGTCACAGTGGCCTCCTTGCTCCTGCTGAGACTCACCGGGCTGGCTCCTGGCTCAGAGTCTTTGCGTTTGCTGTTCCTCTGTCTGAAACATTTTTTCCCTAACATTTCTGCACTGTCTACTCCCCGACATCTTTCAGATCTTAATCACGTATTACATTTTTGTGCCCTCCCTAACCTGCCTGTTTAGATTGCAACCTCCCTAACAATCCCTACCCCATCCCCTGTTTTGGTTTTCTCCATGGCAATTGCCACCACTAAACATATGTTAGATTATATTTTTGTTCACAATTATTTATTCCCTCCCCTATAAGAGGACTGTGCATACCCGCCCTTGCCATGCTTGTCCCTAGTGCAGTAAACTTCCTCATACCAGAGTCAGGGTGAGTACGTGACCTGTTGTTACCAATAGAACATGAGCAAATGTGGCACATGCCACTTCTAAGCAGGAGCTTTATGTGCCCCAGCACAAGCAGCTCGTTGTTTTGCATTTGTGCCCTCTGCCCCATGGGAGCCTGTCCCCGAGAGGGGCTCTTCCTTCAGCCTGTCCTTGGACTACAGGACACATGGGTTAGACCTAGAGTCAAGCCACAGCCTGGAGCAGAGCCACAGGCAACCTGAAACCTCATGCAGCATTAGCCACAGATAAACGTCATTGTAAACCGTGGAGATGTGGGATCGTTTGTCACCCCAGCAAAAGCTTCATAATACACATACTATATATTGTATTTTTAAAAAGTCTCTCTTTTCCTCTTGAAATATATGCCATGAAAGTGAGGATTTTTGTCTGTTTTGTCCACTGCTCTATCCCCAATACCTAAAATAGAGCCTGGCACATGGTGGAGCTTCATGAATATGTGTGGTATGAATTAACTCATGCTGGAAAATTCTTAGCCATTTTTCCTTTAGGTATTGCCCCTCCACATGCTCCCTGTTCTCTTTTCCTGGAACTCCTGCTGAATATATGTTGGACCCTCTCGTTCTATCTTCCACATCTCCTAACCACTCTTTCATATTTTCCATGTTTTTACATCTCCATGCTTCATTCTGTGTAATTACCTCGGAGCTCTCTTCCAACTCTTTAACACTCTTTTTTTTCTGGGGTCACCTGCTGCTTAATTTATTCTTTGAGGTTTTATTCCAATGACAATATTTTTTACTTCTTTCAGTTCTATTTTATTCTTTTTTCAAACTTGCCTATGTCCTTCTCTTTCAATATGGTTTTTATACCTTCTTTAATCATTTAGACAATTTAAAACATATTTAATTTATATTCTTAAACTGAAAAAATTGCTATTCTCTGAAGTTTTGGGGCATGGCAAATAGCCACTGTTTTTGAGTTTGTGACTCTTGCTCATGGAAGATTATTTCCTGGTTTGTAATATTTTAGAAGCTCATATCCAGTGAGTATTAAAAAAAAAAATTCTTGTGAGATCCACAAATGCTCTTTAAAAAAATCATTGGCTTAGGATTCTTTTAACAAAACGATAGTGCTAATTTGTACTCCATTCCTCCAAATGACAAAGACTTGGTTTTTTACTTCAGGAGATTTTTTTGAAAGATTCTAGGTATGCTTTTTTTGGGGGGGGGGGAGTGAGGAAGATTGGTCCTGAGCTAACATCTGTTGCCAATCTTCCTCTTCTTTTTTTGTCTCCCCAAAGCCCCAGTACATAGTTGTATATCCTAGTTGTAGGTCCTTCTAGTTCTTCTGTGTGGGATGCTGCCTCAGCATGGCTTGGTGAGTGGTGCGTAGGTCTGTGCCCAGGATCTGAACCGGCGAACCCTGGGCTGCGGAAGCGGAGCGCACGAACTTAACCACTATGCCACCAGGCTGCCTGGCAATTTTTTTTATTTTTGCTCTCAGAAACCTAGTCAGAGATAATGATGCTTTTTCTTCCCTCAGCTGCTGGATGGAGTTTTTTTTTTTTTTTTTAAAGATTTTATTTTTCTCCTTTTTCTCCCCAAAGCCCCCCGGTACATAGTTGTATATTTCGTTGTGGGTCCCTCTAGTTGTGGCATGTGGGACGCTGCCTCAGCGTGGTCTCATGAGCAGTGCCATGTCCGCGCCCAGGATTCGAACCAACGAAACACTGGGCCGCCTGCAGCGGAGCGCGCGAACTTAACCACTCGGCCACGGGGCCAGCCCCTGGATGGAGTTTTTAAGTCCCCTTTTCTGGAGGGGCAGCCTCCTCTGGGTCCCTGGTGCGCTCAGGGGTCCTCATCAGTATGAAGCCCCACACGGGCCCTTTGAGACCCCAACTCTCCACTCCCCACCCCAGCTCTGGGGAATCAGCTTCAAGCTTTCTGTTCTATTTTTAAGTTTTCTGTTTTTCAGAAAATATATAGAAAGGTCTTTCTTGCTCTGAGATCACTTAAAATATCCATCTGCATTTTTTCTATTTTTTTTTTACATAAAACATTTTAGCTCATATGAAATTTATTTTGGTATATGGTGTAAGGTAGATATCTAGCTTTACTTTTCTTCCAAATGGTTAACCAATTGTCTAAACTAATTTATTAAATCATTCATTCTGTGTCTGTTTTTACCTTTATCATAAATTCTTGTGTTTATGGGTGTTTTGGGGCTTTCTGTTTCTCTTTAATGATCTGCCCAGCATTCCCAGTGCAAATTATCATATTCTCTTGGATAGAGTATCTTTCTAGTACATTTTAATATTGAGTCATTCAAGCCACTTTGTAGTCCTATTTTTCATTGTCTAGTGAAAGGTGTTTATTCTTTTCAATAAACTGGGGAATTATTTTATTCAGTCACAAAAAGTGTTTGAGATTTGATTGAAATGAATCATATCTTTAAATTAATTTAACGATAATGGCATCTTTATGATATTGAGCCACCTCATGAAGGAGTATAGTACTTCTTTCCCTTCAAGAATTTCATCTCCTATATAATTCAACAAAGATTCCAGTTGTTTCTCAAATAAGATTTCTTGTAAAATTTATTATGAGTATTCTTTTTTTAAATTTTAATTGTGGTAAAACATACATCACATGAAATCTATCATCTTAACCATTTCTAAGTGTGCAGTTCAGCAAGTAATGTTAAGTACATTCACATTGTCGTACCACCAACCTCCAGCACTCTTTTCACCTTACAAAATGGAAACTCTGTACCCGTTAAATAACAACTCCTTGGCAACCACCATTCTATTTTTTGTGTTTATGAATTTGATGACTTTAGGTACCTCATATAAGTGGAATCATACATTATTTGTCTTTTTGTGACTGACATTTCACTTATCATAATGTCTTCAAGGTTCATCCAAGTAGTAGCATATGTCAGAATTTCCTTTCTTTTTAGGCTAAATAATATTCCATTGTATATACATACCACATTCTGTTCATCCACTCATCTGTCGATGGACACTTCATTCCTTCCATTTTTTGGCTATTGTTAATAATGCTGCTGTGAATTTGGGTGTGCAAATATCTCTTTAGACTCTGCCTTCAATTATTTTGGGTATATACCCAGAAGTGGAATTGCTGGGTCATATGGTAATTCTATTATTATGAATATTTTATACTGTTGCTGTTATTAGTAAGATTTCTTTGCATCATATTCTGTAATTGATCTTGACTGCATAAAGAAAAATCTATTGGATTTGGTACATTTCTTATGTTTATATCGGTGGTTCTCAAGCTTGGATGCACATTAGAGTCATCCGGGGAGATTTTAAAACATACACAGAGCCAGACCTCACTCCAGAATGATTAAATCAGAATTTCTGAGGTGAGCCTCTAGTATTGGTAGTTTTTAAAAGCTTTCCAGGTGATTCTAAAGCAAAGGCAGAGAAACACTGCTCTAAACAACCTTACTAAAGTCTTACTAGATTTAACCATTGTTTAGTTGATTCACACGGATATTTCAGTAGACAATAATATCACCTGCAAAGAATGAAAATTTTCTATTCTTTTCTGTATTTCTACCTCTCATTAATGTGTTTTGACTTCTTGAATTGACCAAAACTTCCTCAACAACGTTAAATGCATTTTTGTTTTTGTTCTTGATTTTAAAAGGATGTCTTTAAGTGTGATATTAGATTCCGTTTCCAAAGAGATATTCTTTCTTAATGAGCATTTCTTGAGTAAGACATAAAAGTAGGGGGGATTTGAAGAGTTTACATATTATCCATGTCTGCATCTTTTGAAATTTTAGCACATATTTTCCTGAAGCAAGCACAGATGATTTTTAAAAAGAAATCAAGTTATGAATGTATTTTCTATTCATTTTACTAATAAAGTTAGTAAAACTGTATGTTGACTTATCAGCGGATGTTCAATTATCATCCCTTCTTTCCTTTTTGTGATATTCAGCACATGGTTTTCTTATTCTCTCAACTGGTTTTTGAGGCATGTGAATGAACGTGCTAGTATGGAAGCCCGGCGTCAGGGCTGCTTTATATAGGTGCTGTCTTCTTCCTCTCTGCTTGGGTCCGTGGCCCTCTGGACTGATGGCATACACAGCAGCTCGGCTCCTGAAGTCACAGCCGCCTTGTTTCTTCCTGCCTCTGCTCCTACCTACAGGGCCTTATTTGCTGGGACTTGTCCTTCTGTGATGCACTATGTTACAGCCTTTCTCCATATTTCCTTTCCAGATGGGAGTTGCTATATCTGAATAGTTGTGAAACAAATGTTGGGTGAGAGTGTGTGACAGAGGGGAATGGTGCTTTCCAAGACTCAAAGGCATCACCCACCTGAGAGGGGCCGGCCCCTCAGTTTTCTGGGTCTTACAACTTCTGGGTCTCTGAGTCAAGAGAGACAATGGTGAGGAGGATGACTTGTCTTCCTTTGTCTTCTCCTTTCTTTTCTCTTCCTTCTTCCCTTCCTTCCTTCCTTTCTTCCTTCCCTCCTTTCCTTTCTTCCTTTCTGCTTCCTTCTGACTAAATGGTCTGCTTTTTGTGAGGCAAAGACTGAGATTCATGAGGCAATAATGGGACATTTTATTTAACAAAACTCCATTTCTCTGTAGGTTCTGAGAATTCCTTCCAATTTTGGCATTATTTTGTCTGGCAGATTTTCTTGTCCTTGTGAATTTTTATCCTTTTTGTTTTTTGTTTACCCCCAGAGGAGACTGGGGAAAAATGTGCAGATTCAGATACTCCTGTAAACCAGAAATCTAATCTCCTTTGATTTATTTGTGCATTTGTATCAGGTGAGTGATGTGCAGATTCGGATGAAAGGAGAAACAGAGCGGAGGTGTGGAGACAGTAAGGAAGCTGTGACAACCTATTACACTGTTTGTGGTCACTTTAACGCAGCATAGAATAAGGTACCAATCTGAACGTAACTGGGTGTAACCAACCTCACGCAGTAAAATGATCCCTGGATTTACTCTCAGGAGTTTGAGCTTTAATCCCAGCTCTAACTAACCCTAACTACTTGTGCAAACTAGAAGAACTCTCATAACTTCTTTAAGTCTCCATTTCTTAATGTGAAAAGATCAAAGCAAGATTCTTGGCACTGCCCAGCATCCAGCTTTCGATCGTCCACGTGGAAGAATGAGTGGGGGAGACACCAAGTGCAGCCAGAGATTGGCCGGAAGCGGGGTGCTGTGTGACAGGCTTGGATGGGGGTCTGGTTTGTATGGGGAAGACAGCGCAGCCAGTGAGGGGTACTGTTGGATGCTAGTGTGCGCCATTTCTGATTTACCTGCCAAGGTTGACAAAATGGTTGTTTCCAGAAGAAAGTAAAAGGACACATTAGAACGGATTTTTAGTTGTGGTCTGGCACATCGTTATCTGCGTGGACAGTCTGTGCGATAATTCGTCGGAATTTTCTACAGAGATCCTAGTCTTCACAGTGGGGTGGTACCAGCACTTTACATACATTAACTCATACAGTCTTCCCACTAACTCAAGGGGGTGGATACCACTGTGCCTCCACGAGGTTAGTACCGTGGACAAGCCCACACAGATTGTGAATGGACAGACTTTGAATTCTGTCCACATGTGTATGACTCCAAAGCCTGTGGTTTTCCCACTAAGCTGGGCTGCCTTAACTCTGGGGTCCTGTAGGTGTGGTTATGTTGTTGATGGTAGAACCAGGAAACGTGATCTGTTCTGGGAGCTGGTAAGAAACCGTGACGTCTTTGAGGTCAGTGACTGTGTTTTATCAACTTTCTAAACCCAGTGACTAGCACAATTACCAGACCACATAGTAGACACACAATAAATATAGTTAAGTGGAATTGAATTACATACAGTACCAAATGGGGATCTGACCGCGCTCACTCTGTCTTTCTGGATGCTCTGTCTGTATTTGTCCTGGAGGCTTGGCCTGAGTTTCTCCCTTCAGGTGCTCGTCAGTGAAGGAAGGGCATGGATTTGAGGTATTTACTTACAAGTTAATTTGGAGATCAGCAAGACTGAATCTCAGCACTGAGGGGAAGGAGAGCGACGCCTTCAGGCTGGCATTATGAAACCAAACAATTAAGTTTGTTAACAGTAATGGAACGTGGGAAGATGAGCAGCGGGAAGAAGGACAAGTGCAAAATGAGCAACAGCTCTCCCCTTGCCCTTCTTGCCCTCCTGTCTCTCTTTCACTCTCCTCCTCTAAAGCCAAAGTTGCTGACTCTCTGGGCTGTGTTTACCCCTGTCAACTGTGAAACCACTGCGTTCTTGAATAATAGCGACTGCTCACGGGAAAAAGACCCTTTAACAAAGGCCTAATTTAAAGCAGCTTGGTACAGAAAGGCAGATCCTGCATTTTGAAAATAGAAATGGGTCAATGCAGACTCGAAGATCTCTGCGGACCAGGACCGAATCGTAATACGTGCGTGTGTATTTCTAGTGCAGCATGATGCTTGGCACAGAACACGTGCCCAAATTACGTTTGTTGAATTGCACTGAAGAAACAAGTCTTGAGCTTCACTGTGAACTGACTCCGATGTTGAAGCCCTGGTTCTGGTCACTATTGACAGCTTGAGGTTGGCTTGGCAGGATGGAGGGCCCGGGCAAAAAGTACCCCTCACCTCTCCACCAGAATACATCCACGGAAGGTTCACCAGCAAAGCAAATGCAGAGCTGTGGACAGACCGGAAGGTTGGGAGGGAGGGGCCGTGGGGGAGGTAAGCCAGTCCCGCATGGCTGGGCTGTGCTGTGACGTGCTTCTAATGGGCGAAATAAAATTGTAGTCACCCCTGTAAAAGACTTCTGCTGCAATTTATTAATCAGAGTCTGGGGAGATCGATGACACTGAATGATTATGTAGCATTAGGCCAACCCCCGGGTCCTCTGGCAGAGCTGCTCTCTGGATGGGGTACAGATGCTCACATCTGCTTTTGTTAGAGCCCCAAACTCCTGCGTCCTGGTGTGAAGTTAATGAAGGCCCTCGCATTATTCCCCACATTCCTTTAGCAAAGTAAACCATATCTGGCCAACCTGGCAATCCAATGAGTTAATTAAGGGGGAATTGTCTATGATTTCCTTTTACATTATAACTGCCCCCTCAACCCTTAGCCACCCCCACATGGACCGGGTCCCCCTCCTCCCTGCAAACCTAAGCAGTGAAACTGCCTCTTGCCCCATGTGCCAGAATGATTAATGGAGGGACTACAATGAGGTCAATTAGTCAGGGTCGGCTTGAAGCTGAAAGGTGGAGTGTGTTTCTTTATTGAACACTGCATTCACACTCCAAACAGTGACCTGCGCCGCAGTGATTTATTACGAGGGCAGTGCTCTGATCACTTACCTTCAGTGCTTGTACCTTGGCTTTGAAAACCGGGCTTTCACTGTCAATTAACGCCAGACAAGGAGATCCATTCAAAATCTGAAATGCATACCTAATAACGGCAGCGGGGGAAGGGGTAGAGAAGGGGCGGCTGAGCGTGGAGGGAGGCGGCTTGGACAGTGGCTCTGCTGCTGGCAGGACACCCAAGCTGCGGAGGGGTTGCACAAGTGCGGCGGGGCTTTTATATTGGGGGGAAATGCTTTGGGTTTGAAGGCAGGTTACCCTGCCTAGCAACAGAATCTCAAAGGGCATACTCTTCCACCCAGTGCTGTAGACATCAGAGAGCTGCAGGAAAAACCTACCAGTTTCTGTGTGTTCTTTTTCTTTCTTCTTCTGAGGAAGATTCACCCTGAGCTAACATCTGTGCCAATCTTCCTCTATTTTATATGTGGGGCACTGTCACAGCATGGCCGCTGACTAGTGGTGTAGGTCCATGCCCAGGAATCAAACCTGGGCCACTGAAGTGGAGTGCATGAAATTCAACCACTAGGCTACAGGGCTGGCCCCAGTTTCTGTGTATTCTTAAAGCATGTTTATTTCTTGTACGGGCCTTTGAAATGGGATTCCAACGTGAGTTGTTTGCATTTGGAGGATTTTCAAACAAGGACTATTAGCCTCTCCCTGTAGCACAATGGGTTGATATCTGTATCAAAAATACTAGGGCAAGAAAGGAGGAACTTTCCAGGGATGGGCCAGGCGTGTTAGTGGATAAACTGTGCTTCTTCCCAGCACCACACTCCACACCCTCAGAACACTCCAGCAGTGTAGGGTATGTCCCAAGGTATCAAGTGAGTTGGGTTGAGCTGAGCCCTCATCTCTTGGTCTCCCCAGCACTTCCCAGAAGGCTCCCCCCAGTATCAGCACAGATCACCCCTCGTCGCCTTCAGGTCTTTGCTCGCATGATGCCTCCTTAGTGAGACCTTCCCTGACCACTCATTCAGCATGCAACTCTCCTCTCCCCTTTCCTGTCATGTTTTTCTCTTTAGCTTTTTTCACCATCTGACATACTATGCTTTTCACTAATGTATTTGTTCATTGTCTGTGTCCACCCCAAGAAGGTAAGCTCTATAAGGTGGAGAGTTGGGGCCCATTTTGTTCATTATTGTGTCTCAGTGCCAAGAATAAAAGAATGAATGAATGCAGGAAACCTCCCTTACCTCTGCCAAATTTCCCCAAAGACCATGTGTTTTATTGGTTGCCCAGACTGGTTTATGTTTTAAAACTATGATTCATTCTATATCAAATCCTTATGTTGTACACCAGTCTATAGTTGACAATGCTAATAATAATAATAGTCTTATATTTGATTATAGCTCCTTATACCTGTCAAGGCACTCATTTTCTCTTTCTTAGTCTCAGTTTCCCTCCGTAAGATGGGGATAATAACCTCTTTCTAGTAGCACATTTGTGTGGATTAACTGAGATGACATTGTTTTGTATGTAGCACATAGTAGGTGCTTAATAACATCAGCTCTTATTTTTTGTATCTGAGCATCAAAGCAACTCTCCACACAGCATACATAAAGAAGGGTAGCAAGTTATCTACTCTTGTATGGGAAACACCTACAGTCAGAGGCATTAAATGACTTGTCCAAGGTCATCCAATGGGAAGTGGGTCTAAACTGTTGCTTTTAGGCCCTTATGTTTCTTGGTCATAGATGAAACTCCTGCTCTTGGTTTTCATTTATTTAGAAATAAAGAAGTTATACTAAAAAAATAAGTTATATTCAGTCTTGTGGAAGTAAAGAGAGGGTGCTAATGGTACTGGTGAAAGAGGTAGTTTTAAGAATATGCAGGCCTCAAATTTTTCCCATCTGGACAGAAGTAATATATCCACACTCCCAACACATGGCCATAGGCAAATCCGTGGGTGGTTCCCATGTCATTGACCTTTACTTCACTCACTTCTGTCCTACTCAGGAAAGCCTATGAGAATGATGGGGAAATTTTTTTCATTTTTCATTTTTTTATTGAGGTCTCATTGGTTTTTAACATTACATAAGTTTCAGGTGTGCTTCATTGTATGCTGACTTCTATATAAACTGCCTTGCGTTTACCACCACAAGTCTAGTTGCCATCCGTCACCATACATATGTGCCCTTTTCTCCCCTTTTGCTCTCCCACTTCACTTTCCCCTCTGGTAACCACAAAACTGCTCTCTGTATCTACGAGTTTGTTTGTTTTCCACATATGAATGAAATCATATGGTATTTGGCTTTCTCATCTGACTTATTTCACTTAGAATAACACCCTCAAGGTCCATCCATGTTGTCACAAATGGCAAGATTTTATCTTTTTATGGCTGAGTAGTATTCCACTGTGTGTATATATATGTATATATAGATATACATGACGTCTTCTTTATTCATTTATCTGTCAATGGGCACTTTGGTTACTTCCAAGTCTTGGCTATTGTGATCATGCTGCAGTGAACATATGTGTGCATATATCTTTTCAAAATAGTGTTTTCATGTTCTTTGGATAAATATCCAGAAGTGGAATAGCTGGATCAAAGAACTCATACAACTCAACAACAAAAACGCAAAACACTCGATCAAAAAATGGGCAGAGGATCTGAACAGACATTTTTCCAAAGAAGATATACAGAAGACCAACAGGCACGTGAAAAGATGTTCGATATCACTAATTATTAGGAAAATTTTGAATTTTCTCTAATTTATAAGAAAAATTATTTGCAAACCTTAGCATACATTAACAGAAATAAATGACTGTTCCCATACACCTTGGGGGACTAACCCTCTTTCCCTTCTCTGGGCTTGCAAAGTCATCCTCATCTTGAATTTTCTCTCAGAAATTGATATGTGGAAGGGGCAGCCCAGCAGCGAACAAGTTCCTCTACTGGCAATTAACCGTGGGATCTCTCCACTGACTTAGAACCAGACAACTTCTATAATGAGGAAATAAAAAGAATTAGACCAACCTTTCCCCAAATCTGTCCTGGTTTCTCTGCCCCTCTCTCCCAGGAGAAACTTAATGACAGACATGTGAGTTGGGAAAGACCGTTTTGGTTGTTTCTTTCTTTCCCAATTACGGATTTGTTCCTGTGGAATGTTGCTGGAAGCTTTAGCTAAGCCGCTTTAAATGCACAAGTCAGTGGGACTTCCCCGGATTTCTCTTGGGAGGTCATTCTGCCAGCTTGAAAGTCTCTCATGATCAGCAGACAGTAGCTCCCTCTGCTTAGAAACAGGAACCATGGGGATGGCATTCTGTATCCGTGATGCATTCGGCACACAGGAACCCCAGCTGACAGGGCCCTGTCACAGGCAGTTGTCTTGCTGCCTACAGCTTAGTGTCATGAGTGAGCATGACATTTGGAGTCAGGGTATCTAGACTTGAATGGCAGTCCCACCCTAAGCACCTATGTGTCTTTGAATATGTTGTGTTGTTTTAGTTTCTTTGTTTATACAATGAGATTAGCAATATCCACTTTGCAACAGTGTTATGAGGTGTGAATGAGGCATATATGCAAAGCATCCTGACTTGGCTGTGGGACATCAGGAAAGGGGTTGGAGGAGAGGGTCTGCCCACTCCCACCAAGTATGAGCCCCAGAGAGCTACCTGTGCTTTATGAACCTCCAGATCAAAGTGAATCTGTAGCAGAGGAACAAGGTGAAGGAATCGGGGCTGCAGGGGGCTGGGGAGACCAGGATGTGTTGGGTTCTGGGTTCAAATGACAGCTCCTTGGCTGGCTTCACCTGTGAGTGGAAATGTTGTTAGACCAAGGGAAGCGGTTATGGACAAAGGATGGGAATCTATCGACAGTGGTTGCCCGTCAGCAGCCACTGTGGGGTGCTGGAAGGAGAGCATAGGTAGCCCAGGGATGTGAACCACAGGCACATGTTTGAGACTTTCCTTCAGAAGGCCAAGTAGGAACCAAGGCAGGGGAAAGTAAGTTTGAGTTTGAGTTTGCAGCTATATAACAATTGACCAAACAACAGGGCCAGACAATAGGATGCCCTGGCAGTAGGCTAGGACCATGCCAGGCTTTCTCTGCCCCACCAATGGGGTCCCAGGGATCCTTAGACTGAAGAGGTAAGATTGGCCTGTGGAATCTGCATCCTGGATAGGGGGCCCCAGAGAGGTGCAGAGTATCAAGTCCCAGCCGGGAGAGTGAGAGCTAGAAGCAGATCCAAAGTGAAGGGCCAGACAAGACAGAAGTAGCAGTGCTCTGAGGCAGAGGGCGAGGGGTTCGCTAGCGGCAGAAAATGGGATTCAGGGGAACCCATGAAAGAGTCCACGAGGAAGGAAGGGGCCATGAAGGCCCTTGGCTGGCTCACATAGGACTAAGGGGATTGGAAGCAGAATTGGGCAGGGACACTTCTCTTTCTTTGATCATTTTCTCCTCCCTCTCTTCTTGCTTCTTCCATCCTGCAATTGCAGCATTTAGGTCTAGGGGCAACTCCCATTGGCAAAATGGCCTTGACCTTAGAAAACCAAGGGACAAGGAAGATGGGGTCTAGGATAGCTTTTCTCCATTTGTGTCCGCAGAACGTCAAGTAGCAAAGGTCATGTATTCAAAGCATTTGGAGGAGTGTTGACTACACAAAGTTGGTGCCTGTCTTCCGGCCGGATCTCTCAGACCCTCCCCGGAGCTGCCAGAGGCTATCGCAGGAGCTCCAGGCAGGCGGGCTTCGTCAGATTCTCTGTGGCGGAGAACCTGGACTTGGCCCTGACATGGAGTAAGAGACTAATAAATGTTTATTGAATAAATTAAAAATTAAATAAAAAAATCAATTTTCCCGAGCTTATTTGATAGCAAAAGCATTTTTCCAGTAAAATTTCACAGAGAGAGTGCTGCACAGAACACGTCAGTAAGTGGTTGGCCTGATGGAGTGGGGACATGGAACAGCTCTTTAAAGTTTGTCGCTCATCGGACTCCAGCGGAGACTTTGAGGTTCACATTTAGTCCAGTTCGCGGTACCAGAACATGAAGAATCTGGGGCTGAAAGCCTAGCTGCCGATGGTGCCTGTGCTGGAAGTGAAACTCGTGTGTTCCTGGAGAAGGGGCCCCAGCAGCCACCGGGACGGTGTCCGGCTAAGGGTTTGGAGACGCTGGTCTCTGGGCGACAGCGAAGAGCCTTAACTGTCTTTCGAGTGTTTCTCAGTGTCTTTTGGGTTTTGGTAAGATATTGCAAGACACCCTTATGCCAGTCTATCTAGAGATGACCCAAGTCACAAATATATTCTGCTGAAATTCACTTCCACGCAGGCTTTCCTGAACTTTTCTGGCAGAATAGAACTAGAGCAAAGCCTGGGACCTATTTCTGAATGTCTGCCGTGTGTCACGGTCCAGATGGCCCTGAGGCAGGCCATCATGTGCTGGGGCACTGATGTCACCGCTGTTCCTAAGGCAGAGCTTTCCCAAGTGTGTTCCGTGCAGGCTTAGGCTGCAGGATGCTCCCAAAGAAGAGAGTGTCGTGGCCAGATATTAATTTTCACAATGTGACCTTCAAACCTGAAAACAATCCCATGAGCCAGACAGGGCAACGACTCCTTTCGTCCCTTAGCAGTGAGGGGACCTAAGCCTCTAAGGCGCTAGGTCACTTACTCAGGTTCACTCAGCTGGTAAAAATGGCAAAGCTGGGTTCAAAGATGGACCTGTTGGCTGTGGATGAACTAACCCTCCAGGGAACTCTGTCTGTACACAGCTGCGTCTTTACCCAGGTCTGCACGAGGTGAAGACGCACGTGCGCCGTAGACGCCTGCGTTCCATCTCCCTAAAGTCGTGGGAACGTGAAAACTTTAATACACGTGGCTGTAGATAGAGAAACAACTTACACTGATATTGAAAAGCAATCCTATTAACAATTAGAACAAATTCTCTACCCAATTTTATAAAATGAAATATAATGATTACAGACAAAAAGTGAACTAGTCTCAGAATTACAGTCCCTGTCAGGCGAGAGGAGAGCATCTGCAGCCGTCCTGGGACTGGTCCGAGATTGCTTCTTTCCTAATTTAAACCTAACTCCTAAAAGTTAGAAATGAGCAGTAGGAGCAGGAAGAGAAGTGGATTCGGAGTCAAGAGACTGGGTTTTCATCCCAGCTCTGTGGCTAATTAGCTGTGTGACCTTGTCAAGTGATTTAAGGTCTCTGGATCTCTGTTTCCTTATTTGTAAAGAGAGGGGGATGGCAGATAATCTCTAAGGTCCTTTTCAGTTCTGAAAGGCTGCAAGTTTAATAACTAAATGAGCTCTTTAAGAGAACTTGATGGGTGTCTAGAAACCTGTAGCTTTATCATTACTGTTGTCACGAGCACCTAGCCAGGTCTCATTGGCAGGTGCCGGTACACACGCAGCATTTGCACCCCTGTGGGGGGGCCTGCTGACCCTAGGCAGGCCATGGCCTCTTTCCCAGCTCCAGCTTTTCCTTGCTTTTGCTAACTCTTTCCTCTCCTGGGACTGGAATCCTGCCTAGACGCTCAGGCCTGCAGCGAGGGGGTCCACTCCCTCCTGCACAGCATACCTGGATCTCTAGATCCTGTTGCTCCCAGATTCCCCGGGGCCATGTATTTCCCTGGCCAAGGGCCTATTAGTCGCCTGTTATCTGCTTGCCTGATTAGACAGCCCTCCATTGATAGCCCCTGGGCCCTCCTCTTCTTGCCCTTCTTATCCAACCAGCTTCGCTGAGTACCCAGTTTGAGTTACTGTTTTGACAAAAGTTGAGGTTGCTCCGAGTGGCATATGTAAGTAAGGGTGGCAAGAGGCATTAGATGCAGGGAGGAAACTGGGATCAACAGGACCCTTTCATCTTGCTGTTGTCAGGAAATAGGACTTGTCTAGTCCTCACGGGATGCTAGTAAACTATTAGGGTTTAGGAGGACGGGTCCTTTACTGCCCCTGTACCCCACTGGCACAATGCTTCCCTTAGGAAATGCCTTCCATGCTGTTCCCTTTCCACATCCACCCATCCTCTAAGATCTGCCTCAAGTCTCATCTCCTTGGACTTCCAAGACCACGAGACTAAGTGATCCCCCTCCTCTGACATTGCACCACACCCATTATCTCCAGCCTCCCCACTCTCCACAGAGCGGTTAACTCCTGCTTCTTCAGATCTCAGCTGAAAGGTCCTTCTTCCTCCAGGTAGCGCCCTGCTATGTGCACTCAGGGCTCCATGTGCTTTCCTTTCATCCCGCTTAGCAGGCGGATAATTGTGTATTTATTGGAGTGAAGATTTGATTCCTGATGCACTCTCGCAGGAGGGCAGGCTTCCGTCTGTCCTGTTTGCCGCTATACTCCCCAAGGTCCAGCTGAGTGCCACCGGTATGCGCACTATGACTCTGCTTACTCTCTTGAATTTTTCTAAAAGTCCTAATTACTTTAAGGTCTTTTCAGCTAGTCTGTGACCTCCCTGAAGGCAGGAACTGTCCCATCACCTGTTATAACTTGAAAGTCTCCAGCACTGTTCCTAATAAATGTGTATTGCTGTGACATTTCAGCTGTAGGAGACACGATTTGATCATTACTCTGAGTTTATATCATATGAACTGTGAAAGGGACTTCTTCTTGAACTCCACGTGCAGGAGAGAAGTTATCATGGAAAGTCAGAGTTGTAGATAAATGTTGCAGGAGAAATAAAAAGGAAACAAATTCACCCTGCCATAAGGTTGTAGGAGGTGTTCAGAACAGGACAATTCATGGCAGGCATCGCTGGGGCGAGGCGGCAGCTGGAAGGTTTGGTCTTGGGAGTTTAGGCCCAGCTCCACACTGTCTGCATTCCATGGAGGGTGACTCAATTTCCCCAAGCTTTAGTCCTTTTCCATTTATTTATTATTTTTAAATTTTAAATTTATTTTTATTACTTTTAATCATAGTAAAGTAACAATATAAAATTCACTGTCTTACCATTTTTAAGTGTCCAGTTCGGTGGCATTAAGTACATTTATGATGTTGTGCAACCGTCACCGCCATCCCTCTCCAGAACTCTTTTCATCTTCCCAAACTGAAACTCTGTCCGCATTAAACACTAACTGTTCATTCTCCCCTCCTCCCAGCCCCTGGCAACCATTTTTCTACTTTCTGTCTCCATGAATTTGACTGTTCTAGGTACTTTTTGTAAGTGGAATTATATAGTATTTGTCATTTTGTGACAGGCTTATTTCACTTAGCATGATGCCCTCAGGGTTCATCCATGTTGTAACGTGTGTCAGAATTTCCTTCCGTTTTAAGGGCTGAACAATATTCCACTGTGTGTATGCACCACATTTTGTTCATCCGTTCTTCTGTCCATGGACACTTGGGTTGCTTCCACCTCTTGGCTGTTGTGAATAATGCCGCTATGAACACCAGTGTCCAGATATTTCCTCCAGACTCTGCTTTCAGTTCTCTTGGAACTGTTGGATCATATGGTAGTTATATTTCTAATTTTTTGAGGAGCAGCATAGTATTTTCCACAGCAGCTGCGGCCAGTTTACATTCCCACTAATAAAGACTGCACAAGGGTTCTGATTTTCCGCATCCTCACCAACACTTGCATCCCCGGTCTTCTGGCGGCAGCCATCTTGGTGCGTGTGAGGTGGTATGCCTCTTCCTTAACACAATGCAGTGGCAGCGGAAGTGCCTCGTAAACCAGAGAACAGACGCGGGCACAGGGAGATCATTTCTGAGGAGTTGTATGATATTCAGCACTTACTAGTGTTCTGGATCCAGGCTTCCATCCCTTTTTGGATTTTGACCAAGAAGCTAAATCTCTTTTTGTCTCTCTTTTCTCTGCAAAAGATGGTAAGTAGAGGCGAATAAAAATAGCTGCCTTCTCTCCACAGGGTGGATGAAGCATCAACTGGGATAATAAACGTGAAAACACGATGAAACGAAAACATCTATTTAAATCCAAGAGGTTGTTATTTACAGTCTTAAAATCATCTTCGTCCCACTCTGGTTGCCTTCCTTTAGCACATTCCACAGGAACTGTGGGGACTAGAAGAACCATAGAATGTGATGATTAAATTCAGAAACTCAGTCTGACCCGATCTGTTTGGGTTGGCAAACTCCCGGTGCAGTTGTCTCGTTTCGGGCTGAAGAAGCTTTATAGATGGACTGTGAGGAGGAAGTCTGTTAGAGGCTGGTGGCAGGCTGTGCCTTCAGAGAGGGGAGCCCAGCTTTTGTTAAGCCTGCTGGCTGATTCCTTGTCAGTCTGAGATGATTTAATGACCATGCACTTGAACTGCCCCCAACCAAAAATCAATCTGAGACTGTGTAGGAGAGAAACAGTGAACTATATTTTGCAGGATGGAAGGGAGCAGGATAGACAGTAAAGAAATGTCTGCCGAAGGCCATGGACGCATTCTTAAGCATCGGGGCAACACATTTATCCATGCATCTTATGGGGATCCCTAAGCCTGGGAGTTAAGCTTGTGCAGTTCAAATCCTGGTTCTACCCAGGAGCTAGGGTAAGTTAACGTTTCCTCTCTGTGCCTCCAGTTCCTCATCTGCACAGGGATAAGAAAGTACCTACCTCCTATTGCGAGGATCAAATGAAACAAATATGAGTTCAATAAATGTAGGTATTATTACTCATTATTAGGTATACAATATATCCTATATCAGTTCAATTCTTTTAGGTTGAAGTTATTGGCATTTTCTGATTTCAGTGTTCTCAGAAGCAGCGTGGTGAAATAGGAAAGGGTCACGAAGGTAGGTAGAGGATTCTGGATTCTGCTGGACCTGCCACTGAACTGCTCTGTGACCTTGGGCAAGTCACTTACTTCCCCGGCTTTACTTTTCTGGTCTGTAAAATGAAGGCTACATGTTCTCAACCAGGTATCGTTGAACAGCCAGTATGTTCAAGACATGAGGATGATACAAAGAAGCGGCAGCTGCAGATGTCGGGGAGCCGATGTGGGGGAGGGGGATCGGTGGGGAGATTGGCAGCGGCAGGGGACTCTCCATGTGAGCAACCCCCTTGAAGGGCAATATGGCAGCTGAGCAGCATTGGGAGCTGTGGGCAGCCTCGTCGGGAGTGTAGGGGGAAACGGAGGACGCTGGGCAGCAGCAGTTGCTAAAAGGTTTGTTGAGTAAATGAACAACTGAATGGCTGAGTCAATTATGAAATAGATGTCTGCAAGCCAGAGTCTAGACCAACTGGATTCTGTGGATGGTTCCAGGCTTGAAGTGGACACCCGGTTACCTTCCCATAACCCCTTGGCCTCCCCAGCGCCTGCAGCTCCGGGAAGGGAAGATGGAAGCAGTGAGCGGGGAATCGCAGGTCACCCTGAATCCGGTGCGTGGGGAGGCCCCCCATGGGGATGCGCAGGCCCAGGCTGGGCGTCCGCGGAGCTCTCTGATTGGCAGGCCCGCGGGCCGAGGGCAGCACTGCGGCTTTGGATCCGCGCGCATGGCCCACCCTTTGCACCGCCGGTTGGTGGCGGTGCTCGGGCTGATTTCCTTGGCAGAGAGCTGATGGTGCTCAGGCCGAGCCTCACACTGAGGCGGACTCCAGCTGTTTGAATTTCTGGCTGGGAATCACGATTAGACAACGCTTCCCACAAATGTGTTTTCTGGAGGAGGTGGTGCTGGGGATGCCGTCACCTCCCCCTCCCCTTCTGCCCTTACACACCCCTTCTCCCTTTCCTTCTTTACTCCTCGGTTCCCCTCACACACACCTCTCCTTTGGCCATGCTTTCCCCCTTCCTTTCACCGACTCCCTCTCTGCCAAAAACATCCTGATTTTTCAAGAGGCGGCGGTCCTCGTCCTCTTAGGTTGAAATCCCGGCATGAAGAGGCAGCCTCTGACCTTGGCTGATTACCACGCTGTCACTCTGCTGGTGTTGGGGGAAGGCTCTCTCACAGGCTCTCCTCCTCCTGTCTCTCTCAAAAAAAAAAAAAAAAAAAACAAATTACCCACCTCCCCTTTCAAATAAAAAAAAAAAGAGAGAGAGCGAGCTTGAGACAGAGAGCGGGAGAGAATTTGACATTATTGTATAATTTAAAATTGCACAGCCTAGAGCCCACAAAACCGAGCATGTAATTACACACTTACTAGAGGTAACAGCAGTGCTGATAATTATCCTTTACACAGGAGAGACCCTGCTGATATCCCACAGTCAGAAAGTGGGAACTACAATATCTTTAATACCATCCTCAGAGACCCTCATAAGCAGAAGAGAAGTATGAGAAGTCTCACAGGGTCCAGAGCAATATCTTCATCGCGCCAGAACGTCAGGGGCTTTAGCACAACAGAAATCAATAGTTTCTAGTACATTTTTGGTACAGTTTTTTTTTTTTTTAATGACCTAACCTGAGAAAGTACAGGGAAGGCAGAGGTACTGAACAGTATGAAACAAAACCTTCTTAACGGGGGGCCTGTCTGTTTAGACATGTCATGCAACGTCAGTTTATGAGACACACGTTCGTTATCAGAGCAACAGAACAGTGCTGCTGGAGCAGCATCCTCGTCCAGGAGCGCTTGTGGTCCTCAGTAAAGCCTTTTCATTTAAATCAGAAACCGCTCTCTCTGCCCGTGTCCCCTGATGAAGGCAGCATCTTTGCTTATTCTAGGCTGTAAAGTTATGCAGAGTTAAATCTCAAAAGAGAGCAGATGACTATACGGGCACTTGTTTCTAGCCACTTGACCCTTTTCTTCTCCTTTTCCCCTATATACAGGAAAGGAGTTGGTTGCATTTTAAAAATAAGGAAAGACCAAGCATTAGTTGAAACACTGAGAAGATTTAAGGCGATAGTCAGTGAGCCCAACACGGGGAGACGGAGGTTTCCAGGGAGCGAAATCACAGTTCAGGTACAATTCCATACTTGCTTTCGAAAGGAGACCATTTTGATTTTCGCATCTCTGTGCCAACCACAGAAGCTGCGGCGAATTGTAAGTGTCTCTCCTCTGTGACTGCAGCCAAGTTCCAGAGAGCAGAGTCTGCTCTTTAACACGTGCTGCTTTGTGCGCAGGTGGGGCTGACATCCTGACTTGACGACGTGTGTGATTTCAGTTGGGCCAAGAAACCAGTTTAACTGGGTCTGTTGTCCCACAGGCACGACAGCCCGTGTTTGCTTGCGGCTCAGGGGAAGAGCATTCTGACTGCCTGAGCGCTTGCTGTGTGCCAGGCACTGAGGCAGAGGCACCTCTGTGCACTCGTCATTGAAGACTCTCACCCACTCTACGGCTGTGTAGGATCCTCCCATTTTAAAGGGGAACAAACTGAGACCCAGACAAGGGAACTTGGCCAAGGTCACACAACTAATGAGGACTGAAGAGCCAAGACTTAACTCGATCAACTGTTGGGTGGAGAGGGTAGACCACACCATTCATTGTACAATGCAGGTGATGACGGCAAGTGAGTTTGAAGAGGGGTGCGGCTCAGAGCAGGGAGCTCCTTAGAGAACCTTTATAAAATGCCTATTAGTGAGGACATCACAGCAAACAAACAAAGAAACGCAGTGCCCAGGGGAACCTTTGGTAACTCCCCAGGGAAACAGATTCTGGAGGAGGCCAACCCCAGGCTGGTCTGCACCTGCAGCCCAAAGAAAGCGGCGGTGAATTGTCGGGTGACCTGCAGAGGGGAGTTAGAGGACAGATGGATGTCTGAATGAGTGAGCGAAGAGAAAGATATGGACATGCGCAGCAGAAAGCAGAGTCCTAGAATCTGAGGCGATGAGCTGAGCTGCGTCCACTGGAGGTCTTCAGGTTTCAGACACGCAGGGCTGTTCTGGACATTCTGGTGAACGGTTGGCAAACTAGTCAGCTGTGTTTACTGGCTTTTTGCTAAGATCCGAGTGGGCTGCGGGTGTGATTAAATGGCCATGAGGTCTCTGTCACTGCTAATGTGAGGGGCTGGATTGGCAGACTCAGGGAAGAGGACCCACAGGTGTGCGAAGGCCTTCCCAGTGGCAACCCCAGACCGTCTGCTTTGTGCCTCGCACAGGGACTGGCTCTGGATGCTCTGAAACTCCTGCTGTTCTGAGAAGCGCATGGGGACACTGATTGGGGCATGTGCTGGAACCCCAAGCAGCATAATCAGCAGGATTACCTCTGAGCACGCTTGTGAGGAAATCAGAATTTGTCTTGTTATTTTCTCTGCTTTCAGCCACTTTCATAACCCCAACTCAATTCTGGTGAACTGAGAGCCTGGATGAAAACCTAAGGTGTGACCCACCTCATTGCTGTGTGTTTACTGAGATAACAGGACCCTGGGCACTACCAAAGGCTTCTAGTCTCAAACCTACGGCAAGATGAGGGGACACGATAGATACAGTGTAATTGATGTTTTGGGACAGAGGGCCTTGTCCAGTGTCCTCTCCACTCAAATGGTTGGAGTAGATTACCCATTATGGCCCGTAAATCCATCCCTGTCTGCACTGTGAGCACACAGTTTTCTGGAGAAGAAATGCAAGGGGGTTGCCAGGTTGGTAAGGGAGGGAGCATCTGTTAGGGCCTGGTACTGGCTAAAGCTCTGGGGCCCAAAGGTCAGCAAAGAAAGAAAGCTTGACCCTTGCAAGCAGAACAATTCTGGATGCGCTGCTCTGCAGGTCCTGGCCGTTGTACCTTGACTCTTTAATATGTTCTGTCTGAATAGGCAGTGGCCTTGGGAACTGGGACAGTGGGAGTTAAAGAAGGGGAGCAAGATGAGTTCCTGTTGGAGACCCATGCCAGGAATTTCTTCTAGTCTCTGTGGGGGAGAGCTAATTGGAGACAAGACCTTTGGGGATCCCCAGTTTAGGCCACTGACTCATATACACAAATCCTTTATCTTAAACCATATTAATGAATCTCCATGAGAATTATCAGATCAAGCACAGGCTTTCAGTCAGACAGATCTGACTTTGAGTTCCAGCCAAGTGACTTATCAGCTATGTGACTTTGGGCAAGTTATTCACTTTGAGCCTCAGTTTCTTAATCTGTAAAATGGGAATCAAACTCTCTCCTTTGGAGTTGCTATGGGGAATAAATAATATGTGTCATTGTACCCAGCACAGTCGCTTGTACTTAGTAGAGACTCAGTAGTGGTTAATTCCCTTTCCCTCTTCTTCCTCCGTCCATTTCCCACTCTTCCCCTCCCCCTCCTGAAATTCTGAAACATCAAAAATTCAGGGGAAAGAATAGGTCCAAGTGAAATGACACACCACGTGAAATACCACTTGCAGATGAGTCTCACCTTCAGAGAGGATCCAGGACGATCGATCACCTCGTGGATGGGATAATTCAATCCCACAGGATCCACCCTCTTGGTGTGCCTGTTTCCTTTCCAAACCCGCAGGCAAACTGAAGCCATCATGAATGTGAGGAAACAAGATGGGAACTGTGACATGCATTCAAAGAAATGAAACCTGTAGTACCTCTTTGCCGCCTCCAAGATCCAGACGGCACGTGGGGAGGAGGGCAGAGCGAGAGGCTATCTTAGAATCATTCGTGGTTTTTGTTGTTATTGTTGGGTGTTGGCGCCCAAGTCTTTATCTGAAGCTGCAAGACGCTCATTCCCCAGAAAGTGGAGGAAGTGAAGGTTATTAATAACCAGAATTACCTGAGAGTGAAGGGCTCCCTCTTCACATCCCTGGTTCAAAAAGGTGGAGATTCTCCTGGCCCCCTTTCTGCCTTCCTGTACTTCCTGTGGCAGCGGGTAGGTCAGAGGACGTTGTAAACACTGGACTTTGCTGTGTCTCAGGTCTTTGCATCCTCTGTCCATCTCCCGCCCCCACATACCCCAAACCTTCCCTCCTTTGTGCAAATCTGTTTTCACCACAGGAGCACATGCTGTCTCTTCTAGCTACAACACTACTTGCTAATTCAACGATTCGTCTTTAATGAGGCCCCCTGCCAATGTTTAAATAGCATTCAGAACAAAGGAGAGGCAATATTTCCAAAACACCTGCTTCTACTGCATCCTCATAGCTCATCTCCTCAGAAATCAGGAGAAACACATCGACAGAGAGAAACAATGGAGGAATACGTGGTTATTATAGACAGATATCTATATATTTATAGATGGATATAGATAGGGATAAATTACTTGCCTCTCTGATCCCAGAAATTCTAAGTATAAGTACCCTAAAAAGTTTCATTGGCCTCAGAGAGTGCTGCTCTAGGCAAGTTTTTCTTATATGGCTTTATTGGTTCTTTTTCAGAATTGTTTGGGAAACGTGCAATAGTGGAAAGAGCATGGAATTTGAAGTTAGATAAATATAGGCCCACCTTTATGCTCTGTCACTTCCTAGCTGTGTAAGCAGGTAGATCACTTAAGCCTCTGATGTGTGTTGTTTTATTGGTAAAATGGAGATAATAGTGTCTTCCCTTCTGGATATATATCAAGATGACTAGTACGATGTTTGGCTAATAGTAGACGTGATAAATACTAGCATCATTTCTCATTTGAATTCTGGCCCTCTAGAACCATAAGGCGTGGTCAGACTCTGAGGTCAGAGGCTGAGGCTGCTTCAGCAGCCCCCAGGCAACAAGAAGTCTTCACATTAGCCACCCCCCAAAAGCACGTCTTCACTTCCACATAAGACCCACTCGTTGAATAAGAAAGTGGAGGATGGAAGATCATTTAAGGAGAGTGCCGGGTCAAAGTTCACAGGTGCTTTCTATTTTTTTTAAAAGAAAGATTGGGAATAACTGAGAATAGAAAAAGAATAACAACATGAACCCAAGGAAACTAGAAGGAAAAATGAATACATTGTAATATGTTGATGAACTCTAAAACAGAAAAACAGAGTTTATTTAAAACAATCTAAGAAATGGTTCTTTGAATCGGGGAAAAGGCAAAGCTTGAAAAAAACTGAATTAAGAAAAAAAAGAGAAATATTCAACATTAGGCCTGAGGTAGGAGATATAAACACAAATAGAGAAACTTTTTAGTTGCTAGTGAAGGATGGAGCAGATGTTCAGAGAGATGTGGGGAAAGAGCCCAAGAAGGCAAAGAAAAGTGGGGAAGGAGGCAGAAGGCAGGCCCTGTGCCTCCCACACCGCTGCCTGGCTGTTCAGATCCTCTTGAACTCCATCTCGTGCTGTGTTTTCCCTGTTCGCTTTAGCCGTGTGGAGGTTGTTTTCTGCTACTTGCAATTAAGAGGGCATTACTGACGTAATTACGAAAATTGCAAGCTACAAAGTAGTTTATGTAGCATGATCCTATTTTTGCTAAGTAAAATATGTGTAAATGTCTATAAAATAGAGCCTGGAAGTATATATCCTAAAAATGATCACAATGGATATATTTGGGTAATATGAACATGGATGCATTTTATTTTCTGCTTTTTGCTTATATAATTGATTATATGTGTGTTTCTGTGTAACATACATATATTATGTATGTGTGTATATTATATGTATATAAAGAGGGCTCTTTGGCCTTGAGTAGCAGATTTGTGTGCTCTAGCCAATCAGATTAGCTAGATATGTGTTATCTCCTTGGATGTTCAGAACTTGGCCCTCGCGGGAGGGGACATAGGGCAATGGTGTTTCAACAGCAGGAGGATAGCGTGGCTTCAGCAAGGACCAGAGTGATGTTGGACAGAGACCCGTGGGTGATGTAAATTGGGTGAGCAGTTAAGGAACAAGAGGGAGGAGCTAAGCAGGTGAATCCCGGGTTCACTAAGACATCCTGATAAAGGACGAGGCCTTTACGTCTGATTGCCAAGAAAAAGGGGATGCCTAGACTGCTGTTGTAATCAGGAATCACTGGGTTGCAAGAAACAGAAATTCCTTCATGAGTAAAGCTTAAATAGAAGGTTTCGTAAAAGGATACAGGGACATCTCCTTGAGCCCCCAGCTGCGTAACTACAGCCTGCTATTCTCTCCATGTCTCTCTCTCTCTGAGTCTGCGGGCCTCTCCTCACTTCTCTCTGCTGCCCAGATGCCTCTGCAAGCTTCGCAGCCACCTCCTGGTGGGACCAGAGGGAATGAGCCTCTCCCTTCCTGAGCTTCCAGAGCGCATCCTGTTGTGTTGCAGCTTTCTGTGTGTGTGTTTTGCGTCTCTATGAGTTCATTGGTGGTGAGAATGAAGTCTTTTTCCTTTCTATTTTGCCAATCACCAGAAAGCTGCTCAAGACACAAACATTTGTTTTGAATAACAAATAAGACAATGTGGGTGAAAATGCTTTATAAGCTGAAGTATCACATGACTATAAAATAGTGTGTTGTGTTCATTCAGGGCAGTCTTTATTGCATTCTTGTTCCAGGCCTGTTCCTAGTAGAATGTTCAGGCAGGCCATTAATAGTAACAGAACTAAAATTAATTTTACCAACCCATCTCCTGGCTCAGAAATCAGATGAACTGAGATATGTGAAAGTACCTATCACCATACCTGGCAGACAGTAACCTCTTAAATTTCGTTAAATCCCTGAAGAGGGGCCTGTTCTCGCAAGAGAGGCCAATGGGGGGATGCACAAGAGAGAAGCAGGTGCCCACAGCATCTTCCTGTGGCCCTGGAGGGTGTCAATGAAGCGACTGCTCCAGCTGATCGACACAGGTTGGACCATAGCCCATTAAGGAGTCTCAGTGCTCACGTCAGGCTCCATCACATGGCTTGCTTGCTTTTATTTGACCTTTCTCATCTTTTCCCCTGATTGCCTCCCCTATCTCCAGAATCGACAGCTGCAGTACCTGTCTTTAATGCTTGACCTTCCACTTGACATGGCTCATACTCAGTATTTTTCTGCACTAACTTGTAACATGATTGTACTTCCCCCTAGCTGTTCTTTGATGATTCTACCTTGTTTTTATCCTGAATTGCTTTATTTTGGACTGTTTTAATTATGTAAAATGACCTCAATCCTTTTAGAAGTAGGGTTAGGTAAAAATAAATCCTATTTAAATAGCTATTCCCCTAAAGCCCTACTAAAGCCCTACTCAGTGGCTTGTAGGAACATTCCCTGTTGAGCAGGACTCATCCTGGTCGTCAGCTTTCACCTTTTGGGCCGTATTTCCCATGATTTCCTTCAATGAGACGTTAATTCAACAAACATTTGTTCAGTATTAACATATGCCAGGCCTCTGGTGTCACTTGTTTGTTTGTTTGTTTGTTTTGAGGTTATTAAACCAGTGCTTTCAGGGAGCTTGGAACACAAACAAAAGACAGACAAAAACTCTAAAATGTTTTCAGTTCAGCTGTGGCAGACGTGTAGCTCACGCCCAGTTACTTTTCCTTCGCTTTTCTCTGATGAAGAGTTTGGAATGCTACAAACGAAACTTCCAGTTCTCTTGCGGCTGAGAGTGATCATGTTCTGGCTACAGTTGTGGCCAATGAAACGTAGCAGAGTGGGGCCTCATCTCTTCCTTCCTCCTGCCTGCAATGAGAGTGGGGCCTAAGGTATGGCAGCCATCTCTAAGGCTAGTGGAAAGGGACGGGAAAGCTTGGTTCCTCCATGCACACACCAGCCCTGGACTGCCGATGCTGTTGTGTAGTTGCACGAGACAAATGAACTCCTTACATTTAAGCCATTGTTTGTGTTTATGGGAGCTTACAGGCAGGAGCAATCCCAACACGCACATCTGCTTTCTCACAAGAGCTTCTTTGAGATATCTCACTTCCTTTAGGATTAGCCCATCTAGTCCAGCTAGCAAGATCTACGTTAAAGTGGACAGTCCAAACTCCCTCCATGCAGGGGCTATGAAACTATAGTTATGGGAAAAACCTTAATTTAACAGCAAAAATTGTATATATCGTTTAATAGACAGACTACAAATCAGAGATGAGCACCATTTAATTCATGGTCAGTGGGCACCCAGCAGGCCCCTCCCTCATGAGTCCATTTCCACTCTCCATTTCATTCCCCCAAGCATCCTGGCCTTCCAGCAGACACCACTCCATTTAAGCCTAGAGCCATGGGCCCCTGCTTTCTCCCACTCCTGTACAACCCTTCCTTCTTATCTGCTCTTGTCTTGTGCTTCCCCTTCCAGGTCTCCCCACCTTCTTCTGAAAGAAGCCTGTTACTAGTCCTGAAGCATGCATCTTAGTGAATGTCTCCCCCATGGTGGTCTGATGGCTCCACTCATACCACCTAGGTCACATTAACCCCTCCAATAAGAAGGGACAGAATGCTGCACTTCCACAGAAAAGTGGGTCAAGTGTAGGCAAACAGAATCAAGGAGTAATGATTTGTTCCTGGAGGTGGGAGTGTTGGTTTGGAAAAAGCTTTACAGTGAACCTAATGTTTACATTAGGACGTGGAGAGTAGGGAGAGGATTGTTCTTCCAGACAGAGAAGAGAAGGAGTAAAATCCAAGTGGAGGAGATAATGCATCCAAATACAAGTGGGAGGCGTGTTTGAGAAACGCTGAATGTCCTGTTACAGTAGAGACGTGGGGAAATGGTGAGGGGGGCCTGAGCAGGAGGCTGGAAAGAGATGTTTGGATCAGAGTTTGAAGAAATGGAGAAGGTGAATAGTAGCCAATGAAAGCCTGAGAAAGAAAACTAGACAGTATGGTAAGCAGGGAAGGAGGAAAGGACCCATGTTTAGTAAGTACCAGAAACTTGGCAGTACTACCCGCTTTAAGTTCATAAATTAATTTTCTTCTTACTATAAGCCTCTGCAGTTGATATTATACTCCCCGTTTTATAGCTGAATGAAGACTGACCAGTCAGGTAGCTAAGGCAATAATCCACACCAGAGATAACTGGGAGTCTGGACCGGGGCAAGAGCAAAGAGAATGGAGAAGAAGAGATGCATGTGAGAGATGTTTCAGAAATAGAGTCAGTAACAGGGAATCAATAGGACATATAAGTGGAGTAGGGAGGAAAGTAAGAGATGGACATGGGATATGTTTAAGTGATAGAATCAATAGGACAGAGAGGTTTCCTAGATGTAACCAACAGGACCTGGAGAGAATCAACAGGGCGTGGAATCAGTCGGATTAGACAGGGTGGTCCCTGTTGTCAAATGTGGTAGATCAAGGAAAAGCGAGACTGATAGAAATTGAATGAAGAGGCCAGAGGACCTTTAACAGACACTTTTCTCTAATAAGGAGGCAGAAGCTAAATAAAAGTGTCATGAAGAGTGAATGGAAGATAAGAATGGGGCCCAGGCATATGTGTGGCCTTGTTTCCAAGAAGTTTGGTGGTCAAAAAAGAACAGATTGTGTGGAAAATTAAGTAGGGGGTGAGTTAAGGTTGAAGAAATGTCCTTCGAAGGGTGGGAGACTTGAACCTACTCAAAGCTGAAGGGAAGATGAAGGAGGGAGAGAACTTAGAGACAAGAGAGATGGGAGGATAATAATCTCTTCCATTTGTAGAGAACTTTACAATGTATACGGTGCTTTGAATTCAGTGTCTCAAGTGCGGTAGACGGAACTAAGATCGCCATCTATTTGACAGATGGGTAAAGTAAGGCTCAGAGAGATCAACTTAGCAAAGAAGAGTGAACTAGGATGTGAACTCAGGACACCTGAAACCACTTCACCTTTTTTTTCTATTTTTATGCTTTTCTTTCCATATGAGGGAAAAGATGACTTTAAAAGTACTAAAGAATAACAAATACATTTTTTGTGGAGAAACACTTTCATTGCCTAATTTAAATTAACCACCATGGGGACTGGCCCACGGCTGAGTGGTTAAATTTGTGTGCTCTGCTTTGGCGGCCCGGGGTTTCGCTGGTTCGGACCCTGGGTGTGGACATGGCACCACTCATCAGGCCACGCTGAGGTGGCATCCCACATAGCACAACCAGAAGGACCTGCAACTTGGACATACAACTATGTACTGGGGGGCATTGGGGAGAAGAAGAAGGAAAATAAAAAGAAGATTGGCAACAGATGTTAGCTCAGGTGCCAATCTTTAAATTAACTACCACAATAAAACCCCTGTGAGGTTGACTGAGCTGGCATTCTCCTCATTACATTGATGAGCAAACTGAGCATCAGTGAGGCCAAGTGACTTCCATAAGGCCACATAGCTAAGACATGGTTGAGAAGAGCCTCAAACCCAAGTGTCCTGACTCCTGGTCCAGTGCTCTTTCCACTGAGCCTTCTTGTTGACAATGCTACTTCTTCCTGCACTTGTGGATAAGAATGCCTATGAGTACTATGGAAGATGAACAGTGCTTCTTCCCCATGTTTCTGATTCTCCTCTCCTTCTTGGAATGTGGGAAGACTGCCCGTTCTCATCCCCTTGAATTGGCTATGGCTATATGACTTGTTTTGGACGGTGCAATATGAGTGTACGGTTCTCGTCATTCCCTCTTCCACTGCCTTGGCAGTCTTGGAAGAGAGGGCTGTAGATGGAAGCTGCCTGAATGCTAAGTCAGCACCTGGAGGCTAGCTGCCTGGAGAATCACCTGAACCTAGAGCCGACATAGAGTGAGAAATAAACTCAAGTGCCTGATCCTGGGGGAATGTTACAGCACCATATTCTAGTCTGTACAGCTGAAGACCAACAAAATCTTCCCAGTGGGAAAAGAAACTCCTGGTGTCTCATAGATAGCCCTATCCCAAAGAGGCAAGGGGCAAGCATCTTCCCAGAATAACTAGGAAATAGACATTCCTAAGTCCCTCCAGTAGTTAAAATGCCATCAGGATGGTTTTTTTAAGTCTATATTGGAGGGTGAGTTTTTATTATGAGGTTCAGTTGTAGGCTTGAGGAGAAATTGTTTTCACAGATGTTCAGGGTGTGTTATGAGGAAATGGCCTTTTACAGGGGTTCAGATTGATGGGATCTCTAGGGACCTCCTCTGACTACATGCACAGAGGAAGTAGGGAGGGGTCTGGACAGGCACAAAAGGACACAATGGAGTCTGAGGAAGACCATGAAAGGGAGGCAGCTGAATCCATGAAATAGAACAAGATTTGGAGTCAGATAGACTTAGGTTTGAGTCCTAGCCCTGCCACTCATTAGCCAAATTACTTAACCTCTCTGAGTCTTAGAATGGTGATCTATAAAATAAGACTAGCGATATCTCATAGAGTTGTAATGAATCTAGATAGATTCAATAAATCACAATTATCATCATTATGTTTGTTGTTATTATTGTTACTACCTTACAATGGGGACCCAATGGTCCAGGTCTTCACTTTTTCTCCAGAAGCTTCACGGGTTCTGGGAAAAGAGTGGAGTTAGGGGAGAGGATTAGAAACTTCTACTTCCCTTCTAGTTTTATTTTTTCCTTTGTGACAACATCTTGGGTTGGTGAGATCTTGAGAAGTTCATTTTGGGGCTGGAGATGTCTTCTTTTTAGAAGCTATATTTGAGTCTTAAAAGCTCAGAAAAAGCCAGGGTAAGGCTGAGGGGAAAGCAGCAGATTGCCAGCTGCTTCGAGCTGGCTCCAGGATAATGGTTCTAAGTGGGAAAACAAAGAGGCCCTTCAATGGACTGGCCTTCTATATTGTCCCATGTAGCTGGCCAGGGAAAATGACACAAGGCAGGATCCTGGTCAGTATTAAATAGAACTCAGTGAGCTAAGCATCCTATGTGACATTGCTCTCAGGAATCTCAGCAGGGGCAGCAGCATTGTGTACAATTTAAGAAAGGTGAAGGAAAGTCCCAATACCTTGATTGGCTCCAGTGGAGAATTTGTCTCGTGGGCCCCCAGTTTGTACCCTGTCACATCAAGAATTCTTTCCTCCTGCTTGGAAAGTTATCCAGTCTTGAGAGAAGATGTTGGAATCTTTCCTTTAACTCAGATTTCCCAAACTTTATTTACTGACATATAATTTTCATATTTTTTTTGGTCATATCTATGAAATATCTACCCTATTGTTTACTTAGTAATTCCTTAGAATTGACTCATATTTTATTTAAATACCAACCTTATTTTAATGCTAAATAATATCCATGAGATCATAGTTTTTGTATGTTTTCTTTTCTAATATATGCTACTATAAATATGTAACTCTTAAAATTTTAAAATAATGTTCATCCATGCCCAATCTCAAATCATCTTGTGTACCACTCGTAGTACACTGGGCCACATTTTGGGATACTTGCTTTAGAAGCTGGGAGAAGCGAGAGGAGGCTACCTACAAGAGGTGGTGAGAAGGGGTATTTGCATAGAGCAACGGATGTTGTCTCAGCCCCAGCCCCCTGGGCGGCCTCCATCTTGGTTTAGGCTCCGCCATCTGCTCTGAGTGAGCAGCCTTTTGTGAAAAGCTGTGGGAGGATCAGCCTGGCTGATTGGCTGGAGCCGTGCCCAGAATGCCCAGATGTACATGTGCCCCAAAAGAGGGGGCACAGCTGGGGTTCACTGCGTCCCTTGAGGTTTGGTTTTTCTGGTGAAGCTCAATTCTGCCTCCCACTTTCCTGCAGTGCATTCTGCTTGACTTGGCGGGGAGGGAGAAGCCCCACCGCGGCACTGTGAGCTCCCTTACCGCCGTCTGCCTGCCATTTGCTGCCACTGGGGACATGCGATTGCTTCCATGGAAACAGA
This sequence comes from Equus asinus, assembly GCF_041296235.1. Classification (NCBI taxonomy): domain Eukaryota; kingdom Metazoa; phylum Chordata; class Mammalia; order Perissodactyla; family Equidae; genus Equus; species Equus asinus. Next base: position 66,239,721 of record NC_091792.1, on the reverse strand, counting down.
ACCATGGATTGTTTTTCCAGAAAACGTCTCAATCTAATTTGTGTAGAGCTGGGCTGTGTGTGTGTCGTGTATTTTAGTCACAGAAGAGCGGTGTGAAGAGGGAAGGGAGAATTTGCATAGAACCCCCAATTTGCATTGAATCCCAGAGAGTTAATTATTTCAGGTGAGTGTTGTCATTCATGGAGGCTGAGTCTAACTCAGGGGTGGTGTTAGGAAGCCATTACCATTGTGTTTGCCTACGGTATGCAGAAATATTTGAATTCTGTTTGGTCTAGACAGTTCTCCTTCTCAGGAAGTCTTCCACAAGTGGGGAGGTGCACAAAGTAAGGCAATGGAGGACTATTTCTGCTGAGTGTCTCCCCCCAAACCCTGATGTAGGACTCCAGTAATTGGGCTGAATCTCCACAGGTCATTTCTCCTGTATCAGACAGGGCAACGTAGTCTCAAAGATAAATAGGTTTTGTGAACTCCTCTATTTTTCTTTTGACGTCCAAGTATGTGTCTTGCATTTTATGCAGTGGAACAACAGGTCAGACTCCCAGAAAAAGGAACCAAAGAGACTAAGCACCTCAGTGATAAGAGTGGAATTGGCCTATGCTACCCTCCCAAAGGCTTAGCCTATGAGAGAGAGAGAGAGAGGCGGAATGAGAATCCAATGGGAAGAGAAAACAGAAGGTGAGAGCTGCCGCTCAGGCATTCTTACCACTCCAGCTTAGAGAAAGGAAGTGAGAGAAGAAGAGATGCATGAACTTTGAACTTGGACACCTCACTTCACTGCTACATTGGTATTAAGATACCACATGCAAGTGCACTGTGACCTTTTGTTCCATTAGATGCTCCACCTGGTAGAACAATGGTCCAATAGAATGTTCTATAATTTAAACAATCCAGATCAGGATTTCTCCTTGGAGGTGGAGTGTCTCGCCTTATAAAATAGAGAGGGCTTAACCAGCCTCCCCCTCTTCCCTTTAAGGAGGGGAGATGCAAAACTTCTACTGTAGAGTGGTTTGGTTTCTGCCTAGTAACTCTTCTTTCCTCTTATGACAATGACCTTGGGTTTGGCCAGTATGTAAAGGTTAGTCATGGTGCATCTGGATCTCCATGGGTGCTAATAAAAATAACTCCAGTTGACTAGCATGAGATGCCTGGAACCTTCCCCGTGGCCCTTGCTCTACCCTTAGGAGAAGAGCGCCAGCACACACCTGTGCTCTAAAGTAGTTATAGTTGGGTAGGTGTCCTAGTCCACAGTTCCATGTCACCTATTAAGAGACTGGAATCTGGTACCATGTTTTTTGCAGGAGGCTGAGCTCTTACAACGTGCCAAGCCAGTAGATGTGCTTGGGGTGCTTGGCCCAAAGCAAGCAAGCAAATAATTGTTGAATGACCAAATAGTTATAGTTCCTTACTATATTCTAGGATTAGCATACCTTTAGGGGTAAAAAAGATTTGAACAATAACTTTACAGTGCTGACTTTTTAAAATCTGGATTATCAAAATATCTTCAAAGAAAAATAAATGGTGAATGGTCTTCACACCATCTAACAGATCCAATCTACTGTTTCTCGTTTCTGTACCTTTGTTCCAGCTTTCCTCTTCACCCTTCAAATCATATGTTCTTTCATGACTCCCTCAGCACTAACCTATGTGTTTCCTCCTGTTGCTGAAGCCCTGAGTGATGTTTCCCTTCATACTCATACAGCTCTTTGTTTCTGCACTGTCCATTTGGCACATAACACCTACCAGATTACGTCACCTTTTGCTTTGTAAATTTTCCTTTCCTGACTACATTATAAATCAGGACGTCTTATAATTTTTTATATCTTTCTTCATGTTTTAGATGAGTGCTTGACATAGAGTGAGGCTCAACTCATATTTTGGATTGAAAATCAACCCTGGGAAATTTCCTCCAAAGTGAAAGGAGGATAACACTAAAATCTGTTTCCAAACGGTGTTGTGCAGACTAGATGAGATGCTGTTGTGAAGCCCTAAACCTGGCACATAGTGGCCCCTCAAGAAATGTTACTCTTTTCCTTGTCCTTCTGGGCAAGGAGTACAGCTTTGACTTATTAACGGCTTGTAAGTAAGTTACTTGTTAACCCTCGTGAAAGAAAAAAATGGTATTCCCTTCCTTATTTTACTGTGGTTTTGGGGAAACTCGAAAGACCTGTGTTTTATTTTATACTCTCTATCCATTGAATTTCCTGTCTTTTCAGAGCTGTCCTTCTTTACGCTCTGTTTTTCCCTCCCTCACCCCCAGTACTGCATGGCATGCATTTACTTGAAAATGAAGCACATTTCCATTTTGTTTCGAGAATTTCAGCATATCCCTGCACGTCTCTGGAGACCCATGGGATGGCTCCCAGCCTCGGATTGCAGCTATCACTGTGTAACATCAACCACCATTCAATCCCGGCTCCATGAAGCTGCCTGCTTTTATCGCGTCTGTGCTCCCCGTTGGCGCTGCCCGCCTGGCACTCACCCAGTCCAGTCTGACACTTGCTGCTGAGGATGGGGAGGGGCCCCAGGCAGGCTTCCAGTTCTCTCATGAGCTGGGTGCTGCCTGCAGCCAGCAAACTGTGAAGCCCTGTTCTAAAGGCTTCGGAGAGCCCCAGCATGGTAGAGTGGGGCACCGAGCCACGGGAAGTGTATAAGCAGAGAGCGCTGCGGAAAGTAAATTAGCTCCTGGCATTGAGTCCTGCTGATATAAGCTCTTGATTTTTTTTTTCACCCCTCAAGTACCACTTAAGTCCCTGTGCTTGCTTCCTCAGAAACAATGGAGCCGAATGTTCATTTGTTTGCTTGGAACGGGTTGGGCTCCCCCACTCCAAACCCCCCCAGTTTCCAAAAGCTGGAAGTGCTCAGCTGTCCTCTTTCCAGAAGCCTGCCTCCCTTGGCTTTAGTGTCTTCTGTGTTTAATTGCAAATTATTGATTTGAAGGGAATTAATTTTTAGCTCTTGCCATATTCAGTCGCTCCTGGGTTGGACTCCCCAGCAGGACACCCTCGGGATGCCAGCTGAGGAGGGAGGGGGACCACGGATCATCAGGAGCTGTAGTGGGCGGGAGGCCACACGCCTCCACTCACATGCTGATCAGAGACTAGGGCTGAGACTGTCTAGCCCAACATCTTATTTTACCAGAGAGGAAACTGAGGCCCAGGGATTGTCAAGGCTTTTATAGCCGGTGAGGTGGAGCTCCTGATTCCCAGGTTGGCACTTCTACAAGCAGTCCTTGACATGCTTGGACTCATTTAATCCTCACAAAAACCTAAGAGGTGGGGATCTTGTTCTAATGCAGATTCTGATTCACCAGCTCTGGGGTGATGCCCAAGATTCTGCCTTTTAACAAGCAGCTCCCAGGAGATGCTGACTTCCTGTCCCACATCACACTTGGAGAAGCAAGGGTCTAAACTACAGCACTGGCTCCTAAACTTGTCAGCATGTTGGGATCACCTGAGAGTTAAAAAAATTTCGGATGTTTGGGCCCCTCTCCAGGAATTCTGATTTTGGTGGAGTGCCCTAGATGACAAGATTTAAAAACCTTCCCAGGTGTTTCTTCTGTTTAGTGCATCCGTTTCATTAGGGAATACCTTCCAGCAAGCCCCCTGAGCCTTCCTAAGTTGTATACAAATATGCATTCATTTGCATACAGGTGCCCTCATACATACACATCTGTGCGTGCATTTCAAAACGTCAGAGAGTTTAGAACCAAACGAATAAAATAATAATTACAAGAATATAATATTGTTTTCCTGAGCACCTACTCTGCACCTCACATGCATCACCTCACTTATGCGTCACAAAAACCTACAAGAAGGTGAGGCTCTAATCCCTAGGAAAGGTCAACTGATTCCGGTCCCCATTCTTCAGTCAGGTTTGGCACAGTCATGGCACTTTATTCATGAGGCATCTGAGACTTAAAGACCATCATTCCCGTGTGTCACACGGGGCCGTTGCTGACCTAGGCTGGGTGAGGAGGTGCTGGGTTTACTCTGTGATTCTCAAGGTGGGGCTTCTGGGGAGCAGCCGAGGCAGGAGCTGCAACATCACTGACCAGAGGAAGCAGCTGGGGAAACAGAAAGCAGGAAAGCAGCCAGCCGGTCACGGGCTGCTCTCGTTGATCTGATTCGTGGGTATGAAATTCATAGTCACAAACTCACTTGTGCAAAATGGAACCTTCTTCTCTGTAATTGCGCTGAACTTAGCTCTTAAGCTCTCTCCTGTGTCTTTCGCAAAAACTTAACCCAATTACTTTCAGATAAATACAGGCCCTTCCAGATTTTTTCCTCAGTGTCTTTGGTGTAAATACTCAACTGATACAGCTCCTTCTCCTCCCCTTCTACAAAAGTGGGTTGGGTAAGGAGCGGGTTTGTTGTCTGGGCTTTGCATGAGCGCATGCGCGTGTGTGTGCGTGTGTGGTGCGTCTGCGTTCCTTGGTCCTATTTGTGTCTGCCGCAGTCTTTCTCACCCCTTACAGGTCCCTGCAAGTGTCTCTGCGTCCTTCTGTCATCTGCAAGGTTGTACAAGTCCACCAGCCACTCAGAAGCAAACACGTGCATAGGTAGCAGTTCCCATTTCCGCCCTCCATTATGAGTGCTTTACACATAGGAACTTATTTAGTTCTCATGAAAAATTTAAGAGGTAAGTATTATCGTCATCCCCATTTTACCGATGAAGACACTGAGACACAGAAAGTCACATGGTGGAGCCATGATTCAAAGTATCACTCTGGCTCCAGAACCCACAGTCTTACTGATCTTACTAGTTTGAAATCCCGAGTATCCAGGAGAGCTTCTGCACTGCTAAAGGGATTTGACTAGATGATTTCTTAATACTTTTCAACTCCAACTTGTCTCCTAACTTTGTGTGTACCATTGGCATCCTGGATAAATCTTCCACCATCCGTGGTCTGTCACAGACACTGTACTTCCTCGTTTTTCCCACTGTTGGGGCCATGGATCTCTCATTCCCATGACACATAACTGTCTTGCCCTTATTACATCTTCTATGAGGACAGAATATCGTATTCCCCTTTGTGGATCTCCAGCGCCTGATGTATCGCAGCTGCTCAGCAAGTCTTAAGGGACTTGAATGGCACTAAGTTGAATAGTAGCCCAAAGGCTAAATTTCCTTGATGGAAGGAAAGAGAGAAGGAGGAGAAGTGGGAGAGAGGTGACAGGATACACGGAAGACAATTCCCAGATCACGTTCAGTGTTTTCCTCAAATTTGATTCATATTAACCCTATGATGCGTAGGACTTTGAAGCAGATCACCAACGGAGTGCACTTTAAATTTCTCTATTACAGCAAGGGCTGGAGATCCCAAAGCCAAACTGCCACTTGGTGTCCTGCTCTTTCCCTTTCCATTTCCCAAAACGAGTATAAGGGCCTGTGGACCCAGCAAGTCCTGAGCAACAGAACAATTCATTTTACATGGGGTTCTCTGTCTCCACAGTCCCTCCCTGACACAATTAACACCTCGGGGAGGGGATTTAAAATCAAGTGCTTCTTTTTCAATTACCACTTAGAAAACTGTGTAATAAAACACCATGGCAAGGCTGCTTGCTCTTTTTGAAAGTCTAATTAATTCATTTGCAGAGGTTGCGTCTTGCCTGGCACTGTGTCACTTGCTCATTTAAAAAGGTGCTAAGGCTTGGAATCTGTGGGTTACCACTTGAACAAATCTATTTTCATGCCCCGTTTTTGGAGGCTGACAGAAGAGCGGTAGAGGCTGAGATAGCTGAGGGACAACACAAATGTCCTATGGCCCATCCGGAGAGGCTGCTTTGGCCTCTCAAAGAATCCATCGCCAACCTCACCCTTGACCCTGGGTGGCAGGAGGCCTGGGTCTGGGCCTGGCCTGGCCACTGAATGGTTGCGTGACCTTCAGTAGTCACTACCTTTGGTTTTTTGAGCCTCAGTTTCTCCACCTGTAAAATTTTTCCCCCTAATTTTGATATTCGAAGTCAGATCCATCTCCAGCTATCGTTTTGTTCACCAAATGTACTGTTATCATTAGCTGATTAATCTGAAGCCAGTTGGATTCATTGCATTTCATTTAGGATGCCCCTGCTTGACAAATTTTTGGTGAAAGTATTTCTAGGGAGAAAGATTAAAAGAAGTCAGCCGGTTCACAAAATCCAGCCTCTAACTCCCTCCCTGAAATTGTTTGCGTGTGTTGACAGAATGCTAGCCCACAGCGTGTTATCTAGGTGGGTTTTGCCTGGGGGTTGAATTTCTCTGGCCTGGTCCTCATATTGCAATAAGAAACTAATGTGTATATAAGGGAATTGTTTAATTCCCTATAATATCATCTCATTGAAAAGGTCCCAGCATTACCAGTCAAGTGCTTCTAAATGCTTCTCTTCTATTCGAGGGCACAGGATCTTATGGCCACATTCTGAGACTCATTGAACTGGCTGTCTGAGTACCTGCAGTGGGTGCATGGCACAAGACTCCATGTGTGAAGAAGAGAGACCAGGAGCCCGAGTGAGGCCATCTGAGCTGGAAAGAGTACAGGTGCAAGGCAAGCTTGGAGATGGGCAAGAGGCAGTAAAAGTGAAAGACCACTATGAGCCAAGATAACGATGAGAGCCATCAGGAGTAGGGAGCAAGGAGCTGGAGACAAAGCAAAGGGTGGGACTGAACAATAGAAAGAAGAGAAGTGCAAGAGTATCTACAGTTTCAAGAGGCCAAACAGCTGCCAAACAGGTGAGTTCTGTTTCATGACTTTTACTTGTTCTTTGATCTCTTCTTGCTCTTGGCACACTACCTGTGTCTTCGGACACCTTCCTGACAACATCTCTTTCTATCCATCCTTTGAGAAGAACAACTGATCTGAGGCTTTCAGTGTCTAAATTACATCATAACAGGACTTGAGGCAAAGCTTATGAGGTAATGCCTTATTGGGGAAGGGGAAGTGGGGTGTGCAACAGCAGGGCTGTGAGGGTGAGGGAAATAGAGGTAGGAAAAGAGGGAAAGAAAACAAACCAGTTATGCAGTTGTGTGGCCATCTTTGGACAGGCTATCCTAAATACTGTACCTCAGACCCTTTTGTTAGAGGGAGGATGGGAGAGAAATTTATCTGCCGGATATATTTTCATACTGTCTCTTGTTGGTGAAAGCTCATCCTCCACACTTCAGGGTTTTGTTACTTGGCCCCACTGAGAGACTGCTCAGGAAACGGATCTTATGCCCGATGATACAGCTCTATGTCCTAATCTGGAATTGGTGGGAGGAGCTAGAGTCTCCGTAGGTCTAGGCAGGTTGAAACTGGGCACTGGAGCTTCTGTGGCCCCTGTCATGCAGGCATGATGGAGGCTATGCTAGAGCCCCACACTTACCTAGTGGAGGCTGAGGCAGCCAGCGGTACTGTGTGAAGAGGAAACAGCGACCACAGCTGGGTTTCTCCAATGGGCAAGTGTCAAGGACTAGGGGATAGAAAAGGCTGAGTGAATATGGAAAGGCAGTAAATTAGGTCCCGTGCTCTCATGCAGTGAGGACTGTTGGGACCACAATTGTGGGTTGGCAGGGGGAGGGAAGACTTTGTCTAAAAGAACTGACCTGATCTTAGAGGTGGCCTTAAGGATATCCCAGTATCCCAAATGACAATGTTCAAGGGGCAGTGGAATTCTAGGTATTGACTGGTCTTATTTCGTCATCCATGGCGTCTTTCAGACTCTCGATGGCACTGGCCTGATTCACAGCCAGGAGGTTTGGAATAGATTGGTCCCAGTGAAGCCCATTTCAGTTGAAGCAATATCCAACACGGTCTTTAGCCCTGTCTTGGAGCACATTACAAATAGGTTTGCAACCACCAGGTTGCAACCACCAGGAACCATCCACATTCCATCTGCTATCAGGAATGCTGGGATCCTGGCCGGCTTGGTACTTACTGTCTTAGGAACTGGGTAGGCTGAGCTGATTACTGTCCAGGAGTGAACCAAGTGTTCTGCTAGTCCCCTGACCTAGAGATGGGTAAGGCACCCTCCCAGCACTGCTGCCACCACACAGGAGGGTAAAATGTCGGAATGCTGATATGGTTGGGTTATCCCAGTACTAACGTTGGGCAAGATTATTGGGGAAAGGAGCACTAGTAGGAAGAATGTAAGCTTTACTAGGGCAAATGGTGCTCCCCCTCACTCTCTACCTCTTCTCTTTGGTCATCTTTTGTCGCGGAATCATCTTTGCTCGAAGTTATGAGATGTAGATAGCAGAAATGTGGCCATCTCAGAAAACGTTCAACTGCTCTCCCACTGAAATATGTGGGTCACCCCCTTGCCTCTGGAGAGAATAGGGTCACACAGGAGGCTCTTCTGTAGCCAAGAAGGCCTTGGGGCAGGATGTGGCCAAACTCAGCCTCCCAGGGCTATGGTTCTGTATTGGGTTAAAGCCAAGTCTGCAGTCAAAAGCATTCACTTATTTGGCTGTAGCCTCTGTCCATCTGTCTTTGACCATCTCACAGTGCTGAGAATGATGGCTGTAGCCTCTGTCAGTCTGTCTTTGACCGTCTCACAGTGCTGAGAATGATGGCTGTAGCCTCTGTCAGTCTGTCTTTGACCATCTCACAGTGCTGAGATTGATGGCTGTAGCCTCTGTCAGTCTGTCTTTGACTGTCTCACAGTGCTGGGAATGATGGCTGTAGCCTCTGTCAGTCTGTCTTTGACCGTCTCACAGTGCTGAGATTGATGGCTGTAGCCTCTGTCAGTCTGTCTTTGACTGTCTCACAGTGCTGGGAATGATGGCTGTAGCCTCTGTCCATCTGTCTTTGACTGTCTCACAGTGCTGAGAATGATGGCTGTAGCCTCTGTCCGTCTGTCTTTGACCGTCTCACAGTGCTGAGACTGATGGCTGTAGCCTCTGTCCGTCTGTCTTTGACTGTCTCACAGTGCTGAGATTGATGGCTGTAGTCTCTGTCTGTCTATCTTTGACCGTCTCACAGTGCTGAGATTGATGGCTGTAGTCTCTGTCTGTCTATCTTTGACCGTCTCACAGTGCTGAGATTGATGGCTGTAGCCTCTGTCCGTCTGTCTTTGACCGTCTCACAGTGCTGAGAATGACAACCGACAGGCTGTGGGTCCTGACCAAACACCCTCTTCCCATCACAACAGGACTTATACACAGGTAAGAAAACTATTTTGAATTATTAAACAATGATTTTTTTTTTAAAGATTTTATTTTTTCCTTTTTCTCTCCAAAGCACCCCGGTACCTAGTTGTATATTCTTCGTTGTGGGTCTTTCTAGTTGTGGCATGTGGGACGCTGCCTCAGCGTGGTTTGATGAGCAGTGTCATGTCCGCGCCCAGGATTCGAACCAACGAAACACTGGGCCGCCTGCAGCAGAGCGCGCGAACTTAACCGCTCGGCCACGGGGCCAGCCCCCTTAAACAATGATTTTTAATTCTCTCTAAGTCAATTCATTCTCTTAGCCCCTCAACCATAAAAAAGACATCACTAGGGAAAGTGGACTGCAGAAAATAGACTCCAATTCCCGGCCTTTGTCATTCAAAATAGACTTTTTCATTATAAGAGGTATGCTTTTTGAGAGAAATGAAGGTTTTTGTGTCCAAACAGGTTAACATCCCAAAGGTCTTAGCATAAAATTTGTCTCTAACAGAAAACTTTCAGACGTTTTGGTTTTGGGACTCCTTTACACTCTCAGAAATTACTGAGGACTCAGAAGTTTTTTTGGGAGGGTAGCTTATATATACTAATATTTACTTTATTAGAAATTAAAACTGATAAATTTAAAAAATAAAATTGCAAAAGAAGACAACAAAATATACTTTCTTCTTCTTGAATTTATGCATAACCATAAGGGCAACTTGGCATTTCAAAATAATGTTTATTGGACAATAATGAAATTGCAGACAATGCAGCAGATATAACTGATGATAGCTTGTAAAAGTTCAATAAAAGCCCTGAGAAAAAAGAGTTAATCTCTGAGTTCCCTACGACCTTGGGAAACTCTGGAAAACTCAAGAATACAAAAGCATATATTCCTTTAGCTGACGTCATATGTCGTGTGGTCTCTGGAAGAATCTGGTGTACATTCTTGAGAAAATGAGGGTGAAAAAGGCAAATATCGTCTTTGTATTATTATAAACACAGTTTTCACTTCAGCACTTCGTGGGAGAGCCGCAGGAAGCCCTGGACGTCCCGGGGCCGCACTTTGAGAACTGCTGATTTACACGTAGGCTGAACATACGTCCCAATTTGCCTGCGAAAGTCGGTTTATGCTTGTTGGCCCTGTTACTATAGTTATTACAATCACCCCTCTTCACTCTTAGAAGGTTGGATAAAAATTATATGGACACACTATCTACAAAGAACAGGTATAGGGTATGTTTTTGGCCAGTTTTCCTTTGCAGATCTTAAGGAGGAGATTTTTTTTTAAGAGAAGAGCTGAGTCTAGACTGAGCCCTGATGTGTTTTTCTGGGGATAAAAAGCCAATGGTCTGAGTCTGGGCTGAGTTCCATTGGGATGGGAAGAGATGATAAAAACTGCACATTGATGGAGGTGATGGTTGCGCAACAGTGTTAATGTATTTAGTACCACTGAACTGTAAACTTAAAAATGATTAAAATGGAGAATTTTATGTTATGTGCATTTTACCACAATAAAAAATGCATATAAATTTAGGAGTGTGACTCAAGAAGATGGTCAACCTTATAAAAAGGCCCTGAATCTACCACAGTAAGAGAACAATAGACCATCAATTGCTGAGAAAGGCAGACAGACCTGAAATGGACAGAGGACGAGCAGCAGCATCTCAGTCTCAGTGAGAGGATCCTGTCGGTGTCTAGACATGGGCCGTATCAGCCAAAGGTCTTGCTGGGAGTAATGACATCAGCTGGGTGAAGTGGGTCTGGAGGCTGCCCAAGAAAGACCTGGTGGGATGAAGTCCATCTCCATGGACACTAGACGAGAACAGAGGACAGCCTTTACCAGGTGAGCCCCTCACTCGGAATGCTGTGCACACTCAACTCGAGGAGCTGGCCCTCGAGAGAAGGGGAAGAGCAGACTCTTGAGCTGGCTGACAAAATCTTGAAATGACCGTGGAAACACTATCCAATAGAAATACAATGCGAGGTACACACGGACTTCTATATTTTCTAAAAGTCTCGTTAAATAAAGTAAAGAAAAACCGGTGAAATTAATTTTAATAATATATTTTATTCCAGTATATCTAAAATATTATCATTTCAACATGTAATCTATATTAAATAATGATTAATGAGACATTTTACATTCTTATTTGTGCTGAGGCTTAGAAACCCTGTGTGTATTTTGTACTTCTGCCACATCTCAGTTCAGACTAGCACACTTCAAGAGCTCATTAGCCACGTGTGGCTAGTGACTGATGTATCAGAGAGGGCAGGAGTAGAGTTCAAACCCGAAATAGCCAAACCGAAAAAAAAATCACTGATATGACAGGATTTGCTTGGACGTGATTACATTACAGTTGTAACCAGTGAAATGGCAGTGGAAGTGGTGTGTATTTTTGCTGAGGGCAGAACCATCTCACTGCCTGGGTACTGTGCTGCATACAGCTCTCTGCAGTCACGTGTGTGGTGAGTGTGGAAGCACGTGCCTCCATCGGATTGAGTCCCCGAGTGATGAAGATGAGCAAAGCCACCTGACTACCATGCTGAACAGGTAATAAGAGCAACAAATAGACTGTCTGGGATAGTTTAGCTTATCCTGACTGACACTTGTGATTATACAGTATTTTGACTAATTAAACTTCTAAATATGTTTGTAGCAAAAGTGTCTGTCTTCTATTTTAAATATTTCCAGGATTTCTAGTTTAAGGATACGGGAAATATGCCACTCATTAGTGTCCTGTGAACCTACTTACCTGAGTATATTAATGAAGAGTCATATGAAGGGAGATATTGCACAAATAAATACAATAAATGTAATTGTTAAAGTAAGCTTCAAAAAAGAATTTTATCCATCAAGTGTCTGTTAAGGGATATAGGCAAGCAAACAAAATTTTAATCCTGTAATGGTAATGCTAGTAAATTATTTCTACTTTAAGCATTAATCATAATCTATTAGAGAAAAAAATTCTGGCATTGACGAGTGCTTTTCTCTACAGAATTTGAACATTTTCTGCTTATTTAAAAACGAATGCTTAAATAAATGAAGGTCTCGAATTGTGGACAATCTGTATGGTCCACCCATTCTTAAATAAGTGGAAATAATAAAGCCCAATTTTTGCCGGCTTCCGCAGAATTTCTGGTCTTTCATGGAGCACATGAGCTCATGTATGTTCATTTATAGTGTTTGAAACTATATATAGAAGCTTAATATTGCAAGGACTTGTCATTATGAAACACAATCAGAATTTTTCATAATGAGTACTAAAAACTCTCAATTCCTAAACCTTCCTTCCACAGGTCAAACTTTTAAATTATCTATCTCATTTTCTTTGAAACTCCTTTTTCATGAATACAATTTTTTTTTAAAGATTGGCACCCGAGCTAACATCTCTTTCCAGTCTTCTTCTTCTTCCTTTTTTTCCCTTCTGCTCCCCAAAGCCCCCCAGTACGTAGTTGCATATTCTACTTGTGAGTGCCTCTGGTTGTGGCATGTGGGACGCTGCCTCATAATTGCCTGGCAAGTGGTGCTAGGTCCGTGCTCAGGATGTGAACTGGCGAAACCTTGGTGCACCGAAGTGGAGTGCACAAACTTAACCACTCGGCCACAGGGCGGCCCTTGAATACAATTGTTTTAGGGGACAGAATTACCTTCAATTCTTTCTTAGTATTCAGGTAGATATGAAGAAATTAGTGCATACGTGAAAATTTTACTTTCCCTATATTGAGTATCATTTTCCAGTTGTTTTCGGGAGTGCATTCAATTTATTATTTTTCAAATACTTACCATGTATACAGTATTGTGCTGGTGCCGTGAAGAAATAACGGACGTATAAGATGTATTACCCACCTTGAAGAGACTTATGGTCTTGCTGAGAACACAGGCACAGGGACAGGAAGTGGCCAAATGACTAACATGGTAGCAAAAGAGTTAAGGGACAGAAGGGACAGCAGGAATTGGGGCAGGATGGTGTAGAGAGTGAGCCCTGGCTGGGAGTCTGGGGACTTGAGTCTGAGCCCTCTCCACATGTAATAAGAGTACATTTGCATGAAATAATATACTTCATAGAGTTTTTTCACACATTATCTCATTTAATCCTCACAATAACACTGAGAAGTTGAGATTATTATGATCCTTATGTAATACACGAGGAGACACTGATGTTCCAAATGTTTTGTGGTTACTTACATTAAAATACCTAGTTAAAAGGCAGAAATAGTCCTCAGAGTTTTACCTCCAAGCGTGTATCTCTTTTTATCTCACCATAGTTGCTGTGTGCCCTTAGATAAGTCGCTAGACTTTCCTGGATCTAAGTAGTACAATGTAGGGAAATAAGGGGTTTGGCCTACTTCAGCATTTTCCAATGTGACTTATGGGGATACTTACTGGGTGTGCAGGACATGAATCAGTGACAAATATGTTTAGGAAATGCCAATTTAAACAAAGTTGAACAATTTCTTAGTTAAGAAATTCTTAATTACTTATTAACAATTTTATTAATATATATGAATGTATTTATTTTAGAAATATATTTTAATATTATTTATATATCTTTATTATAATTATTGATTTCTGAATTACAGTAATTTCATAAAAGCTCTCAGAGATTTTAGTACGCTACTGAATGTTATGAATAGCTAAGAAAGATTATAACACACATGCAGAGTTGCTGACCACTTTTTTGTACCACCTATTTTTGTGAGGGTGGGACACAAAAAGCATTTCAAAGGATTGGGGTGTCCTCCCTTTAGGAGATGCTGAACTAAGTTATTTTTAAGGTCTTTGGATATCTCAAATTTGATGATTCTGTGTTTGCTGTTAGAGGAAAAGTCAGAGGGCCTAAGTGATAGAGGAGAGATTCCTAGAAGGAGGGTTGGGTGTGGCCAGGATGGGAGGCCAGAAGAAGGCATTCCAGGCAGGAGAACCAACAGAACCAATGTTGGAGACATCTGTCTACAGAAGAAGGCGCTCACTGATGAGTGAGAGAGCAGTAGGAGCCAGGATCGTTTAGGGTGGGAAAAGAGCATGAGAGACCTTGAATGCTAAGTATGCTGGACATTATGGTAAGTCCCCAACTTCCTTTTGCCAATTGGGTGGCAGTAAAACTTCTTGGGGACTAGATCTCTGCTCAAGGGGTGAAGGGGTGTGCCTTGGCATAAGGATAATCTCAACCCAATTGCTGGTGACGGGTTTAAGAATCAGTGTGTGACCCAGTGTAGGCTGGGGAACTTGTGGTAGATTTATTACTGTTTATAATACTTGCTGCCCTTCTCTGTGGACCCCATTGATTCCCTGGCTCCATTGATGTCAGGCTTGGTCATGAGGCTCTCTTTGACCAATGAAAGTGAGCCCAGATGTTGTTCTGGCAACATCCCAGATAAGGGCTGCTCCTTCACTTTTGATCCCAGAATGAAGATGATAGGAAGCAGAACGGCAGCCAACCCATATCAGATATGTACAGTGAGCAAAAAGTAATCCTTATTGTAAGCCAGAGCAAATGTAGCCTGATAAAGAGATGAAAAGAAGGTTGATGGATGTTTTGGGAAAGTTTCCTTTACCCTTAATAAAAGCCACAAGGAGCAAGTCTCCTACTGGGAGTTATTGAGGGCACATGTAGCCCCTGATGCCGCCACCAGGCAACCTACATCATGAAAGAGACCTGGTTTGGCATGGAACCAGTGCTGGAGAGATGGAAAGAAATTAGATCCTTAATATCCTTAGCCATTGGATCCTACTTCTGAACTCCAGATTTCCTTGTTTAAATCAGTACAAGTTGGGTTTTACTTGTAGTTGAAAGCATCCCAACTGATTCACAAATCTAAACAGCGAGAACTGATCCTGGGGTCACATGCCACTGAAGGATTTTGAGAGGACAGTGACGAGATAAAGGCCATGTCTCATCTGGGTTTGTGAAGACATGTTCAAGATGGATTAGAAGAGAGAAGAAGGAAGCAGGAATGCCAGTTCTAGGAAAATTACAATAATCCACAGAGAGTGTAATGGGAGCCAGGACTAGGGAATGTAATGAACAAGTGGGAGGTGAGAGGCGTTTTGAAGAATTGACAGGACTCAGTGCCTGAAGGAGAAGCAGGTGTCAAATGCTACAAAGGTTGCAGAAGTGTGAGAATGATGATCTTTGATGGAATAGGGAAGAGGGAAGGAGGAGCTAGTTAGTGACAGAGATGCTGGTTTGGTTTGGTGCATAACAAGTTTGAGGTGGAAGCAGGAAAATAATGCAGATAAACTTGTGGGGAGCCAACTGTGTGCCAGACACTAAAGATATTGAGAAGAATAAGACCCAGTCCATTCCCGTGGGACCCCACAGCCCAGAAGGGAGGTAGTGGCAAACAAATGAATTGTGGGTAAGAACTGCAAAGTTTAGAGGTAGAACAGAGGCAGAAGATCCAAGGAGATATTTACCAGTGCTCTTAGAGAGGTCAGAGGGGAGCTTGTGAGAAGTCAGAACTGTCAAAATAGTTGTAGGCATCGTTTCAAAGAGGTGATAGATAAAGCCATACAGAGGATGAAACTTCAAGGGCAACAAGACGCAGAGGGAGCGGCACAGCACAAAAGTGAAGGCAGATTTGGGTTGGTGACCTGTTTCTGCACTTACTGGCTATATGAACCCGGCTAGTTATTTGGCCACATGAAGCTTTGGTTTACTTCTCTAGAAAGGGGAATGATAAGAGTGGCTACCTCCTTGCTTGGTTGTGAAAATTAAATGACATAACTCATGTGAAGTACTTTGCACTGTATCTAGAACTATATCTGGAATGTTGTCTTTATTATCTTCATTACCATCATTACTATTAGGAGTATTTATTGCTGCATGACAACCTGCCCCAACACAACCATTCATTTACTTACCAACCTGCAGTTTGTCCGGGAGTTGGTTGCCTCCCCTCTGTTCCATTCGCTGTCAGCTGGAATGCCTGAAACGGGGCTGGAGGATCTGTTTCCAAGACGACACGCTTTCCTGTCTGGCAAGTTGATGTGGGATTTGGATGGGTGCTCAGCTAGGGGCCTTGGTTCTTCTCTATGTGGGTGCTTCCTGGAGGCTGTTTGGTTTTCCTCACAGCAGGGAGACAGGAAGAGGAAGCTGTCAAATTCTTAAGGCTAAGACCCAGCGTTGTTTCTGCCATAGTCTGTTGGCCAAGCAGTCACGAGCCCACCCAGATCCCAGGGGAGAGGACATAGACCCCACCTCTCGGTAAGGAGGATTTGTGGCTGTCTTTCATCTACCGTATAATAGAATCAAAAGGACCATTTAGGGAGGCCTGCTATTGGGAAGCAGAGTTGAAGATAAATTCCTTTGAAAAAAGTGTTTGACACTTTAAAAAGCAAAGCTTTTATAACATTCATTTGAAAGGAACTCTGCTACAACATTCTATTAATAAAGCTCAAATTTAATCAAAAGTTGAAATGGATAACTACTATCTATTAAGTTTAACAAAGGAGATGAGAGGTCTGAAGGAAAGCTTCAAACTACAGACCAGAGAACGCTAGATCTGGAAGGACCTGAGGGACGCTCTAACGCAGGCTTCGTGCATGTGTGGGTTGCAGAACACACTCGGGGAGAAAGACGTGTTAGAGACCCTGCGGCCGGAGCATGGGCATTGTTTTCAGTTGGGCATTGATGAAGACTCGGACTTGGAGTCACAGGCCTAAGCATAACGGTCATTCTCAGGCCAGCCTCTCATGCTTGTTTTGGAGTGAGGCGGGATAAGTGAGAAGTATTTCCTCAAATGGAGACATCAACTGCAGCTTAATTCACCAAAACATCTTAGCCTAAAAGGTCACTCTACTTCTGTTCCTCACCAAATACTCCTTTGTCAGGGGTCTGGTGGATTAATCTATTTCAAAATGGCTTGTGGATCTGATGTAGAGCCACACTTTTTAAGCCAGTTTGTCAAATTCCCAGATTTTGCAGCCAGGTGATACGTAATTCTGTCTTTGCTAGGATCTGGCTTCCTAGCCCAGTGGAGAAATAAAGTTGGATTTTTGGTGGACTGTTATCTAGAGAGCACTGACCAGGCGGTGGGTGGACCAAGGTTCTGGTCGAAGGCTTAGCCCCTGACCCGCTCCGTGCCTTGGGTGTAGTTGCTGTACCCCTGAAACTCCATGCCCTCATCAGCAAGGCAAACAGTCTCCTATAGAGGGTTCTATAAATGTGCTTGAAGGTTCTTCCCAGTTCTTTGGGCCAAGGATCGTGTGATCGAGGTTGCTGGGAGAAGGTGAAGAATCACAACGGATCCTGCTTTCTGAAAGACCTACTAGTCGCAAGGGAAGCACATTTATTGAAACACAAGCTGCCAAGGGTTCCTGGATTTCCAAAAAGCTTTTCTGAGGACTAGATGAGAAAGGAGTTCCTTGGTTTTAACTGTGCTGCGATAATGTCTACCACATCAACCTTCATCTCATGAAAGGCATCCAGGCATCTCCTCGGGCAGTTCAGGGCCTCTGTTTGTTATTTTTCAAATAAGGTTGTGCTGCTGACTCATGCTCGCCTGTGCCCTGCTGTGACCCCTCGATATTCAGGGCCCTAATCACGCTCCTCATTATTATTAATAATCAGTGCCAATGAAATTATACTGCACTCTGACTTGTTATCAAGTCCTGCAAGTATGCAAATAGATTAATCAAGTAGCTCCCATGCTTAAGCCCTTGAATGGAACTTTAAGTACGGTGCAAGCATTTGCCCTGGCTCTCTGTTGTCTCCTCCAATCAAGCCTGAGGTGTGTTTTCTTCTTAACTTTTAATTGCATGACCTCTGAGAACCTAATTTCCAGAAAACCCATTTATTATTTTAATGCTCATTTGGCATTATTATTTTCCCAAAGCAATCTTTTTGTCTCTGAATCTCTTAGGAGAGTTGAGAAGCAAGCCAAGAAAAGCTTCATTTTCTCCTCCTGGCCCTCAAAGGAAGCAGAAATGAAACATTAAAAATCTTAGTTTCTAGCTGGGGATGGGGGGAGGGAGCAAGAAAGGAAGGGGCCTGGTGGTGGTGGTGGGGTGGTTTGGAAAGCACTTGCATTGGTCCCAGATGGAAAGCAATCCAGCAAATTGCCTTTAAACAGCAGTGTCCCTGCAAATAGGGCACTCTAGCTGTTTCGTGTCGCTTGAAAGCATCTTGGTGATATTTTTATAGATTTTAGGATACGTTCTGAAGCATGCGTCAGGAGCAGCCCCTCTGAGTCCTGGCAGTATGAACGTTGTTATGCTCGCAGTCTGAGTGGTCCTCACTTCAAAGGCAGGCGTTGATCTGATCTTTCATCTTCTCAGCTGTTGCTTACCAGCTTCCTTCAGATACCGTTTGAACTAAAAACCCCACATTTCCTGGTTTGAGTGTGCAATTCCCCTGACACTTCTAATCTTCTCACTTGGAAGCTACTAAACTGTGATTGAATGATGCCATTAACAAGAAGGAGGTAAATACATTTAAACACGCAGTCTTAGACTTTACTCGAATAATAACTGGCTTCTGTCTTCAGGACTCTTGTTTGTTTACCGAAATGGGGCTTGAGGAAGGGAGGAAGAAAGAATGAATGAATGAATATCATAAACAGGCAGTTGAATTTTGTGGTATTAAAAGGCTTCTCACACTACTCTAAGTAGAACGACAAGAAGAGGAAAGAAAAGTACATATTCCACCAACTGGAGATGGTGAGCTGGATATTCCACAAGGTAACAACTTAGGTTTTTGGTCAACCTTGTTTTTGGCTACTTTCTATTGAGAACCATTTGCTTAAGCCAGGCCAACTTGTTCACTGATTCCTGAACATTACTTATTTTGTCCCACTACTGAAAGTTATTTGTACCATGTGGCTATTTAAATTTGAATATAAATTAATTCAACTGAAAATTTAGTTCCTCATTTCGAGTACTCAATGTGGGCTAGTGGCTACTGGGTTGGACAGACATAGAACATTTCCATCATCTCAGAGAGTCCTGTGGCTGGGGCTGCTCCAGAGACCTAAAAAGCGCTCCTTTTTCTTCCCTAATTATGATTTAACAGATTAATCATAATCTTTAGTTCATGACACGTTCTCCTCATTGATCCGTGCGTGGCCCAATATTTGTTTATTTACTTATTTGTTTCAATTCTGTAATAAATATCTATGAAACCACAACTTAAAATGAATGCCAGGGCCTTGAAAATAACTGCATGTAATCACGTGTCCCTCTCCACGTACCGTCCTGCCGTCTGTCCCGTCTGAGATCGCCCTCACGGTGCCCATGTCATTCATGCCCTGGCGTTCCTTTTCGTGTATTTCGTGTGTTTCCTTTACATGTAGTCATAACATTTTGATATGTGTGTATATATATGCATGTGTATATATATGTGTGTGTGTAATTTTTGTTGGTTTTTAACTTTATAAAAAAGTGTTAAATGTAATTTTGGAGGACTTTTAAAAGTTAGCAGACTGTCGCTGCACGTTGTAGTAGCTTGTTTTTCCTGACATGCAACGTGCTGTTCATTGTGTGAATACACCAGTTTTTCTGTTTATTCTCCTGTTGAAGTGTTTTTGGATTACTTGAGGCTTTTGCTATTGTGAAGAGAGCTACTATGAGCATCCTTACACATATTTCCTGTTGTAAACATGCAGGAGTTTCCTTTGGGTTTGTACTAAAGAGCACAATCATGGGCATGACATATATGAATGCTTGACATCAGGACATGACAAACTGCTTTCCAAAGTGGTTTTGCTGTTTTACTCCCACGAGCAATTTAAGGAGATCCTGCGGGTTTGCATCCTTCATAGAACTTGGTATTATTATTTTTAGCCAATTAAATGAGTGTAAAATGGTATCTCGTTGTGGCCTTGATTCGCATTTCCTTGATTGCTAATGGTATTGAACATATCTTCAAGTGTTTGTTGGATACCCGGGATTCCTATTCTCAAATGCCTATTCATGTCTTTGTCCATTTTATACTGGATTGTTTGTACTTTTCTTACTGATTTGTAGGAATTCTTTGCATGGTCTTGATACAAATCCTTTGTCCGTTGTGTGCATTGTAATATCTTCTTCTAGTTTTCAACTCGTCATTTCACTCTCCTTATGACATTTTTAGATAAACAAAACTTCTTAATTTTAATATAGTCAAATTTGTCAGTCTTTTCCTTTATAGTCCTTGTTTTGATGTTTTATCTAGAAATTTTTCTTTCACTTTAACATTTGAAAGGTATTCCTCTTTATGTTTTTGCTAAGAGTTTTAAAGTTCTGTTTTTGCATTTATGTTCTTGCTTCACCTTGATTGGTATTCAGCCAGAAAGTGAGATAGGGTTCCATTTATTTCATTTTCCATGTCGATAACCCTTTTTTTCTAGCTCTATTTATTGCACAATCCTTAGTTTTTTTCACTGATCATACATTCCACCTTTTTCATAATCCAAATTTCCATATATTCATAGATCCATTTATAATCTTTCTAGTCTATTTCATTAATCAATTTGTCTATCTCTGTACCAATACATACTGTTTTAATTACTATAGCTTCATAATAATTCCTGATATCTAATTAGTGCCTGTGCCTACTCCTTATACTTCTTATTTAGAAGTGTCCTGGCTATTTGTGGCCTTCTACTTTTTATTTTATATTTAAGAATATTATCAAATTCTAAAAAAAACCCCCAAACCCCGTTGACGTTTTAATGGGAATTGCATTGAATGTATCGTTCAGTTTGGGAATGATCATTTTCATAGTAAGTCTTCCTATCTAAGAACGCGTTCTTTCTCTTCATTTATTTGAGTTTTCTGTAATATCTTGCATATATTTTGTTAGTGTTATTCCTTGATTCTTGATATTTTCCAAAGTGTCATAAATACTACATTCTCTATATTTATATTTTCTAGTTGTTTGCTTCTATTGTCTAGAAATACAACTAACTTTTGAATATATATGCAAATATCTATAAACACATACATAAATATGTATTTACCAGACAATTTTAAGCTTTTCTGGTCCTTTAAATAAATTTTCTTAAGTTATTTTGGATTTTCTTTGTAAATGATCACATAATCTGTAAATAACGACAATTTTAGGTCCTCCTTTCCCATTCTTATGACTCTAATTTGTTCTTTGTGTCTTATTACATTGGCTAAGGTCACCTATTTAATACTGCATAGCAATGAGTTAAAATTGCTCCTGATTTTTAAGAAAATAATTCTGGTGTTTCCAAATTGAGGATGATGTTTGCTCCATGATGTTACAAAAAATAAGTTTCTTTATCAGCTTAAAGAAGTTTTCTTCTATTTCTAATTTACTAAGAGTTTTTATTTTGTGTTGATGTTGAATTTCAACTAATGCTTTTCCAGCATGTATCATGTGATGATATGATTTTTCTTTTTTAATTGCTAATGTGGTGAATTACATTTCAGGATTTTCTATTATTGAAACTATCCTTCTTTGATGAGATAATCCCGACTTGGTTGTGCTGTATAATCTTTTAGATATACTGTTGAATTCAGTATGCAAATATATTGCTTAGGATTTTTGCACCCGAGTGAAATAGGCCCGTAATATTCCTTTCATAGAATGTATTAATCTGATTTTGGAACGAGAGTTATGCTGTCGTCGTAGAATCATAGGAGAAACGTTCTTCTTTATTATTCTTTTACTGTTAGAACAAGTTTGTGTACAATTGGGATAATCAACTCCTTGAAAGTTTTGTAGAAACTTCCTATAAAATCAACTGGGCCTACTACTTTTATTGAGGGGAATTTTTAGCTGACTTCTTCAATAAATGTAGAATTTTCAAATTTTTTATTTTTTTCTTAGGTCAATTCTGGTAAGATGGATTTTTCTACATATTTGTCCATTTTATGTAAGTTTCAAAATGTTGGCACATCGTGATTTATAGCATTTTTACTATATATGTGGTTATGTCCTCTTTTGCAATTGATAACATTACTTATTTATATTCTCTCTTTTATTCTCTTGAAAAGTTTTCCTAAAGATTTGTCTAGATTTTAGTTTCAAAGGATCAACTTTTGGCTTTGTTGACTATCTTTGAGTTTTTTGTTATTGATGTCTGTTTTATTCATTTCTACTCTTACTTTCATTATCACTTTATACTTTGAGTTTATTCTGTTGTTCCTTTATATAACTTCTGAAGATAGACACTTAGGTCATTAATTTTGAGGCTTTCTTTGTTTCCAGTGAAGTTATGTAAGGTTATACAGTTCTCTTGAAGCATCACTTTTGATGAATTCCTTTCTTGTTGTAGCCTAATCATATCCAACCCCCTTCAAGGGTCAGGTCAAATTTTACTTCCTTTATGAAGCTTTATTTCCCTGCCTATGCTAGTCCACAGCCATAGGTTTAGTTTTATAATTCTATATTATAATTAGATAGAATAAGCACAGGTTTTGAAGTTACATGGACTCAGGCTAAATCCTATTTCTGCCACTTACTAGCTGTTTCACTTTAATCATAACAATATATGTCATTTTTTGTCTTAAAAATGGACAAGACAAAGCTAACTCTTCAGGTTTTTGTGAAATTTAAATGTGAGTTAACCTATATGAAAGTATCTGGTGTCAGTTCCTGGCATATAGTATATCAATCTTTCCTTCCTTCCTCCCTCCTTCCCCCCTGCCCCCCCCCCCCGCCCCCTTTCCTTCCTACCCACCTTCCTTCCTTCCAAGGAATAAGATTCCATGGTTAGTTTTTCCTCTGATAGACATTGAAGATAATTTGTACATAAAAGCTGCAAAATGTAAAGGAAGCTGACTTGGTTAGTTTTCTTCTCTCTTGGTCTTTACTTTTCTCTTGTGGATATCGCCCATGCCACTTTCTCCCTGATGAAGAAAATGAGAGCAGAGTAGCAGCTGAGTAGTTCTATTTTCCCCCTGTGGTTAGTGTTATAGATTCTTTGGTTGTGACCATGAGACTTTATTTGGCTACATATTAACCTGCTGGACCAACTCATCAAGTTGCTGGACCTGGACTCCTGCCGCTTTAGCTCATTTACCTAAGAAAACTTTCCTGTTGAAGGGTCACATTCACCAATTTAGCTTTATTTTAACCTCAAAGTTGTTGATTTCATCTGTTAGAACTACCTCTTTCCATACTGTCTTATCTAAGTCAGTGAGGAGAAATTGTCCTGGCCTTATTGCAGTCACTCCTTAATATTCTCACATCTCTCTAAGAGCTGCCACTGAGGGGGACAATCCTTAACCTCCCACAGTGGTGGAATGATTATCTCACGAATTGTGGGATGTCAGCAAATGTGGGCTACATGCTTCCTAGTTCTAAATGGAGAGATTTCTTTGATCCTGCTTGTTCTTTAACCATATACCCTTTCATGAGGTTCCAACACCGGACCCTCACTCCCGGTACAAATAGTATTACGATAGACAACTAGAATTAAATATAGGTTCTTTCAGTGGAGAGTAACAAAATTAGTAATTTAGCAAGGAACAGGCAAGATATTCCCATCAGTATCCACAGCTACTCCTGCATCCCATTGTTTCCCTGGGAGGAGTATATAGCAATGTCAGTTAGTCAATTAAGAGCCCTTAGCACAGCATGGATTGAAATGACACATGTTCCTCTAAAGAAGTGGGTATTTATACTATGTCAGAAATATCTTCCACAAATTCTGGTGGCATTTCTTTACAGTGAAAACAAACACAGCTCTTGATGCAAAATATCAACATCCAGGAATCTTCCACTTAGTCCTTAAAATCCTAACATTCTAGCTGTGAAGTCTTAAGATGTGCTAATAACAATTTGCTTTTGTTCAACAGACACATCAGCATGTGAACCTGAAATGAGTCTTGGCCATCTGTCAGTTCCCAGGCAAGCCCAGATTTGCTCAGAGAGTCCGGGGATGAGCTATTGTACTCTACCCTCGACATGTGCTTCAGGACAAGTTGCAAAGTCACTTCTGTAAGGGTGGGGCTGGGGTGGAGCTTATAAATGGGGCAGCAACGAAAATATCCCTATATAATAACTACACAAATCAGAGCACGAGATCCTGCACAAATAATCAAGCAGCTACTAAATTAGATAATGAACTAGTCAGTGTCCTGGCGAGTGTAGGGTAGCATGGCCCAGCCTGAACACACCCACCTTCAGTCCTGGGACCTTTAGAAAACATCTTTGCCTTTCTTTCTTTCGACTAATTCCAAATGATGCAAGTTTGGGTCCTGAATTTTCAGGGTTTGCTCTGTCATCCCTTACGCCAAGGATTCCTGCCCAGGAAGAGTTACCGGGCTGAATGGATCCTCCTCATTGTTAGCATTGTTACCTCGCCACCATTTTAACCCAACTCCACCTTTTCCCTGTTATTCCTTCAGTTCAGAGGATGCTGGCTGCATCCTGCAGTTATTAAGGAGTGTCTGAGATCTGGTGCGGAAAGACAGAAGGCTGGGTGATCTTAGCATTCCCTTTTACTCCTTCAATTTTCCAATAACCCTGTAACTAACTTCTTAGAATAAATTATGTCTATTTGAAATACTTTGCTTGGCTTCTATTTTCCTGACTGCACCCTGACGGATTACATATCTTCTACAAACCCCTTCAAATTTCTGACTATAGACAGTCCCTGACTTATGATGGCTCAGCAAATGATTTTTCGCATTTACAACGGTGTGAAAGTGATAGGCATTCAGTAGAAACCGTACTTCGAATTTTGAGTTTTGATCTTTTCCTGGGCTGGCGATATGCGGTACTAATCTCTCTCATGATCCTGGGCAGCTGCAGTTAGCCACAGCTCCCAGTCAGCCCCGCAATCATGAAGGTGAACCACTGGTACGCTTACAACCATTCTGTCCCCACAACCATTCTGTTTGTCACAGTACAGTCTTCAATACATTACATGAGATATTCACACTTTATTATAAAATAGCCTTTGTGTTGGATGATTTTGCCCAACTGTAGGCTAATGTGAGTGTTCTGAGCACATTTAAGTTAGGTTGGGCAAAGCTATGATGTTCGGTATGTTAGATGTATTAAATGCATTTTTTTTGAAGAAGAAGATTGGCCCTGAGCTAAGATCTGCCACAAATCCTCCTCTTTTTGCTGAGGAAGACTGGTCCTGAGCTAACATCCCTGCCCATCCCATCTTCTTCCACTTTATACGTGAGATGCCTGTCACAGCATGGCTTGACAAGCCATCTGTAGGTCTGCACCTGGGATCTGAACTGGCAAACCCCGGGCCGCCAAAGCAGAACGTGCCAACTTAACCACTGCGCCACTGGGCTGGCCACCTAAAATTAATTTTTTTAAATAAAAAAATCTTTTCCTTTTCTACTAATTAAAAAAGTAATACATTTATCATAGAAAATCCAAAACCAGTGATAAGTTAAACGAAGAAAAATAAAACATCCACAATCTCAACACTCAGAATTCCTTCACGTGTTTCTTTCCAGACCATTTCCCCACGTGCATATAAATATACACACACACTTTTACTCGTCACACAGTGGTTTCTTACTCTACATAAAATTGTGTAATTCTGTTGGTTTCACTTGCAATACATAACCAATATTTTTCTATGAAAAAAATATTCACATTATTTTTAAAATACTAAAGACTGGATTTTGTTTTATCAACTTGCAATTGTTCACATTTTTCTGTTTTTACTATTATAAACAATATTGTGGTTAATATCCTTATAAGAAAATCCTTTGTATACACTCTTAACAATTTCCTTAGGAAAAATTCCTGAAAATTGAATGCTGGTTATAGGATACATTGTGCGTTTAAGGTTTAACATACAGTCTTGCTAAATTGTCATTTATATATAGGGCTAAATTGTCCTACAGAAAGTTGAACCAGATTTACATTTGTATGAGAAGAGCCAGTTGCCTGCACCCTTGTCAGTTTTTTAAAGAAAAAGAAATTAGCCAGTCTACCGGACAACAGTGTACAGTTTTATTTAGAATTTATTAGTTACAAAGGGGTTGAAGGTTTGTGATAATTTTATCATTTATATTTCCTTTTTGTGAACCACTCTCTCATGTTTTCTGACTATTTTTAAATTAGGTTCTTATCTTTTTCTCTCTTACTCGTAGAAGTATTTTGTGCTTTGACATTAATCCTACAGCTATCATGTATATTAAAAACATATCTCTAGTACTTTATGCTCTATTTTGCTTTATTTTGTCATTCAGAAATTTCACTTTTTTCCTAGCTTTGTTGAGGTGTAATTGACACATAACAGTGTGTAAATTTAAGGTGTACAAGGTGATGATTGCATATGCTTATATATTGTGACATGATTACCACGATAAGCTTAGTTAACACATCTGTCACCTCACGTAGGTACCCCTGTTTTGTGTGTGTGGTGAAAACATTTAAGATCTACCTTCCACTTTTTGAATAACCCAGGTTTTCCTAACTGATTTGAAATAGCGCGTCTAAACTTTGATGAAACATGGCAAGTTGAACACGCATGTTTATCTCTGCTTTCTCCTGAAAGCCCAATTGAAATGGCAATAAAAACATACAAAGGCTTAAAGCCATCGTACAAAGAAATCGGGAGAGGAGATTACAGGAGATGAGGGGTGTTAACCAGAGCTCACAATTGACGCATGCGCACAGAGCTTCCAATTAGCATTTCTAAAAAAGTCAGGTTCGTTGAAGTATAACTTACAGACAATAAAACATACCTTTTTAAGTATACAGTTCTATGCATTATGAAAATACACTCATGTAACTACTGTTACAGTCAAGATACAAGAGCAGTTCCATTAAGCCCCAGAATTACTTTGTGACTCTGTGTAATAACCTCCCAGTCCTGGCACCCACTGATCTGTTTTCTCTGTACAGTTTTGCCTTTCCTAATTGTCATAGAAATGTAATTAGATAGTAAGCATATTTCTGATCTAGCTTCTCTAAGATTCATCCATGTTGTTGGGTATATCATTATCAGTTCCTACACTTTTATTGCAGACTAGAATTTCAGTGTTTGGTTGCATTAGAGTTATTTTTATCTATTCACCAGTTGAAGAATATTTGGGTTGTTTCCCATTTTCTTTCAATCTATTCCTTGTCTTTTCATTTTCTTTCTTTCTTTTTTTTTTTTGGTGAGGAAGATTGGCCCTGAGCTATAATCTGTGCCAATCTTCCTCTGTTTTATGTGGGATGCCACCACAGGATCTTGACGAGTGGTGGTAGGTCCGCGCCAGGATCCGAACCCACAAACCCCGGACTGCTGAAGCAGAGTGTGTGGACTCAACAATTATGCCACCAGATGGGCCCTGTCTTTTCATTTTCTTAATAGTGCCTTTCAAAGAGCAAAAGTTTTTAATTTCTATGAAGTCCAATTTATCAGTGTTTAATTTTTGGATCATGCTTTTGGTGTCATAACTAAGACAGCTTTACTTAACTCAAAATCACAAAGATTTTCTCGTACATTTTATTCTGGAAGTTTTATTTTTAAAGTTAATATCTATGTATGATGTAGGGCATGAGTTAAGTTTCATTTTTTTGGATATAGATTTCCAATTGTTCCTGCATCATTTGTTGAAAAGACTATCATTTCTACATTGGCTTGTTTTTGCAACTTTGTCGAAAATGGACTATATACATGTGTAGGGGGCACTATTTCAGGACTCTATTTTATTTATTTACATGTCTGTTTTTTCACTAATTACACACTGTGTCAATTTCTGTAGCTTTATAGTAAGCTTGAAATCAAGTTATGTGAAGCCTCTAACTTTACTGTTTTTTTTCAAAATTGTTTTGACTATCTTAGCTCCTTTGTCTTTCCATATAAATTTCAGAATTAGCTTGTCAATGTCTGCAAAAAAAGTCCTGCTGGGATTTTGACTGAGATTGCATCAGTCTACAGATCAATTTGGAGACCTGACATCTTAATAATATTGAGTCTTCTAATCCATGAACAATGATATATCTCTCTATGAAGTTAGCTCTTTGATTTGTTGCATGGGTTCAAGAGTAAACGTGTTGTTAATGCTGTTTGGATCTTCCGTATCCTCACTGAGTTCAATCTACTTGGCTATTTCTTGCTGGTAGAGCAATGTGGAAGTCTCCAGCGACAGTTATGGATTTGTCTATTTTTTCCTTTTAGTTTTATCCGTTTTTGTTTTATGACGCTCTATTTTAGGTGCATACACAATGATAATCTTATGTGTTGCTGGTGAAGTTACCCCTTTATCTTTATGTAATGCTTTTATTCAAGGTAATATTCCTTGTTATGAAGTCTATTTTGTCTGATATTATTATAGCCATGCTAGAACTTTTTAAATTAGAATTTTCATGATGTAACTTTTTCCTTCCTTTTAATGTCTGTTTATTTAAAGTGTGTATTCTGTAGAAAGCATATAGCTGAATCTTGTTTTTGTAAAAAAAATCCAATTTGATAATCTCTGTGTTTTAATGGGTCCGCTTAGACCATTCACATTTAAAGTAATTATTTATATGTTTGAATTAAAATCTAGCATCTTGCTAATTTTTTTCTTGTAGATAGTCAATTTTCTTTAGAGCAGTTAAAAATAAGTAACTGTCCTTTAGGGTAAATAGTATTTGTGCCTGAAAATAGGTATTCTCTGATTCTACCAGGGCAGTAACGTGGGGGCTGTGTCAATCTAAACAGTGACTGAGCTCGTTTTGTATTTTGTTGTTGTTGTCAGTGTCAGGGCATCAAGGCCTCCAATTTTTTCAGTATTACCTTATGTTTAGCGTGACAGCTTGTTTGGGGTTTTTTTTTCAATGTTTTGGCTGCCCCCTCAGCTATAAGCCTCCTTTATGTGCCTGCGTCTCAGGGAAAATCTCTCACCTTTTCTTTCTTCTTGCCAGGTGTATTAGTTTCCGAGGACTCCTATAAGAAAATATCGCATGGCTTAAAACTACAAAAATTTATTCTCTCACAGTTCCAAAGGCTACAAGTGTGAAATCAGTCAGTGTGTTGGCAGAGGTGCTTCGTTCTGAGGGCCCCGGGCGAGAAGCTGTCCCTGCCTCTCTCCTCCTTCCTGATGGTTTGCTGGCAGTCCTTGGTGTGTCTTGGCTTTTAGATGCGTTCCTCTAATCCCTGCCTCCATTTTCACGTGGTGTTCTCCCTGTGTCTCTGTGTCCATATTTCCCTCTTCTTATAAGGACACCAGTCTTATCAGATTAAGTTTCCACCATGCTCTAGTGTGACCTAATCTTAACTAATACTAATACATAATAACTGCTACTAATATAATACCAGTACAATATAGTACTATATTAGTATATGGTGCCATATAATATACACTGTAATATAATGGTATAATACTAATACTAATTACTATTATATCTTAACATAATAACTTGCTACATTTGCAATGACTCTATTTCCAAACAAGATCACGTTCTGAGGCACTAGGGGGTTAGGTTTCAACATATCTTTTGGGGGATACTATTCAATCCATATACCAGGGGTATACTGCTATTGCTAATTATTTGCTGTGTGCTGGCCTGGTTTGGTGTGGCAATTGATGCTTTTCTGTTTTTCTGGACCGGCCTCTGTCTTAGAGAGGCCCTGTGTTCCTGAGTCTTGGAAATGGAGCTTTCTCGGCGATCGCTGCCCTTCTCCAGGTCTAGGAGATCTCTTTTGGAGCCCAGGATAGCTCCTGCCCCATCCCGGGATACAGGGTTTTTTCTTCTGCTTTTCTTTCAGTGAGGTGGGCTTTCAACCAGTGCTAGGACGGTAACAGGTTTTGCTGACCTGTCTCCAGTGACTTAAGGCCTTTGTTCCTTGGAGAGAAGTGCCTGGGAGGGGCTTTGTGCCTTTTCTGCAGTGGCACGCACTACCCTGCTCGTGTTCTCCATCACTGCGGGAGGCTTTCCCCAATCTCCCACCCTGCCTCCAGTCTTTCCCACATAGGCCTGAGGAGGTCCATGGAGAAGAATGTGGGACTGAGTGTAGACTCCTCTGTCATCTGTAGCATCCAGGGGTTCCAGTCTTTCTTGCTCAGAGTCTCTTGCTCTAGTCTCTAGTCCTCAGCCTTTAGCATTTCATTAAAAATTTTCGTGAACTCTTCTGGTCCACTTGCATGGTGGTGCTCGTTTCCCCGCCATGCTCTGGCACAGATGAACCTAGTCCTCATGTCCCACGTCTCCTCAGAAGTGCTAACATTTCCTTTGGTTTCAGGCTTGTTGGTTGCTATGTGACCGTAGCACTCTGAGGGCTTTAAGAAAAGTTGCAATTTTTGAGGATTATCCTGCTTTTTTCTTGTTTTAGGGCTTTACAGGCCACACTTTCAAATAAGAACACAGGCCAAGTTTCAACAAACATATGAAAAAAGTCTTTAACATGAAAAAGAGATATCAATGAGCCAGCAGAAAAAAAGGAACTCAGAGGAAGCCAAGATAATGAAGGAAGCAGAAGAAAACCTCAAAACAAAATAAAAGCAATCTCCTTAAAAAGAGAAGATAACAGGGAGGATCCAAGATGGTCCCGTGAGTAGTCCTCTTTGTCTCTCCCCCTTCGAGTCTACAATTATTTGGACACTCATTGCTTAACAAAGGATATCCAGATAGCATCTCAGGACGTCTGAGAGACCCACGCGACTATACATCGGAAGGCAGACGGACTTCCCTCCGGGAGGATGTGGAGATAGGTGAATACTCTCCGACCCCGACCGAACAGCCTAGTACCTGCAAGCAGCTTTCTTCCAACGGACACCCCCAGAGGATCAACACACACCTAGGGCAGGAGCGAGCACACACCAGAGAAGCGACGGTGGAAACAGGTGACCAGAACCCTGCCTAAACCCCCCGCAATTACTCCTAAATGCAGAGGGAAACTCTAGAGTTACACACCTGGGCCCGCGGGGAGAGTCTCGCCCCGCCATTGATGGGGAGATCCCACCTAGTGTTCACGGCGCCTGGAGGGTCCCAGAGAGAATCACAGAGGGTACAGCAGACCCCCAGCTGCCACTGCCTGCACAGTGGGGAAAGGGATTGCTGGAGATCTCAGAGAGGACTGGGGCTGGGTAAAGCTCCAGAGGCCAGCTCCGCGGCCCGGAGGGGAAGCTCCAGAGTTCTGCCTGGGCAGCAGACAAAACTCTCTGTCTGCCATTAGCAGAGGGGCCACGCCCAGCATTCACAACTCCGGGAAAGTCCTGGAGAGAATCCCAGAGGGAGGGGCAACCCCCAGCTGCTGTTGCCCGCCCCATGGGCCTAGGGATTGCCGGAGATTTCGGAGAGGACTGGGGCTGGGTGAAGCTCCAGAGGCCGGCTCCGCGCCCCGGAGGGGAAGCTCCGGAGTTCTGCCTGGGCATCAGACAAAACTCTCTGTCTGCCATTAGCAGAGGGGCTACGGCCAGCATCCACAACACTGGGAGGGTCCCGGACAGGAGAATATCAGGCAGGGCAGCAGCTGACCACCTACCACTGAAATCAGGATCTCTGGCTATCCCCCAGACAGGGCAAAGGGCTCCCCGAGTTCCTGGGGAACAGGACTGGGGCTGGGTGGAGTTCCAGCGACCCAGCTCCGTAGCCTAGGGGGAAACCCTACAGGCTCACAGCAGCCTCAGGGAAAGCCTCTGCACAGCACTAGTAGAGAGCACCCATCCGGGAGCCACAAGGCTGGAAGACCCCGGGACAAAAGTAGCATAGCTAGGTGAGCTAACCACAGACTGTAGAAGATGCCAATAGCTCTGCTGTGACCCATAGTGGACAAGTGAGATTTTGTGGGTGCCGACAGTGACGGAGCGGCAAATATAAGTGATCCTACCCCTGGCCGCTGGAAAAGCCCATAACACCGTTGCAGACCCCAAGGAGGGAGCACATCTAGGTGGGCTGCAACAGTAGGCACCAGCAGCCTGAAGCCCCTCCGTGACAGCCCCCATGGCAGAAGAGGGAATCCAAAGGACCACTGTGACTACGAGGAGGGGCCCAGGCCCAGTTAGCAACTGCGGATAGGGTTCCTGGTTGGTGCAGTATAAACAGCTGCTCCCCCACCACACCAGCAGAAACAAGTGGAAGGAGCAACTAAACTCTATCTCTATGCGGAGGCACAAATCTACAACATCAAGCAATATGAAAAAAATACATTAAATCTCCAGAACAGAAGGAAAATAACAAATACACAGAAAACAATCCCAAAGAAAATGAGATATATAACCTAAATGACGATGACTTCAAAACAGCCATCATTAAAATACTCAATGAGTTAAGAGAGAATTCAGATAGACAACTCAACGAGTTCAGGAGCTATGTCACAAAAGAGTTTTTATACGATAAAGAAGAACCAAACAAATACTGGAAATAAAGAACACAATAGAGGAGATTAAGAAAAATCTAGATGCACTGAACAGTAGGGCCGATAATATGGAGGAAAGAATTAGCAATTTGGAAGATGGGAATATAGAAATGCTGCAGGCAGAGGAGGAGAGAGAAGTAAGACTAAAAAGAAATGAAGAAACTCTCCAAGAATTATCAGACACAATTAGGAGATGCAATGTAAGGATTATAGGTATACCAGAGGGAGAAGAGAAGGAGAAAGGGGCAGAAAGCCTATTCAAAGAAATAATGGCTGAGAACTTCCCAAGTCTGGTGAGAGAGATGGATCTTCAGGTGACAGAAGCCAATAGATCTCCAAACTTTATCAATGCAAGAAGACCAACCCCACGGCATATAGTAGTGAAGCTAGCAAAAGTCAACGACAAGGAGAAAATACTAAGGACAGCCAGGCAAAAGAAACTAACCTACAAAGGAACCCCCATCAGGCTATCAGCAGATTTCTCAGCAGAAACTTTACAGGCTAGAAGAGAGTGGAATGATATATTCAAAAATCTGAAGGACAAAAACCTACAGCCGAGAATTCTCTACCCAGCGAAAATATCCTTCAAATATGATGGAGAAATAAAAACTTTCCCAGATAAACAAAAATTAAGGGAGTTCATTGCCACAAAACCTCCTCTTCAGGAAATCCTCAGGAAAACCCTCATTCCTGAAAAATCCAAAAAAGGAAAGGGGCTACAAAACCAAGAGCAGAGGAGATAAGTAGAAGGACAACAACAGAGAGTAGCAGCTCTCCATCAGAACAGATTAAACCATGGGACGAAAAACAAAGGAAATTGAAGAAAACCGGAAAACAAGATATAAAATGGTAGTGGTAGGCCCCCACATCTCAATAATCACTCTAAATGTAAATGGATTGAACTCCCCAATCAAAAGACACAGAGTGGCAGGATGGATCAAAGAACAAGACCCAACAATATGCTGCCTCCAGGAAACACACCTCAGCCCCAAAGACAAACACAGACTTAGAGTGAAGGGATGGAGAACAATACTCCAAGCTAATAATGAACAAAAGAAAGCAGGTGTCGCTATACTAATATCAGACAAGGTAGACTTCAAAGCAAAACAGATAAAGAAAGACAAAGAGGGACAGTATATAATGATAAAAGGGACTCTCCACCAAGAAGACATAACACTTATAAATATATATGCACCTAACACAGGAGCATCAAAATTTGTAAAGCAACTCTTAATAGAACTAAAAGAAGACGTCAACAGCAATACAATAATAGTAGGGGACCTCAACACACCATTAACACCAATGGACAGAACATCCAGACAGAAAATCAACAAGGAAATAATAGAATTAAATGAAAAATTAGACCAGATGGACTTAATAGATATATATAGAACACTTCATCCAAAAACAGCAGGTTACACATTCTTCTCAAGTGCACATGGAACATTCTCAAGGATTGACCATATTTTGGGAAACAAAGCAAACATCAATAAATACAAGAGAGTTGAAATAATATCAAGCATCTTTTCTGATCATAATGCTATGAAACTAGAACTCAACTACAAGAAAAAAGCAGAGAAAGGTGCAAAAATGTGGAGACTAAACAACACGCTTCTGAACGAACAATGGATTATTGAAGAAATTAAAGAAGAAATCAAATATTATCTGGAGACAAATGAAAATGAGAACATGACATACCAAATCATCTGGGATGCAGCAAAAGCAGTCCTAAGAGGGAAATTCATCCCAATACAGGCTCACCTCACTAAACAAGAAAAAGCTCACATAAGCAACCTCAAACGAGACCTAACAGAACTAGAAAAAGAAGAACAAACAAAGCCCAGAGTCAGTAGAAGGAGGGAAATAATAAAAATAAGAGCAGAAATAAACGATATTGAAACAAAAAAGACAATAGAAAGGATCAATGAAACAAAGAGTTGGTTCTTCGAAAAAATTAACAAAATCGACAAACATTTAGCCAGACTCACCAAGAAAAGAAGAGAGAAATCGCAAATAAATCAAATTAGGAATGAGAGAGGAGAAATCACAACAGATACTGAAGAAATACAAAGGATCATAAGAGAATACTATGAAAAACTATATGCCAACAAATTGAACAACCTGGAAGAAATGGACAACTTCCTAGACTCCTACAACCTCCCCTAACTGAATCAGGAAGAAATGGAGAATCTGAATAGGCCAATCACAAGTAAGGAAATAGAAACGGTAATCAAAAACCTCCCCAAAAATAAGAGTCCAGGACCAGACGGCTTCTCTGGAGAATTCTACCAAACATTCAAAGAAGACTTAATACCTATTCTTCTCAAACTATTCCAGAAAATTGAGAAAGATAGAGTACTCCCTAACACATTCTATGAAGCCAACATCACTCTGATCCCCAAACCTGACAAGGACAACACAAAGAAGGAGAACTACAGGCCGATATCGCTGATGAACATAGATGCAAAAATCCTCAACAAAATTCTGGCAAACTGAATACAGCAATACATCAAAAAGATTATACACCATGATCAAGTGGGATTTATACCAGGGACACAGGGATGGTTCAACATCCGCAAGTCAATCAACGTGATACACTACATCAACAAAATGAAAAACAAAAACCACATGATCATCTCAATAGATGCAGAGAAAGCATTCGACAAGATCCAACACCCATTTATGATAAAGACCCTCAGTAAAATGGGTATAGAAGGAAAGTACCTCAACATAATAAAGGCCATATATGACAGACCCACAGCCAACATCACACTCGATGGACAAAAACTGAAAGCCATGCCTCTGAGGACAGGAACAAGACAAGGGTGCCCACTTTCACCACTCCTATTCAACATAGTACTGGAGGTGTTGGCCAGAGCAATTCGGCAGGAAAAAGAAATAAAAGGAATCCAAATTGGTAACGAAGAAGTAAAACTCTCGCTGTTTGCAGATGACATGATCTTATATATAGAAAACCCCAAAGAATCCATAGAAAAACTATTAGAAATAATCAACAACTACAGCAAAGTAGCAGGGTATAAAATCAACATATATAAATCAGTAGCATTTCTATACACTAACAATGAACTAACAGAAAAAGAACTCAAGAACTCAATCCCATTCACAATCACAACGAAAAGAATAAAATACCTTGGGATAAACTTAACCAAGGAAGTGAAGGATCTGTACAATGAAAACTATACAAGACTTTCTTGAAAGAAATTGATGACGACATAAAGAGATGGAAAGACATTCCATGCACATGGATTGGAAGAATAAGCATAGTTAAAATGTCCATACTACCTAAAGCAATCAACAGATTCAATGCTATCCCAATCAGAATCCCAAGAACATTCTTCACAGAAATTGAACAAAGAATACTAAAATTCATATGGGGCAACAAAACACCCTGAATTTCTAAAGCAATCCTGAGCAAGAAAAACAAAGCCGGTGGAATCACAATCTCCGATTCCAAAACATACTACAAAGCTACAGTGATCAAAACAGCGTGGTACTGGTACAAAAACAGGTCCACAGATCAATGGAACAGAATTGAAAGCCCAGAGATAAACCCACACATCTATGGACAGCTAATCTTCGACAAAGAAGCTGAGGGCCTACAATGGAGGAAAGAAAGTCTTTTCAACAAATGGTGCTGGGAAAACTGGACAGCCACATGCAAAAGATTGAAAATTGACCATTCTTTTTCACCACACACCAAAATAAACTCAAAATGGATCAAAGACCTAAAGATTAGGCCTGAAACAATACGTCTTCTGGAAGAGAATATAGGCAGTACACTCTTTGACATCAGTTTCAAAAGAATCTTTTCGGACACTGTAACTCCTCAGTTGAGGGAAACAATAGAAAGAATAAACAAATGGGACTTCATCAGACTAAAGAGCTTCTTTAAGGCAAGGGAAAACAGGATTGAAACAAAAAAACAGCTCACTAATTGGGAAAAAATATTTACAAGCCACTTATCCGACAAAGGGTTAATCTCCATAATATACAAAGAACTCACACGGCTTAACAACAAAAAAACAAACAACCCGATCAAAAAATGGGCAGAGGACATGAACAGACATTTCTCAAAAGAAGATATGAATATGGCCAATAGACACATGAAAAGATGTTCATCATCGCTAATCATCAGGGAAATGCAAATCAAAACTACACTAAAATATCACCTTACACCCGTTAGATTGGCAAAAACATCCAAAACCAAGAGCGACAAATGTTGGAGAGGTTGTGGAGAAAAAGGAACCCTCATACACTGTTGGTGGGAATGCAAACTGATACAGCCACTATGGAAAACAGTATGGAGATTTCTCAAAAAGTTAAAAATAGAAATACCCTATGACCCAGCCATCCCATTACTGGCTATCTATCCTGAGAACCTGAAATCAGAAATTCCAAGAGTCCCTTGCACCCCTATGTTCATCGCAGCATTATTTACAATAGCCAAGACGTGGAACCAGCCTACATGCCCAGAAACTGATGATTGGATAAAGAAGATATGGTATATATACACAATGGAATACTACTCAGCCATAAAAAAAGACAAAATTGGCCCATTCGCAGCAACGTGGATGGACCTCGAGGGTATTATGTTAAGCGAAATAAGCCAGTCAGAGAAAGACGAACTCTATATGACTCCACTCATAGGTGGAAGTTAATATATTGACAAGGAGATCTGATCGGTGGTTACCAGGGAAAAGGGGGGGTGGGGGGAGGGCACAGAGGGGGAAGTGGTGTACCCACAACATGACTAACAAAAATGTACAACTGAAATCTCACAAGGTTGTAATCTATCATAACATTAATAAAAAAAAAGATAACATACCCACAAAATGGAAATGTAATGTGTGTGTGTGTGTGTGTAGTAAATATATGTTTGTACATATACTTGTTATGTGTACAGATATGTGTACATATATATACAAAACATTTAAAGACAAAACATAACTCTTGATCATAAACATATCATATTAAAATACGATAGTAAAAATAAATCGTGATAGTAGAAAAGTAGGAAGGTAACACTGGGGAAATCTCTTAGAAAGACATCAAAAAGGCAGAATATGGAAAATAGGAGAGGATATTGGATGATCAGCACCCAGTGCCCAACATGTGACTACAAGAGGTTCCAGGAAGAGAGAATAAAGAAAATGTAAGAAGGAAATCATTAAGGAAATAGAACAAGAAAATTTCTCAAAACTGAGAACATAAATTCCCACTTTGAAAGTTTACATCAAATGCCAGCAAACGAAATGAAAAAGAGCCACACCAAAATACACAACTATGAAATTTGAAAACACTATGGATAAAAAGAAGAATGTAAAAGCTTCCATTGAGGGGGAAACAAAGGCAGGTCCCATATGAAAGATCAGGAATCAGAACTGATTTGGGTGTCTCCATAAAAACACTGGAAACTAGAAGCAATGCCCTCAAATGTCAGAGGTAAAATTAATTGTGACCTGGAATTTCGTACTCATCCAAACTGTCATTTAATTGTGAGAGTAGAATAAGGACATTTCCAGAAGAAGCGAGTTTTTCAACATGCACATCCCTTGCACTTTCTCTCAGGAAGCCACCTGAGGATGTGTTCTACCAACATGAAGGTGGTATATTAAAAAGAAAAAAAAGCAGGAAAGAAAAGCAAGATTCAGGAAAGAAGAAACTCGACACATGGGGCAGAGGAAAAGTCTTGAGATTATGGTGAAGAGATTTAGCTAGATGTCATCAGAGAAGCATATCTAGAGAGCGGTTTGTCTGGATAGAAGCAGGAAGATGGAAAACATCAAGATATTTCCAAGAAAAACAAAATAAAACTAGTAGGTTTGATTGATGTGTTTGATTATATCAAGAGGACATTCACGGTCAGAGTGGAGATTTTGGGGACTTAATTTGTGATAGGCACATGGAAGACAAAGCAAATAAGAAAATGGGACAAGAATTAACTCCAAGAAGGGGTGGGGCATTGTTACAAGAAGGAAAATGTGATCATGGCCAACTACATGACTTGGTGAATAATATTTATATTATTATAACGTAACAGTAAACATTGATCTAATAGAATATTGTTAAATTACCATAAGGTGAGAATAGGAAATTATTGTATATAAGAGAGAAAATCCTCATCTTTCAGACTTGGAAGTCTATATTAGACAGGGTCTAAAATTGAAAAATCAAGAAATAGCAATGTAAGCTTTTCACTTAGAAGGTTAGATAGTAAAAACAACACCTAAATTAATGGAAAGTGGCTGCCTCTGGGGTGTGGGAATTGGATGTGTGTGCAAGGGCGAGACACTGGGTTTCATCTGAAGCTTTGAGGTATTATTTGATGTTTTAAATTATATATACGACTGAAAATTGAATTTAAAGATTAAATTTTTTTCGTGTATTAAGTTCTTCTAAAACATCTTTTACGAGCTCTGAGGATGAGAAGCCTAGATTTGAACCCAGTTGCACGCTGACCAGCTGTGTGACTGGGAGTGGTTGTTACTTGATCTGACCGCTCTGCTTTCTTCTCCTAGGGTGGGGATTAAAATAGTGCCTGCCTCACAGCATTGTTCTGTATGAAATAAAAGTAGTTAAAGGCATATAAGCACCTAACAGTGCGTGGAACGAAGAAGTAAACTAATAAATGCTGGCTATGATTATCTCCTCCCAGCAGTAGTGTCAGGACATTCTACTGAGTACAGCTCTACATTGGATTTAATACACATTGGGCAAATTCGCTCTCATTACTCTTCATCTCCTTCTTTTTTCTTTTGCTAAATTTCATGACTTTTTTTCTTCTAAATCAATTTAAGAATCATTTTATCTTCCTGACAGGAAATGCATTTTAGCCCTGAACTTACTCCAGTCTTTTGTCCAAGAGCAAAGATTACGGCTTTCTTTATCAAAGTCCACCCCTTGCTGTTCAGTTGGTTCCTGGGCGTTGTGAGAGTGTCTGCACAGCTTCATCTCTCTCTCTCTCTCCCTCTTGTTCTTGCCTTCGGATATCTTCCTCTGTCTTCGCTCTGGGTCTGGTTCTATTTTATACACATTTGTGGATGAGATCTTCTTTCTTTACATGTTCTTTATATCTCTTTGTATATAAGAACAATATATAAGATTTTTGCCATTTTATTTTTTAACCTGTCACTTTTCTGAACTTTTAATATTTCAGTTGATACTCTTGTGTTTTCCTATTTTACAATCATAGTACCTGCAAGTTACATTTTCTCCCCCTTTCCAACATATAAGGGATTAATTTATTTTCTTTCCTTTTCTTGTTTGCTTTCTGTTTTTATTTTATGATATACATTTATATTATATGAAAGTTGAATTTTCATCTTATTTATTGTTACTTTGATCTCATTTTGTGCTTTCCCATTGTCTCCTTTGTTTTCTGTCTTTTGGTTTATGGTATGTTTTCTTTGTTTTTATTCTCCCAAAGTTTTAATTAGGTATATGTCCCAATTTTATTCAAATAATAACAATAGTATAAATAACTCTAATTACTATTATCGTAATAGTCATTTATTAAAAACTTGCATGCACCTGGCAATGTTTTTGGCACTTCACGTGCTTTTCAATAAAACTAATACTACTGGTAACAACATCAACAATAAGGATAATAATTGCTAACAATATTAAACATTTTCTATGTGCTAGACATATTTTAAACACTTTACGTGCGTTAACTCATTTAAATCTGACAATATTCTGGAATAGCTGTATTATTATCCTGGCGAAATTCTGTGAAGCGTGTACAATTATCTCCATTTTACAAATGAGAAAATAAGATTCTCGGGTATGACCCAAACACCTATAGCTCATACTTATGTTTAAGAATTTCAGAAACATTTTTCTGCTTTTACCTTTTTTCTGAATCCTCTTGTTGCTGCAGCTTCTTCCTCCTCGTCCCCCTCCTCCATACTTGTCATCTGTGGTGGCTTTCCTCACGCTCCTTCCCCTCTTGCAGGCAGTTCCACTCTGCGTTCTTCCTCTTTGTCCTTCTTCAGAGGCCTGCAGCACCACATCTATTAGGAAGGAAGAGAAGAAGAGAAAAGGAAAGACAAGCTTAGAGAACCTTCTTCAGACAGTGATTTC
This sequence comes from Equus asinus, assembly GCF_041296235.1. NCBI lineage: Eukaryota > Metazoa > Chordata > Mammalia > Perissodactyla > Equidae > Equus > Equus asinus. Next base: position 66,199,308 of record NC_091792.1, on the reverse strand, counting down.
AGGTCACCCGATAACAGTCTTCTTCCTTATTCCAAGATCAGTCTCCTTACTCTTGCAAGGGCCCTCGCGTGTCAGCAGGGAGACGGCACACACTCCATATCCAGGGTGTTCTGGTTCCTAGAGAGGGTGGGTCGTCCTGGGTTCAGGTGCCTGAGAGCAGCCACAGATGGCACACACCATTACTCATACCCTAAGGCAGCATAGCCTGTCCCCCATTGTTTGAGGATATAACAAAGCACTTGGATCAAGCCAGTGACAAAGGCATTCTCTCTGAGCACTAATTAGCTTCTGAGTAATTTCTAATCTAACTCCAATTTCGACCATACGTATATACAGATGCCGTTTACTTTTCACTTCTTGTCTTCTTTTTTCTATCATTCTTAGATCCTCTTACCATCCTCCCACCCCCCAAATTCCTACATCCTTTTAATTCTATTCATCAATTTCCTTCCACAAGATGTTTGAACATTTAACTCAAGACTTGAAGGCTGACTCCTCTTGGAATCCTACATATCCTCTCACGTAACTGTGTGGGGCTCTCAGGCACGATCACTAAAGTAAGTTTAAGTTGAACTCAGAAAGTCTCTCTTTCCAGAATGACAATGTACAGCTATTGATGCAACTACGGCAAGTGTTGCAACAGCCTACTGACTCTGTTACATTAGTATTATTTTGTGTATTATTATTTTCTTTTTTAAATGGTTTGCCAAAGTTACCCATAAAAAGACTATTTTGTTATTTTGAGTACCTTTTCATCAATCAAAGCATGCCCTAGGTTCTGAGAGACCTTTTCCCTCATTTGTCCTTATTCTTTTCATATCAGAGCCCTCCTTGGGTCATGGATTTCTTTAGATCACTGTCCTGTCTTTTTGTTTGACATCAGCTATGATTGTACCATCACAACTTTACTCCGGGAACTTGTGGTTCTTTTTCTCTGTCCATAGGTTGACACCTTTTTCCCTTCTTTTTCTTTTTTCTTCCATTTTTGAAAATCTGTTTCTCAAATTCTTAATGCCTTCCATTCTCTTCCTAATTGACAGGAATTCCAAGAAAACATTGGAATTCTCCTGTAGACTCTCCTTGCTTCCACATCCATGGCCAGTTTGTCTTAATTAAGGCCAATGTGGTCATTAACTCTTCCAGGAGCCTGCATGGCAGCATGGAAAGTGATGGCTTTGGAAATAGGTAAGCCAAGGTTAAAATCTTGGCTTCACTTCTTACTAGGGGTGTGGCTTTGAGAACTTGCCTAGCCTACCTAAGCCTCAGTCTCCTGATATTTAAAAATGGAGAGAATAGGGTGGTGCAGTGGTTAAGTGTGCATGTTCTGCTTCAGGTGGCCCGGGGTTCATCGGTTCAGATCCCAGGTGCAGACATGGCACCACTTGGCAAGCCATGCTGTGACAGGCGTCCCACATATAAAAGTAGAGGAAGATGAGCATGGATGTTAACTCAGGGCCAGTCTTCCTCGGCAAAAAGAGGAGGATTGGCAGCAGTTAGCTCAGGGCTAATCTTCCTCAAGAAAAAATAATGGAGAGAATAACACCTACCTTGTGATATTATTGTGAGCATTAGAGGTCATTGTGTAAATTACCTGACATGTGATAGGTAGACAATAAATGAAAATTACTTTTATTTTGAGTCAAATATGGGATTCAGATTCCAGTTCTTTCACTTTCTAGAACTTTTTAAAAGGAAGTGTGCGTAACCACTTTTTTTTGGTGAGGAAGATTGGCCCTGAGCTAACATCTGTGCCAATGTTCCACTATTTTGCTTGTGGGACACCACCACAGCATGGCTTGATGAGTGGTGTGTAGGTCTGTGCCCAGGATCCAAACCCATGAACCCCAGGCCACTGAAATGGAGTATGGGAACCCAACCACTATGCAGACTGGCCTGGGCCCTAATTTACCACTTTTTGAGCCTCAATTTCCTTGTCTGTAAAATGGGGACAGAGATCTCTGTCTTGTAAGATTCCTAGGAAGACAACAGCATCTGGCAGGATATAAGACATTTGCATATGCTCTCAGCAAATATTCTTTCTCTTCTACCTTCTGGACAAAGACATAGTCTGCTAGACCTGTCTGAACTTTACCTGATGTGTTGCGTTTTTGCAGAATGAAACTTCCAACAGGTGTTAACACTAGTTTGAAGACCTCATTGTAGCTCAAGAGAGTGCTCTCTTTGATATCTTGGGAAAGCAGCCTCCATTTTCTTCTTCTGATCAACAGAAGTATGTTTTTAAAAAATATTACTTTTTATTCTCCCTCTTTACAAGTGTGTACCTTTTTTAATCTTACAGTACCATCTGAATGAAAAGAAAGAAAGAACTGAGAGAGAGAGGAACCACAACTTACTGAAGGCGGTATATTCAGATAGTATGTAAAACAAGAGTTATAGGATATCCCATTGAAATCAAGGAACATTGCATTTTGATAAACTCATTTTTCACAGTCAATAAAGAAAAATTTTTATCCTTACTCATTTTTTCGAGGGTTTGGAAAATGCTAAATAAAGGGAACCAATAAGTTGGGAAAAATATTACTCTCACTAGAATATAAACAGATTCTTTGCTTCTCACAGGACTCAGAAAGAGAAATGCTCTTAAAATGCAGACTACTTCCCACCCTTTGTAATCCAGAAGGAATACCTCCATCACTCATGAACCGGAGGGTGTGGGCTTTGAAATCTGACAAGCCTTGATTTCAGTCCAAGCTCTATCACTTCCCATTGGCAATGCGTTTAACCTCTGCTAGCCTCAGTTTCCTTAGATGTTAAACAAATGGGCAGTCTGGTTCTTCCCTCATTTAGTTTTTAGTAGGAACAAATAACATCATTGATGTATGCTACAGCAATTAGCACAATGCCTTGTATAGAATAGATAATAAATGTTAGCGCCCCTTCTCTTATTCCTGTAGGTCTATTCAATAGTGTGAACTTGATAATCATAGATAATCAATACAGGTAAATAATGAGACCTGTTGGAAGAATGTTTCAGTAGAATTAATCTCATTTTCACTAGTACAAATCAATTTGAGGAAGCATCTGGTCTTGAGAGAAGCAGAAATGATTGAATTGTTTTAATACATGGTATAACTTGATTTTAATTTTGATGAGCAAAATTAAGATCCCATCTGTCTTATGATGATTAATTATATTATCGCTGACAAAAATAAATGCTACCATTTGTTGACTTAGTATGAACCAGGTGCTTGCCCCTTAAGGAAAGTAATATATATCTTACAGGTGAGGAAACTGAAGCTCAGAGTCGAGAGGAAATTTCCTCAAGGTTACACAACTAACAAGTAGAAGAGCCAGGATTTCAACCTGGGTCCTCCATCCTCCTTTTCCATGTTTGATGTTTGCTTGTACCTTATGATGACAGAGACAAACCATTGCTACAAACATGCACATTATTCAGTTCACGACGTAACTGAATCCATGATAGAATTTTTAAAAATTCTTATTTTCATATATTCTCTGGAAAAAACATCAATAATCTAGAGGTTTGAGTATTTCATTCTTGTTCAGTTTTGGTGTCTAACTTTATTTTATTGAGTTTATTTAGATAAGTGACTGGAATGTTCTACCATTGGATATAAGACATCGTCTTACTAGCAAATGAGGGCAGCCCCCGGCTGAGGTGTCAATACTACACATTTACCAACAAATCAGGGAAGTAAGAGATATATATCTTTTTCTTTAGCGTTTTGACCCTTTCAGAGGGAAGTGCACTAATATTCAATATGTAGATATAATGTGACAAGACTTATAGGTAGGGGCATAAAATGCATTCTCTCATTTAAGGCTCATGACAACGGGTGAGACGAACATTATTATCTCCATTTTATAGTTGATAAATGGAGGCTTTGAGAGGTTCAGTACCTTATGTAAAGTAGGAAATACAGGCAGGTTTTGAGCCCTGGAAAATGCCCTTGCATTGAGGAGCTCATTCCATGACGATGCTGGTAAATGAAGTGTTAGAGCTCTTTGCCCTAATTTTCCACTTACTTTGACAAGGCAAGCATTCATCACTTTTCCCAGTGGTGCCTTGGCTCATCCCAGGGTCAGGCTGTCTTTCAACAAAGTAATGTACGATTTGAGAAGCATACATGACTGGAACATCTTCCACAGAACCCTCCTCAGGCAGCAAGCTCGGAGAGGTGGAGGATAGGAGAGGAGAAGGTGGATGGGAAAAATGGAAAATGATGTGACGTTGTGGAAATTTAGATTTGGAAATGATTTTTAATCAAGTTCAGCCAGGAGAGCCTCTCTCCAGGTGTAACTGAGATGTAATCAATAACCGACTTTCCCAGCTCTCTTGTCTCCCGTGTGATTTTATTGAACACAGGTTTAATTGACCTGAAAAAGAAACTCACTTGTTTGGAAAGTGTGTGCACTGCCAGCAAAATAAACTTCCTCAGTTCTTGCCGTCTGTGGGGTTTTGTGGACTGTTTTACATGGTCATTTGTGAGTAGAAAGCTGTCAGGTCACCAGACTGTCAATGCTTGGGAAACAACATTCTATGAGGCCACTTTGATAATGAGAGAAACTATAAAATATAGTAAGAATTTCCTTTCATTGGGTTTGCTCATTTGTGAAATTGAATTGGATTGGTTACTGTGGAAGGACTTCATGGCATCCATGCTCAAGAAGGGGAAAGTGGCACAAAGGGACCAGATTTACACAGAAAACTTTACCATAAAGAAAAAATTTCTCTCTCTTGGCATATATAATCCTAACCCTACCTTAAGAGAGTGGATTAGATGTGATTGTTCAAGGAAAAATCCCATTTCTCTGTAGAATACAACCATGTACTTTGTCTCTATGTGCCTCAGTTTCCTCTTCAGTAAAATAAAAATAAGTCCTACCCTGTCAGAATGGTGCAAAGACTTCTGGATCTAAGCAACGCAAGAAAATTTAGGCTATCTTTTCCCATTGATCAAATTCTTCTCCTTCACACTTAACAATATCTTGGTGGCCTGAAAACTCTTTCATGAGCCTCCCGTGTCTTATGAGTGCAATGAGAGGGTTGAGCTAGGTTATCTCCAAAGTCCTTCCCAACTGTAATGCCAAATAACCTCCCTTTGTACTTCCACCAATATCCTAGAAGCAAGGCAGCCTTGTGTTTAAAAAATATTCCAGGCTCAGAGAGCTGCTTCAGAAGGCAGCTATGGCACGGGAGAGGGACCTTGAGTTAACAGGCCTGCATTTAAGTTTCACTTTGGCCACATCCTTGCCGTGTGGACTTTGGCAAGGCATTTCACATCTCTAAATTTGAATTTCTTCATTTGTAAAATGAGGATAATAACCTACCATACAGAAAGATTGGTAGAATTTTATTAGATTGTGTATGTGGCAGTACCTTTTACACCATAAATCCTGTAATCATTTAAAGATTCTGATTGTTATCTAGTATAGTACATTCACTTATTTTTTTCACCAACAAAGAGCTTTTAAAATCCAGATTTAAAAGATAAACGTAGTTTTTATTTTGATCAAAGTTATGTATACTCCTAGTTTAAAGGGTCAACTACCTCTACAGAGCTTACCACATAACACATAGTTCTGTGCCCCCTCGCCCACTATCACTGGTGTCCTGTTCCCAAGAGGCAATCACTGTCAAGTCTAAGTTTTGTTTTTGTTTTGTAAAGTATTTACCTCCATGTATCTAGATAATCTGCATGGTGTCATTTCTTGATTTTTCAGTGTTAGGCAATATATTGACTTACCAGTTATAGAAGATGCAAATTTAGCCAATTTTCATCTTTAACACTCCACTGTTAGCAAATACATGCACAGTATTCATATTTCCATTCTTTCAATATAAACGTATCATAATATAATTTTGGTTGTATCTGTCATCCATGCTTAAACTAATGTGAGTACACAAATACTGTTCACAGCTGAGCCACATAGAGTACTATCATTTCTTTTCTTTCCTTGCCCAAGTGTTTGTTTTTCCTAGATTTAATAATTGTTTTGTTTATCTATTACATTTTCTATGGTTTTATCACTCAGCTCAAAATTCCCTCTCAGTGTGTCTCGATGCATTAAGTATTTTCAACAATTTTATCTTTTTGGAGCCATCACTGAGGGAGCCTTCTGATCTTCCAGTCTAGACCTGTGGGCTGTGGAGCCTGCTGCCTGCTGCCATCCCAGGGTTACTCTGTGTCACTGTTCTGGGGATTTCTTTGATCTCTCTCATATTGAATTCCCTGCTGCTTGGCCCTATGTCTGCATCTTTATAAGCTTGTTCCCACGTCTCCAGTAGCTTCCTGTGAACGTGAGAATTTTGAGAACTTACGTGTCTGAAAACATACTTAGTCTACACTTATACTAACAACGGTTTGTCCAGGTTTGGAATTTAAGTTGGAAATAATTGTTCCTTACATTCTTAATGACATCACTCTAGTATTCCTGTTAAAATGTCCAGGGCTGTTCTGATCCTTTGTATATGCCTGATTCGTCTGTTGAGAAGCTTCTAAGATCTTCTTTTTCCTTCAGCGTTCTGATATTTGTGGTGATGTACCCGGGCCTTTTTTCATTTGTTGTGTTTGCTGGGTGTTAGACTAGGTGGTCCTTATCTTCTCCTCCAGTTCTGAGATTTAGTGACCTCTTCTTCTTGACTGTTTTTAATTGAATACTTTAATGTTCCTCTTCTGCAATACTACAGACACACTTCTATAACAGCTCTTACCACAGTTTTATAGTCAGTTGTGTACATTCGTAGCATACAGCATAACATGTTCCATTATGGAAACATAACTGATTTTTGTCATATAAATGAAAACAAAATGTCTTGTGATCTTCTGGTAACAGGGACATAGAAACATAGTATGCAATATGGATATGAAAAATTAATCAACAGCTAGATTTGTTTTGGTTTTCTGAAAATATACCTCTACTTCAGAGATTTTATAGTTTGCTATAAATTTTGTAACTTTTTGTAATGAATGATTTAGTTATCAACCTGAACAAATTCTAGATTGCTATCTGCCAACCACTTGAAACTTGAAAGAAATAAAAATAGTTTGCGGTTCTTGAGGTTTTTAAAGACCTTTAAACAACCATTGTTGGTTATAATCAGCATGTTTATAATCAAGAAAAAGGAAGTCTTCTGGAGACCAGCCCTCCTTTAAGCTTTCTGGGGCCCGAGACAAGAATATAAATGGCGGCCCACATACATGTGTGTAAATATTTAAAATTTATAACTCAAGGGGGAGAAAGGGCAGAGCAAATGGCGGGGTGAGCTGACCCGGGATTCTCTCCCCTCCAAAATACAACAAAGGATTGGAAAAACTGAATTTCAGAGAATAAATCTAATGCCAACACGTTAGAGACCTACAATACCAAGAAGGCAGAGATCATAAACCTTACTTACACCCTCGGAGGCGCTGGAACGGTAGGAGAGAACATCGCTCCCTCCCCTAGAGTCTGCGATCGCTGCGGCGCGGGTCGGGAAGGAGCGGGGGAGGGGCCGCGTGACCGGGGGATCATCCAGGACTCCTGCCGCTGATTCAGTGGAAACCTGCTGACGGGGGGAAAGCTTCCGTCCATGGGGACCACATAAACCCAGGGCCTCGGGAGACCAGAGAACAGAACTGATCTGAATCCAGATCGACGTACGAGAATAGCAGCCCCTCCCTCACGGCAAAGACACTGGGTGCCGCCATCTTGCCCGAAGGCAGAGAGCTCATAACACGCGGCTCTCGACCCCCATCTAGTGGCGACAGGCTGTAACTGCAACTGAATTCTACCACCATGCGAAAAAACCGCTCCTCTACCATCCAGCAATTTATAAAAGTCCCAGACCAGAAGGAAAACAATAAAAACACAGAATTAAGTCCTGAGGACTTGGAATTAGGTAAACTAAGTGATAATGAATTCAGAGCAGCTATAATCAAAAAACTCAATGAGGTAGAGAGAAAGATAGAGAAACAAGCCGAGTTCTGGAGTTACTTCACAAAAGAGATTGAAATCATAAAGAAGAATCAAACAGAATTACTTGAGATGAAAAACACAATGGACCAGATAAAACAGAATACAGATTCCCTGAATGCCTGTGTAGACACCATAGAAGAGAAAATTAACATAATTGAAGATAGACAGGCTGAATGGCTCCAGACAGAGGAAGAAAGAGAACTAAGAATTAAAAAAAACGAGGAAAATCTCCGAGAGATAGTGGATTCAATGAGGAGTAAGAACTTAAGTATCATAGGAATTCCCAAGAACGTGGAAAGTGAAAACGGAGCAGAAAGTGTGCTTAACGAAATTATTGAAGAGAACTTCCCAAATCTAGGGATTGACGGAGAAATGTGTGTAGAGGAAGCTTTCAGATCTCCTAGATTTGTCAATGTAAAAAGACCTACTGCAAGGCACATAGTAGTAAAATTGGCAAGAAGGAAAGATAAGGAAAGAATACTCAGGGAAGTAAGAAAAAAGAAGAGAATAACCTATAAAGGAGCCCCTATCAGACTGTCAGTGGATTTCTCTACAGAAACCTTACAAGCTAGGAGAAAATGGAGTGACATATTCAAAGCTTTAAAAGATAAAACTCTTCAGCCAAGAATACTCTATCCAGCAAGAATTTCCTTCAGATATTAGGGAGAAATTAAATCTTTTCCAGACAAACAAAAGTCAAGGGAATTTGTAACTAAAAGCCCTCCACTACAAGAAATCCTCAAGAAGGCTCTCATACCTGAAAAAAGAAAAAAGGGAGAAAGGGGTCACAATCCACAGACTAGGGAGACCAATGGATAGAACCAGAACAGGATAGCAAATATTCAACTATAGCATTAGGGTAGAAATAAGGAAACTACCAAAACAAGGACGATCTTAGCACTCTAACTACAAATTAATAAGATGAGTTGGAATAAAAAATGAAAATAATTATTTAGGAGGGGAAGAGCAAAGGGTCTAAATCAGTATTGGTCAAGTAAGTAAGAGACCACCAGAGAATAGACTATATTATACATGAGATTCTAATACAAACTTCAAGGTAGACACTGAAATAAAATACAGAACAGAGTCACAAATCATAAATAAGGAAAAATCTAAGAAACCCAGCATAAGAAATTGCAGTATTAAATGGGTAGTCTAAAGCACACAGGAAAAGAAATGCAGGAAAACAAGATAATGAACAACAGATTAACAGCATTAAGTCCACATGCATCAATAATCACTCTCAACGTAAACGGATTGAACTCTCCAATAAAAAGACACAGAGTGGCAAAATGGATTAAAGAACAAGATCCAGCAATTTGTTGCCTCCAAGAAACACACCTCAGCCCCAAGGACAAACACAGACTCAGGGTGAAGGGGTGGAGGACAATACTTCAAGCTAACAGCAAGGAAAAAAAGGCAGGTGTTGCAATTCTTATAGCAGACCAAGTGGATTTCAAAATAAGACAGGTAAAGAGAGACACAGAGGGACAATATATAATGATCAAAGGGACACTTCATCAAGAAGAAATAACGCTTATAAATATCTATGCACCCAACACAGGAGCACCAAGACTCATAAAGCAACTATTAACAGACCTAAAGGAAGATGTTAAAAACAACACAATAATAGTAGGGGACCTCAACACCCCACTCACATCAATGGACAGATCATCCAGACAGAAAATCAACAAGGAAATAGTGGAGCTAAATGAAAAACTAAAACAATTGGACTTAATAGACATATATAGATCACTTCACCCTAAAAGAGCTGAATACACATTCTTCTCAAGTGCACATGGAACATTCTCAAGGATAGACCATATATTGGGAAACAAGGCAAGCCTCTACAAATTTAAAAAATTGAAATAATAACAAGCATCTTCTCCAATCATAGTGCTATAAGGCTAGAAATTAATTACAAGAAAAAAGCTGAGAAAGGCACAAAGATGTGGAGACTAAACAACACACTACTGAACAAGCAATGGATCATTGAAGAAATTAAAGAAGAAATAAAAAAATACCTGGAAACAAATGAAAATGATAGCATGCCATACCAACTCATATGGGATACAGCAAAAGCTGTATTAAGAGGAAAATTCATCGCAATACAGGCACATCTTAACAAACAAGAAAAATCCCAAATAAGCAACCTTAAAGTACACCTAACTGAACTAGAGAAAAAAGAACAAATAAAGCCCAAAGTCAGCAGAAGGAGAGAAATAATAAAAATCAGAGCAGAAATAAATACTATTGAAACAAAAAAAGGCAGTAGAAAGGATCAATGAAACAAAGAGCTGGTTTTTTGAGAAGATAAATAAAATTGACAAACCACTAGCCAGACTCACAAAGAAAAAAAGGGGGAAAGCTCAAATAAACAAAATCAGAAATGAAAGAGGAGAAATAACATCAGACTCTGCAGAAATACAACGGATTATAAGAGAATACTACGAAAAACTATATGCCAACAGAATGGATAACCTAGAGGAAATGGGTAAATTCTTGGACTCCTACAATCTCCCAAAGCTCACTCAAGAAGAGGCAGACAATTTGAACAGACCAATCACAAGGAAAGAGACTGAAACAGCAATCAAAAACATCCCAAAGAATAAAATGCCAGGACCAGATCGCTTTCCTGGGGAATTCTACCAAACTTTCAGAGAGGATTTAATACCTATCCTTTTCAAGCTATTCCAAAAAATTAGGGAAGATGGAACACTTCCTAACACATTCTATGAGGCCAACATCACGCTGATACCAAAACCTGACAAGGACACCACGAAAAAAGAGAACTACAGGCCAATATCACTGATGAACATAGATGCAAAAATTCTAAACAAAATTTTGGCAACCAGAATTCAGCAATTCATCAAAAGGATCATGCATCATGATCAGGTGGGATTCATACCAGGGACACAGAGATGCTTCAACATCCACAAATCAATCAACGTGATACACCACATCAACAAACTGAGGAATAAAAACCACATGATTGTCTCAATAGATGCAGAGAAGGCATTTGACAACATCCAACAGCCATTTATGATAAAAACTCTGAACAAAATGGGCATAGAAGGAAACTACCTCAACATAATAAAGGCCATATATGACAAACCCATAGCCAACATCATACTCAATGGGCAAAAACTGAACGCCATCCCCCTGAAAACAGGAACGAGACAAGGATGCCCTCTATCACCACTCTTATTTAACATAGTACTGGAGGTCCTGGCCAGAGCAATCAGGCAAGAAAAAGGAATAAAAGGAATCCAGATAGGGAGGGAAGAAGTGAAACTCTCGCTGTTTGCAGACGACATGATCTTATATATAGAAAACCCCAAAGAATCCATTGGAAAACTGTTAGAAATAATCAACAACTACAGCAAAGTTGCAGGGTACAAAATCAACATACATAAATCAGTAGCGTTTCTATACTCCAATAACGAACTAACAGAAAAAGAACTCAAGAACACAATACCATTCACAATCACAATAAAAAGAATAAAACACCTTGGGGTAAATTTAACTAAGGAAGTGAAGGACCTATATAATGAAAATTACAAGGCCTTTCTGAGAGAATTGGATGACGACATAAGGAGATGGAAAGACATTCCATGTACATGGATTGGAAGAATAAACATAGTTAAAATGTCCATTCTACCTAAAGCAATCTACAGATTCAATGCTATCCCAATCAGAATCCCAATGACATTCTTTACAGAATTAGAACAAAGAATCCTAAAATTCATATGGGGCAACAAAAGACCCCGAATTTCTAAAGCAATCCTGAGAAAAAAGAACAAAACGAGAGGCATCACAATCCCTGACTTCAAAACATACTACAAAGCTACAGTAATCAAAACAGCATGGTACTGGTACAAAAACAGGTGTACAGATCAATGGAACAGAATTGAAAGCCCAGAAATAAAACCACACATCTGTGGACAGCTAATCTTCGACAAAGGAGCTGAGGGCATACAATGGAGAAAAGAAAGTCTTTTCAACAAATGGTGCTGGGAAAACTGGAAAGCCACATGTAAAAGAATGAAAATTGACCATTCTTTTTCACCATTCACAAAAATAAACTCAAAATGGATCAAAGACCGAAAGGTGAGACCTGAAACCATAAGGCTTCTGGAAGAAAACGTAGGCAGTACACTCTTTGACATCAGTATTAAAAGGATCTTTTTGGACACCATGCCTTCTCAGAGAAGGGAAACAATAGAAAGAATAAACAAATGGGACTTCATCAGACTAAAGAGCTTCTTCAAGGCAAATGAAAACAGGATTGAAACAAAAAAAACAACCCACTAACTGGGAAAAAATATTTGCAAGTCATATATCTGACAAAGGCTTAATATCCATAATATATAAAGAACTCTCACAACTCAACAATAAAAAATCAAACAACCCGATCAAAAAATGGGCTGGAGACGTGAACAGACATTTCTCCAAAGAAGATATATGGATGGCCAATAGGCACATGAAAAGATGCTCATCATTGCTGATCATCAGGGAAATGCAAACCAAAACTACACTAAGATATCACCTTACACCCATTAGAATGACAAAAATATCTCAAACTAATAGTAACAAATGTTGGAGAGGCTGTGGGGAAAAAGGAACCCTCATACACTGCTGGTGGGAATGCAAACTGGTGCAGCCACTGTGGAAAACAGTATGGAGATTCCTCAAAAAATTAAAAATAGAACTACCATACGATCCAGCCATCCCATTACTGGGTATTTATCCAAAGAGCTTGAAGTCAGCAATCCCAAATGTCCTGTGCACCCCAATGTTCATTGCAGCATTATTTACAAGACATGGAAGCAACCTAATTGCCCAGCAACAGATGAATGGATAAAGAAGATGTGGTACATATATACAATGGAATACTACTCAGCTGTAAAACAGAACAAAATCATTCCATTTGCAATAACATGGATGGACCTTGAGGGAATTATGTTAAGTGAAATAAGCCAGCGAGAGAAGGATAATCTGTGTATGACTCCACTCATATGAGGAACTTAAAATTATGGACTAAGAACAGTTTAGTGGATACCAGGGGAAAGGTGGGGTGGGGGGTTGGCACAAAGGGTGAAGTGGTGCACCTACAACACAAATGACAAACATTAATGTACAACTGAAATTTCACAAGATTGTAACCTATCATTAACTCGATTAAAAAGAAAAGAAAAAAAAAAATAAACCAAGGACATAGGGCCGGCCCGGTGGCACAGCAGTTAAGTTTGCACATTCGGCTTCTTGGCGGCCCAGGGTTCGCCAGTTCAGATTCTGGGTGCGGACATGGCCCTGCTTGGCATGCCATGCTGTGGTAGGTGTCCTACATATAAAGTAGAGGAAGATGGGCACGGATGTTAGCTCAGGGCCAGTCTTCCTCAGCAAAAAGAGGAGGATTGGCAGCAAATGTTAGCTCAGGGCTAATCTTCTTCAAAAAAACCCCACAGAAACCCACAATAAACCAAGGACAGTACAACAGGGATTTGAGAAAAAAAAATTTATAACTCAAACTTTAAAAATGTTAAGTAAAATATTCAATAGCCTTTTCTTTTAAAAAAATATACTTTCGTCAGGACCTGGAAGGCCAGATGGCATTTAAATTCTGGGATTCCTTGGCAGCTCAAGAGGATCCAGTCCTCAGCCCTCAGCTTGTCTCTCTTACCTTCTTACCTTCAACTGGATCTGTCAGGTCTTTGAGACACTCAACAGGCACGCATGTAGACGTGTGCAGAGACACTACAGCCACATGGACAAGCTCCATTCACATGCTCTGCAAATGGTCGCCCTTTGGTTAATGGTTGGGAAAACAATAAACACACTGGAGGCCAGTCAACACTTGGGAGGACAGTTTTGGAACAGAGGCCTGTGCAAGCCCTGAAAGTGGTCTAGGGGCCATTTGGACAAGGAATTCCAGGGTCCCATGGAAAGACATCTAGAAGGCAGGCATGGGTTCCAGGTGGGCATGTCTCCTTGGCCCCGTGGACTCCTCCACAGGAGGAGGGCCAGAACAGGGCCCTCTAAGTGCAGAGTCCAGGGCAGAGGCTCCTCCCAACTGGGGCTGAAGGTGGGACTCCCAGAAAGTAAGAGAAACCTGGCTGCGATCATTTGGTCAATTGATGGCAAATCTGAGAAGGAAACATAAGTTGTTCTGGTCTCTTCCTTTGACGTCTAACTACCTCTGCAGACTCCATAATCAAATCCATTAACCTAGCAGGAAGGAACTAAGCAAGTTCAATCCTTTTACTTTTACTTTACATTAAAAAAAATAGTGATGGAACATGAGACTTCTTGATAGCTTATGCTGGTGCAGCCTAAACCATAAATCAGAATTTAAATGTCTCATAGTTTGAAGTAAGGCCTAAGCTGACGTTATCCTCCCCTTTTATGAAGCCTTGGAGGCTCCCAAACCCAGATTTAGACTTGGTGGCTTGGATATTAAAAACTGGTTCCTTTCCCTGGGTTTTATGTTACTACTGCAGATTCCACTAGACAAGAAATAAGGGATATGGTAGGTAAACCCAGAGTACAAAGAAAGCCCACTGAAGGCTCCGTGAAGGACCCTTGATGAGAATTTGGAAACTCAAAACATCTTTGCTCCTGATGGACAGACTGATGAACCTGGAAGAAGCTAAATTTTGAATTTCAAAAACTTTATTAATAACTGATGTCTTAAAACAAATCTAGAGTTCTTCTTTCCCCCTCACACCCAGCTGCCTTTGTTCTGCTCCAATGTTTATAAAGCACATGTAATTGCTTTCATTTCTTCTGCTCTTTTTGCCTGGCAGGAGTGCAAAGGGAAGACAAACCCAAATAGCCAAGCCTTGGGGTAATTTTCAAATAGGACTTGCCCTTTCAGGGTGTGATGTTTAGTTGTTGCTCAATAAATATTATTCTCCCTCTCTCTACCTCTACTCCAGCTCCATCCCCATACACTATACATCAAGATGGCTGGTACATCAATGTCTAATATTTTAGCTCCCAGGGTGAGATATGGGGTCTAGGATGTTCTGTGTCTAGCATCCGTGGAAGCCAAGGGAGAGCTGGACAACAGCCTGGGTATCAGTTTTGCTGTTTTGTCTTTTTCTAGTGGTTTCAATCTTGGATGGGATCTTAGACTCTGTTCTCCTAATTACTCTGGCTTGCACTTGGCACCTTAAGCTGATTAACTCTTTCTGACTTTCCCACTCCCTTTACCTACTCAGCTCTGCTTTCCCAGCTACATTCATCTTATTAATTAACTTGTTCCTGCCCTTCGATAGCGTTTCAGTAGGACAATGCAAAGGAACACTGCTCAGGTTTGTGCCCAAGATAGCATACTACCTGCCTCTAAATTGGAATAAGAAAATGCTTTCGCCCCTCAATTCATTATCTCCAGGGCCGTCTTGTCCCTATCAATTCTTATTACCTCCTTCAGAGTTGTCTCCCTCTTGTAAAATTCAAGTATGCCATTATAAGGTCTTACTGTAAAGCCCTCAGGCAAAAAGCAAGTAAAGTAGCACTTATCCATTGCTATCAGCTTGATTCTTTGGTGTACTTTCCTTGAGGATCCAAATGCTTGCTTCACTGGTGCTGCTTTACTCAGTACTTTTTAGGAATTGCTTCTTTTGGGGAGCTGCCTCAAGAGCTAGTTCTTTATTGCTATTTCTAAGCAACTGAAATTCCTTGAAAGAAGAAAAACAAACATTGTTAAGAGGGCTTCAGGAAGGAATTAAAAAATATATATATATATATAGCAAGCATGATATTATCTAGCTTGACATTTTATCCTTTTCATAAAGTTTGGCTCTGTGAGACTTTTCTGATTTAAAAAGAAATCCATCCACAAAGGCAAAAACTGTGCAGCCACAAATAAAAATATTAAAAAGAAGATCTAGAGTTCTGCTTCTGGTTAGCATGTAGAGGCATGTGAAAGACTTTCGCTCCTGCCAAAACAATAAGAAATGATCAGATAGAACAGAGATCATAGTTTTATTTGATATCATTAATATCATTAAATACCTGTGGACATAAAGAAATCTAAAAGAACTAAAGTCTAGAGGGATGAAGCCTTTCCAGGTGAGCAGGGGAGGGAAGATGCTCCACACTGGGGTTCAGTCACTGAGGCTGGGGGTATGGTGGGCACAGGGGCCAGGCTGCCAGAGAAGGACAGGCTTTGCTTAGGGAGGGAGAAACCTGCCAAACTTCAACAGACTTGGAGATTGATATCATCAGATTTGAATCTAGAGGAGCCCCCAATGCAGAAATAATCCTCACTGACAAGTATTCACTAATTTTGCTTAGTAAACAGAGGCTGGAAGAGGAGTACCCCTTCAAGATAATCCATCAACCTGGCAGAAAGAGCTCCCAAGATCTAGCAGTCTCGTGGATTTGAAATCTTGTGATCTCAAAGACACATGATTTTGACTCACTGCGTTAAGTCTCTCAATCTCAGCCTTTCTGCCTTGAACTTGTAGTCACGAAGCTTGATGGTTTCAAAGTCTCACAGTTTTTCAGTCTCACCATCTAGGAGTCCTCCAGGGTTTGGTCCCTGAGGTCTCCTAGAAAAAGAAACCCAAACTCACTTTCAAAGTGTTTGAAGGCAGAGTTGAACTGAGTCTAACCAATGCTACAACCAAACACCCATTCAATTCAATTTCTGATGCATTCAAAGATTTAAGCTCCAACACAATACATGAATTAGAGGCTGGGCTAAAGAGCAAAGACCAATCCCTTTAAATCCCTCATGCTCAACTTCCAATGTCCTGCTGGAGGAATGAAATCTGCAACTCTGCCTCAACACAGCACAACTCCTTATTGGATCGTGTTGATTGGCCCCTCCCACAAGCACATATCCACTTGCTTCTTTCTTCAGTCTCTACTGTTCTCTTTAGACTCAATGTCCAACATATCATAAAAAATTATAAGACAAAGCAGAGGAATGTGACATAGATTAAGAGAGAAAATCAGTGAATAGTAAGAAACCCAATAACCTAGATGTTGGAATTATCAGACAGGGTCTTTAAAATAGCTTTTAAATATATGAATACTTGTTTAATATGTTGCAATGTATTTTTCTCTTCTGGACTTTGTAAACTCCATAATATATTGTTGATAATTTTCCTTTAAATAGTAAATTACATTTTAAAAAGAATGTAAAATGGAAACAAGTTTCCTTTTATATTAAAGACATATGTTAAACAATCTGCAGAAAAAGATGGATTAAATGGATAAAGAGAAGCAGGAATCTATGAAGAGATTCAGAAACAGTGAAAAAGGACCAAATGGAAATTCTGGAATTAGAAATGAAGAATCCGAAATGAACATTTTACTGGATGAGGTTAATAGCAGATAAGACAAAATAGAAGGAAGAGACAATGAACTAGAATGAAAATGAATTAAAATCATCTAAACTAAAGCACAGAGAGGAAAAAGAATAAAATATAAAGCGTGGAGCCTCAGTGATCATGAGATAAAATCAAGCAACCAATCATGTGTGTATTTGGGGTTCCAGAAGACGAAAAATGAAAGACTAGGGCAGAAAATGTAATAGAAGATTATCAGCCAAAATTTCCCAAATTTGAATAAAAAATGGCAACCCACAAATCCAGGAAGCTCAGTGAACCCCAGGCAGAAACATAAATAGAAGAAAATACAAAGAAATAAAACGAAAATCCCAGGTAGGCACATCCTAGTCAAACAACTAAAAACCAAAGAGGTAGAGGAAATCACGAAAGCAACCAAAGAAAAAAAGACGCATTGTGTATAGGGGAAAAAAGACAACTGACTTCTCATGGAAGATGGCGGAATGAAACTTTTAAATTGCTGTGAGATTTGCTACAAGAATGCTAGGGGATATTTTTCAGGTTGCAGTAAAATTATACCAGTTGGAAATTTGAATATAGAGGAAGACATGGAGACCATTGGAAATGGTAGATATATGGTTGAATATAAAAGACAATTTTTTCCTTTGGAAATTCTTTAAAATTTAGTTTAATATTTAAAGAAAATATAGTAACAACATATTATGGATATATATATTACAACACTATCAAAAAGAATGAGGGTATATGCTTAAAATTACATTGTTGTAAAATTCTTGTATTATAAGGGAAGTAGAAACTCATTAATTCAAAGCACACTGTGACAAGTTAAGAATGCATATTGTAATCTCTAAAAAACCACTATTAAAAAAATACAAAGGAGTATAACTAAAAAGCTCTAGAAGAGATAGAATGGAATACTAAAACATAGCTGATTAACCCAAAAGAAGATGGGAAAGAGGGAGAAAAGAAACAACAAACAGAAGGGGTGAGTAAAACAATTGTAGGCTTAAACCTAACCATATTGATAAATACATTAAATGAAACACTCCAATTATGAGGAAAATATTGTCAAACTGGTTCAAGAAGTAAGGCCTAACTATACGTTGT
The DNA here is from genome assembly GCF_041296235.1 of Equus asinus. Classification (NCBI taxonomy): domain Eukaryota; kingdom Metazoa; phylum Chordata; class Mammalia; order Perissodactyla; family Equidae; genus Equus; species Equus asinus. Next base: position 66,180,937 of record NC_091792.1, on the reverse strand, counting down.
TTACTTAAGAGGCACTTTAAATATAAAGACAGACAGGGTGAAAGTAAAGGTTGAGAAAAGGTATCCCATGCAAATACTAAGAATAAGAAAGTTGGTTTACCTATATGACTATTGGGTAAAGCAGACTTAAAGACAGGAGTGTTACCAGTGATAAAGAGGGTAATTTTATAAAGAGAAAGGGGGCCGGGCTGGTCCTGTGGCCGAGTGGCTAAGTTCGCACGCTCTGCTTTGGTGGCCCAGGGTTCGCCAGTTCGGATCCGGGGTGTGGACGTGGCACTGCTCATCAGGCCATGCTGAGGAGGCCTCCCACACAGCACAACCAGAGGGACCTACAACCAGAATATACAACTATGTACTGGGGGGCTTTGGGGAGAAGAAGGAAAAAAAAAAGAATATTGGCAACAGATGTTAGCTCAGGTGCCAATTAAAAAAAAAAAAGTGTAAAGGGAAAAGACATAAGCCTGGCACAACTATGTCAGGATACTAAAACCCTTTAAATTGCCTACTTCAAATATGAGAATTATGTGGTAGATAAATTATATCTTGATAAAGCCATTAAAAAGAATGAGAAAGGTGGCCTGGAAGTTTATTCTACTGATTTTCATTGGTTCATACAGGCATACCTCGTTTTATTGTGCTGTGCTCTATTGCGCTTCACAGATGCTGCATTTCTTACAAGCCCCTCCACCATCAAAAAGATTACAACTGCTGAAGGCTCAGATAATGGTTAGCGTTTTTTTAAAAAAAGATTTTATTTTTCCTTTTCTCCCCAAAGCCCCCTGGTACCTAACTGTGTATTTTTAGTTGTGGGTCCCTCTAGTTGTGCTATGTGGGACGCTGCCTCAGCATGGCCTGATGAGCGGTGCCATGTCCGCGCCCAGGATCCGAACCGGTGAAAGCCTTGGCCGCTGAAACGGAGTGCGCGAACTTAACCTCTCAGCCATGGGCCGGCGCCATGGTTAGCATTTTTTAGCCATAAAGTATTTTGTAATAAAATTATGTACATTATTTGTTAGACATAATGCTCTTGCACAGTTAATAGATTACAGTACAGTGTAAATGTGACTTTTATATGCACTGGGAAACAAAAAAAATCATGAGACTTGCTTATTGTGATATTCGCTTTATTGCGGTGGTCTGGAACCAAACTCACAGTATCTCTGAGGCATGCATGTACACTATATCACACTCCCACTGCTTCAGCCATTTTCCTGCTTTAGTCATAAATGTGTTGAATTAAATTAGTCAAAAGCTCATATATAGTCAAATGTTTATCTCTAGAGGCGTCAGTCTTTAAGAGAAGACCATGCTAATGTTGTCTATTCAGCTATTCATTTTTTCACTCATCTCTTTATCTAAGTTATACTATGTATGGTATTTAAATAAGCTTTGTTCATATAATATCGTATTCATCTTTACAGTATGTTTAAAAGGTAACAAAACATGTTCACCTTTAGATTTTGTCATATTATGATCTTGATTAATTTTTAAAATTCTTATAGGAGAAAAAAGAGACATAATCTTAGTATGTATATACTTAGTAACAAAGTTTCAAAATATATAAAACAGAAATTGACAGAACTAAGGGAAAAACAGGCAATTTTACAATTACAGTTAAGTATTTTAATACCCGTCTTTTAGTAATTGCTCAAACAAGCAGGAAAAAGAACCAGAATTTTCCACAAAGAAAGCTTCAGGGACAGATGATTTCACTGGTAAATTCTAAAATATTAGAGAAAGATAATATCAATCCTACTCAGCTCTCTCCAAAAATAGAGAAAGAGAGAACAATTCCTAACTTGTTTATTGAGTCCAGGATTATCCTAATATCAAATCCAAACAAGACACAAGAAAGAAAATTGCAGACCAATACACGCCAAGAACAAATCCTTACAAAAATATTGGCGGTCAACACATCAATATATAAAAATGCTAAAGCAATGTGACATAGTAGGAATTATCTCATGAATGTTACTTTGGATCAGCTTTAAAAATGTATTAGTGTACAATTTACCACACTAGCAGAATATAGAAGAAAACTTATGTAATAATCTCAGTTGATGCAGAAAAGCACCCTTTCATGATAAATACTCTCAGAAAAGTAGAGAGGGGAAGAAATTTTCTCAACCTGATAACGGGTATCTATGAAATCTATAAGAAGCCTATGGCTATCATCATACTTGATGTTGTACTGAAGGTCTTTCCCCTCAGATCAGAAACATAGCTAGGATGTATGATCTCACCACTTCTATTCACGATTGTTGTGGAGGTCCTAGCCAATGCATTAACACATAAAAGAGAAAGAAACAGCATTCACGTAGAAGTGACAAGACTGTATTTATTTGTCTATGAAGAACATAAACTGTACAGAAAATGCTAAGAAAGCTACATGAAGATGAATATGATTAATAAGTGAATTTAGCACATTCTCAGGATGCAGATGAAACATACAAAAATTGTCTTTTTCGTATACTAGCAACAAATAATTAGAAGATGAAATATTTTAAAAAATCACTTCCAATAGCATAGAAGAAAACATAAAATACTTAAGAATGAATTTAATAAGGAGGTTACAAGACTTCCTTACTGAAAACTAAAAAATTTGCAGAAAGAAGCAAAAAGAAACCTAAATGAATGGAGAGATATACTGCATTCATGAATTGGAGGATGCAATTTTGCTAAGATTCTAAGTCTTTCCAAATTGATCTATAGGTTTAGCACAATTCCAAAAAAGTCTTAACAGTATTTTTATGTAGAAGTGGGCAATCTGAATCTAAATTTGTATGGAAATGTAATGGATCTAAACAAGCCAAAATTTGAAAAAAAACCTAAGTTGGAATATTTACATTACCTGATTTTAAGACCTACTATAAAGCTAGTGGATCAACTGGATACCCACGAGAAAAAAAATTGAACTCTGATCTCTACTTCACACAATACAAAAAAATTAATTCAAGGTACTTCACAGAACTAACACAAAAGTGAAGCTATAAAACTTCTCGGGAAAAAAAATCTTTCTGAACTTGGGACAGGCAAAGTTCTTCTAGTTATAATGCAAAAAGCATTAACCGTGAGAGAAAATTTGATAAATTGGACTTCATCAAAATTCAAAACTGTTTTTCAAAAATGTGGTAGTCTGTTTAATAGTCACAATTTTCTCACATCCTAATATGCCCACCCCTTTGCAGTGTGACTTTGCCATTCCTCACACGCACTCCTTTGAATAAAGGCTGGTCTTCTGACTTGCTTGAACCAGAAGAATGTGGCAGAAGTGATGTTATAGAAGTTCCAGAGCCTAGGTCTCAAACAAGCCTTGTACCTTCTGTCTCTGCTCTCTTCAACTCTGCATCGAGGCTGCCATATAAGGAAGTCAGTCTAGCCTACAAGAGGATAAGAAGCCATGTGGTGGAGAATCAAAGTCCCCAGTCAATAGCCAGTGCCAACCTCCATACTTTGAGTGAGGACATCTTTAAGCCTTCCAGCCCAGTTGACCCTCCAGCTGAATCCAGCCTCGTGGAACGATCCTAGACTAACCAGCAGAGGCGATGCTCAGACAAACCATGGAATTGTGAGAAATAATAAATCATCATTGTTTTAAGCAATGATATTTTGGAGTATTTTGTTATTCAGCAAAGGCCAAATGAAAGAGAAATTGCCAACTGGAGGTGGGATGCTGTGTAACAAAAACCTAAAACATGTGCCAGTGACTTCAGGACTAGGTGGCCGATGGAGGCAGGAAGGATGTAGAAGGAAACAGTGAAGACTGAAAGATCACAGGAAAGTTCTCTCGGAGGCTGGAGAAAGACCCAAGTTATGTGATGGGGCACAGATTGGCAAAATTATTTGCAGTAATTTGGAAGCTAGAAATGTATTTAACTTTTGGGTGTGGATAAGGAGATTTCCAAGCAGAATTGGAAGTATCACTGTCATCTCTTAGCTATACGTGATAAAATACCTGAAGAGATAAATGAGCTAAAGAAGGAACTGTTTGGTTTTCAAGGAGAAATTAAGACATGTATTATACTCAGTTATGGAAAATAAAACTTATTGGAAATAAAACTATTCCTTATTCCCAATTTTTCCAAATGAAAAGTCTTAAAGTAGGAAATTGCCTCAGGGTAAAGATCAAATTACAGGTGTGGCTATCACATAGTTTTTTAAGAGTTCAGAACAATTTAAAGTGGGTACCTAGATGATCCTCTCTTCTTGACATAGGATTTCTGAGAATCATAAGGACCTTGTCCCGAAGCAGCCCCACACATGGCCCAAAGGAGAGAGAGGGGTCTTCAAAAGAATTACAGATGTAGCTTTGGGGGCATTTAATGAATCTTAATCGAATTCATAGGAGAGTCGTAATTTTCTAAAAAGTTGTATTAGAAGAAACACCATCACCTTTACAGGCACACGGTTCGTCCACTTCCTTGCATTCACTGCTTTATCCCCTCTAAAGTGGCTTGTGCAGCTTCTATGCTATCGAAACTGCACTCTTAGTGGACAATAATCACTGCCCCCCAATTGCATATCAAATGGACTTTATATTTTTCCCTTATTCCCTCTGAGATTTTTGAAATATTTCACACTATTGCTTGCTTCCGTTTTCTTGAAACTCTTCTTTCAGTGTGAAATGGCACAAACCTAGTTCCTTTGTTTGTCTAGTAAATTCTTCTCTGACCTCTTTGTGATTCTTCTTTTTCTTGCTCACTAAATAAATTTAGTTCTTGGCCCTCTTCTCTTCTTTCTCTATATTCATTTCCAAGGTAACCTCATATTAATCCTATGACTTACCTTTCATTTCTATGTGGAAATTTAAATCTACATCTTCACACCCTGCGCTCATTTCAGAATTCTATTCTGAAGTCATTTCAATTGTTTTTAGATCAATAAGTCTGCCTTTTGAAGCCCAACTCATTTCAGGCAAGGTCTGAACTTTATTTATCATTGTATCTCCAGAGCCCAGCACAGTGCCAGGCATGGTGTCCGACATATAACGGGTGTGGAATTTAGTAATTTGTGGGATGTGATGGATAGTTAGGTACTAGTACAAGGATGATCCCTAATTTATTATTTGGGTCAGTGCAGAGATGATGGTTGCTAACTGCAATAGGGAATGGAGAAAGAAGATGATGCGGAAGAAGAGGAAGGAACAAAAAAGAATTGCATGCAATTTTGAGCACGTTGTATCTGAGATCACAACTATATACTGATCAGCCAGAGTAAATTTCCTAAAGCACAGTTTGATCATGACATGACTTCCTCGTTTAAAAGCCGTCAATGATTCCTCACTGTTGACCAAATCCATATCAAATACTCTATCCTGGAATTTAAGATCTTCCACAGTCTGCCCACTACTTAGCTTTCCAAAATGATCTCAGATCCTTCCCTTTACCAAACATCTGTTTTTCCTCTCCTGGGCATACGTTAGACAAGTCCCACCTACTTGAGCCACTCCTTCCATCTGGAGTACCCTCCTTCTTGAACCTACCAATCAAAATCCTATCCATGCTTTAAGACTCAACTCGAATAGCATTTTATACAATTAGAATTGTTTCTCCAGTTACCGTGGACAGAAAAACTTGTACCTCTGAGGACATATCAATCTTGTTATATGTACTGATCATGTAACATTCCTTCTTACTGGGTTGCAGCTTTGCACATATATGTTTATTACACCTATGAGACTTAAAGCTTTGAGAGGGTAGAGATTGTGTTTCATTGATATTTTCAATACCTCCAAGTACCTAGCCCATTGTGTGACATATAATAAATGCTTAATAAATAGCTATACAATGAAAGAATAGAATGGGGATGAATGAATAATTGAAGGCAAGAGGAATGAATGGATGAAATAGTTAAGAATAATTGTTTCCCAGTTGCTTTCATATATATACCCTTCAGCAAGTCCTTAATAACTAAAAACCCAGCTTGTCTGAATGGCTATCAAATTTTAGGCTAATTGATCCACGGCTTGGAGTTTGTGGCTGATGATCCCAGGTAGAACTCCTGTGCCAATTAGTAAAATAGACAGTAAAAATAGAAGCCGAGTGAAATGTTTATACTTCTCCAGACTCATTATATATAAATTATTAATGCTTCCTGATACTACATTTTCTCTGAATATATTTAAATGTGAATACAGTGGTGGAAGCCAGCCCTGATGGTCTAGTGGTTAGAATTCAGCCCTTTCAGCACCATGGCCTGGGTTTGTTTCCTGGTCAGGGAACCACACCACCCAACATCGGTTGTCATACTGTGGCGGCTGTGTTGTTGCTTTGATGCTGAAAGCTGTGCCACTGGGATTTCAAAAACCAGCAGGGTCATCCAAGGTGGACAGGTTTCAGTGGAGCTTCCAGACTAAGACAGACTAGGAAGAAGGACCTGCCGCCCATTTCCAAAAAATTGTCCATGCAAACCCTGTGAATAGCAGCAGAGCTTTGTCTGATGCAGCTCCAGAAGATGAGAAGACAGTGCAAAAAGACTGGACAGGGTTCTGCTCTGCTGTACACAGGGTCCAACTAGGAATTCGAATTGACTCGAAGAAACTACCACCACCAAAACATTGGGAGAACTAGAAAATACTTTTATATTTCCCTTGCACCAATGTAATTTATAAAACCAACATTTATTCATTTATTGTATATTTCTGATGACAAAATAAATACACGTTCATTGTAGAAAATTTGTAAAGTGCAGAGAAGAAAAAGATGAAATTAAAATCACCTATAAGCTCTCCCTCATAGTATAAATCTGCTAATATATTGGTATATGTTATTTTAGGTTTTTTTTTTTTCTAGGTATGGGATAATACTATTCTAATTTGCTTTCTTTCTCTTTGTATACTTAGAATATTTTCTATGTAATTGAACAGTCTTAATAGAACATATCTTTCAATGGTTGCTATATGTTCCATAATATCCGCATATCATGAAGTCAATTTGTTATTGTTTGGACATTTAGCTTGCTTTGAACTTTTCGTAATTATACATAACTCTTTGATAAACATCCCTGTTTCTTTTTGTATTCAGCTCTCTAAGAGGCTTTTAAAAAATCATAAATATTTTAATTTAACTTTACAAAGTACTTTCTCTGCGTCTACTTTCCTTTTTTTATGAAGAAGATTGTCTCTGAGCTAACATCTGTGCCAAGCTTCCTCTATTTTATATGTGAGATGCTGCCACAGCATGGCTTGACAAGCAGTGTATAGGTCCATGCCGGGGATCTGAACCCACAAACCTGGCCGCCAAAATGGAGCACATGAACTTAACCACTATGCCACCTGGCTGGCCCTTGTATCTGCTTTTAATATGGTAAATTACATTGATAGATTTTCCAATGTTAAATCACCTTTACTTCTTGGGATAAACTTTATTGATCAGGGTGTGCACTCTTGGGTTTAGTTAACTAATATTTCTTTAGAATTTGTGCATCTATGTAAAATTGTTTAAATTTTTTTTTCTCCCTTTCATTATACCATCCCTCCGTTCATTTTGTTGGTATTGTCTAGAATTTTAATTCTGGATTGTGATGCATAAATGGTAAATTATTATAGCAAATTATTTATCGTATACTCCCGAGCTTATTTCTTTTCTTGCTGGAATACTTTCTCACAAGTTTCCAAAAAGGTATTTGCAGCAAACTCTTTTATGCTTAAAACTATCTTTATTACACACCTATATTTAAATGATGGTTTCTGTGGATACAAAATTCTAGGCTTTAAGATATTTTCTTTCAACATTTTGAAAATATGTCCCCATTGCCATCTGCCACTGGTGCTGCAGTGAAGAAGCCTGATGTCAGACTGATTCTTGTTCCTCTTTAGGCGATCTTCTTCTTTGTTCTGGAAGCTTTTGGAAATATCTCTTTGGTTTTGATGTTCTTGAATTTTATAATTTAAAGGGTAAGTTTTTATATATTTACTCTGCACTCCTTTTTAATGTGAAGGTTATATTTTTTGAAATCTGGGAAATTCATAATTCTTTAATTATTTCCTCAACTATTCAAAAATATATTGTATATTTTTTGTTTTCTTAATACATTCTTGGTGTCTTCTGGGAGAGTTCTTTAATATGATCTTAAAATGATTCAAGCTATCATTTGAACTTTGTATTTTATTTTTCGTACCTAATATGTCCAGATAATTTTTCTCTATGACTTCTTCCTCCTTCAGTGTTGAACATGTCCCTCTCTCTTATGTTTTGAACAACCTCCCCTATCTCATTGATAATTTATTTTTATTAAATTCTTTATTTAACAAAGAATTTATTTTATCCTATTTATTTATTCTATTATTTATGTATTCATCTATTTTAAATTCTCGCTCTGTCTGTTCCATCACTTCCTCTGTCTCATTTAACTCATTCAGGGTGTGATCCTTCCTATAGAGGTTGTGAAGATGTCTTGCTACTGTCTCTAGCAACCTCGCCGTCTCCTGGAGGTTTTGCTTTGCCCACCTTGGTTCATGATGCAAACCCAGGGAAGGGGTTAAGCCTCGGATCCCAGCTCGTGCCCCCTCCTGATGAGAAAATGCTTCAACTCTGTCATTGTCCCTAGCTTTGCCCTGGCTCAGCCTTTTCAGGAGCTGTAATCGCCTAGCTATTGAGATGTGGATGGGTGTCTGAGCAAGAACACTCAGGGACAAGTTTTAGGTGTTCTGTTTTTGTTTTGTGACTTTATCGAAGTATAATTGGCAAATAAAAATTGTATATATTTAAGGTATACAGTCTGATGTTTTGATATGCATATACAGTGTGAAATGATTACCACAATCAATTTAATTAACACATCTATCACCTCACATAGTTACAATTTTGGGGGAGGATGTGTGATAAGAACGCTCACGGGATTAACTCTCTTAGCAAACGTCACTGGAATATTTTCAGCTTTAGAAAAGAAGGAAATCCTTCCATTTGCGACAATCTGCATGAACCTGGAGGACGTTATGCTAAGTGAAATAAGCCAGACACAGAAGGACAAGTGCTGCATGATCCCACTTACATGCGGCATCTGAGAAAGTTGGTTTCATAAAAGCAGAGAGTAGAATGGTGGTTGCCAAGGGGTTGGGGGTTAGGGGACATGGGGAGATGGTGGTCAAAGGGTGTGAAGTTTCATTTAGACAGGATAAATAAGTTCTGGAGGTATAATGCATGACAAGCCCTAGTTAACTTCACTCCACTCCTGGCAGGTTGATGCACTACCTTCATTTTAATCTTTCCCCCATCCCTGGGGCTGGTGCTAGACTGACGCTGCTGTATCTGTCATTATATATGATGTCATATATGACATTCTGCCTTGCAGAATTGAAGAGACTAATGCTGGAGAGTAAAAAGGCACATAAAACAACTAGTCCTAGTTAAACCTTAGTCCTGCCTGTGGTACCCAGTCCTCTTTCATTCATGTTAATTGCGTATTCCCATGCTACAGGACCCCAATGACGCACTGTTGGCCTGGCATTTCTAGCAATTTTTCTTTTCTTTTCTTTTTTTTTTTTTTTGAGGAAGATTAGCCCTGAGCTAACTGCTGCCAATCCTCCTCTTTTTTCTGAGGAAGACTGGCCCTGAGCTAACATCCATGCCCATCTTCCTCTATGGGTGGGACGCCTATCACAGCATGGCTTGCCAAGCAGTGCCATGTTCACACCCGGGATCCCAACCAGCGAACCCCAGGCCGCCGAAGCGGAACGTGAGCAGCTAACCGCTACACCACCGGGCCCGCCCCTCTAGCAATTTTTCTTTGTTTATTTTTTAACCTTAACTACTATGATTCATCAATCTACTCCTAGCTTCTGTGGCATTCGTACTCACAAGAGGAGGCCAACAACACTTGCTAGTGCTCTTATTTTGTCTGTTATAAATTTTATATGTCAATCTTTTATCCAGTGTTCTTGCTGAATCTTTACTAGCTTTATCCATTTGTCTGTAGATTAGATATTATATGTAAATAGATATTTTCTAGAAATAATTTCAGTGATGTATCTCCTCTTGCAATTATTAAACTTTTTTTCTTTGTCTTATTGTATTTGTTAGGATCTCTATTATAATATCAACAGTAAAATTAATATTGAGAATTATTTTCTTGTTCTTGACAATAAGAATAATATTTGCTTTAGGTTTTGGATAGATGTCATTTATCAGCTTAAGAAAGTTTCCTTTTATCCTTAGTTTAAAAACTAGGAGTTTTTGTTTTAATTTTAATTTTTGTTTTTATAGCAGTAACATTGGATTATAACATTATATAACTTTCAGATGTACATTGTAATATATTTCGAATTCTGTGTAGATTACATCATGTTCACCACCTAAAGACTAATTATAGTCCATCACCACACATGTGAGCCTGATCACCCCGCTCCCCTCCTCCCTCCCAACTTCCCCTCTGGTAACTATCAATCCAATCTCTGTCTCTATGTGTTTGTTTGACATTGTATTTATCTTCTACTTACGAATGAGATCATACAGTATTTGACTTTCTCCCTCTGACTTATTTCACTCAGCATAATACCCTCAAGGTCCATCCATGTTGTCACAAATGGCTAGCTTTCATCCTTTCTTATGGCTGAGTAGTATTCCATTGTGTATAAATACCACGTCTTTATCCATTTGTCCCTTGATGGGCACCTAGGTTGCTTCCAAGTCTTGGCTATTGTGAATAATGCTGTGATGAACGTAGGGGTGCATGTATCTTTATACATTTGTGTTTTCAAGTTCCTCGGATAAATACCCAGCAGTGGGATAGGATCATATGGTAGATCTGTTCTTAATTTTCTGAGGATACTCCATACTGCTTTCCATAGTGGCTGCTCCAGTTTGCACTCCCACCAGCAGTGTACAAGGGTTCCCTTCTCTCCACATCCTCTCCAACACCTTTTGTTTCCTGTCTTGTTAATTATAGCCATTCTGACTGGAGTGAGGTGATATCTCATTGTAGTTTTGATTTGCATTTCTCTGATAGTTAATGGTGATGAACGTGTTTTCATGTACCTGTTGGCCATCCGTATATCTTCTTTGGAGAAATCTCTGTTCAGATCTTTTGCCCATTTTTTAATTGGGTTGTTGGTTTTTTTGTTGTTGAGCTGTATGAGTTCTTTGTATATTTTGGATATTAACCCCTTATCTGATATATGGTTTGCAAATATCTTCTCCCAACCGTTAGGTTGTCTTTTCATTTTGTTGATGGTTTCCTATGCTGTGCAGAAGGTTTGTAGTTTGGTCTAACCCCATTTGTTTATTTTTTCTTTTGTTTCCCTTGCCCAGTCAGACATGGTACTTGAAAATACGCTGCTAAGACTAATGTCAAAAAGCATGCTGCCTATATTTCCTTCTAGAAGTTCCATGATTTCAGGTCTTACATTCAAATCTTTAATCCATTTTGAGTTGATTTTTGTTCACGGTGTAAGATGATGGTCTTCTTTCATTCTTTTCATGTGGCTGTCCAATTTTCCCAACATCATTTATTGAAGAGTCTCTCCTTTCTCCATTGTATGCTCTTGGCTCCGTTGTCGAAAATTAGCTGTCCATATGTGTGTGGGTTTATTTCTGGGCTCTCAATTCTGTTCCATTGATCTGTGTCTCTGTTTTTGTGCTAGTACCATGCTGTTTTGGTTACTATAGCTTTGTAGTAGATTTTGAAGTCAGGAAGTGTGAGGAGTTTTTGTTTTTGTTTCAAATCATGGATGCTGTTGAGTTTTGTCAAGTCCTTTTTCTGCAATTATTGTGATAATCATATGGTTTTCCTTCTTTTTTTACTTCTCTCCTTGTTTCCCTTTCATTCTTTCCTTTCTTTTTCTCATTTTCCTTCTTTAATCTGTTAATTAATGTGGCAGGAACACATCAGTGGATTTTCTGAATGTTGAAACATCCTTGCATTCTTGGAATAATATATATTTAGATTTGACTTGCTAATAGTTCAATATTTTTGCATATATGTTCATAAATGAGATGGTGTTATACGTTCTTGTTTTATTTTTGTCCAGTTTGGGCCAATTTTATATTAACCCTATAAAACGAGTTGGCTAACTTCCCCCACCTACTGAAACTAGTTATATGAGATAGGGAATAGCTATTCCTTGAAAGTCTAGAGAAACTGAGCTATAAAACCACTTAGACTAATAATTTTTTTGTATGTGTGTGAAGAAACATTTTACCAGCTAAAGAGCTTTGAAGGATATTGACAGGTTTTTAATTTCTTCTTGGGATGATTTTGAGAATTTAGATTTTTTTCTAGAAAATTATCCATTTCTCTGAGTTTCAAAATTTATTGGCATAAAATTGTTTGTAATGTTCTCATGATTTTTTAAAAGCTCTGGTATATGTACAGTTATGCCCTCTTTATCCATTACTAATCTTTATGACTTTTTTTTCTTGATCATTACATATTCTCTTCCCCTCACCTCAATTCCTTTCTGGTTTGGAAATTATGATTTTAATTTTTAATCTTTTAGTAGTTACTCTTTAAAATATGCATGCACTATTCTTTTTCTAATGAAAATTACTCAGGAATCCTTAGCCAGAAGATTGTGAGATTGCTGGAATTACCCATTTAGCACACCTTCCCCCACCATCTTCTCTGTTTTTGCTGTCTGCAGTATTAGGTTCACCTTTAAAAAATCCTAAAAATTAATTACTTTGTCTATCATTTTATTACATTTATAAGCATACGTTATCAATTTCTGGGCTCACCACTGTTTCTTATAACTCACTCCTTTTCTCTAGGATCAGTTGTCACTCTTTAGTGGTTCCTACAATGCGGGTCGGGAGATGAAAAGCAATTGTAGTCCTTTATGTCTGGAAATGTCTAATAATAGCTTAAATGGGTATTAAATAAGACTATTAGTTTGCCTCAGCCATTGCATTTCAGCATCTGTTATTGCTGATGAGTAGTTTGCTGTCAGTCTAATTATCATTCCTTTTTAGGTAATCTGTCATTTTTCTCTGGCAATTATTTACTCTTTTTTTTTTCTTTCTTTGGACCTCTGGTATACAGATTTGGAGTACCATAATCCGTCATTCATGAACACTAAGTACCACGTGTGTACAAACTTCAATCTATCATTTGTCTATCTCTATATATCTCTGTATAGATGTATATCAGGATGCCAATATCTGTATAGAAATAGATATATAGGTATATAGATATAGATATGTAGTACTTAATACCTAATATTTAATGAGCCCTTAAGAATGAAAAACTAAATTATTACCCAAAACATGCTTTTTAAAATGAACTCCTTCCCTGTACCATCTCCCTATCTCCCTTCTTCCCAGAAGTAACCCCTAACACGAATTTTCTGTTTATCTTTCCCTTTCTTTAAAATGTGTTTTATCTGTCTATCTATCTATCTATCTACCTACCTATCTATCAATCTATGCCTCTATAATACATGATCTGATCTAGCTTGATTTTGAACTTTTTAAAAAGGATATTGGCTATACAATTCTCTGGGACTTGTTTTTTTCACACAACATATTAAGATTCATCCAGGTCAACGTACGTAGTTGTAGTTCTGTCATGTTCTCTGCTATGAAATATTCCATTGTATGAATTTACGCAATTTAACCTTTCTCTGTCAGTGGACAGTTAGAAGTGTTTCCAATTTTTTTATGTTATGAATAGTGCTGCTATGACATTTTTGTACATATCTCTTGAGACATATGTACTAAAGTTTTTCTTGGAGTGGAATTGCTGAGTTGTGGGGTACGGGGATGTTCAATTTGACATTACAACATAAAATTGATTTTTAAAATAACTCTATCAATTTACTCCCAACAATTACACATGAAGGTGACATTGATACATATTGTTGCCCAAACTCACTATAATCAGATTTATTTAATTTTTACAAATCAAATCAGTAAAAAATGGCACCTCATTTTTCTTAATTTCAATTTCCCTGATTACCAGTGGAATTAGATAGCCACCTTTTTTTAGCCATATAATTTTCTCTTCTGTGAGATTCAGAATTTTTTTCCCCTACTTGAGTTGTTTCTTTCTTTCTTATCAACTTATACAAGTTTTAAAATATGTTCTCCATATGAATATTTTGTTGATTATATGAGTATTTTCTACCAGTTTGTAGTGTGATTTTTCACTTTTTTAAAGTGTCTTTTTTTGAGCAAGAGTTTTAACAATCTTAATGTAATTGCATCTATCAATCTTTTCTTTTTAAAGTTGGTGCTTTCAGTGTTACTGAAGAAATCCTACTCTACCACAAGTCCAGAAGGACACTTCTTCTAAAATTTTTTATGTGACCCAGTTTTCCACTTTTATTTTCTATTTTTTTTTCAGTTTTAGGAAAAAATGATTGACATACATCACTGTATAAGTTTAAGGTGTATGGCATGATGGTTTGATTTACATATATTATGAAATGATTACCACAGTAGGTTTAGTTAATATCCATCTTCTCATTTAGATACAATAAAAAGAAAAGAAAGAATATCTCTCTTTGTTATGAGAACTCTTAGGATCCACCCTCTTAACAACTTTCCTGTGTATCCTACAGCAGTGATAACTATAGTCATCATGTTGTACATTACATCTCTAGTACTTATTTATCTTATAACCGGAAGTTTGTACTTTTTGACCACTTTCACCCAATTACCCCTCATCCTACCCTCCACCTCTGGTAACCACAAATCTGATCTCTTTTTCATGAGTTTGGTTTGTTTTTGTTTTTTGATAACACATGTAAGTGAGATCATACAGTATTTGTCTTTCTCTGTCTGACTTATTTCACTTAGCATAATGCCCTCATAAGGTCCATCCATGTTGTTGAAAATGATAAAATCTCCTTATTTTTTTATGGCTGAATAATATTCCTTTGTATATATACATCCCACATCTTCTTTATCCGTTTGTCCACTGATGGACACTTAGGTTGTTTGCATGTCTTAGCTATTGTAAATAATACTGCCATGAACATAGGGGTGCAGATATTTTTTCGAGTTAGCGTTTTTGTTTCCTTTGGATATATTCCCAGAAGTTGAATTGCTGGATCGCATGGTAGTTCTATTTTTAATTTTTTGAGGAAACTCCATACTATTTTTCATAGAGATTCTAGCAATTTACAGTCCCAACAGTGCACAAGGGTTCCTTTTTCTCCACATCCATGCCAGCATTCGTTATCTCTTGTCTTTTTGATGATGATCATTCTAACAGGCGTGAGGTGGTATGTCATTGTGGTTACTTTGCATTTCCCTAATGACTAGTGATGCTGAGCGTCTTTTTATGTATCTGTTGTCAATTTGCATATCTTCTTTGGAAAAATGTCTATTCAGATCCTTTGCCCACTTTTTAACTGGATTATTTGGTTTTTGCTATGGAGTTGTATAAGTTTTTTATATTTTAGATGTTAACCCCTTATCAAATATATGGTTTGCAAATATTTTTTTCCCAATCCATAGGTTGTCTTTTCACTTTGTTGCTGATTTCTTTTGCTTTGCAGAAATCTTTTAGTTTGATATAGTCCTACTTTTTTATTTTTGATTTCACTGCTTGTGCTTCAGGTGTGATTTCCAAAAATTCATTACCAAGATCCATATTAAGGAGTTTTTTCCCTATGTTCTTTTCTAGGAGTTTCATGATTTCAGGTCTTACATTTAAGTCTTTAATTCATTTTGAGTTAATTTTTGTGAGTGGTATAAGATAGGGGTGTAGTTTCATTCTTTTACATGTGAATATCCAATTTTCCCAACACCATTTATTGAAGAGACTGTCTTTTCTCCATTGAGTATCCTTGGTTCCCTTGTCAAATCTTAGTTGACCATACATGCTTGGATTTACTTCTGAGATTTTGATTCTGTTCCATTTTTCTATTTGTGTGTTTTTATGCCAGTATCATACTGTTTTAATTGCTATCTCTTTATAGTATAGCTTGAAACTGGGATGTGTGATGCCTCCTACTTTGTTCTTATTTCTCAGGATTTCTTTGGCTATTGTGGTCTTTTGTGGCTCCATATAAATTTTAGGAGTGACTTTTTTTTTATATTTCTGAAAACAATGCCATTGGAATCTTGATAGGGATTGCACTGAATCTATAGATGTCTTTTGGTAGTATCGACATTTTAACAATATTTATTCTCCCAATCCATGAACATTGGATACCTTTCCATTTATTTGTGTCTTTTTTTATTTCTTTCCGCAATGTCTTGTAGTTTTCAGAGTAGATTTCTTTCACTTCCTTGATTAAATTTATTCCTGAGTATTTTATTTTTTTTGATGCTATTGTAAACGGAATCAACTTCTTTATTTCTTTTTGTTTTCTGCTTTATCTCCCCAAATCCCCCCAGTACATAGTTGTATATCTTAGCTGCAGGTCCTTCTAGTTGTGGCATATGGGATGCCGCCCCAACGTGGCCTGATGAGCGGTGCCATGTCTGTGCCCAGGATCCGAACCCTGGGCCGCCGCAGCAGAGTGTGCGAACTTAACCACTCGGCCACGGGGCGGCCCCGATTTCTTTATTTCTTTTTCAGGAAATTTATTGTTAGTGTATAGAAACACTACTAAGTTTTGTATGTTAATTTTGTATCCTGCAACTGTACTGAATTTGTTGATTAGTTCTAACGGTTTTTTTGTGGAGTCTTTAGGATTTTCTATATATAAAATCATGTCATCTTCAAATAGAGAAAATTTTACTTCTTTCTTTCTAGTTCTGAGGACTTTTCTTTTTTTTTCTTGCCTGATTGCTCTAGCTAGGGCTTCCAATACTAAGGTGAATAGGAGGGGTGATAGTGGGCATGCTTGTTTTCTTCCTCATCTGACAGGAAAAACTTTCAACCTTTCACCATTAGGTGTGATGTTAGCTGTGGGCTTGTCATATTTGGCTTATATTATGTTGAGATATGTTTCTTCTATGCCTAATGTGTTCAGTGTTTTCTTTTTTTAAATCAAGAATGAATGTTGAGTTTTGTCAAATGCTTTTTCTATATCTATTGACATGATCATATGATTCTTTTCTTTCATTCTATTAGTGTGATGTATCACATTGATTGATTGGCATATATTGAACCATCTTTGCATCCCAGGGATAAATCCCACTTAAGTATGGTGAATGATTCTTTTAATGTGCTGCTGAATTTGGTTTGCTAGTATTTTGTTGAGAATTTTTGCATTTGTATTCATCAGGGATATTAGCCTGTAGATCTTTTTTCTAGTAATGTCCTTATCTGGCTTTGGTATCAGGGTAATGCTGGCCTCATAAAATGAGTTTGGGAGTATTCCCTCGTCTTCAATTTCTTTGGAAGAGTTTGAGAAGTATCGGTGTTAATTCTTCTTTAAATGTTTGGTAAAATTCATCAATGAAGCCACCTGATCCTTGGCTTTTCTTCTTTGGGAGATTTTTGATTACTGATTCAATCTCCTTACTAGTAATTAGCTTATTCAGATTTTCTGTTTCTTCCTGGTTCAGTCTTGGTAGGTTGTATGTTTCTAAGAATTTTTTCATTTCTTCTAGGTTGTCCCGTTTGTTGGTGTATATCTGTTCAAAGAAGACTCTTATGATCCTTTTTATTTCTGTGGTATGAGTTGTAAGGTCTCCTTTTTCATTTATAAGTTTGTTGATTTGGGTTCTCTGTTTTCCTTGGTTAGTCTAGCTAAGGGTTTGTCGGTTTTGTTTATCTTTTCAAAGAACCAACTTTTAGTTTGGTTAATCTTTTTCTACTGTTTTTCTGTTCTTTATTTCATTTATTTCTACTCTAATCTTTTTTGTTTCCTTCCTTCAGCTAACTTTGGGCTCAGTTTGTTCTTTTTTCCCCTAGCTCCTTAAGGTGTAGAGTTAGGTTGTTTATTTAGGATCTTTCTTGCTTTTTAATGTGGGCATTTAGTTCTATGAACTTCCCTCTTAGAACTGCTTTTGCTGTACCCCATAAGTTCTGTATGTGGTGTTTTCATTTTTATTTGTCTCAAGAAATATTTTTGTTTCCCCTTTAATTTCATCTTTGATCCATTAGTTATTCAGAAGAGTGGTGTTTAATTTCTATTTACTCATGAATTTTCCAGTTTTCCTGTGGTTATTGATTTCTCATTTTATGCCATTGTGGTCAGAGAAGATAGTTGGTATGATTTCAGTCTTCTTGAATTTGCTAAAACTTGTTTTGTGGCCTAATATATGATCTATCCCATAAAATGTACCATGTGTGCTTGAGAAGAATGTGTATTCTGCTTCTGTTGGATAGAATGTTCTATATATGTCTATTAGGTCCATTTGGTCTATAGTGTTGTTCAAATCCACTGTTTCCTTATTGATTCTCTGTCTGGATGATCTATTTATTGTGGGAGTAGGATATTAAAGTCCCCAGCTATTATTGTATTGCTGTTTATTTCTCTTAGCTCTGTTAGTTTTTGATTTAAATATTTAGGTGGTCTGATGTTGGACACATAGATATTTACAATTGTTATATCTTCTTGATGGATTGATTTCTTTATTAAAAGTTGTAGTGTTTGCTTTTGACATATATATTCTTAGATTATTTTTCTTTATTTTTTTTGTGCTCTCCAGTTTCACTGGTTTTATTTCCTCTGTTTTTCTCAGTATTGGTACACACTTACAATCCAGGGACTCATGTCTTTCTCCATTGCTGGAAAATTTTCAGTTGTTGTTTTTCTGAATATTGCCTCTCCATCTTCTATTTTCTGCTTACAGAACTCCTATTTACTTATGTGTAAAATCATATGGTATTTGACTTTCTCTGCTTCACTTATTTTGCTTAGCATAATACCCTCGAGGTCCAACCACATTATCACAAATGGCAAGATTTCATTTTTTTTTTTTTTTATACCTGAGTACTATGCCATTGTGTATATATACCACATCATCTTCTTTATCCATTGATCCATTGATGGACACTTAGGTTGTTTCCAAGTTTTGGCTATAATAATGCTGCAATGAACATAAGGGTGCATATATCTGTACGCATTTGTGTTATCATGTTCTTTAGATAAATATCCAGAAGTGGAAGATAAAAACAACAACAACAAACAAACACATAGATAAAGAGATTAGATTGGTGGTTACCAGAGGGGAAGTGGTGAGAGAGGAGGGTGAAAGGGAAAATACGGCACATGTGTATGGTGATAGATGGTAATTAGTCTTTGGTTGGTGAATATGATGTAGTCTATACAGAAATAGAAATGTAATGATGTACAACTGAAATTTACATACTGTTGTAAACCAATGTTACCATAACTGAAAAAAAGGAACTCCTATTTAATGGAAGTTGAGATTCTCAATATAGTATCCATCTTTCATCAACTCTTTCTTTCTTAAACTATCTCTATTTCTCTAGTGCACTTTAGAGAAAACATTTTAGTACTTTCTTCCAGTTCACTAATTCTTCCTTTAATTATTTCCAGTCAAGAGATCATCCTGTTGTTGAGTTTATTAGATCAATAATTATATTTTTCAACTTAATGATTTCAATTTTTAAAGACTATCCACTTCTTTTTATATTTCATAATTTTTTAAAACTTTTTATTAAGATTATGATAGTTTAAAACCTTGTGAAATTTCAGTTGTACATTATTGTTAGTCGTGTTGTAGGTGCACCACTTCACCCTTTGTGCCCTCCTCCCACCCCCCCCCTTCCCCTGGTAACCACCAATCAGTTCTCTTTGTCTATATGTTTAACTTCCAACTATGAGTGGAGTCATACAGAGTTCGTCTTTCTCTATCTGGCTTATTTCACTTAACATAATACCCTCAAGGTCCATCCATGTTGTTGTGAATGGGATGATTTTATCCTTTTTTATGGCTGAGTAGTATTCCATTGTGGGTGTATATATATATATATATATATACTGTATCTTCTTTAGCCAATCATCAATTGATGGGCACTTAGGTTGCTTCCACATCTTGGCTATTGTAAATAATGCTGCGATGAACATAGGGGTGCATGGGACTTTTGGAATTGCTGATTTCAAGTTCTTTGGGTAGATACCCAGTAGAGGGATGGCTGGATCATATGGTATTTCTATTTTTAATTTTTTGAGAAATCTCCATACTGTTTTCCATAGTGGCTGCACCAGTTTGCATTCCCACCAACAGTGTATGAAGGTTCTTTTTTCTCCACAACCTCTCCAACATTTGTCACTTTTTGTTTGGTTAGTTTTGCCATTCTAACAGGTGTAAGGTGATATCTTAGTGTAGTCTTGATTTGCATTTCCCTGATGATTAGTGATGATGAGCATCTTTTCATGTGTCTATTGGACATCTGTATATCTTCTTTGGAGAAATGTCTGTTCATGTCCCCTGCCCATTTTTTGATAGGGTTGTTTGATTTTTTGTTGTTGAGCTGTGTGAGTTCTTTATATATTATGGAGATTAACCCTTTGTCGGATATATAACTTGTAAATATTTTTTCCCAGTTAGTGGGTTGTTTTTTTGTTTCAATCTTGTTTTCCCTTGCCTTGAAGAAGCTCTTTAGTCTGATGAAGTCCCATTTGTTTATTCTTTCTATTGTTTCCCTTGTCTGAGGAGATATGGTGTCCAAAAAGATCCTTTTGATACTGATGTCCAAGAGTGTACTGCCTACATTTTCTTCTAGAAGACTTATTGTTTCAGGTCTAATCTTTAGGTCTTTGATCCATTTTGAGTTTATTTTTGCGAATGGTGAAAAAGAATGGTCAATTTTCATTCTTTTACATGTGGCTGTCCAGTTTCCCCCGCACCATTTGTTGAAGAGACTTTCCTTTCTCCATTGTATGCCCTCAGCTCCTTTGTTAAGATTAGCTGTTCATAGATGTGTGGTTTTATTTCTGCACTTTCAATTCTGTTCCATTGATCTGTGCACCTGTTTTTGTACCAGTACCATGCTGTTTTGATTACTGTGGCTTTGTAGTATGCTTTGAAGTCAGGGATTGCGACACCTGCAGCTTTGTTCTTTTTTCTCAAGATTGCTTTAGCAATTTGGGGTCCTTTGTTGCCCCATATGAATTTTAGGATTCTTTGTTCTATTTCTGTAAAGAATGTCATTGGGATTCTGATTGGGATAGCATTGACTCTGTAGATTGCTTTAGGTAGTATGGACATTTTAACTATGTTTATTCTTCCAATCCATGTGCATGGAATGTCTTTCCATCTCTTTATGTCATCGTCGATTTCTTTCAAGAAGGTCTTGTAGTTTTCGTTGTATAGGTCTTTCACTTCCTTGGTTAAATTTACCCCAAGGTATTTTATTCTTTTTGTTGTGATTGTGAATGGGATTGAGTTCTTGAGTTCCTTTTCTGTTAGTTCATTGTTAGAGTATAGAAATGCGACTGATTTATGTATGTTGATTTTATACCCTGTAACTTTGCTATAGTTGTTGATTATTTCTAACAGTTTTCCAATGGATTCTTTGGGGTTTTCTATATATAAGATCATGTCATCTGCAAACAGTGAGAGTTTCACTTCTTCATTGACTATTTGGATTCCTTTTATTTCTTTTTCCTGCCGAATTGCTCTGGCCAAAACCTCCAGTACTATGTTGAATAAGAGTGGTGAGAGTGGACTCCCTTGTCTTGTTCCTGTTCTCAGAGGGATGATCATTTTTTTTTTAATTTGTAGATATTATTCCTTCATTTTTCTCTTTGAAGACCCTAAATATACTTACTTATTTTGAAATCTATTTCAGGTTCTGTTATTTTATTTCCATCTGTAGTGAATTCATATTCTGATTATTGATTTTATTGGCTTTTTTTCTATCTTTTATTTTCTTTGAAATTTATATTTTTAAGCTCATTTTGAGTAGGTGGACATTTTTCTCTCTCACTCTTTTTCTTTGGGGTCACTCTCCATTTAGTAGCCTTGAAATGACTGTCCCTAGGTCCCCTAGAGCCATGTCCTATATTAGTGGCCCAGGACTCCTGCTCTGCAGTGAAATTAGAGATGTCACAGCTTCTGCCTGGCTAGGTTCTTTTCTTGGTCTTAAGGCTCTGTCTGCTTTCTCTTTCCTCTCCTAGCCCAGGAAGCATTTGGCAACAACATTTCGGAGACCTGGAAGTCAAACCAAAAGTATATTTTATTCTATGTTTTCTTTCCTTCTTCTTCTTTTTATTTTTTTTGAGGAAGATTAACCCTGAGCTAACTGCCACCAATTCTCTCCTTTTTACTGAGGAAGACTGGCCCTGAGCTAACATCTATGCCCATCTTCCTCTACTTTATACATGGGACACCTGCGACAGCATGGCTTGACAAGTGGTGCATAGGTGCACACCCAGGATCCAAACTGGCAAACTCCAGGCCACTGAAGCGGTATGTTCAAACTTAACCACTGTGCCACCAGACTGGCCCCCATTCTATATTTTCTTAATTGTTAAAGTCAAGAGTGAAACATCATCTCTTATCTCCATGTTAGATGAGGAATTTAGTATATAAATTCCCCCTTCTCTTTTACTTCTTGGTTTTTCTGATGTGGTTTGGGATTTTAAATCAGGATTATTGCTCTCTATTTATTTTAAAGACCAGTTTCACTGTTAAACTGGAAATGCTTCAATGCAATAGACTAGGAACACCGATAAATGGAGCACTAGTGATCATGAAGAAGATGATCTTTTTGGGAACTGCCAATTTTCTTCTACCCAGGTAGCAATTGCAAAAAATGAAAAATAAAAATAACATAACTAAAGTAGGTGCTCTTTGCAGATCTTTGCAATAGTTATCTCTTTTTCAGAGCAGATTTTAGCTTATATCCTTGTTATAAATAGCTTTCTCAACAAGGTTTGGAAACACTCATGAGGATGTGGAGGTATTTAAATGTAAAGTATTTGTAGGTATTGGAAATACGGCAAAACTGAAACCTAAATGGTCTATGCTATCATGGAATTTATGGTCTCGTTAAACAAACTGAATCACTTATACTTCTTCAAGTTCACCTTCAACACGTTTCATTCTGCCACAGCTCTTGTCAAGGACACTCATGGCCTCTCTGTTGCCAAATCTAATAAAATTTTCATTGTGTTTGACTTCTCGGCAACATTTGAGAGAGTTGACTACCTATTTTTCTTAAATTGCTTTTCTCTCTTCATTTTGATGAGATGAGACTCCTGGTTCTCCTTCTGTTTCTCTGGCTGCTCTTCTACAATCTGACTGAAAAATTATGGATTTCCCAGGGCTTTTTCTTGAGCCTCATTTCTAGTAATTCTCTCTCCTTATGAAATCTTATCCAGTTCCAAAGCTTTAAATAACATATAATGAGGCTTCTCACAGTTAATCATCAGCTCTAAAGCCTCTTTTAAGCTCTGAACTCATAGATCTAGTTACCTACTCAATATCACTCATGGATGCATGGTAGACAACTCAAACAAACCATGAAATTGTTATCCACTAAATTATTCCTTCTCAGTTATTCCCTTATCTCAGTAAATGATTGTACCGGCTAGTTGCTAAGCTGAAAGTCTGGGAATTTTTTTAATCACTTTTCCTTAACCCAAATATCCAATCCATTACAGTCCCTACAAAATATATCTTGAATTCATCCACTTTTCTCCATTCCCATTACCACCACTGAAGTCTAAGCCACCATCACCTCTTGTCTAGATCACAAGAAGAGATTCTTCCTGGTCTATATGCTTTCATACCTGCCTCACCGCAGTCTCTTCTTCACATGGCAGAAAAAGTGATCTTTTGAGAATATGAATCATATCATGTTATTCCCCAGCTTAAGATCCCTCATACCTTCCCAGTGTCTTTAGAAAAAGTCCAGGTCCTCTTCACATGGTTTATTTCGCCAACCTCATCTTATTCCGTTCTCCTTTAGTTTCTTTCAATTGCTCAAACATGGCAGATTTTTTTTTTGTCTTAGATCCTTTGTATTTGCTGTTCCTTCTGCCCAGGAAGTTCTGTCCCTGGCTTGTTGCAAGATCTTCACTCAACTATATCATTGTCAAAGATGTTTTCTCTGACCGTACTATTTAAAGTATCCCCCAGATTGTTTAGCTCAGTTAATATTTTCTTTTTTCCCTTCATAATATTATATGAAATTATCTTATTTGTTTGTTTTTTTACTTACTATTATCCATACCCAGTAGACTGTAAGTTCCATAGGGCAGAGATTTTGTCTAGTTCATTGACATATTCTTATAACCTAGAACTAGAGTGACAGTATAATTTATTGTTCAAACAGGGACACTTGTGTTCATGATAAAATACTAAGATGAATGGGATGCAAAGATAACAGGTCTAAACAGGCACCACCCCAAACTGTGATGTATGGTCAGTCTGCTGAGAGCAGTAGCTGACACCTAGTTGGCGCTCATTAATGAGCTAATACAAATAATTATAGAATCACATACTGCTAAGTGAAAGAAGCTGGTGTGAAAAAGCTAAATACTGTATTATTCCATTTATATGAGGTTCTAGAAAAGCTAAAACTATAGCGATGGTAAACATATCAGTGGTTGGCGGGGGCCGGTGGGAGGTGGAGGGTTGAATAGGTGAAGCGCGGGGGATTCTTTAGGACAGTGAAACTATTCTATGTGATGCTGTAATGGTGAATACTCTGCATTTGTAAAACCCATAGAACTTTATAGTATAAACAGTGAGCCTTAATGTATGAAAGTTTAAAAAAATTTCCTCCTCCCCTAAGGAGATCAGGGGATCCCAGGGTGACATATATCTTTGACAAAAGAGTCTAACTCAGCTATAAATGTATAAGAAAACCTCACTGAAGGAAGTGGGGTGAGGGAAGTTGCTGACCTAAGTAACTTTGGAAGTGAGTGGAGACTGTAAGACTAAAGCTGTACATAAGCACTGCACTCTGTTTGGTAAAGTTGTTTCCACAGGGATCTGGGTTAACAATTCTGAAGCCGCTATACATGTATACTGAAGCTGAACAATTAAGTAAGTGGATGGCAGATGGTATGAGCCAGGTTCTTACTGTTGAAGTAGAAGGGTGCAGATAAGCAGGGAAGGAGAGGAGACTAGAATGATCTGTGTGCTACTGAATTAGAGTTGGAGACATTGGTACAAACTCATGTTTAGTTTAATATAGATATGGATGAATACATATAGAAATATTTATAGACATAGATATTTATATACATGGGTTAGTATATCACACACACATATTTCCTTGCTCTGTCATCTTGAGCACATTCAGCACACAGACTGTGGTTTCTAATATCTTCTCCAAAAAGAAGAATCAGAGCTCTTTGGAGAACTGGCTGATCTAGGACTAAGGCAGGGAATATGCAAGATGAGCCTCTAGTAGTGCCAGAAAATAATGAAATGCACACACACACCCACACATGCACACACACACAAGGATGAGGGCATGTCAAAGGAAGGCAGTAGCCAAACTGAAAGAGCTCTCTTGGGCCGAAACTGGAACAGCTTGAGTGACAAAATAAACAACATGGTACTAGACTAGAACCTACGGTATAAGATAAGTATTCATGAGTCCAAACTAATGATTGAATAAATTAATAAATGAAGGAGAAGAGACAATTTTCTTGTGCCAAAGATTTCCAAGTAATTTATGCAGAAACTCACCTCTCGAGGAGGTGGAGCATAGTTCCTCACTCCTTAAGTGTGGGCTGCACATGATGAATCCTTCCCAAGGAGTACAGTATGGAAAGGGGGAGAAATAGCTTTACACTGGAGAATCTGACAAAGACTACTGCAGCCAGACCATCAGGGTCAACGGCAATAGTGAGAAGTCACGTTGATAGCATGAATCCCTGAGAAGATGTGGTGAGAATTCCTCCCCCAAACCCAGAACCTCAGTCTCGCCATAATGAAAAGATCAGGCACACCCAAACTGAAGAACAGTTTATAAAATACTTGACCAGGACTCCTCAAAGCTGTCAAGGTCGTGAACAAGAGAAGTCTGAGAAATTGTCACAGTCCAGAGGAGCCTAAGGAAGCCTGATGACCAAATGCCATGTGGGATCCCAGCGGGGATCCTGAGACAGAAGAGGGACATTAAGTAAGCATATTGAATGCAGTATGGAACTATGTAGAATAGTCTAGGGATACAAAAAGGGTTATTTACCTAGTCTAGTGATGGGAGGAGAAGGCTTCTTTGGCGAAGCAATATATAAACTAAAGCCTGAAAGGTGAATAAAAGCCAGCACAAGGGTGGGTTCTGAGCTGGGAGCAAGCAGAAGAATGTCCTAGGCAAAGGGGTAGCATGTGGGATGACCCACAGGCAGAGAAAAGCATGTTACACTGAAGAAAAGTAAACAAGTCCAATATCTTATGTTCATCACCCCTCTCTTTCTCCAGAACAGCTCTTGAAGAGGCTATGATTAGTCCCATTTCTCAGGAAATGGAGACCACGTTCCTAGGCACATAACTGATTGGTGGTTAAAGCAGCATTGGCCTCAATTCCCTAGCCCATCAGACGTTAAAACCTATGTCCTTTCCTCTCATGCTACTTTCCTAAGAAGCCTGTAAAAGTAGGCTGTGGTCAGGCAGTTTCTCGTTCCTGAAAATGAGCAACCCTGATCCTGCGAGGAGTTAACATACAGATTGGCAGGGAATGTGGGAATGGCTGGCCACAGCACCATTAGTTCTCGCTAAGTTGCTCTCACAAGAAGTGTTCTCTTACTTGCCAGGAACAAGAGCCCTCTGAAACCAGAGGTCAAATTCCAACCTATGAACCCAAGGGGAATTATGTATCATGAAAATATGGCCTGAGAGCTGGAATCAAAAAGAAAAAAAAGCCTGTTATGGAAAGGAGAATCACAGCAGTGGAAAGAAGGATGGGGTTGGAGACAGGCTGTACCGGGTAGGGGAGAGGTGGACAAGGTGAAGAATTCAGTCTCTTGGAAGGTGCCACCAGGAAGAGTCAAGAGTCAGCCCAATGTTGTTAACTTAAAGGGCTCTGCCCCAATTCCATCTCCTGCACCTGTCCTCCTCCTCTTTCACCACCAATTTAACAAACTATTAAAAAACCAAGAGGAACTGTCCAAACCTAGCACCCACCTGAAAAGTCTCACATGCGTCCTTCACCAGCCCAAGCCCGGGCACAGAGCAACATTTGCTGGAGCAGTGTGGGAAAAGGGATACCGCAGACAGAAAACAAACTCAAGTGCTGGACTGGTGACAATGGAAGTGATATAAAAGTCCTTAAAATGCTAAAAAGATGGCTAAAAAAAATTAAGAACACCCATAGCAATGCAAAAAAGCACTTGGAGGGAGTTGAGTATTAGGAAAACTGCTTATAATGGATCATTAGATGAACTGCTTTTTGTCTGTCTGTTTTTTTCTTGATGAAGATTGTCACTGAGCTAATGTCTGTGGCAATCTTCCTCTGTTTTGTATGTGTGATACCACCACAACATGGCTTGATGAGCGGTGGGTAGGTCTGCACCCGGGATCTGAACCCGCGAACCCCAGGCTGTGGAAGTGGAGCATATGAACTTAAGCACCACACCACCGTGCAGGGCCCAACATCAATTGCTTTTAACCTAAAGCTCTGAGGATAAGTTTACTAATGAAAAGGGATGGCAAATATAACGCCGTCTGATGTTATTTGCTGCGGGAACATGGGGCTGGGAAAGGAAGCAGGTGAAAGTTGGTGCTCTTTTTTGTCCCTCTGTCACAGTTCCCAGGTGAGGCCCTTAAATGAGTAACCCCTAGGGTCAGGAGTTTGGCATCTTTTGAGTGCCTTGGAGCCTTCCTGGTCCGGCCCTGGAGCTAGGTCTGATCTGTCCTGGGACCCGCCCACCTAGAGGATGGCCTTTTCAGAGGCTGACCTGTTATTTGTGTGGTCGTTTGAGAGATGGCCAGAATTTTCTCTAGGGTGCGTTATACTGTAGGGATCCAGGTTTGGGGCACGCCTAGTGTCTCCTGATTGTTTAGCTAGAGAGCCTCAGTTTTGCCACACAGATGGAGTCAGGCATGCCGTTCTCTTTCCAAGCAAGCTTGAATCAAAGGGAGGTGTGGTGGAGATTCAGAACTTTGAAGCTGGAAGCAATTGACTTTTGGATCCTGGCGGAGGAAGGGGAAGTATTTGTGGTTCGGTGTTTACATTGGCTCAGATAACAGGGCTTCGACAGTTGTGGTCTTACTTTCTCATCACCACGCCCCTATGCATCAGCCTCACTGAGCTGGCTAAGTGGTGTCCTAGGGACATTCTTCACCAGCTGACCTTCGTCCTGGCTGTTTCTAACACAAGCACCATTAGCTGTCCTGTAGCTCAGGATATTAAATGTCATGGAGTGGGGGTGGGTCGGCAGTTCAACACGTCAGCCTGCTTCTCTGACTCTGACTAAAGCGTACTGGTGATCGTTTGCCAAGAAGTTCTGTACAAGAAGGTGGCATGACTCTGAATTGTTAACACAGAATGGGGCTACTTGGGGACAAATATATGTGGTATGTAAGTTAAGTACTGTGAATTCTCTTACACAAAACATACCAGAAGATAACGCTTTTGGATGAATACTGCCAACTTCCATGTACTTATTCACTGAGGCCAGCTGTCCGCTGAGGCCATCTTGATCCTAACACTGAATACACTTACTGTTGGAACTCATCTTTGGAAATGGTCTTGGGGAACTTGTGACATTCCTTTGCATACCATCAATGGTGAGTCTTCATTCTTGGAAGATGTGTTCGCTTTGAGGCAGGAGCCAAAATCATAATGACTTCAAACCAGAATGGTAGATGTTTTGGCAGAGAATTATTGTTTTTGGTGAAAATAATTATGAAACCTTTTTATCCCCCCTCTTTAACCTCATCTCTCTGACTGACATCATAGAATCTAAGAATTATAGTTTTGGAAGGGTTAGGAGAAATAATGCAAGGCATTCCAAAAGAATTTCATGCAGAATAATATTTGGATAATCTAAATTCAGTTCTGAATTTGGAGTATCAATATCATCTATTCAGGGACTATTAAAAAAGAATGGTATTTCAAGCCAATGAAATTAGTAACACTAACATTGGTGCGATGCTTTTAACTGCTCAGAGGGCCTTGGAGTCCCTATTTAGTGGTTACCAAGTTCCAATGAGGCAATATTTGACCGAGGTGATTTTTAACCCCTTCAGGTATGGTTAAAGAGAGGGGTCTAAACTAATATTTGAGATACTTTCTTGCCTCCCTGATTGGATGAGAACTTGCCAAGAAACTCTTGATATTTTTAAAAGATACTATCATATTTATGGAGAAGTACGTAAGAGCCCGAGCTTGGGAGCCAGACTGCCGGTGTTCAGATCTCCTTTCCATTGCTTACTTAGCTCGTTAGCCTCTTGGAACCTCAAGTTTCTTATTTGTAAAGTGAGAATAATAATAGCACCACCTCATAGGAATCTTTGATACCAAATGAATTTGACGTATATACTTTGCACATAGTGAGCAGCAATGAATGTTAATTGTAACTATTATTAGTATTATTATTCTCCAAACCACACTATAAAATAGAGCACATATTCTGAATTTCAATTTTATTTAATTGTCACAATAATCTTGATTGTGAGATATGAAAATGCCCAAGGAATAAAGTGTAAGAGCGTAGAACTTTCTAAAACTCCCTGTACACAGCTAGATTATAACAATAATATGTTTTTCTTTTTAGTTATTCTAGTAAAACAAAGTGCTCTCGTTTTGGAACATCATAATTAAATTGGAATTTGTGAACTCCATTTTTATGTTAGTTTCTTCCTAATCAGAGCATTTTGGAAAAAGTAAAAGGTTTGATATTGATAAATGCTTTAAAAATTATCATACAGGTAATGCAGAAGATAAATATTACATGTGCTTTCTTCTGTGTTCATTCAAAACTGCAGCAAATGGTTGCAAATTCCTTTCCCAGAGAACATTCTAGAAAACTTTGTAGAATTTTTGGTAATGCAGATAAGTGAGATGACTTCCTCAACTAATACCATTGATTTTGGGTTTACATGGTAGAATTTAAGTATTTGGGTAAAAATGACTTCCTCCTTTCAGCCAAAATACTATGAAACTTACCATTAATGCCTTGTAGTCAAGCACAAGTCAGTTAATTTAGCTGGATAATCTTTGGTCAAGTTATTTAATCACTCTAAGCTTAAATTTCCGCATCAACAGAAAGAGGCTAATAAAAGACAACACTAGATTGGGAAAGAGGACATGTGAGTGTTATGTATAAATAATCTGCAGCCATTTGCGTAGGGGTCTCTGTTAGGGAGCTAATTCTTCTGAGAAATAGAAGATTAAATTGAAAACACTTCCAAAATACTTAGTACCATGTCTGGCATATTTAAGCTCTCAATGAAGATGAGCCACTAACATTAATAATATTATTATTACTACTACTGTGATGATGACCACCACCATCCTCGAGGTCTCATCCAGATGTGCCTCACTCTCCCTCCCCAGCCCCAAGTGATTTATTCACTTATCACACGATGCTATATTTTATGATGTGTGCATAACCCAAGAACTTCAAAGGATGCACGCGCACTTTAGGAGGGCCCTTCTGCTCCAAGCATTAGGAGTTGTGCATACTAGTGAATATAACTAAGAAAGGCTGCTTGAGCTGGAAAAGGGTATGGAGGGGTTAGGATGCCTATGTGACTCCAGCTTCCGGGACATGGTGGGGAGCCAACAGAGAGAATTTGAGACAGGGGCTAATACTGCTGGCAGAGTACTTAAGATTAAGGAGCTGTGAGTAGTGTGGTTGGGTGAGTAGTGTAGTTCGGGTGAGCAGCCTTATCCCTCTGCACTAGGGGTAGTCAAGGCACACGCAGAGAGAATGAGAGGGGCAGCCCCCATACTGAAGGGGCTCAGCCCACAAGGAGCAGGTATCAGAAAAGAAGAGGTGCTCTGGCAGACCCCTCCAGACAGCCCTGAGCCCAGCACTTCAGGGTCCTCCTGAAGCTGAGCACTGGTTCCTCTACAACGCCCTCGCTGCCTCCCCCAACGCCCTACATAGCTCTCCTCCAGGTCCTGCGGTGCCCCGTGCACTGCTTTATCTTACTCTAACTGGTCCACTGAGGAAATTCTTCCCCCTGAGGAGAGACATAAAATGATTTTATTTTTTCCCACTTTCTGTCCTCGAATATTTTTTTTTAAAGATTGGCACCTGAGCTAACATCTGTTGCAAATCTTTTTTTTTCTTTTTCTTCTCCCCAAAGCCCCCCAGTACCTAGTTGTATATTCTAGCTGTAGGCCCCTCTGGTTGAGTTGTGTGAGACGCTGTCTCAGCGTGGCCTGATGAGCAGTGCCATGTCCGCGCCCAGGATCCAAACTCAGGGAACCCTGGGCTGACGAAGTGGAGCACACGAACTTAACCACTCCCATGGGCCGGCCCCCTCAAATATTCTGTATTAAATGTCCAGACTCCTTCTCACAGGGAAATAGGTCCTTTAATGGAATTTTGTCTAACTCTCTTAATAATCTAATCATTTTTAGTTACTGAAACTTAGCCTAGTCCCATTTAAAATTTAGCCTCATATATGGTCCAAAGCTCTTCTCGCCCCCCAGCCGTCCTGATCCTGTCCCAAGGCTTGGGGCTTGGGAACTGAGGGTGGGAATAAGGTGCATGTGGTGCTCTTTCCTCGTCCCCACTACACGCATCACGGTGCATTTCCTCTGAAGTGAGGGGTATAGGAGGAGAAGAGAGGGAGCCGAATGCTTTGAAAGAGCATGCTGTCAGCCATGGTGGAGATATGTCCCTTTGTCTCACTTGATTTTCATCTGCTCTGTCTCCTGCTGTGTACCACTGCTGAAATGGTGGTCTTTGAGCAGGTGGATGGCAACATTTTTTTCCTGGGAAATGTTCACCCCAGCCCTCTCCGTTGCTGATGACTTCCCCCATGGGGCTCCCATCTCAGCTGTCAGCCTTGCTAGCATTGCACAACTTACCTTTCCTCTGGTTTGGCTCAGTAGAGCCCAGGCTGGCCAGCTGCTTCTCCCTCTCTGGCTCAGCTCTGTGCTTCTTCACCTGGAGCTACAGGTACCACTGGGCCGTCTTCCTCACCCTCCAAGACCCTATGAGAACTGGGAGGAGGAGGAATCTGCTCCACGTTCTTTCTGGGCACATGACATCACATTGCCTTCAAACTTTGATGGCTCAGGTGACTTGGGGGGACCTCCTACCTCTAAAATCTCAGGATGAGAAGCAGGCAGCACTCCATACATTTCCATATGCTCTAAACTTTAGAGAACCCAGACAGCTCCAGAGAGGACTCTAGTGGAGTCAGCTCAGCAAGTGCCCAACTGGAATGCAAGAGGCAGGACTCTTTTGCTTGCAAGTGCTCCCAAGTGTACACACCTGATGCTCTTCAGGATCTTGAGTAACATGCAGGAGGGCAAGCACCCCTTTCTACTCCAAAGGGGACAGAAGAGCTTCTCTCCACAAACCCCACATTCCTCACAGGCTGACCACTGCACCTCTTTCCCTCTCCCCAACAGGAGTGTGGTAGCAGGTGGTCCAGGCGAGCTATTCTGACACCTATTAATAAGCTCCATGGGGCAGTATCTGGTCCTAGCCACTGACATCGCCTTGTGGATCTCCTTAGGGTCTGGGAGTCCTTGTGCCTTTGATTTTGGTTGTGGGCCTAGCCTCCAATTCCAGGACATTATGAAAATCCCCTCTTAAGAACTTGTTCCTCTATTATGTTGGAATTTTCTATCTGTTCATCTGTCTCTTCTATTATAAGCTTCTCAAGGACATCATACTCATCAAACTTCTGTATTCCTTAAAATTTTGTAATTGTGGTAAAATACGCATAACATAAAATTTACCATCTTAACCATTTAAAGTGTATAGTTCAGTGGCATTAACTATATTCACATTGTTGTGCAACCATCTCCACCATCCATCCCCAGAACTCTTTACTTTTCAATCTGAAACACTGTGCCTATCAGACAACATCTCCCATTTCTCCCCACCAAGCCCCTGACAACCACCATTCTACTTTGTCTCTATGAATTTGACCACTCTAGGTACCTCATATAAGTAGAATCTTGCAGTATTTGCCTTTTAATGATTGCCTTAATTCATTTAGCATAATATCCTCAAGGTTCATCCATGTTGTAGAATGTGTCAGAATTTCCTTCTTTTTTAAGACTAATATTGTGCTATTTGTACATACCACGTTTTGTTTGTCTGGTCATTTGTTGATGGACACTTGAGTTGTTCAACCTTTTGACTATTGTGAATAATGCCACTATGAACATAGGTGTACAAATATTTCTTCAATACTCAGCTTTCAATTCTTCTGGGTATATACCCACAAACGGAGTAGCTGGATCATATGGTAATTCTGTATAACATTTTGAGGAATTGCCATAGTATCTTCCATAGCAACCGCACTATTTTACATTCCTACCAGCAATGCATAAGGATTCCAATTTCTCTACATCCTTTCCAACAATTGTTATATTCTGTTTTTTAAAAATATATTACACATCCTAATGGGTGAAAGGTGGTATCTCACTATGTTTTTGATTTGCTTTTCACTAACGATTAGTGATATTAGGCATTGTTTCCTATGCTTGTGGGTTATTTATATATCTTCTTTGGAAATGTCTATTCCACTCCTTCATCCATTTTTTAATCAAATTATTTGATATTTTTGTTACTGAGTTATAGAAGTTCTGGATGTTAACCCTTTATCAGATATGTGATTTGCGAGTATTTTCTCCCATTCTGTAGGTTGACTTTACACTCTATTGATTGAGTTCCTTTGAGGCACAAAAGTTTTTAAGTTCAATACAGTCCCATTTATCTATTTTTTCTTTTGTTGCCTGTGCTTTTGGTGTCGTATTCAAGAAATCATTGCCAAATCCAATGTTATGGAGCTTTCCTTCTGTGTTTATTTTGGGGCTTTTATAGTTTTGGGTCTTACGTTTAGGTCTTTAACCTATTTTGAGTTAACTTTGGTATATGGTGTATGATAAGGGTCGACTTCATTCTTTTGCATGGGGATATCCTGTTTTTCCAACATAATTTGTTGAAGAGACTGGCCTTTCCCCAGTGAGTAGTCTTGGCATCAATAAGATCATTTGACCACATATACACGGGTTTATTTCCAGACTCTCTATTTTACTCCATTGGTCTTATATGTCTGCCTTTATGTCAGTACCACACTATTTTGATAATTGTAGCTTTGCAGTAAGTGTGAAATCAGGAAGTGTGATACTTCCAACTTTGTTTTTCTTTTTTCAAGATTGTTTTCTGTTCAGGGTTCCTTGAGATTCCATATGAATTTTAGGGTGAAATTTTCTATTTCTACAAAAATATACCCCTGGGATTTTGATAGGTATTGCGTTAAATCTATAGATCCCTTTGGATAGTACTGATATCTTAACAATATTAAGTTTTCCAATTCATGATCATGTGATGTCTTTCCATTTAATTTGTCTTTAATTTTAATTTTTAAGAAATGTTTTATAATTTTCAGTATATGTCTTTCACCTCCTTGGTTAAGTTTATTCCTAACTATTTTATTCTTTTTGATGTCAGTAGAAATGGAATTGTTTCCTTAATTGCCTTTTAGGATTGGTCATAGTGAGTGTGTAGAAACATAATGATTTTTTGCATGTTGATTTTGTATCCTGCAACTTTGTTAGATTTGTTTATTAGTTCTAACAGTTTGTGTGTACATATGTAATCTTTAGAGTTTTCTACATATAAGATCATGTCATCTGAAAACAGAGATAATTTTACTTCTTCTTTTCCAATTTGATGCTTTTAATTTCTTTTTCTTGCCTAATTGCTCCAGCTAGGACTTCTAGAACTATCTGAATAAAAGTGGCAAAAGTGGGCATCCTTGTCTTGTTCCTTATCTTAAAGGAGAAGTTTTCAGCCTTTCACCATTGAGTATGATGTTAGCCACGGGCTTCTCATATATGATCTTTATTATGTTGCCTAGTTTTCTTCTATTCCCAGTTTGTTGAGTGTTTTTGTCATAAAGAGTGTTGAATTTTGTCAAATGCTTTTTCTTCATTAATTGAGATGATTGTGTCATTTTTTTCTTCATTCTGTTAATTTCATTGGTATATTACATTAATTGATTTCTACTTGTTGAACCATCCTTGCATTCCAGTTATAAATCTCACTTTGTTATGGTTATGATCTTTTTAATGTGCTGCTGAATTCTCTTTTCTAGCATTTTGTTGAAGATTTTTGTATTAATATTCATCAGGGATATTGGTCTACAGTTTTTTTGAAGTGTCTTTGTCTGGCTTTGGTATCAGGGTAATGCTGGCCTCATGGAATGAATTTGGATGTTATTCCTTCCTCTTCAATGTTTTAGAAGAGTTTGATGAGGATTGGTGTTAATTCTTCTTTTAATGCTTAGTAGAATTCACCAATGAAGCCACCTGGTCCTGGGCTTTTTTTTTTTTTTTTTAAAGATTTTATTTTTTCCTTTTTCTCCCCAAAGCCCCCGGGTACATAGTTGTGTATTCTTCGTTGTGGGTCCTTCTAGTTGTGGCATGTGGGACGCTGCCTCAGCGTGGTTTGATGAGCAGTGCCATGTCCGCGCCCAGGATTCGAACTAACGAAACACTGGGCCGCCTGCAGCGGAGCGCGCAAACTTAACCACTCGGCCACGGGGCCAGCCCCGGTCCTGGGCTTTTATTTATGAGAAGGTTTTTGATTATTGATTCAATCTTCTTACAGGTTGTTGGTTTGTTTAGATTTTCTATTTCTTTGTGATTCTGTGTTTGTAAGTTGTGTGTTTCTAGGAATTTGTCCATTTCATCTAGGTGATCCAACTTGTTGGCATATAATTTTTTTACAGTACTCTCTGGTAACCCTTTTTATCTCTGTAAAATTGGTTCTAATGTCTATTACTCATCATATTTTTATATTCAGCCTAGCCTATTCAGTGCTTACTTATGTTAAGATACTCAAAAACCATCTATTGAACTGAATGAAAAAGAGAAAAGCACTGGACCCTTCCAACCATGTGGACAAGCTATCACTGAGGAGGGATGGACCTGAAAAGTAAGGCAGCCCTAGCAAGACACTCAGTTCAGAACTTAGATCACCGGGGCAGGGCTCCCAGGCTGGCCCTGGATGCTAGGTGGTGACACTCTGTGAGATGTGCTGGGATCTTCAGGCATTGTATGGGTCAGAGAGACATAGCGGTCTTGCCCATCATGTAGCCCAGAACCTGCAGAGTGAGCTTAACCTAGCCACAGGAGCCACATGCTTCCAGAGCCCACCTTGGGTGGCTCTTTCCACATTGCTGTGGAGGCCAGTGAAGGTGGAGTGGATTAATCCACATGGGAAGTTGTGTGGAAGGGACAA
Organism: Equus asinus; assembly: GCF_041296235.1. Classification (NCBI taxonomy): domain Eukaryota; kingdom Metazoa; phylum Chordata; class Mammalia; order Perissodactyla; family Equidae; genus Equus; species Equus asinus. The sequence goes on along the minus strand of NC_091792.1, from coordinate 66,144,780 downwards.
GGCCTGTCTAGCACTGTGCTCTTGGACAAGCAGAGTCCAGGCTAGGAGTTACTCACTGTGCTTCTTCAGGACAGAGCAGAGCACTCCCATTTCTTGCCCTTTAATGGTTGTGACCAGAAAGAGGCTATAGAGAACCATAGATAATCCAGATATGTGAGAAGGGTGATGGCCAGCTTTTGCCTCACAGTGGCCTCCTCCCAACAGCTTTGACCCTGCTTTCACAGAAGCAACTTCATAATCTGAAGAGGCATGCCTTATCCCCCACTACAAACAGCTAAATTAATCAGACTGTTGTTTTCACATAAACAGTTGTCCTTCTACTTGCCCAGCATGATTTCAGACACCTATTTTCAGATCTTCCATTCCCACCTATCGCTGACCCCATCAAGAATCTCTTAACCATCTGAATTAGCCAACTTTTGCACAGTCCTGACAATTAGTGCCATGCCTGGCACTTAACAGGTGTTTGATAGATAGGTACAGGATTCTTTCTATCACTGTAGCCATTCCGGAGTGTCCTAGTTGAGAAAAGATGGAGGAGAGATGTAATCTCTGCTCTGATTGTAGAGACCAGAGGGAAATGTGTGTGCCAATAAGTCTTTCCTCTATTTCATTCTTCTCATTTTTGTTCAACTACCCAGAGACCAGCATTCTTATTTGAGGCCTTTCGAGAAGGAAGCAAACACTGCAGATGACAGGCAATGCTAGCTAGCAATTTTTTTCTTTCAAAGCAGGTTAGCAGGTTCAAATAAAACATATTGAAGAGGAATTACATGAAATGCAAACGGAAACTGTGAAGTGCAAGCTGATATTTTTAGAAGTTTGTATAATGACAGGTCAGATTCCTGAGGATTAGCTAAAGTGGCAAATCTAACACCACTTATTCAAAAAGGGGGCAAAGGATACAGCAGGCAATTATAGTTTAGCAGCAGTTGTGGGGGAAAATCAACTCTTCGTGAACTTACTGAGGGGGCAGCTTAGAAAAGTGTAATTTGAATATAGATCGCCAACCAGAAGGGTTTCTACAAGGAGGGGGTGGGAGGCTGGTGGAAAGGGAAGAAGAAGCGGATAGGGGGTGGGGTTGCCAGGGGCTCATGATTTTCATATTTTAAAGCCCTGAATAGTTTGAAAGGATGATTGCCAGAGGGGACCAGGAAAATTAGCGGTTGTTTGATTCAGGATCAATTTTCAGATCTGCCCAGTTTATAATTGTGCGACTCTTGCTGTCATCACTCATGTGATTCAGGCTCCAGACGTTCAGGGCTGAAGTGTCCCCAGGGCTCGCCACCTCCCTGGTATGCCTCTGAGCCTCTCTTTCTTCCTCCACTAAAGAATTTCCCCCTGGACTTATTTACTGATTTCCAAAATGCCTGCAGAGGGGCTTAAAATAAAAGAAGTGAAAAAGAAACACTTAAAACACAGGGCTCAGTCTTAAGGTGCTTCCCTTTTGGAAAAAGTGGTTTGGATTAAATCTACACTCAGTCCTGAAGGGCCAAGACTCTGCTCTCTTCCAACAGCAGGTTTTTGTGAGGACAGAGTTTTGAGATTCCTGGGGATGAGGAAGACATGGGCATGACGGAGAAGAAGGGGCAAGCACAGAAGACAAATCTGGATAACCTGATGGTTTTGGTAAGGGCTTGTCCTGTTGTCTGTGTTTAGTGTTTATCATTCCTGGCTTTTAAAATAATGGGGAAACCCCAGAGTTGGAGGATCTTCAAGATCATCTTGTCCAGTTTTACTCAAACTGGGTTCGGCAGACTCCTTGGGTCCACAAATATACTCTTAATCTACAAGTTCTTTATGAGATCTTTAATTTTGCCTTCTTATGTTCATGATGACAAAAATATATTATCAGAATTTTCAGGGCATCTCAACGCAGACCTGGAGCCATGAGATCCTAGGACTATGTTTATATCTGGGGACAATCACAGCTACCGACCCAGGTCCTGTCTGTACTCACACTAAATTCTTTATTAGTAATAAACACAGTCTAAAAAATTTTCCGATGATAATTTACAATTGAAAGACGCTTTCACAGACTATGATTTTTGTTCCTAAAGTTTCTTAATAAATTAAGACTTTTATTTGACATCATGGAAATGACATACTGTACCAGATGGCTAATGAAAAAGAACAGAGTCAGGTTTAATAGATGAATTATGCATTTCATAAAGTTAAGATGAAATACTATCAGGGCACACTATATGAATGAAAGTTTCCAGTAATTTAAAAGGGAAAAGTGATATGAGAATTTCATCATCACATAACACACAGAAGTATAGACATATCAAACTCCAAAGTCACTGGGTTGTACCTTCAGCACTCTATTTGTGTTGGGGATAACAATTTAATTTCTGCCAAACATTACTTATTATTTTAAATTAATGAATTTTATTGCTTTCTGGGTTTTGTTTCTATTCACTTTGAGAATATGATTTATAGTTGTTTAATAACTTATAAGAAGTTATACCTAATTTTATATTTGTACCAAACATAATAAAAATATGTTGCTAACACTGTAGATTGGCAAAAATAAAACACTTCCCATTATAAGGAGTCTGTAGGTAACTTACCTTTGAGTGATACTAATCTAGTCCATTGATCTCATTTAAGGAAATGATCCGTCAGTATTTATGGGTATGTCTCAGTGTTGGAACCTCCATAGTCTTTCCCAAAGAAAACCATCTTGTCCACCTAAATATAGGTTATTCTATATTATGCTTAGTGTAATTATGCTTATCTGTCCCTACATTTGCTTCTTTCACTCCCCAGCATCTACCACAGCAAATTTCTGCTCCTGTTTCGAGACCAGCTCATGGAAGTTTGCCTCTTCCGTGAAGCTCCGACATGGTTTTTCCCACATCATCAAGCGATTCTCCAGTTCTCAGTGGACACTGACTAGGTGTTCCACAAATTTAGCTCAATTCTGACACTATCTCCCTGAAGATAACATCAGATCCCACAGATTAAGGGCTCAGTCCCACAAGACTGTCCCAGCTTCAGATGCCAATCACAAGTCTACAAGTTGTCACCTGTGCTTCTGACCAACCAGCTATAAATCTGAAGTTCCCAGGACCCCTCCTCAGGTTCCATTAATTTGCTACAGTGGCTCACAGAACTCAGGAAACCAGTTCGCTTACTAGATTACAGGTTTATTACAAAGGCTATGAATGAGCAGCCAGATGAAGAGATACATAGAGTGAGATTGGAAAGGGTCTCCAACACAGAAGTTCCTGACTCTGTGGAGTTTGGAGTGCATCACCCTCCTGCACATGGATGCATTCCGGTTCACCAACCTTGAAGCTCTTGGAACCCATTCTTTTGGGTTTTTACGGAGACTTCATCACATAGGCCTGACTGACTAAACCTTTGGCCGTTGGTGATTGAACTCAATCTCCAGGCCCTCTTCCCTGCCTGGAGATCGGTGGGTGGGGCCAAAAGCTCCAACTCTTTAATTCTGGTTGGTCCTCCTGGCAACCAGTCCCCATCCTTAGTGGCTTTCCAAAATTTTTCTCATTAATAAACTCAGGTGTGGTTGAAAGGGATTTGCTATGAATAACAACATGCTCCTTTCACCTTTATGGCTCTGGAGCTATTTCAAGAACCAAAGACAAAAGACCAAATACTACAATAAACGATGCTCTATTGCTCTTATTGCTTAGGAAATTCCAAGGGTTTTAGAAGCTCTAAGCCAGAAATGGGACGAAGACCAAATATATACTTCTTATAAATCACCATATCACAGAAGCCTTCCTTTCTGGTGCAGCCCTCTCCATGGGACATTGAACATATCTCCTTACTCCCCAAACTTCTGATATGAGCTTCTCAAAGGCTTGGACCTAGCCTCACTCAACCTCTATTCCAGTCTGTGGCTCATTGTCCATTCTTAATAAAAGTCTGTTAAGTAAGTTAGATCTCTCTATTTAAAAAAAATGCATCCTAATAAAACCAGTCATCACATCATGCGTTCACAGGCACAGCCTCTAATGTTATCTTTGCAAGGTTTTCAAGAGACATTTATTAAGCTGCTAGAATTGTTCTTTTACCAAATTAGAGCATGAGAGGAATAAAACAGAAAGAGGAAAAACTTGCCAGCAGGACATAAAAAATCCCTGGAATTTATATGCAGAAGTGGGCAGGAGGCTGTCTCTAGGGTCGATTGGCTTTTGACCTTCCCATTTGTGTTTGAGGAAAAAAGGTTGGAAGTGAATTCTTGTTTGAATCTGGCCATGTGATTGGTTGCAAATGGAAATACTTCTGCTCTCTGCAGGAAATGATGCCATCACATTGAGAAGTTGTTTTTTGGACTGGTAAATGGAAAATGTTCTTAATGAAAACGCAGAATAATCAGTCTGAGTGTTGGGGAGAAGCACTGGGAGGAAAAAAGAGAAAAAAATATGTATTAAATAGATGTGCTACCAGCATACTGATGAGGAGAGGGATTTAGAGGTTATTGCAGGAAAAGAAAAAAAATCTTCAAGTTATTATCCTAATGCTTTTCTGTAGCTTAAAAAGTGTATATTCGGAAGTGTCACAAGAGGAAGGAAAATGCCAATCAATGGTCTCTAAACCAGAGGTATGGTAGTCACTTTCTGGAGCCATGGTAGAGTCCAATATTCTGGCCTATCACTCTGACCAACCCCTAAATTCACTTTTACTTGTCAGGCTATTTGTCCAGAGCTTTGTTTAGATAATACGGTCACCAAGTTATGTCATGATAACCATAGTGGCTCTCATTTACTAGGCCCTGATGGAGGTTCTGAGTGCTTTGTAGGTATTCATTCATTTAATCCTCCTTATAATGCTTTGAGGTAAGGACTAATATTTCCCCCATTTCACTCAGGAAATGGAGTCACCAGCAGGTAAGAAGTACGGTCAAGGTCATATAGCTAGTGGGTCACACAGCTTAAGTCCAGAGCCCCAGCTGCCCAGCATTATGTTATACTGCCTCCATAGTGGAAAAACATGGGCTTTGGCATCAGACCAGTCTCCATGCAAATCCTGACCATTGGTCCTTAACACAGAACACAGAACAAGTTATTTAATGTTTTTGAGCATCCATTTTATCATCTGCAAAGTCAGGATAATAATATTGAACTCACAGTGTTTTGTGTGGATTAAGTGAGCTAGTGGACACAAAGTTCTTTGTATAGCACACAAAGTCGGTAGATAATTTCCCCATGCCTTCATCCTCTCTGCTTTAGGGCTCTTTAGAAGCCAGAGCCTTAAGGTTTTTGGAATGAGACATGATGCATGAGGCTGGCTTCATGGGCTAGTGTCACCGAGAATGTGTATCCCACTGGGCTGAGGTCTCAGTGAGACCATCGGTGGGTGTGTGGGGATGCTCAGGATCAGAGACTGATGAGGTTGTTCCTCTGCCCTTGAATGTTCACTAGGATATGGCCCAGGAAAATGAGGCTTAAAATTAAATTTCTTCCACTAACTTGTGTGCTTTCTGCAAACAGTAGAACGCCTCTATAACATGCACAGATTTAGCTCTAATGGGATTGGTGATTAGCTCATGTCCTCTCCCTAGCACATAGTCTCAAAAGGAGCCGAAGTTCTGATCTTCTTGGGGGAGGGCACAGATGGATGATACGGAAGGGGCCAGGAGGCAGCTCTAGAAATAGCAAATAACTCCACATTGGGGGTGGGGGGTGGCTGCTCATATCCTCAGTGTTCTCCCAGTCCAAACTACCCATAATGGACAATGAAACAGACTCTAACTAATTGGGAGGTTCTTGGAATCCTTCCTACAGTCCTAGAAATTCCAGTCTGCAGACCGAGAATCGCCTCCATTGATATTTAAGCCAGAGTGAAGAACTGCCATCGGGTGGCATCAAACCACAGCCCACACAGACAGGGTTTGGATTGCAGAGCCAGAAGCCTGGAATGCCTCCAGAATTTCAAGTTGATCACGTGTACAAAGTCTATCTGGTCATTTAATTAACTTTGGACTATAGAGAGACTGTGCGTTACACAATTGAAGTTTTTGGACATCACTCACCATGTTACTATGGCTATTATATATGCTGAATATCTACTATTTGGGAACAAATGTTAAGTCCTTGGGTTCAGAAACAAACAATACAGTCCCCACCTTCTAGGATCTCATGGTTCCACGGGGGAACGGTCAAGTAAACAAGCAATTACAACACGGTGTGACAAGTGCTGCCACAGTGGGAAGCAAGAAATGCTTTGGGATTGCAGGGGAGACACAGGAGGGACATCTGAACCCTTTCCTTGAGGAGGAACAGGAGGACGGGAAGGGCATTCAAGGCAGAGGGAGCAGCTTTTACATCGTCCTGGAAGAAGCATTGTCTGTTCCGGGAGGTGAAGAGGAAGAACATGAGAAGGAGATAAGAGACAAGACAAGGAAAGGCTGAGATATGAAGGGCCCCAAATGTCATGATAGGGAGTTGTGCTGCATGTGAATAATTCTTAACCTTTTCTGGCACGCAGACTATAGTGGAATTTATGGTCCTTTTCTCTGGAAAAGGATGTAGAGTGACACACTTTTAATTTTACATTCAATTTCAGGGACAGTTGTAGACCCCCTGGCACCCATTGTTTATGGACTCTGGGTTAAAACCGCCCACCTAGAGGTAGTAGGGATCAGTGAAAGACATTAGATTGAGCGGGGGTGTGTTCATCAAATGACTGGCCATGTAACCACTGAAAGGGGAACACGGACGATAGTTTGGAAGAACTACAGCCTGAAGATGAGGAAGACGGGAGCATCGTTAGGAGCCTGTCATAAAGGCTTAGACACAACAATGATTTCATTCAAACTCCTCCGTCTCTAAAACCTTTGGTGGCTGATGGACAAGATGTAAAACCCACTCATTGGACTCAGAGCATTTTCTGCCCCACCCCGTCCTTTCTGTGGAAGGTGCCAATGACCTTCTCCTCAGCTGTAAGGGAAGGCGGGGGAGGGTAAGAAGAGAAGCTGTAATCCGCAGATAGGATCCCAGCCCCTAGGGAACAGATCATACAGGATGGCACCGCAGAGGTTCGTCTCTGAGAACGTGTTACTGGAACACATTGTCTACTTCTAGCAACGCCGGTGGTGTCGCACTAGTGGAGGAGGAAGTGTGTAGGTAGAGGACCCTCCTGGCTCTTCTGTGCATCGGGGAGGGGCAGGGACATGGAGAGGGGACCGTGCATTCGTTTAGCAGTGGAACAGGGATTTAGGGATCTGAACTTAATGCTGACGCTTCCTGTGAGAGCCTGGGAAAGTGTCTCTGTACTCCTCTTCCTTCATCTATTAAATGGGAACAGCAATAAAAATGCTAACGTGCTCCGGGAGGAGTAACGAGGAGGAGATTATAAAGCCCTTTGTAAAATACCCAGTGAGGGTGAGGTAGCAATGATGATGGCTGCAGTCACCAGAAGAAACAGCAGAATTATACCAATCTTTGACTTTCTGGCAGACTTTTGATTTCTCCCATCAGAAAAGGCCCTCCTGGAAGCTCTGAGATGTGAGAGAGCTCGGCACCCCTTTCTTCTTGTCTTCTGCAACTATGTTGCCATGTGACAGCCATGTTGGGGGAAGCCGAGAAGGGAAAGCAGGATGAAGCAGTGGGAAGCGGGAAGGGTTGGAGGGTTGAACAAGCCTCACTACCTCTCTGATAAAGCTGCCTGGGGAAGCCAGGGCTGACTACAGCAGAGACGTTTTTTAGAAGTTTGGGTTTAATTGAATTTCATAGAAGCCAAGAGGAACATAGGCATAGCACTCGCTGTTCCCCATAAAGTAGGCACAAGCTGCTCAAAATGGCTTAGGTTCTCTGAAGTCTCTTTGTGGCAGACAGATCCTCCATCCAATGCCACGCCTGCTGCTCTTTCCTTAGGACCATCCTTACACCTCAAGGATGTGGGAATGATGAGCCCACTTGGGATCTAAACCAATCCAACATTCTATTCAGACTCCCAATTGCTTGCTCCATAGCGTGATGCTTGGTTGGGCTTGGGTTTTTTTTTTCAAGAGTCGGGGTTTGGCACCATCTCTGTCGGTTGCACTGGAATATAAGAGGAGGGTAGCTACAGGTAACAGGTTATTTTTAATTCCGTCTTGTTATTTGGAACTGATTTCCCATATGTTGTTGTTGTTCAACTCCTTGCATGAATTTTCTCAAATATTTGTAACATATGTCATATCTATATGCAGATTTTAAATTATGGATGCCTTCATCCAATCATTTTCGAAGGGGGAGAAAAATCCAAGTCTATTACTCTCAAGCAAGACCACGGTCTCCTGGGCATCCGCTATCGTTCAGGTAGACACATCTGGTGAAATGCATCACATCAAATTAGTATCCAGGGTATTGAGACTCCGAGACTACAGGCAGACAACCCCCTTCTAATGTACTGCTTTTCAGATTGTTGGGGAAACTTGAATCCCAATTCTCTTGTGAAATGAGTGATACTAACATGCCTGTTCAAATGCTCCAAGTGCAGATCAAAGCGGCAGTGTCCAAATTGCCTTTGCAAACACAGCAGCCCCTCGCCGCTCCCCTGGGGACGCCGTGCTAATTTTATCAACTCTCCCTGGCTCTTCTGCTATTAAATAGCAATAAATAAATGGTTTTTTTCTGGGTTTGCCAGTGGCTTATTTGTCTGACAAACAAGCTCATTTCCTTTTAAGTGTGAAGTTTTAGTCCAACTAATAGAATTAATCTATTTTTAATGAAAATGCGAAGGGCTTTTACTTAGAAATCTACCTACCCATCTCCCTCCCTCTGCACAGGCCCTTCCCCCAGCGCCTTCTCTGAACACATACATCCAGCCATGAATATTTCAATACATCTCAGGCTTTCAGATCAATATAGGCAACTCTCAAGCCCTATTGATTTTCAGAGGTTTGACTCACAAGGGTGATAAAATATTTCTCGACTTATGAAACCTGAGTTAAAGAGGCTTTGCTGGTCCTTCAACTTTCACCAGACATCTTTGTCTCCTTTTCTTTCCTCCTCCCATATTCCTTCTGCTCCTTCTCTTTTTCTCCCTCTTACTGCGCCCTCCTCCCTTCAGCAGCACCCTCCCCCCCCAAAACACACACATAGCCCTGAGATGGAGATTTATGACTAAGCAATAAGTCCTGGAGAAGCAGGCACTATTTCCCCACTGGGTCCACTTCAGGTCAGAGGGAGAAGAGGCCGAGGGAGGAGAGCAGCCGTGAGCACGATTCGGGCCCCATCCATCTCGCCTGCAGGGACTCTGCCAGCTTTCCTCCTGTCTCTCTGATTCATTTATCAGCAGAGCCGACTCCTCCTCCTGCACACCTCTGAAGATGTAATCCCAGAAGGCGACCCTAGCAACATACGAGGAATTCCCCACTGAGGCACAGGAGCTGAGCTGCTCCATATGGGTAGGAAATAAGCTAATTATACAGTCAGGCATGTCCAATGCCAGCATGGACGTTCTTATGAGTTTATCCAGCCTAGTTATGAAGCAGTGTACCCGAGATTCTTGGAAAATTTTACCGAACCTTTGGTAGTTGATCCACTGTGAGATACGTTGGATCGGGGGTTCAGACCTGGGTATGGATTTCTCCAGCTAGCCCCAGGATGTTGGTCAAATCAAATCACTTCCCTTCTTGGGCCTCTGTTTTCTCATTTGTAAAACATGTTCGTCCATTCATTTATTTAACAAATCTTTATTGAGTTCCTCCTGTTCCAGGGGCAGGGGATAGAATGGCAAACAAGACATGTACACGTCCTGCTCTCCTGAAGCTTAGCATCTGGCCAGGACCATATTAGAGTTTCTTCCTCCACTGAACTCCCACGCCACATGCCTCTAGATATTGCAATGCATGTTGTATATAAATATTTTTTTATCATGTTTATAATTGGATCCCTGCTAAACTGTGTACTGCTTGTTGGTCTGAATTGTGCCTAGAACTCTGGAGATGCTGCTCACTGGATGTTAGCTGAATAAATTCGTTCTTTATACTTTGTGTCCTGCCCAACACCAAATAGAATTGCCGTGGCAATCCTGTGTGTGGAGCCTCAGAGGAAACACACTCAGTAGTCATGGATCCTGTCTGAATGGTTTTTCATCCCAAGTTTTTGGTAAGGAAGAGCATGTAAGAGGACTTACAGAAAGCAAGTTATGTCAGTAAATTGTAGCTGCCCTTGCAATGGAAATTTAGAGATGGACAAATGACTCCAAGCTGGACAAAAATCTCTCTCTCGAAGCATAATCATGTTTTGAGTAAAAGTATGGTAGGATGTGTGGGTGAGGAGATAGCTCATTTCTTATGGCAGTGTGATATATGTTTAGATTTAAAAATTTTTAAATTTATTTTTACATTTTTCCAGCTTTTTTGAGATATAATTGACATATAATATTGTGTAAATTTAAGGTGTACAATGTGATGATTTGATATACATATATATTGTGAAATGATTACCATAATAAATGTCTGTCGACTGATGAATAGATAGAGAAAATGTGGCATATATATACAAGGGAATATTATTCAGCCATATAAAAGAAGGAAATCCATTTGTAACAATATGGATGAACCTTGAGGGCATTATGCTAAGTGAAATAAATCAGGCAGAAAAAAACAAATACTGTACAATCTCACTTATATTAGAATCTAAAGAAGTAGAAGTCACAGAAAGAGTGAGCAGATTGGTGGTTATAAGGAGCAGGGGCAGGGAGAGTGAGGGAGGGAGATGGTTGAAGTTGGCCAGAGAGTACCAACTTCCATTTGAACCTTTTAACTGAAGTTGAGTTTTCTGCTTTGTGACCTTGAGCAACACTCAGACAGACTCAGTGGCTTGCGTTGGAAAAGATGCACAACGCTCCTTCCAGCATTGACATAGCTTGATTCCTCATGGCATCATTTATAATTTATGAGAGCTCAGAAATATGCCCCCTCCTTTCTCTCTCCTACTCTTCCATAAGTCACACACTATGAGCATCCCTTTCTCCAGGAAGCCCTCTCTGGGAGCTTCCTTCAGCCAAGGCTGAGTGAAGTGCCTCTCCCATGCTTACTTCTGTTGCAATGGTACCTTTTCTTAATTGTCTCTTCCACTAAACTTGGAGCTCTCTGAGGGCAGAAATTATGTTTTATTCTTTATTACATTCCTAGCACACTGCAGGCACAAAATAGGTACTAATAAATGTTTACTTTAATAAAATTAAGACTTCTAGAAAAAGTACTCAGCTTAACATGTTGAATAAATAAATATTAATCTCAGGTCTGGAAATGTAGAGGGGGGAGGGTATGCCAATGTCTTTCCTCCTTGTTCTTCAACCCTCAGCAAGCATGTAGAAAAGGAATCAGGAGTCACTTACCTTCTGTTTCCATTTCACTGGAAGCAGATGATGACCATCGGGGTACCACAGAAAGATATTGACACAGACCTCCTAAAATCCTTGGAATTTCCTGAGTGATAGGGTGATAGGAGCCTCTTTTGTTCTGAAGAAGCAACATTTGGCAGGCCCCTTGATAGCTTCAGGATGGGGGCTGGATGCCAGAAAGAGCAAACCTTGATTAGAAGCTTGAAACTTTTAGCTCCACATCCAACCTCCAGGGAGGGGAGAGGGGCTGGAGATTGAGTTAATAACCAATAGCCAATGATTTCATTAATCATGCTTACATAATGAAACTTTCATAAAACCCCCTAAACTATGGGGTTCAGAGAGCTTCCAAGTTGATAAACACATTGAGTTGCTGGGAGGGTGGTGCACCTGGAGAGGGCATAGAAGTCCCATACAGCCTGCCCCCAATACCTTTCCCTGTGCATCTCTTCCATTTGGCTGTTCCTGAGTGGTATCATTTATAATAAACTGGGAATAGTAAGTGAAGTGTCTTCCTGAGTTCTGTGAGTCATTCTAGCAAAGTATCAAACCTGAGGGGGGATCATGGGAACCCCAAATTTGTTTCCAAATCAGGCAGAACTGTGGATGGTCCAGGCACCACATTTGAGACTGATGTCTAAAATGAGGGCAGTCTTGTGGGAATGAGCCCTTAAACCTGTGGAGTTTAGTGCTAACTCCAGGTAGTTAGTGTGAAAATTGAATTGAATTATAGAAGAGCCAACTGGTGTCAGAACTGATGTCAGGAGGGAAAGAAAAAGCTACACATTTGGTGTCAGAAGTGTGAGTAAAAACAGCTCAACCATGAAGATGGCCTTTGCTCTTTGCTTTGGAGATGAAGCCACATCCCCCTATGAGAGAAGGCCCAATCTCCCACCATGTAGATGTAAGCTGGCAACTGGGTGGGTATTTCCTGAGTGGGATTTGCAGGGAGTGGCGTACAGAGGAAGAGATATGGCAGAAGCTGGTTTTGGGAGAAAATAGAACTCTAGAGCCTTTCATTTGCTCTGAAAATTCTGAAATATCTCAAATACCTTCCTGGAGAAGGAAGCAGCTACCCTCCGCTAGAAACAGAAATGCAAGTCACATTGCAGAGCACGGAGCTGCTCTCCAGCTTTGAAAACCAACACCCTGATGGCGGCAGGGCTAGCAGTGGATGTGGTGGTGGGTATGTGGACTGGTGTGGGTGGCACAGCAGCTTTGCCCTTAGTGTGCCAGGTGCTTTGCTGGTTGATTCCACCAGTTGCCTCATTTTGTACCTGTCAAAATGCTTTTTTAGATAAAGCACAATAATCATCTGCATAAAGATCAAGAAGTTAATTCTGAAATTCTGAAAAAAGTCTGATTTGTTGAATTGGAAGTCACAAGGGTTGATGTGTGGCTAGGAAATATGATGAGGACTTGATAAGTAGAGCATTTATGTTACCTCAATTTTATTCAAAGTGGTTTTTTTGGGGGGGTATCTTAATATTTAAAAAAGTGAATGCAAATTTTACTTAAGTATGTAAAGATTAAAATCACATCCGCAAAGACGGCGTACAAGGTGGCAGATTTTCGGACTGCGGTCCAGCACCCCCAGTGGTATTCGAGTTCTTTGACAGAAAAGTTTGAAACAGAGGATGCGTGATTCCCGAGGTCTCACAGCTTGCCATAATGCAGCTACAGATACTAAAGAAGTTGTGAAGAACGTCAAAGTGTTTTCGGGCATTAACCCTGGACTGTAATTTCTTTCTCTATTTCTGAGAAAGAGAGAGGGGGCAGATCGTTTTATTAATTAAATTTGCAAGTGACATTTGCTCTCCAGCTAACAATTTGATGCTTCCCATCCAGCGGCGCGCCCTCCATTGCCTCCACATACTCCTTATTCCAAACAAGATGTGCTCTGGAAGTACAGTCAACTGAAATAAAAAATCAAGTTGCTGTCTGTTAGTGTCTAAATACATCACGTGTAAACATTTGGATGAATTTTTCACTGAATTTTGAGGTGATGTAATGTTTATGAAATTTACTTTCCGGGGCCTCAGGAGGTCCCTCAAAGGGAGGGGCAGCTGTCCTCCAGAGATCTGAAACCGAGTTCACTTGAAAAGTCCCTGTGACTTCTGATCTACGTGTTATGACCCCCAAGGAAAGAGAAAAGACGGTTTTAAATATGAGTCCCAAATTAGAAGCCTCAAAGGCGGGTGCTCTAAATTGATTTGCTGCGGAGCAGCTTCTTGTATAGGCAACTCTGTCTTGTGAGGCCCAGGCTGTGTTTGTATGAAAGCTGATGAGACTCTATCATCCTCCCAACGGATGCTGGGGGTGGGCGCGGCGACAGCTGGTAACAAGTACCCTTCTCCAGCAGAGCAGGCTCCCTTTTACATCTGCCACCTTTGCATTGAGCTCTTCTCTGATAAACAAGTATTAGTTGACTATCACTCCATACCCCAAATAGTGCTAAACATCTACTCTAAAAGGTAATCCACCATAGGTTAGAATTTTAGGGCTAACAGTCACTTTGAACATAACTTTTTCAAAAACTTTAATAGTGCAGAAACTAAGGCCCAGAGTTGTCAAGTGACTTACCTAAGGTCCTTATAATTAGCTAATAGTAAAACTGAAATGGGACAGAGGGGTCCTGACTCCCAGCTTAGTGCACTTTCTGTTGTTCCAAATATCACACCATCTTTTCCAGGCAACCATGGTGGAATTTAAAAAAAATATTTTTAAAAATGACTCTGGCCCATTTGGTCACTTTTCCTTGAAAACAGGGGGCTCATGACTTATGATATAAACTGAGAAGTTGAAAATAATTTCTCACTGGGGCAATTATCGTTGAGCAAATATTCCCTCTCTTCTTCCCTCCCCTGTGAAAGGAGTAGACTTCCCTACACCACTGGTGGGCTTAGCCAGGTGACTTGTTTGACGTGTGAAATGTGAGCACATGTGCAAAGACCACATCTGAGCAGAGGGGCCTGTGGTGGAGTGGGTCCTGTGCTCCTTCCCTTCACCGTGAGAAGAACACGCTCCAGCTTCCGACTGCTCCTTCATCCTGAGTCCTAAAATAGAAAGACGAAAGAACCCAGCCCAGAGCAATGCTGCTGCAGGGGGGACCTATAAACCCATGGGCAGGGTTAAGGGTTTGCTGCTGGAAACCACGGAGATTTGGGGGATAGTTTATTATACAGCATATCACAGCACAAGCTAATACACTCGCACTAGCCTGTCCTTAGATGTTCGTATTTTGCCCTCACTTTCCACATTGCAGTGCACAAGCGCAGATTGTGGCTCCATTTTTCAGATGAGAAAATTGCATCGCAGTCAGATTAAATGCCTTTTATAAGGGCACATTGGGAAACATAGAGACATAGCCTAAGTTAAAATCCAGATATCATTTCTGACTTTCAGAATTCAGTTTCCTGTGGTATCTAAGCATAAGACTCTTATTACCTTTGAGGCTGGGGAAAAAAAACAAGGCAATTTGGTTTTGTCTATATCTATCATCTATCTATCTATCTATCTATCTATCTACGTATCGATCTATATCTCTATCCATCCATCCATCTATCCACCCAACTATGATTTGCTTGAACTGGAAAAAGATAGTCTGAAAGTTCCATTGTGTTTACTGTTGTGGGGTTGACATTTTAGTGACTAAAAAAATCAGCCAACTTGATAATGTTTAGGTTGATCTGTCTGCATCTGATTATGCTTGTTTCCAGACCCAAGCAGTTGTTAATGAAACAGTTGCTGTTTTGTTGACAGAACATTAATTACTTGATCTTAGGACTCAGTAATTGCACAGCCCCCTCTGTATACATTACTAATTACATTAGCAATTATATGGCATTTTAAAGACAAAGAAATGACTGAAGCAATTGCAGTGTCACAGGTAACCTGCTGTTAGACTTCAATCACATTCCTAATGTGTCCATGATGTGTGGAAACAAGTTTCTAGTGCGTTGTGTGACACTAGCTTGAAGAAATGGCTAAGACTTCTTACCTATGAACCCACCGCCCAGGGGGAAGCCCTTCATGTAGGCAGAGATAATGTGAGTAAAGTCTCTACCTCTCTAAGCCTCATTTCCTTTCTCTATGAAAAAAAATCAGAGACAGAAAGGTTCGATAAGAAAATTTAATTCACTTATTCAACAAACACTTATTGAATGTCACTCCATCAGGTGCTAAGTTACAGACCTAGTCCATGACTTTGTGAAGTTTATAATCTTGTGGAGGAGACAGATGGTAAGCAATAAACACTAAAATAAATCTGTAATAGTCAAGCTAATTCTTGTTAGCTGCTGTAACAAACAACCCCCAAAGTCTCAGAGACTTATTACAATAAAACTGTATTTCCTGCTCATATCTGGCCAGCTGTTTCCAAGCGCTGACTCAGCGGCCCAGCCTCTTCCACAGTGTGGCCTGATCGTTCTGGACTTGTTAGTTCCCAGCTGTGCGGACAGAAGAGAAAGTTGAGGCTCTTATGGGAGATTTTAGAGAATAAGGCTGGCAGGGGTATATATTATTTTTCCTACATTCCACAGGCCAAAACTTTTCACAGGGCTCCTTCCTCACCGCAAAAAAGGCTAGACAATAGAAAGGAAAAGGAAGAGATGAACACTTACCCAGTGTCTGCTGCCCTACATAATTACAAATGGTGACTGGTGTTATAAAGGAAAAGTACCTAGTGCAATGAGAGTGTGCAATGGAAATGTTCACTGACTGCTTCCAACAGCCATTCCTCCTCCTTCTGGGAAGAACGCCCTGATTGCCTAATAAGGGAGTGACTCTCCTTCACTGTGTATGCTTTCTGTGGAGCTACGGTCAGTTTCCCTGCCCTACCATATCCCCATGGGGCTTGTGCACATGGTGTGAACTAAGCCAATCAGATTCTTTCCCTGGACCGTAACCTCAACCAAAAGGGCACAAATGTGGGATCTAATTCTCTGCCATCAAAGTACCATAAACAGACCAACTCTCAGTTCTTGGCACTTGGATCCCTGGGTCCCTGTCCCCTGTCTTTCCTGAGCCTACTTTTCAACTTTCTCCTTGACTCTCTGCATGATTATTATTATATCTCATATTATTCCAATGAGTTCCCTTTCTTTCTAGATGAACCAGTTGGTTTCTGTGCCTGCACAAAGAACCCTAATTGATACGGGGGTGTGATTTAGATTGTGAGGTTTAGTGATGGCCTCTCTGAGGAAGAAGCATTTTTGCTGATAAATGAAGCGTAAGTTGCAGTTAGCCAGGTGAAGAGTGGGGAAAATTGTTTTTAAGACAGAGGAAATCATGCGTGCAAAAGGTCCTGAGGTAGAAAAGGCTTGCAGTGTTTGAGAATCATAAAGGAAGCCTGTCCAGTTGGAGGTCGTGGAGTGAAGGAGAAAATGACATAAGACAAAGCTGGAGAAGTGGGAACTAACAGATTTCCAATGCTTTGTAGGCAACGTTAAGGATTTTGGATTTTATCTCAAGTGCAATGGGAAGCCACTGAAGGTTTTAGGAGGGTAAGAGATATGATCCAATTTACACTTTAAAAAAACCACTCAAGCTAATCTGTGGGAGCTAGAAGGAAGGAGTCAGGGTAGAAGTAGGAAGATGACTCAGGAGTTCATAGGAGCAGACAGACGGGAGTGATGACAGTGGCTTGTCTTGGTGACTGGCAGAGGAAATGGAGAGAGGGAGACAGACTCTGGATACGTATTCGGACAAACTGACTCGGCTGGGTGATGACTAATTTTCTAGAGGCAGGGGAAGGGAGGAATCAAGGACAACTTCCAGTTTCTGGAGGTTATAATTACTGAAATTTAAAAAAAAAGTTAAAGAAGGAATAGATGAGAGTGGAGAAACTAAGAATTCCTTTTTGGTATTTTGAATTTGAATCACCCTGGAGGCTTCAAGAGGTCATGTCAAATGTCGATACAGAGGTGTGGCATTCAGAAGAGAAGTCTGGGTTGGAGATATAAATGTAGCTAGTGTGGACATGGACACGGCATTTGAAGCCATGGAGAGGAGGAGACAAGATATCTCCAAGGCCCTTCCAGCTCCCATGACTCCTGACTCTGTTAGCCTGGGGATGGCACCTCTACCTGCACGCCCAACTTGTTTTGGACTCTATCGTGTCCTTCCAAGCCCGGTGTTAAGCATGCCAGCTTGTCCTGCCCTCCTCAGCTAGGATGCTATTAGAATGGCTCCCTCAGTTCCCTAAACTTGGTCAACCCTCACTGCCAGATCATTTCCCCTCCCCATTCAAACTCTTTGCCTATTTTTTGTATAAAGCAGCTCTGCTCCCCGAACCTGAAGCCGATTGTGTTCCTCCAGGGCAGCCCCGGCTCCCTCCCTCCATGCCTCACACTGGTTCCAGTCTGCGGGTTGTTTCTGCTTCCCTATCTGATCCAGCCTGGCCTCTGAGATGCTCCCTTGGTTTAATCCTGACCTTTGAAAAATAGCACCAGGCCCCTATATAACTTGATGGCCTCCTGGCCATTGGCCTGACTACAGCTTTCTAGAGCTGAGGGAAGGGGTAAAGCACAGAGAGAGCAGCAGATGCTGGCTCCTGGGAACCAGCCTGGTGACCTGAAACTGGAGAAGTTCCCCAGACGATGGGAGGGGGATTGTCCTCCTGACCTCTCACCTCCCCATAGCCCTGGGTCATCTTCCTCTGTTTACTGAGAACGGGCATGTGAGAAAAACAGGGCCTTGCTGGGCCAACGAGTTGTGTGTGAGAGAATTTGAACTTTATTGGTCCTGACATTTCTGCCTTGGTATGTGTGACTGTTCTCACACATATGGATTGAATCAAATGAGATAATTTATGCGACAGCACTTTGAAATGTTTAGAGGGCTAGCCAAGGTATTGCTTGTTGTTATTATTATGGTCACTCAGGAAAGCCTTTCCTCTTTGACATCACCCAAGTATTTGATTAAAATTAGGTGGCAAATTGGCAGATCTATAAAGTGCTTTCTTGTGTAGCCTGTCACCTATACCTCTGGTGACCATATGGTCTGCGTTTTCGAAGATGGCCCAGATTTCATGTAATTTTATTCTTTACAACAAAGTGATTTGGTAAATTCTTAACTAAGTGTCATTTAATTATTAAGCCTCTGTAAGATTTTTCTCAAAAATAAATTCCTAAGTGGGAATAAAACCTGTCAGACCACGCATTTCAGTTTTGGAGAGAAATACACCTCCATACTTATTATTGTCATCCACGTAGAATGGGAAGTCTTCCGAGAACTCAGACTCAGACCACCCCTTTCTCCTGGCAGGAGAGGGAAATAAGAGGACACTCACTTCTCCCCATTTTACAAATGAGTAGACTCGTGGTCAGCTGGAGGGGTCTGAGTAGGACTGGGCATCAGAAGGACAGCCACCTGGCATTTGGTTGGATTTCAGCAGAAGGTGAAGAGAAGAATGAGGACTGGCCACAGTGCCTTTGCCCACTGGTAGTTCCCCCTCCTATGTTCTCTCTCTCTGGTCATTCAACGCTTTCCAATAAGGATTCTGCAGCAAGAGCACTTCTTTTGGTTTTCATTGTCCACACATTCTCCACTCTCCTGGTTTTAGGAATGAGTCATGAACTGAAACTAAGAGATTGGAAGGGACAGTAGGCATCCTGCTTGTTGGCTATAAGTCTCTTCTGTAAGGAAGAGAAGGAGATTTATGGGTTCCTTCCTGAGACTTCACTTCTTGGTCTGTTCTGAAGTCGCAGTACCAGGCACTGACAGACGTTTAACAAATGGCAGCACCCTCTTCACTACTTCCTCTTCCTCCCCTTTCAAAACACATTCCTTTTTGGACAAGCTCTTCCTAAACTCTAGCATGAAGGCTTGGCTGGTTTTGCCTCACACAGGAATTGGTGGGAAGGTCACTTTTGGTCTTTGAGTGGAGAGAATTTCCATGAGTAAGAGGCCTATTTCTAGAAGATTGTATGACAGGATTTGCATTTGAGCTTCAATTAAATCCAGTCCTGACTCCATCACCAATAAGCACTGTGAGTCAGGGCGGCCAATGAAGTCATTAGGGCTTGCTTTTCTTAACTATACTATGAAGGAACGGTCCTACCAGTTCCATGAAACAGTTCAATGAACAGATCACCTTTCCTCCCAGATAGCCTCCCCTGAGTTTCACAATTTAAACTTCTGTACTCAGCTCTTCCACCAGGGCTCACAGCTGCAATTTTTCCCCTTGTATGAAGCAGGTTTGATGAAAGTTAGAACAAATACCTGCTAGGTGCTTGGCGCTGTCACACACCTTTTTCTCATGGGAACCCATCTGCCAAACAACAGTGTAGGGGTGAGATGAGATAATGTGTACAAAAGCATCTAAGAGAGAAGGAGGACTCTGAATCTCATCAAGCTCACACTCCCTACTTAAGGTCACCCAGGTGAGAAGCAGCCAAACTAGGATTTCAACCCTGGTTTTATGGCTCCAAGACCAGTACTCTTCCCAATACATCACAACAAGGGCATTCAAAAGTTGATGTTCTTTAAAAGAACAAAAAACCACAAATATTCTATAATCCAATAAACTCCAAGTCTCCTAAAGTTAAAGAAGTTTAGAGAAGAGTATAAGTCATTTTGGCAAGTGATTCAACACAACGTTGCCTGGCCAGGAAAATGTTTGAAAGGAAACAAAACAACCAAGATATAAATGTTACCGTTCTGACTTTTGATAGTATTATAGATTATTTCACTTCAAACAAGTGTGCAATTTATTCTTCAACATTCAGGCTGACTTCGGGGCCTCTTCTGGTATAGACTTACAGAAATAAACTGGTTTCTATAAAGGCATCGAGAAAGACAATTGGAACAACTCATTTTCGGGCAAAAGTCACATTTAAACTACATGGATCAGAATACCAGAAGGGTCATGGGGATACACAGGGCAGTATTTTGGAGGTCAGGAGAGGGCACTACTATTTTTGATCTTCTAATATATGCCAGAAAATGAGAGGTGTGCTTTCATGTGTGTTACCTTATTTAATCACCACAGCACCACCATGAGGCAGGTAATGTGATCCTAGTTTTGCTAGGGAGGAAACTGAGGCTAGGGAGGATACTGGCTGGCCTGCGGTGAATCGGCTGGTGAATCAAGCACGGATCCCAGTTTTCTGGTTTGAACAAATGGGTGCATGGTATTTTTATTTGCTGCTGTGAAAACCTTGGATTGGAAGACAGGTTTTGGGGGGTTCAATAGTTTATTTTGGACATATTAATTTAAGCTTTCTGTGAGATATCCAAGTAGGCAGCTGTCTGAACCTCAAAAAAGGAAATATAAATTTGAGAGATGTCAGCATATAGATGGGTACTAAAAGCTAGGCTCTGGGTGAGAATAGAAATCGGAGCAACCTCTACAGATAGGGGCAACCGTGCAACTTATCAGCCAAACAGACGCTTAAGAACAAGCGATATTATTATTAATAACTACATTGAGACAATGTCCTTGGCAAACTAGAGCAACTGGGGATTTTCTCTATAGAAAGTAATCTGGCAATATCAAAAAATTATAAATACACAAGTTCATTCACCCACTTCTGGGAATTTATCCTGCAAATATACTACAAATATTCTCACATGTTACACAAATTTATTAAATACTAATTCTTATTAATAATATATAACATACTATTAATCTATAGTCTAGTAGCATATTAATTATATTATTAATAATAGCAAAAAATATAAATAATTCAATGTCAATAAATAGAGGAATGGTCAAATAAAATATTTACATTAAAAATAGAATACAATGTAGCCATTAAAAAACAGGCTTCTCTTTATGTACTAAGAAATCTTCAAGATGTACAGTTACATATATATACACACACATATATATAACTGTATATATAATAACTGTGTGTATATATATATATATAAATATATATAAAACCCAAGGTACAAAACAGTGTGTAGCAGTGTTACTGTTTATAGAAAAGAGAGGTGGAGAATTATATGAATATGTATATATATGTAGACTACTTCTGGGAAAATACACAGGAAATTGGTAATATTGATTGCCTCCAAAGAAGGAAATTGGGTGATTATGGGACAGTTGTCAGAGGGAAGTTTTTTTTATCATACCTTTTGATTATCTTGAATTTTGAACCATGTTAAAATATTATGTCTTCAAGAAAAAAAAAGACCCACTAACCTAAAATTAAAAATAAATCAGTAAAATAAAGTCAGACTGAGCTCAATCCAAGGGAAATATATTGTGAGTCTTGCAATGTTTTATGCATCATTTCTTAGTCAAGAACTACAAATACATTAGATTATGAGTATGTAGGAAAAACTATACTTCTCATGTATGGTAACCAAGATCCCCTCTCTCAGACCAACAGACTGACACTACACACACACACAAAATAAACAAAAAAAAGACCAAATACCATCAACAAGCATTCCAGATGAATACCTAGAAAAGGACAATAATAGCATCCAGACAAATAGTGAAGCAGATACAAGGATGGAAATGATCCCTTCCTGCTCATGCGTGAGTGAATAGAAAACAACAACATGGATCTATAAAAATGTTCTGCAAATGTAAAGATAAAGAGTATAGAGCCCAAGAGTCAGAGAAGTTTGGGATATAAGTTTGAAAAAAGATTTTTAAAAGAAATAAAAACAAATTTTATATGATATCTCTTCATTATAATTTTAAAACCATGAAAACTTGGAGTCAAATGATGCAATATATAAATAATTTAGAAGAAAAAGAAACTGACTAAAATTTTTTAAAAAATTAAAGGCTGAAATTAAGAAAAAGAGTGACAAAATAACAAGAAAAGATACATGAAATCGTACGTTGAAAATTGAAATTAAAAGTTGTAAAAAGTTTCAGCCATGATAGATAACTGGTACCAGGCTAGGGTTTCCTCCTTAAACAACAAGAAAACTGGACAAAATATATAAAATAACTCCTTCCAGACATTAGAAACAAGCAGAGAAGGACTGTAACAGTGCAAGAAAGAAAACAAAAATGGTGAGCCAATTGCTGCAGCTTTCTGTCTTGAGGCACCTTCTGCACCTCAGTGCAGGAGGAGGAACCCAAGCAGAGCATGACAGTCTTGCTGAGTGGAGGAACAGAGATTGAAGTATAGGTGACTGTGGGGCAGACTACTGAAGACAAAAAAGCAATGCAGAGAGAGAGAGAAAAAGAGAAAGATCCAGAAATCTGCACAGGAGCTTCCTAGAGACTGAAGCTGAATACTAAGTCATACATATATAGGATGCAATTTCATGAGGTCATACAAAATTTACTGCTGGGAACTATAAAACCAAACAATTGGCAGAGGTCACAAAGACCTGAGAGATGTTCGAGTTTCCACCTGCCAAAGTGGGGAGACATTGTTGAACACTTAGGCATTCAGTAGAGACCCCAGGAAGGTCATGTCTTAATGACAGCGCTAAATTAACCCTAGAATAAAGGCTACTCTAGACTTTCCCTTACAAAGCTTAACCAAATCCACTAAGGGTCAAACTGATCCATTTCCAAACAAAAATCCAGACACTCAGCAATGTTGTATTCACAATACCCAGGATCCAATAAAAAATTACTACACATACAAAGGAGCAAGAATATATGATTTATAACCAAGAAAAAAATCAGTTGGTAGAAACAGACCAGAAATCATAGACGCAATAGGATAAGCAGAAAAGGAATTTAAAGTAGCTATTATAAATATGTTCAAGGATTTAGAGGAAATCTGGACATAATAGGGAGAGAAAGGGAAGATACAAAAAAAAAAAAACAACTAGAAATTTTAGAACTTAAAAATGCATTATCAGAAATTTAAAAATTAACTGAATGTGCTCAGTAGTATATTATACACGGACCAAGAAGAGTCAGCTAATTTGAAGACATAGCAATAGAAACTACTCAGACTGAAACAGAAAAAGCTTGAAAAAAAAAATGAACAGAGTTAAGTGACTTGTGGCACAATATCAAATGATCATGAAACAAGAGTCTCTGAAAACTGGAAAACATTGCTCAGAAAGTTTTTAAAATACCTAAATAAATTGAGGATATACCATGTTTATTTTTCAGAAGACAATATCATTAAGATGTTCATTCTCCCCAAATTAATCTATAGATTCAGCACAATCAAAATCTCAGAAGGCTTTTTGGTAGAAATTGACAAGCGGATTCTAAAATTTATATGGAAATGCAAAGATCTAAAATAGTCAAAACAATTTTGAAAAAGTTGGAAGACTGATTTCAAAACTCAATATAAAGCTCAATAATTAAGACCAGTGTGATTTTGGCATATGAATACACATATAGATCAATGAAACAGAATAAAATAAATATACCCACACCAAATATATGCTCAATTGATTTTAACAAATATGCCAAGGTAACCCAATGGAGAAAGAATCATCTTTTCAATAAATGGTGCTGGAACAGTGGATATCCTTATGAGACAGAAAAAAATAAAAAAAGAACTTCCACTCTTATTTCAGAACAAACACAAAAATAATTTGAAATAGATCATAACTTAAACATAAAATCTAAAACTACAAAGTTCTAGAAGAAAACAAACAAAGAAAAAATCTTTGCAGCATTCAACCATTCAACATTGGGGTAGGCAAAGATTTCTTAGACAGAATGCATAAAGCCCTATCCATAGAACTGAAAAAGATTGATAAATTGGACTTGACCAAAATTAAAAATTTCACCTCTTCAAAAGACATTTCAATTGGATATCCATATACAAAAAAAAGGACCTAGACCTAAATCTCGTATCTTTTACAAAAAATAACTCCGAATGGATCACTATCCATACAACTTTTAGGAGAAAACTTGGGAGAAAATCTTCAGGATCTCGAGTTAGGGGAAGAGTTTTTAAACTTGATGTCAAAAGTACAATTCATAGAAGGGAAAATTGATAAATTGGATCCCATTAAAATAAAAATTTTGCTCTGCAAAAGACCCTGTTAAGAGGATGAAAAGACAAGCTACAGACTAGAAGAAAACATTTGTAAGCCACATATCCAAGCGAGAACTACTATTTAGAATATATAAAGAACTCTCAAAACTCAAAGTAAAAAAAAAATTCAATTAGAAAATGAGGAAATCAGGAAGAAACATTTCACTGAAGATGGTGTTGAGATGGCAACAAAGCACACGACAAGATATTCAACCTCATTAGCAATTAGGGAAATGCAAATTAGAACTACAATGAAAATCACTGCACACCTATCAGAATAGCTAAAATAAAAAATAGTGACAAGACCAAATGCTGGCAAAGATGCAGAGAAACTGGATCACTCATACATTGCTAATGGGATTGTAAAATGGTACAGCCACTTTGGAAAATGGTTTGGCAGTTTCCTATAATACTACACATGCAATTACCATATGACCCAGCAATTGCACTCCTGGGAATTTATCCAAGAGAAATGAAAACTTATGTTCACATGAAAACTTGTACATGAATGTTCATGGCAGCTTTATTCATAATAGCCCAAAGCTGGGAACAACCCAGATGTCTTTCAATGAGTGAATGCTTAAACAAAATGGTACATGGAATACTACTTAGAATTAAAAAGTAACAAACTACTGATAGATGCAACAACTTGAATGAATCTCAAGGGAATTATGATGAGTGGGAAAAAAATTCCCAAAAGATTCCATACTATGTGATTCTGTTTATATAACACCCTTGAAACGACAAACTTAAAGAGATGGAGAACAGATTAGTAGGTGCCAGGAACTGGGGACAAGGCATGGGGGAAGGGAGGAAGATCTGTGGGTATGGTTATTAAAAGCCAACACAAGGGATTTTCCAACCAAGATGGCGGAGTGAGTGGTCTTCTTTGTCTCTCCCCAGTCGAATCCACAACCAATTGGACATTCACCAATTAACAAAGGATATCCAGATAGCATCTCAAGACGCCTAAGAGTCTCGTGCTACTGCACAATGGAAGGCGGACGGACTTCCCCCCGGGAGGAGGTGGAAATAGGTGAAAACTCTCTGACTCCTGACCCCCGACTGCTGGACAGCCTAGTTCCTGCAGGAGGCTCTCTTCCAGTGGACTCCCCCATAGCATCGCCACACACCAAGGGTGGGAGTGTGCACTCACCAGTGGAGCGACGGTGGAAACAGGTGACAACAGCCCTACCCAAGCCCCCCGCGATTACACCTAAGCCCAGGGGGAATCCCCAGGGTCCCGCACCCGCTGGTAGGGAAGGCCTCCGCTCGCCATTAGTAGGGAGGCCCCGCCCAGAATCCAGAAGAAAGGGAAGCTCCTGGTGGGTGGATTCCCCAGCATGGCACCAGACTGCAAGCAGCTGCCGGGTCCACGGTCTCTGGCACATCGGTTGGTGCAGGGGGCGCCCGGACTTCCCGTGGACGTGCTTGGGCACATGGTTGGAGCTCCAGCACCTGGCTCTGCAGCCCAGGGGGAGGCTCTGGGGTCCCGCACCTCCCTGGCAGGGAAAGCCTCTGCTCACCATTAGCAGGGAGGCCATGCCCAGAATTCAGGACAAAGGGAAGCTCCCAGTGGGCAGGTTCCCCAGCACGGCACCAGACCGCAAGCTGCTGCTGGGCTCACGCTCTCTGGCACACAGGTCGGTGCAGGGGGTGCCCAGACTTCCCAAGGACATACTTAGGGACAGGGTTGGAGCTCCAGGGCATGGCTCTGTGGCCCGGGGGGAGGCTCCGGGGTCCCACACCCCCTCCAGCAGGGAAAGCCTCTGCTAGCCATTAGCTGGGAGGCTCCGCCCAGCATTCGGAACACCAGGAAGCTCCCTAGAGCAGAATTCCCGATAAGGCAGCAGCTTACAAGGCACCGCCAGGCCCACGGACTCTGGCTGTGTCCCACATGAGGCAAAGGGCTCCCAGAGATCCCGTGAGAGTGGAGTGGGGCAGAGTGGAGCTCTGGTGAAATGGCTATGTAGCCCAGGGTGGAACTCCTGGTTCCTACAGCAGCCTCAGTGAAAGCCTCTGCACAGCGCTAGTGGAGAGGTCCTGACTGGCAATCGCAAGGCGGGAAGGCCCTGGGGCAAAAGTATCACAGCTAGGTGAGCTAACGACAGACTGCAGAAGATACCCATAGCTCTGCTGGGACCTATAGTGGACAAGTGTGATCTTGTGGGCTCTGTTAGGGACAAAGCGGCGATTATAGGTGATCCTGCTACTGGCTGCTGGGAAAGCCCACAACACTGCTGCAGACCACAAGGAGGGAGCACGTCTAAGTGGGCTGCAATAGTAGGCATCAGCAGCCTGAGGCCCCCTTGCAATTGCTCCAACAACCGAAGAGGGACCCCACAGGACCACTGTGACTACGAGGAGGGGTGCAGGTCCAGTCAGTAACAGCTGACAGGGTTCCTGGTTGGTGCAGTCTAAACAGCTGCCCCCACACACACCAGTCGCAACAAGTGGAATCAGCGACTAAACTCTATCTCTATGCGGAGGCACAAATCCATGCCATCAAGCAGTATGAAAAAATATATTAAATCTTCAGAACAGAAGGAAAATGATAAGCACCCAGAAAACAATCCCAAAGACAATGAAATCTATAACCTAAATGACAATGATTTCAAAACTGCCATTATTAAAAAACTCAATGAGTTAAAAGAGAATTCCGATAGACAACTCAATGAATTCAGGAGCTATGTCACAAAAGAGCTTGAGACTATAAAGAAGAACCAATTAGAAATACTGGAGATGAAGAACACAATGGAGGAGATTAAGAAAAATCTGGACTCTCTGAACAGTAGGGTTGATAATATGGAGGACAGAATTAGCAATTTGGAGGATAGGGATATAGAAATGCTGCAGACAGAGGAGGAGAGAGAACTAAGACTAAAAAGAAATGAAGAAACTCTCCGAGAATTATCCGACTCAATTAGGAGATGCAACATAAGGATTATAGGTATATCAGAGGGAGAAGAGAAGGAGAAGGGGGCAGAAGGCCTGTTCAAAGAAATAATAGCTGAGAACTTTCCAAACTTGGGAAGAGAGATGGAACTACATGTGACAGAAGCCAATAGATCTCCAAACTTTATTAATGCAAGAAGACCAACACCAAGGCATATAGTAGTGAAACTAGGAAAAGTTAATGACAAAGAGAAAATACTAAAGGCACCCAGGCAGAAGAAAATAACTTACAAAGGAAACCCCATAAGGCTATCAGCAGATTTCTCAGGAGAGACCTTACAGGCTAGAAGAGATTGGAATTAAATATTCAAAACTCTGAAAGACAAAAACCTGCAGCCAAGAATACTCTACCCAGCGAAAATATCCTTCAAATACGATGGAGAAATAAAAACTTTCCCAGATAAACAAAAGTTAAGGGAGTTCATTGCCACAAAACCTCCTCTTCAAGAAATGCTCAGGAAGAACCTCATTCCTGAAAAATCAAAAAAAGGAAAGGGGTTAAAAAATCTAGAACAAAGGAGATAAGCAGAAGGACAATAACACAAAGTAACAGCTCTCCATCAGGACAAAATGCAAAAGAACAGGAAAACAAGTGATAAAATGGCAACAGTAGGCCCCCACATTTCAATAATCTCTCTAAATGTGAATGGATTGAACTCTCCAATCAAAAGGCACAGAGTGGCATGATGGATCAAAGAACAAGATCCAACAATATGCTGCCTCCAGGAGACACACCTCAGCCCCAAAGACAAACACAGACTCAAAGTGAAGGGATGGAAGACAATGCTCCAAGCTAATAATGAACAAAAGAAAGCAGGTGTTGCCATACTTATATCAGACAAAGTAGACTTCAGAGCAAAACAGATAAAGAAAGACAAAGAGGGGCAGTATATAATGACAAAAGGGACGCTCCACCAAGATGACATAACACTTATAAATATATACGCACCTAACACAGGAGCACCAAAATTCGTAAAGAAACTATTAACAAAACTAAAAGAAGACATCAACAGCAATACAATAATAGTAAGGGACCTCAACACCCCATTAACACCAATGGACAGATCATCCAGACAGAAAATCAACAAGGAAATTAAAGAATTAAATGAAAAATTAGATCAGATGGACCTAATAGATATATATAGGATACTTCATCCAAAAACAGTAGGTTACACATTCTTCTCAAGTGCGCATGGAACATTCTCAAGGATAGACCATATCTTGGGAAACAAAGCAAGCATCAATAAGTTCAAGAGGGTTGAAATAATATCAAGCATCTTTTCTGATCATAATGCTATGAAACTAGAAATCAACTACAAGAATAAAGCTGGGAAAGGGCCAAAAATGTGGAGACTAAACAACATGCTACTGAACAAACAATGTATTATTGAAGAAATTAAAGAAGAAATCAAATATTATCTGGAGACAAATCAAAATGAAAACTCACCATACCAAATGATTTGGGATGCAGCAAAGGCAGTCCTAGGAGGGAAATTCATTGCAATACAGGCTCACCTCAATAAGCAAGAAAAATCTTACATAAACAACCTCAAACGACACCTAACGGAATTAGAAAAAGAAGAACAAACAAAGCTGAAAGTCAGTAGAAGGAGGGAAATAATAAAAATTAGAGCAGAAATAAATGACATTGAAACAAAAAAGACAGTAGAAAGGATCAATGAAACAAAGAGTTGGTTCTTCGAAAAAATTAACAAAATTGACAAACCCTTAGCCAGACTCACTAAAAAAAAAAGAGAGAAGTCTCAAATAAATAAAATTAGAAACGAGAGGGGAGAAATCACAACAGATACTGAAGAAATACAAAAGATCATAAGAGAATACTATGAAAAACTATATGCCAACAAATTGAACAACCTAGAAGAAATGGATAAATTCCCAGACTCATACAACTTACCCAAATTGAATCAGGAAGAATTAGAGAATCTGAATAGGCCAACCACAAGTAAAGAAATAGAAACAGTAATCAAAAACATCACCAAAAATAAGAGTCCAGGGCCAGACGGCTTCTTGGAGAATTCTACCAAACATTCAAAGAAGATCTAACACCTATCCTTCTCAAACTATTCCAGAAAATAGAGGAAGATGGAGCACTCCCTAACACATTCTATGAAGCCAACATCACTCTGATCCCCAAACCTGAGAAGGACAACACAAAGAAGGAAAACTACAGGCCAATATCACTGATGAACATAGACGCAAAAATCCTCAACCAAATTTTGGCAAACTGAATACAGCAATACATCAAAAAGATTATATACACCATGATCAAGAGGGATTTATACTAGGGACACAGGGATGGTTCAACATCCGCAAGTCAATCAATGTGATTCACTACATCAACAAAATGAGAAACAAAAACCACATGATCATCTCAATAGATGCAGAGAAAGCATTCAACAAGATCCAACATCATTTATGATAAAAAACCCTCAATAAAATGTGTATAGAAGGAAAGTACCTCAACATAATAAAAGCCATATATGACAAACCCACAGCCAACATCATACTCAAAACTGAAACCCATCCCTCTCAGAACAGGAACAAGACAAGGGTGCCCACTTTCACCACTCCTATTCAACATAGTACTGGAGGTGTTGGCCAGAGCAATTCGGCAGGAAAAAGAAATAAAAGGAATCCAGATTGGTAATGAAGAAGTAAAACTCTCGCTATTTGCAGACGACATGATCTTATATATAGAAAACCCCAAAGAATCCATAGAAAAACTATTAGAAATAATCAACAACTACAGCAAAGTAGCAGGGTATAAAATCAACATACATAAATCAGTAGCATTTCTATACACTAACAATGAACTAACAGAAAAAGAACTCAAGAACTCAATCCCATTCACAATCGCAACGAAAAGAATAAAATACCTTGGGATAAATTTAACCAAGGAAGTGAAAGATCTATACAACGAAAACTACAAGACCTTCTTGAAAGAAATTGACGATGACATAAAGAGATGGAAAGACATTCCATGCACATGGATTGGAAGAATAAACATAGTTAAAATGTCCATACTACCTAAAGCAATCTACAGAGTCAATGCTATCCCAATCAGAATTCCAATGTCATTCTTTACAGAAATTGAACAAAGAATCCTAAAACTCATATGGGGCAACAAAAGACCCCAAATTGCTAAAGCAATCCTGAGAAAGAAGAACAAAGCTGGAGGCATCACAATCCCTGACTTCAAAACATACTACAAAGCTACAGTAATCAAAACAGCATGGTACTAGTACAAAAACAGGTCCACAGATCAATGGAACAGAATTGAAAGCGCAGAAATAAAACCACACATCTATGCACAGCTAATCTTTGACAAAGGAGCTGAGGGCCTACAATGGAGGAAAGAAAGTCTCTTCAACAAATGGTTCTGGGAAAACTGGACAGCCACATGTAGAAGAATGAAAATTGACCATTCTTTTTCACCATCCACCAAAATAAACTCAAAATGGATCAAAGACCTAAAGATTAGGCCTGAAACAATAAGTCTTCTAGAAGAGAATATCGGCAGCACACTCTTTGACATCAGCTTCAAAAGAATCTTTTCGGACACCCTAACCCCTCACATGAAGGAAACAATAGAAAGAATAAACAAAGGGGACTTCATCAGACTAAAGAGCTTCTTCAAGGCAAGGGAAAACAGGACTGAAACAAAAAAACAGCCCACTAATTGGGAAAAAATATTCACAAGTTATTTATCCAACAAAGGGTTAATCTCCATAATATACAAAGAACTCACACAACTCAACAATAAAAAATCAAACAACCCAATTACAAAATGGGCAGGGGACACGAACAGACATTTCTCCAAAGAAGATATACAGATGGCCAATAGACACATGAAAATATTCTCATCATCACTAATCATTAGGGAAATGCAAATCAAAACTACACTAAGATATCACCTTACATCTGTTAGAATGGCAAAAATATCCAAAACCAAGAGTGACAAATGTTGGAGAGGCTGTGGTGAAAAGGGAATCCTCATACACTGTTGGTGGGAATGCAAACTGGTGCAGCCACTCTGGAAAACAGTATGGAGATTCCTCAAAAAGTTAAGAATAGAAATACCTTTTGACCCAGCCATCCCACTACTGGGTATCTATCCTAAGAACCTGAAATCAGCAATTCCAAAAGTTCCATGCACCCCTATGTTCATCGCAGCACTATTTACAATAGCCAAGTCATGGAACCAACCTAAGTGCCCAGCAAGTGATGATTGGATAAAGAAGATGTGGTATATATATACAATGGAATACTACTCAGCCATAAAAAAGGACAAAGTCATCCCATTCACAACAACATGGATAGACCTTGAGGGTATTATGCTGAGTGAAATAAGCCAGACAGAGAAAGATGAACTCTGTATGACTCCACTCATAGGTGGTAGTTAACATATGGACAAAGAGAACTGATCGGTGGTTGCCAGGGGAAAGGGGGGTGGGGGGAGGGCACTAGGGGTGAAGTGGTGTACCTACAACAAGACTAATAATGATGTACAACTGTAATTTCACAAGGATGTTAACTTTCATAACCTTAATAAAAAAAAAAAAAAACGTCAACACAAGGGAGCCTTGTGTCCTGCATCTTGACTATGGATCCATGAACTTACACCTGTCATAAAGTTGCATAGAACTAAATATACACACACATGAACGAGTATACATAAAATTGGGAGAAGCTGAGCAAGATTGGTGGATTGTATCTATGTCAGTTTCCTGGCTGAGATATTGTCCTATAGTTTTGCAAGATGTTACCACTGGTTGTAACTGGGTAAAGGATCTCTCTCTATCATTTCTTACAACTGCATGAGAATCTACAATTATCTCAAAATAAAAGTTCAATTTAAAATGAAAGGTATTTCATTAAGAAAATGAAAAGGCAATCCATAGACTGGGAGAAAATATTCTAATGGATATGTCTAACGATGGATTTGTATCTGGAGCATATAAAAACTTTAAAAACTCAGTAATAAAAACCATCCAATAAAATAATGGACAAATGACTTCAACACATACTTTGAAAAAGATAATAGATAAATGACTGATAAATGCATTTTGAAAGATGCTCAACATCATGAGTCATCAGGAAAATGCAAATTAAAACCAAAATGAGATAGATTATATACCGATTACAATGGCTAAAATCAGAAAATCTGACAATACCAACTGTTGATGAGAATGTGGAGCAACTGGAAATCATGTACATTGCTGGTGTGAATGAAAATGGTACAACTTTGGAAACAATTTAGTAGTTGTTTAGAAAATTTTTATATATATGCTTACTATATGATCCAACAGTTCTACTCCTAGATACTTACCCAAGAAAAATGAAAATATAAGTCTGCAAAAAGACATTTAGATGAATGTTCATAGCAGCTTTATTCATAATAGCTAAAAATTTGAAAAAAATCCAAATGTTCATAGCAGGTGAATGGGTAAATAAATTGTAGTATATTCGTATAATGGAATACCACTCCTCAATAAAAAAGAATGAACTACTGACACATGCAACAACATGGATGAATCTCAAAAGCATTATGCTTAATGAAAAAAGACAGACACAAAAGATTAAATACTATGTGATTCCATTTGTATGAAATTCTAGAAGAGATGATTTACAGAGGCAGGAAAGAGACCAGCAGTTGCTTGCAGTCAGGAGCGGGGCGTTGACTGCAGGGGGCGTGAGGGCGTGTTTAGGGATAATGGAAACACTACATCTCAGTTGGAGTGGAGTTGATTGACCAAAATTCATCACACTGTATACTTTAAATGGATGTCTTTTTTGTATGTCATAGTTATTTACAATTGGTTTTAAAAGTGAAAAAAAATAAAGAGCATGTAGATTCTATAAAATATAAAATCTCTACACTAGAGAACAAATTGAGATGCTCTCACAGACTCTAAAGTAAAAGGACAAAGAAAGGCGATGAGAGAAAAAAGTATAAGTATGCAGGTCAGATTATGGAAACTCAACTTATAACAATTACTGTCCCAAAGAAGATAATGAATGGAAATGAAGCAACAACTTAAAACATAATAATAGAAAAGATAGGGCCTGGCCTTGTGGCTGAGTGGTTAAGTTTGTGCGCTCCACTTCGGCGGCCCAGGGTTTCATCAGTTCGGATCCTGGGCGTGGACCTAGCACTGCTCATCAGGCCATGGTGAGGGGGCGTCCCACATAGCACAACTAGACGGACCTACAACTAGAATATACAACTATGTACTGGGGGGCTTTGGGGAGAAGAAGAAGAAGAATTAAAAAGGTTGGTAACAGATGTTAGCTCAGGGCCAATCTTTAAGAAAAAAATAATAGAAAAGATAGATAGATGATAGATGGATGATAGGTAGACCTACACATTATATAATTAATAAGGATATGAGTAACTTCTCAGTCTGGGAGAAAAAGAAAGCATAGTGCAGAAAGTTAAATATAGAAAACAAAGAAAACAGCAGAAAGGCACAAAATGTAGAAAATGGTGTATCAGACATGGGACTAAGCATATTTACAACATTAAACAAAAATGGATTAATCTTCCTTATATGAGAAGACTATTTTGAACTTCTAAAATAATGACAATTTAAACACAGATGTTTGATCTTTCTTCTATTTTTAACTGAAATGACCAAAGGAATATAGATCAAAGGAGAAGAGAAGAAAACCTGCAGAATTCCTAAATATTAGGGAAGAAACAATTCAACATCCTTAAACCTTGAAGAATTTGTGTCAGATACGTACAGAATGGGACCAAAGTGAAGAGAGAACACAAGCGTCCTTGCAGTTTACTGTTCAAACAGCAGGCAGAGGAGATTTTGAATGAAGATTCCTTAATTCTTAGGAGTAATGACTGGTTATAAGGGCAGGTGGGATGGACAGATGGATAATACTCCCATCAGAATCTCTTTAGAGACTGCATCTCAGTGATGTTCGGTGGCAGTCATCCCAGGAAATCCAGAAATAGCCAGGTACGTCCAGTCCAAAGTCAGCACGGATGGTAAAATGGGTTTATTCTAATAAAACAAGAGGACTCTTCTCTGTTGTGGAATATGTCAGCACCAGAAAGGAAGCTGACTACAATTTGGGGGCAAAACTCTCTCAGGCCTTGACACAATTGGTTAGCAAAAATACATAAGGCTGGAAAGTCTTAATAATGTAATAACATTAAATTAATAGATAGCTTTCTACCCTAAAACTTCACCTTCTTTTCTAATATCCTGAACTATTTTGAAAAAATAATCATATGTTAGGCCACAAAGAAAATACCAAAAAATACCCCAAATCAGAAATTGTATAGTCCATATTCTAAAATGATATTAGAAAAATAGAATTAACAACAAAGTTATGAAGTAAAAGTCCCCATTGCTTAAAAATTAGAATTAGAACTGGAAAGCAGACTAAAAATACTTCGGTCAAAAATGCAAAACCAAAATTAAGAATATTATGTGATTTCCATGGCTAAGCAACAAAAACTGATCACATTAAACAAAATAGAAAGACATATTGAAAGAATCTTGACATAAACCAAGAATTCTCAGGAAAGCTGCACCAGGTCATCCTAGGACTGTCACAGCGGGAGCTAATGGCGCCTCAATAAGGTGGCTGCTGAAATGGGGAGAAGTAGGTTCGGTAGACAAAAACCAGAGTTATTAGGATTCTGGAGATGAGAAAACTATAATTTAAAGCCAGGGAGTCAGAGTCAAATCTGTATTCAGAGAGAAATTAAATAACATTAAATCATTTCATTTCTTTTTTATTTTATTTTTTGGTGAGGAAGATTCGCCCTCAGCTGACATCTATTGCCAATCTTCTTCTTTTTTTTTTTTTTTTTTTGCTTGAGGAAGATTTTCTCTGAGCTGACACCCGTGCCAATTTTCCTCTATTTTGTATGTGGGTCGCTGCCACAGCATGGCTTGAGGAGTGGTGTAGGTCTGTGCCTGAGATCTGAACCTGTGAATTTGGGCCACTGAAGTGGAGCCTGCTGGGCTTAACCACTACGTCATGGGGCCAACCCCTAAATCATTTCGTTTTTAAGAAGTAAAAAGGTAAATCAATTTCTCTTGAGTTAAAAAAGCAAACATCACCACCACACTATCCCCTAAAAGGATAGAAATAAGAAAGTAAAATGATAAAAGCAAAACTCTGAAATTTTAATAGAGAATGAATAATAAATCCAAGAATTGGTTCTTTGAAAAAAATAAAGAGCCAAATTATTAAAAGTTACAACAACAAAAAAACTGAATTAGACCACAAGAAAAAAAGTAGAAATTGTATGTAATTCTATGCCAATCAACTTGAAATTCTCAATGCAATGGTCGTTTATGTAGAAAAATTTAAAGTAATAAAATTGACACAAGATGAAATAAAAATCCTTAATTAATCAATAATATGGGTAAAACAAAAAAAGCTGTCAGAGAATTATCTCCAACAAAAGCTCCAAGCATAGAAGTTTTTATGAGCAAGTTTTAAATTTTTTTCAAGAAAAATAATTCTCTCCTGCTATGTCAACTAGAAAATAATGACTGGATTTCAATTTATTTTATGATTCTACATATCCCTCAAGAACACAAGCTTGGTACTTCTAAAAACGAAAAATATAAACCAATCTTACTTTTGACTTGACTACAAATCAAATCCAGCAGCTTATTTCAGTGAAGAACACAGCAGAATCAGGAATGCAAAAACGGTTTGATGATAGACGATCTATGGATATAATTCATCATCTTTATAAATCAAAGGAGAATGAGTCACATGATTATCTTACTAGATGCCAAAATACATTTGATAATTTCCAATATCATTCTTGATTTTTAATAAAAATTTTTAAAAAGAAATTTCTTAGCAGCAAAGAATAGAAGACTTCCTTTATCAGATAAAGAATATTTATGTCAAATTGGCCAATATCATATTTAATGGGGAAACCTGGATATTAAAGTCAGACCCAGACATGTGAGCTTGCTAGCATCACAACTTTTTAATATTTTCCTGGAACTCTTAGTCAACAGTACGTCAACAAAAAGAAATATGAAGTATAAATATTGGAAAGGAGAGAAAAATTGTTATTTGCCTCAGACGTGACTAGAATAATATCCTTGATGGGCTTGGGCTTTTGGAAATCCAATTCTCCTTATTTTCTGCTTCTGCCCAGTCTCATGTCTCCCCTGAGGCAATGAGCACACCACCTTCTAGCTACTCTAAGTAGGGAGAGAAGGAAAAAAGAGAGATGTAGCGGGAAGAAAGAAAAGAAAAACAGAGTAGCTCAAAAATATTACTGTACACACACACACAAACACGCATACACAAATACACACACATACGCAGAAAACAAATTTGGAGAAAATGATAACAGGGCTTATTTCTCCATGTCAAAATAACAATTGATATTTTTCTTTATGCTTTTCAACAATTTCCAAATTTTCTACTTTTTGGACACTTATTATTCATGTAGTAGAAAAAACATTATTTTTTCAAAGCAAAAGGCAAATGAGGGGAACGAAGGCTTTCAATTGTACCAGAGACGTGGCTGGTGGGGAGCCAGGGAGCAGAATCAAAAGGGGACGACCACTGGGATGTACTGAAAGGACCGGGGCTCTGCAACCAGAAGACCTGGATTCATTTCTGGTTGCATCACTTACAAGCATGTTAACTCCAGACAAATGACTTAACTCTCTGAGCCTTGATTGCCTCTGGGGGAAGCTCCTCTCCCTACCCCTCATGTTCCCACGTGGAGGGGCTTCCCTGGAGAAATAGGGCTTTCACCTTGCACACACTGGAGCTTCTGGCTCAAGTGACCACACGTGACAGTTTGCCTGGGACAGTTAATGCTTTTTGTCTCATAGTATTTATTCATGTCTTCCCTTTTCACTCTCAGAGGTGTCCTAGCTTAAGCAATAAATGAATGTGGTCACCCCACTCCTGGCAGCTTTATCTGTGGGAAAATGGCTATTTTGGTACAGTTTTAAATAAATGTGGACTTTAGCAAACTCTGGCTGCCAGACTGGAGCGAGCAGGCTGCTGGGGTCTGAGTGACGCCCACCTTCACGCCTGGCTGCTGCAGCGTCGCCTGGAAGTGCCCAGGCACAGCGTGGCTGTTGGGCTTTGGGCACTGGCGGCAGATCTGTGCTTGCAGCTTTGACTGTGGCTCTTGGTCAAGTCTGCAGGCCAGTAGTTGAAATCATGAAGTCAGCACCTGAGCTACGGAGCACGAAGGTGTCTCGTGCCAGGCCTAGATAGAGCAGGGCGATATCAGATGTCCTAGACGTCATCTGTCTTTGTACTGTTTGGAATCTCATTTGGTGCTGAGGAAGAGAACCCTGGAGGGATTAAAAATCTAGTTGAATTCATGTGGCTTGTTCACACATTCCAGAATTCACCCGAGTTTGGCTCTGAATTTTTTAAATACTTAAACACTGACCAAGATTGTAGATTTCAGGACCCAAACGGTGACCTAACCTGTAGATTTTCTCCTTCCGCCAAATATTGCTGGGCCTCTGGCAATGCTAAGTATTGGGTTCTGAAAAAATAATTGTGCTCAGACAACTTCTCTGGTGGCTGGAGATTTCTTATAGTTCTAAATTTTGTGGAATACGGGGCTGATACGATAACAATCTTATGTGTTCTAGTAACTTTGAACACTTTAAAAAATGGGGCTCCTGAGAGGCCAAGAAGGAGCCACACCCTGCCCTTGGAAAACAGCCCAGTCCGCAGCTGCTGAAGGCCAGGACCCTCTGGTCGAGGCTGAGCAGGACTGGAAATTGAGAAATGAAATTTTGGACATGAATTTCTTTGCATATCAAGTCACAGGAAAAACTAAAAATTTGAATTAAACTTTAATTTTTTTGGACTTTTAGCTGCACAAGTTAAGGAAATTTAACTTTGGACTTTAATTCATTTGGACTGAAACTTCTTTGGACTGTCCTTAGAAGAGGATTATTTAACTTTTGGATTTCAGTATCTCCCTTGGAATTTCTTAATGAGAGGGAGTTTATATTCAAATTTGGCCCCCTCTGTGCTGCTGGCGTTTTGTAATTGAGTATCTTTCTACTGTCACTGACCGCATGCAGAACCTCTGAAAAGCATTGTATTAGAGAACATGGCTGAACAGTTTTGCAGGGAGGAAAACGGAATAGGGAGTGAATTTGCACTGAGAAGATGAGTGTACCCTTCGGATCCATTCAGAGTCTTCTGAGGGCAAATTCTAAACTGTCCACCTGTGATCCCAGAAGAATTCTCTGAAGGAGCTGTGGCTAGTATGGAGGGGCTGGCCTCATAAAGTGGGAGTAGTAATGCTATGAGAAAAACTCCCTCAGGAAAAATAACCACACCTGGGATGACCATAAGCTTGATGGTTAAACCTAACGTGTTAAGAGAACAAAAACACTGGGATGTGTTAGGAGAAATCACTTCCCCTCCTCTCCTGATGTGTCCATGAGTAACATTCCTGGCTCTCCTGTCCCCCTCACCCATTCATGTTCGCAGAGGAGGCAGTTACCCTATCTTGAAATGGCAGGCTTCCGTAGATGCTTCTCAGTTGGGCGGAGCTCATCTATCAAAAGCCTGAAGGCACGGGGGATGTGCTCTCTTCCCTCTCAACCTGGATTCTTGGCAAATAAATCTGCTGTGAAGACTCAAACTTGCACATGAATGTGCTGCCTCAGTGTGTACACTGATGTGTGTTCCGTGTGCCTATGGGCAGTGGGGCATGAATGTTAACAGGCTCATAGCCACGCTCCCTAATAACTCTGATCAGTAATAAAGCCAACCTTGTCCTCTTCGCTAGCCTAGCTCCTGTAGGTTCTGAACTTGGGCCAGAATAGGGCCATTATTTTTTTACGCTGTCGCCCCCAAGATATCTCATCTTCAAAGGGTGAATATTAAGCACCCCTATCAAATAAAGTTGTACGGAAAGGTTAAGTAGATAATGGATATGAAAATGTTTTGTAAACTGCTAATCATTACATAGTTTGGCCAATGATCATTGTTCCTTTGATTAGTTCTAAGATAATCATCACTTACTTTGAAATCAGAATTGGAAAGGGCACTGCTCGCTGGAGCGTATTAGTAAATGGCAGCCACTGCTGACTCCCTATTCTGAGGGGGGCGCTCCGGACAATTTCCTACTCTGAGCATTCTTGCTTTATTGACATTACAACTTTCCTCAGACTGTTGGGAAGAATAGGAAGTTCCTGGGAGAACGCTGTAATGTGTGCCAACAGGAGTCCCTGGATGTCATTTCTCATACATACAGAAAGGAGTCACATTTGTTACCGCTACCGCCTTATGCAAGAAGAGTCGTGAAGCAGCTGCCTCTGCTCTGTGCTCTTCTTCAAGGCTGAAAGGGGGCATAGGTTACCCACTTCCTCTCTTCTAAGTTGATATCTTTGTGTGTCAACTTCCCATTAGCTATTCTGTCGACACCCCGTACAGCCCCAGCTGCCCGGTGAACCCTATCCCCCAAGCAGAGATAATGAGATAGTGCTACTTATATAACCTGGTCTGATTAGAGTCTCAGATCTTTGCACCTCAACAGCTGTGTGTTGTCACCAATGGAAAATTTTAACTCGTCTGCCAATTCCCTGGTTGCCCAAATAAGTGGCTGAAAGAGTGGCTGCTGTTTCATCGTTTATTAGTACAGAATTTAGGTTCTGATAAACCCTAATGCTGAAAATTAGCTCCGAGGAAACTGCTGCTGCAGATCTTGGGCTCAGGCTGATAGGAACAAGTAGAATTTATTCAGGTGGGTTTTTTTTATCCTGTAGCCAGTTCAGCACACAAATTACTTCAGAGCTATTTTTAAAAACGTAATAGGACCAATACTTAGGAGAGCCACACGCAGTGTGAGGAGGATCAGAAAGCATCTATTACAGGCTCAACATTAGCTCTCCCTCAAAGCCTCGAATGATATTGAAAAATCTCTTCTTGGTCTTCCTGGTGGCTTAGCCACGTCGCCGGAATCCTCTGGGTGCTGGCAAGACTTGCCGTGGGTGCAGAAGTCATTTTAGCCTGCAAAGTCACGTTGGAATTAACTTTTTGATATGGGCAAAGTCAGGGGCATTGTTGGCTTTTCAGATTGTGAGTTTCATTGAGAAGTCCCCCCTGGGACTACAGAGCTGCCATCTACTCATTCAAAACTTTGGCACTTGAACATTCTTTTCAAGGTGTGCAAAGAAAGAATCTTTGCATCCTTGGTGCTGTGTTCAAGAGTCTCACACTCATTTCAGATAGAAAATTGTTTTTCAAAAGTGTTCTAGAACTTTCCTTCTTGCTCTGACATCATGGAGACTAAACTCTTTTCATCACCACTCCCCCTCTTCATCACTACTCTATTACACACAATTGTTGGAGATTGTAATGAATTCCATCCCCTTGGTCTTTTCTTTTTCAGATTGAAATGATCAATAGATCAACCAGAATACACTATGTTCCCAGCTGGGAACCTCAGAGGAAGAGGAGGAGGCCATTGAGTGAAGCTATGAGAGATAGTTCCTGGCCTCATTGGAACTTACCATCTAGTGAACAAATTCTTTAATTTTTCCCTCATCAGGAAAAGATTTCTTGTTTCTCTCCCAAGCTTTTGTTTCTTTTGGCCATATCCTCCCCAAACCTTTCCAAGTTCTCCCAATTCTTTCTTCGTTTCCAAGGCCCAGCTTGAATCGCGTACAGGAAAACAATAATCTTATTTTAAAAGATTTTTAAATTCAAAAAAATACAACATCTTGCTTATATTATTTTAAAATTCAAATGGGAAATCAGGGGAATTAGAGGCAGGGTTGGATTCTGGCTCTGCCACTGCCTGGCTGGGAGACTTCTGGCGAGTCCCTAACTTTTCTCAGCCTCGGTTAAGTCACTTCTCAACTGTGGACAGCCATAGTCGATTACAGGCTTGGTAGGAGTATTAGAGACTAGATAGAGAAAGCTCCTTATACTGATTTCTTTTTGTAAAGTGAAAAATTAAAAATATCTGAGTCTTAGTGCCATTTATTCCACGGCTCACAGCATCTCCTCCATGACACCATCCCCCAGAGAGAGCTGGACCTGCCCTGCCGGCTGGCACAGCCAGTCGTTCATGCCTTTCCTACCTCGCACGTGGTCTTGGAGCTGTGTGCCTGCACACCTGCCTCTTCGGTGAGTAATGAGGCCCACAGGGCAATGGGCAGCGTTTCTTCACCTATGTGTCCCCAGCACATTTGTACTTGCCTCCCAGTTTAGAAAGCACTTTCACATGTACCATCATATCTCACTTAATCCTTTCAACAATCCTGTGAGCTAGTTACTTGGGCCCATTTTGTGATGAGAGAATATGCTCAGAAAAACCAAATAGTTTTTCCATAGTCAAAATGCTCATCAACAAAGTAACTTAAATGTGAATCTGGGACTTCTGATGGTAAATTTTGTGTTTCTGCAGCCTCTCTGTCCCAATGCCCTGAGGTCCTGTTTCCCACCTTCAGCATTGTCCCTTTTATACACACACAGACTCAACACCCTCCTCCGTGGCCTGGAGCTTAAACCACCCCCAGGTAGA
Source organism: Equus asinus (assembly GCF_041296235.1). NCBI lineage: Eukaryota > Metazoa > Chordata > Mammalia > Perissodactyla > Equidae > Equus > Equus asinus. The sequence continues at coordinate 66,103,035 of NC_091792.1, read as the reverse complement.
TGAAAGCTCAAGTAATCCTGGGTTTGTGAATTCCAGTAGCGATGCTCAAGTCACTTGCCCTCTCCAATGGAGGAGTACATGCATGACTGTGACCCATTCAGAGCGCGCCAGACTGTCCCCAGGAGTTTGTCCTCCTCTGTTGGCTTATTCTGGGCACAGAATCTTGCTTGAAATAGTTCTGTAGTTCTACGAAAACATCTTGAGTAGTTTTAAACTCCAGACATCATGTGGACAAGAAGGGTGTAGCTGAGAATGGCTGTAGAGTCAATGGCTATAGATACCTTACGGTGGCTCTGATATTGTCTATTAAGGCCTGCTTCCTCCTCACCAAAGTGCTTAGCAAGTGCTGAGAAGGCGGGTCTCTGTGCTGATCCTGATCAGATTTTTTCCTGGGTTAGTATGTTTCTCTGTTGCTCCGCCTTGTCTATCCTGGGACATACCCAGTGCTCTTCCTCAGCCTCCACCAGTGTACTCGCTCAAGGCTCTTACTGAGCCGAAGCTCGCTCCTCCACCCCCAGCCCCATATGCTTGTCACAGTGCTTGCTGCTTCCTCCTCTTGTTAGAGGAAAACAGCTCTTTCTGTTTCCTGATCCTGTTTTCGCCTGTCAGTTGATTCTGGAAGCTCTGTGTTTTCTGACCAGCTGTGCTTATGCTGTGGTGCGGGGACAGATGCTCTGTATTCCACTCCTTTTGGACAAAACATGGGTTCCACGATGAAAATGGATTCCCTAGTGGACAAAGCAAGGACAACAGGACACTTTATCAACAGCCTTTCTGATTACAGCAGACTGGACTTTTACAGTTTTTCTGTTTTACCTCCAAAAATGAATGGGCTCACCGTGTGTCCAGGGAGCCGATCTTTGCTGGCATCTTCTTCTGAATTAGAAGAGGAACAGGATGCCTCCAGAGTCCTCGAGCGTGGCGGAGAGAGTTCCTTTTCATCTCCTGTGTTCCTTGTACAGCTGAGGACACCCACGTGGGGGAACAGGATGAAGGGAGAACAAAATAGGCAACACAGCCTGTGCTTTCCACCTTAGTTCTTTTGGATTTATTCTTCTGTGTCTCTCTTTAAAAAAAACACTCTATGAAGGTACAATTGACATATAGTAAACTGCACATATTTAAAGTGTGCTCTGATAAGTTTGACATGTGTGAACATCCATGAAACGATCACCACAATGAAGCTAGCGAATATCTCTGTCACTCTCCAAAGTCTCCCCACGCCCCTTTGCAAACTTCCCTCAGCCCCTGGCAACCTCTCATCCGCTTTCTGTCACTATAGGCTAGTTTGCAGTTTCTAGAATTTCATAAAAATAGAATTATACAGTATGTAGTTGAAGAAAACCAATTTTTTGAGATATAATCTACATACAATAAAATTCAGTTAAGTATAAGTTCTCTGGAGAAACAAAACTAATACATATATATTAGAGGTTATATATATAATATTATTAATATATGTTGATTATATATTATATTATAAATACATACTATTTATAATCATTATAATTATATATTATATATTAATGTTATATATATTATAGGTTAACCACATCTCCAAAATACCTTCACAGCAACACCTAGATCAGTGTTTGATTTAATAAATGGGTACTATAGCCCAGCCAAGTTGACACATAAAACTAACCATCACAGTGTACAACTCAATAGTTAGTCTATTAATTTACTAAAGTTGTGGCATCATTACCACGGCCTAACATTAGGACTGTTCCATCATCCCAGGGCCTTAAACACTTTTCCTTGGAGTTGTCTCTCTCTGTTTCTCTTTCGTCATCAAGGTCATCAGAGGAAAAGGAACCAAAGCTACCTGTAGTCTCATTCTTCAGATCTTCTAATCTAACAAATTTAGCAAGCCTTTTCCATAATTGCCTAGTCATTATCAATTACTTATCAATATATTAGAACTGAAAAACTGTCACTCTCTAACATGGGCCAGCTCCTTGATTCATGTTCAAGAGCACTGAATTCTACTGATGGGTATGGAGTTCTGCTCTGTACTGGGGGCATCCACAGGAGTCATCTCATTTGATTTTTACCACAACCCCACAAGGTAAGTGGGATTCGGCGCATTTTGCAGAACAGAGAATGGAATCTTAGAGAGGCCAAGAGCTGACACAGTCAATCAATAGACAAACCGAGATTTGAAAAGAGTCCTTCCATTGCAGCCCAGCTGCCCACTTTAAACACCACTGGCCCTATGTTCTTTAAAGAGCCTGACCCAGCATCATATGCACATGACTAAACCTTGCCAGGATGAAGAAATTCCTTGTGAAGGTCCTGAGTGCAGGAAACTTGGCTGGGACATGAGAATCAACAGGCAGCTTCACCTGGCTTTTCCACCCACACTTGAGAAAGGACACCACAAAGGGGCAATAGCGTATTTATGTAGTTTTCTTTGTTACAATTGTCAAAGTCCTTGGTTTTTAGAAAACTAGGTTAGAGCATGTTGGGGAAAGCATCTTTCCCAGATTTATTCCCACCATCTTTCCATTGCCAAAATCATCTTCTATTTGTTTTTTTTTTTTATTTTTTTTTTAAAGATTTTATTTTTTCCTTTTTCTCCCCAAAGCCCCCAGTACATAGTTGTATATTCTTCGTTGTGGATTCTTCTAGTTGTGATACATGGGATGCTGCCTCAGCGTGGCTTGATGAGCAGTGCCATGTCCGCGCCCAGGATTCGAACCAACGAAACACTGGGCCGCCTGCAGCGGAGCGCGCGAACTTAACCACTCGGCCACGGGGCCAGCCCCAAAATCATCTTCTATTTGGCAGAAAGAACCCAGTGCTTATCTGAGGGACCTGAAGCATTTGGCCTAAGGCTCTGTGTCTCCTTTGCTCCTTCCCTGCCTCCTCCACCTGCTGCCTCTGCCACGGGCTCCTTCTCCTCTGCCACTCTGATGAATGTCAAGGTGAGGCTCCACGTTCTGCTGTCATTTCCCAGGAATGGATGCCATCAATCATATGTCCTGTGTTCTCACAAAGGAACAGCTGCCTCTTTACTCCCTACATCAAAATATGTCCTACAGGACAGAATCTTGGTGTTACTTCCTATTTCTCTTTGACTGCTTCTACTTGTGCCTAAGGCCTCTGAGAATTTACTTGACTGAACTTTTCTTCAGCATGATACTCAGTTCCATGCTAATACACATTGCTATGCTAGAAAATTCTTTTCTGTTCTTTGTTTTAAGATCAAATACATACTGTACTGCATATTTGAAAGTTGCTGAGAGAGTGATCTTAAAAGTTCTCGTTACCAAAAAAAAATTTTTTTGTAACTATGTACGGTGATGGATGTTAACTAGACTTGTGGTGATCATCTCACAATGTGTACAAATATTGAATCATTTCATTGTACACCTGAAACTAATATAACGTTATGTCAATTATACCTCAATTAAAAAAAAAGATCAAATACATACTGTGTTTTCTCTCCATTTTATTTCTTTTCCACTCTCTGACATTCCTACTTACAACAACAACAACAACAAAACCATCAAACAATTAAGTAGGAAAGAGAGTGGTAATTAAAATGGAAACTATATGCCATGCAAATCATCACAGGCTCACAAACCTGGAGCCTTTGGCCAGTATGATATGATTCAACATAGAAGAAAAATCTAGCCTGATTAATGAGCATTTCCCCAGGCTTCTGGGCACACCACTTTCTCTACCATCAATATGCCAAGCCTGCTAAACCTGAAGAAAAGGGCCAGTTTTTAGAAGGCTTGTACTACAAGAAGAGATTTCTTTTTGGTTTCCCTGAAAAGTCAGGGTGAGTTTCCCAGAAGAGCTGGTTTGATTTCTGTTCTCTCCTCTTGCATACTCAGTGAACTCAGAGAAGTGATAGATTCTTGGGCCTCAGCCCACACATGGATAAGGATGGTGGAGACAAGAACCAGTTGCTTTAAGTTCTCAAAAACAAGAAAGGGAAGGCACCAGCGCATCTAGTAGATGACTTTTTTGGCTTATGCCATAGAACTTCTGTTTGTCCTGGATTTTCCAGGATAACTCCAGTTTCAGATATATTTATACTTGTCCAATCATGAGTTCTGATTTTTGGCTAATAAAATATGATCACCTCGGTTATAGGTGAGCCTGTACTATGTGAAGTTATGGTGGTAACTATTTTGTCTTGGATGGCATCAAAGATGACACTGAGTTCTACCAAACTGTACACTAAATGAGTCATATTATTGAGATGATACAGTGCAGTTACCAGGTGGTTCTGCTAATAATTAGAAACAGGTTTTATATTTCATAGAACCAAAGAAAGGAAAACATCACCAGGAAAATGTTACATGTGGGGACAATTATTCAATAGGTCCTTGGCTGGGGTTTGTGGATATGAACATAATTCAGAGGCAAAAATGAAATACTGGAATAAAAAGGGAGATTTCTTTTATTGATGCTGAATTACAGAGCACAGGAATTAGCATTCAGCCAAGTCTCGATTATTCAAGGAATCATGACCCAGTTTGTAGATTACCAAGGCTTTTCCTCCCCTTTCTCATTGCCATGGTCCAGTGCTTCTCAAATTGAAGTAATGAATTTAGAAAAAAATCCTTAAAAGACCACAGTGTTTCTTAAATTATTTATACTATAAAATTGTATTAAAATTTGCACAGAACTAAAATTTGAGATTAAATTCTTATGCTTTCATGTATGCTTGCTTTAAATAAAATAATTCATAATGTAAAAACATTCAAAATCACAAAATCAGTAAATTAAATATTAACAACATTAATTTACAGTGATGGGTGATGCTGTTTTGCTGAAGCAATGTGGGACAGTGCAATCTTTCCATGTGACCAGAAGCAGATGAGAACCAAGTGTTAGAGATCAGTGGTGGAGATCACAACTCCCAACTCCTCCCACAGGACATCACGCTCCCCAACCCCCATCCCTCAAGATTTATGAATCCTAGCTTGAGGACTACTGCTTTTGTACGCGTAGAATTGATTTTCTTTTCCTGTTCCTGTATTCCAAGATCTGCAAAGTCAAGGAGACAATGTGAAACCAAAATGGGTAAGATAACCTTCTTGTTGGTAACAGTTGTCACTGAAGGGCACTTAGGGTGATTTGTAGATTTCAATTAAAGAAACTCTTGCCCTCCTTTCATTGGTTTCTCATTGCCCCGGCTATTAGAGGATTATCTATAATATTGCATCTCTAGAACTGGCTGGAACATGGCAGGCAGACACATGCCTTTTCCAAAGACTCCGGCACTGATTTTTGAATGACTGGAACACATCTATCAGGACTCCCTTATGTTGTAAGTAGATCCACTTGAGGGAGCAGCCAAGGCCTGTATTGTGATGTAAATGGTGATGTTCCACACCCCGCACTTTCATCTTCTAAGTGTTTCACAAACACTGACTAATTAATAATCTTCTTTTCAGTGCTGCCAGGGAGGAATTGTAAGGAAAAAGTGATGGGCCGTCTTCCAGATAAACACATGTTAATTTTTATCCAAGGCTAAGGAGGAAGGAACAGAAATGCATAGAGCTGAACAATTACTGTGTCTACCACTTTCACATTAATTAATTAATTAATTATTCTTTAAATAAACTTTTATTTTTTTTGCTGGGAAAGATTCACCCTGAGCTAACATCTGCTGCCAATCTTCCTCTTTTTTTTTTCCTCTCCAAAGCCCCAGTGCATGGTTGTATATTCCAGTTGTAAGTCCCTAGTTCTTCTGTATGATCCACTGCCACAGCATGGCAACTGACAGACAGGTGGTATGGTTCCCTGACTGGGAAGTGAACCCTGGCCACCAAAGTGGTGAGAGTGCCAAACTTTAACCACTAGGCCATCAGGGCTGGCTCTCATTATTTTATCTAAACCTCACAACAATCTTGGCAGGAAAAGAATCTTGGCATAAAGGTCTCTCTATCATTTACAGAGGGGGAAATTGCAGCTCCTAAACATAATTTTCTGATAGTTATACAGTTATAGTAAAGGGTGGAAGTGGGATTTGAACTCAGGTCTGCTAATTTCCAGTACTCACACTCTTTCTTCTCCTCCACAGCGCATAGAATGGAAGTTTAGCATTTTCACTGTATTAGTCATTATAATTTTTATTGTTAACAAGTGTTATTAATATTTAGTGACTATAATATTTCAAATTGATGTAGTCACAATCTTTGTGGCACTTAGAGTTCTATGCAACTATTCTGCTCTTGCTCAGTTCAGAAATAGTAAATATTTGGATTTGATATTAGAAGTCATCCGGGTCTCATTTCTGTCTTGAGAGCAATTTTTCATGGGTTCAAACTCTTGGACTTCCAAAAATCTGGAATTGAAAACAATGCTTGCTTTGTCCTCAAAAGTCAGATTCACGACACACCAGATGTTCTGGTCTACGATAAAAAATTCTCCTTAACTTTTATTGGAAGAAACATAGACTGGTGATTGGGACACATCCTTTACTCTTTTTTATTATCACTTACAAAGAACTGGACTGTGGCTTCTCTTGGGTGTACCACTCCCAAGTACGCAGAGTACTAGAGAACTATTTCCTGGGCATGGGGCCTATTGTTCTATGCTAATTTCTACTGTTGGTTCAAAGGGTATCCATGGCCAAATAATGTTCCCATTGCTGTTTGCTCTTTTAACCACAAAACAGACTGGAGTGAGCCTTGTTCTCTGACAGCTTGCCTTCTTAGCACCTGAGAAGCAGCTGGGATGGTGTCAGAGGAAGATGTTAACCGACCCCACGGCAGGACCAGGCGCTGTAGTTCTGCTGTCTCACAGATGATGAACTAGAGAATGCTCAGTTTCAGTGCTCATTCCATCCTTGTACTGGCAAGTAGGAGAGCTGGGATGCAAACCTGAGTCTGTGGGACTCCAAAGCCCATGCTGAAGCTGTCGTTGAATTTACTGAGCCTCTATCACATGTAGGCATTTTACATATTCATTCTAGCTGGACGATCACTTTTAGTAGCAGTTTGGGGAATTATCTGTATCTTATTATTTGTATTTGGCAGAATCCGGTGGAGAAAGTGAAGAATGTAGCCACTGAGCTGGGCCACAGGAGCTGGTCATCAAGGCTAATCTACAAGGTCAAAGGTAAAATGGTGGTAGAATGAAGGAGTTCATGGCACTACACAGCAATCCTTTCTTCTTGAGTGACCATGGTGCAATGCAGAGAAATATGAGGACATCAGATTAAAATGCTATCATAAGATCTTTTCCATCAATTCCTACTCAGAAACACTCAAAAGAAAATAGGGAAACGAGAAACAGAGGCACGAATTTCATCTTTGATGAAACAAGGAAAATTGGTTACCCCAAATCACAATTTATGAGGAAGGGATGGCAATGGCAGTGAGAATCACACAGGAATGTGTAGGGACTGAGAAAGGATGCTTCAGCTGCTAATGTCAGACAAAACTGGTGGGATAAAACGTGACTATCCTGAGATTCAAAATCAACAGTCTGTAGTTGAAACAATTGGAATGAACACATAGTCTGATTGTAGACGTATCTCTGGACCCCATTTGGCAGAGACATGAAACACAGTAGGCAAGACTGATGGTGAGAGAGTTACCCAAACAAGCCACATGTGTAAGAAGCAGTCAGTCAGTGAGGAAGAGTAGTATGTATTGGGAGCAATTGCACAAATGCTGGTTTATTTTGCCCAAGAAGTAGTAAATGCTGAAAGAAGTGTCTTTTGCACTCTCTCTCTCCCCCTCTCCTCTGGCACACACACACACACACACGCGCGTCTGAAATAAGAATTCCTGCTGGCCTGGTACATGGTCCTAGACCTTCCCTTCTCAAACTTCTGGCAAATAGCTGATCCAGGAAAACCTCATCTCAATCAAAGATGAGTATTATCAGAGAGGTATCAAAGTATGATTTACAAACGTATACCATGAGGGAAAAAGAAAAAGAAAACCAATGATAGATGAAGAACACTCACCAGAAAAACAAGTTTTCATGGAGCTGAAGGTAATTTTGATCAAGCTCATCATCATCATCATCATCATATAACAAAATAACTTCTCTGTTAAATAGTAGATCAAAGCAGAGATACAATAGCTCAATGAAAATAAGAAACACTATAGAAACCAATGGGATATAAGCTGGCACATCTCATGAAAAAGTGAAAGAGAAAATAAAACCATCTGAGAAATTAAGACCACATTAGAAGGCATAAAAAGGAGGACGAGAGACAGAAAAGGAAGCATACAAGTGCACTAAGAGACAAGAGTGGCTAGAGAGAATGTGATAGCTTTGAATGATGGATACTAGAGATCTAGCATATGCATAACTGGTGTCTCTAGCAAGAAGAACCAAAATGAAGGAACAGAGAATATATTTTAGTATTATAATTAAAGAAAACTTCCAGAAATAAAAGAAGGCTTCAATCTACACATTGAGGGGGAACACTGCATCCCAGGGGAAAAAATTACACAGAACAATCAACACCTAGACAAATTACTGGATTTCAAACACAAAGACTCTTTTAGGCAGGCAGACAAAACTATCAAGGGTGACCAACTGCCAGTTTACATCTCTTTCCCAGGCATAATTATTTATTGTGCCCCCTTTCACTCTGAAAAGTGTCATGACTTAGCAACAAATTATACGATTTCCTTGCTTATATAAGAGGACTAAAAGAGGAGAATGAGAAAGAGAGCCATGACTTCAGACATCATCACAGCAACATTTATGACTAGAAACTAGTGAAAAAAAAACCCCACAAATAAATAAAAACCTCCTATGAAGCCCTCAGAGAAAGTGTAACCCCAGAAATTTTATACCCAACCAAATAGCTGTTCAAATAGAAACAGGGCAATCATTTTTTTGAACCAAAGAGTATAATTCTCCTGAGTTCTTCTTGAATAAACTGCCGGAAAACAATCTTCAGCTGACCAAGAGAGAAAAGGAGGAACTGTAGCAGTTGTGCCCCAATTTAAAAGCACTGTGTCTTTCCATCTCTCACAATATGTTCTTTTATTCCCTACTTCAGTTCATGTTATCACAATATCCAATCATCTAACTAGCAAACTGAGGGTTACCCTACTCACGCCATCTCCCTCATTCCTACATCTGATCAGTCAATAAGTCCTGTCAAACTGCAAAGCTTTCTCTCAAATCTTTCCTCTACTTTCCATCTCTGTTGCCAATTCTTAGTTTAGGTCTGAGTGTCCCTCGTCTGGACTATTGCAGTAGTCTCCTAATTGCAGGAATACTTTAAAAACATTTATCCACTGGATCGCACAGACCCTAACCAATCAGAATGGATACCAGTCACAGACACTGTAGAGCCCACTGGTCTTATCAGCTGTCTTTGATCCCTTGCCTAATTGGTCTTCTGGCCTCAGATATCCACTTGCTTCAATCCATAATCCACACTGTAGTTATTGTGAGTTTTCTACAGCGTGAAGTTGATTGTGTCATTCCTTGGCTTAAGTTCCTTTAATGGTTTTCCATTACCTACAGTGCAGTCCTACAGATGAAGTCTAAATCTGGCAGGGTGGACAAGGTCCTTTAGGACCTAGTCCCTGCCTAATTCTTAAAGTTTCAAATCTCATCACTCTCTCACATTCAGTGCCCTACAACCACTTTGAACTTATTGAAGTTTGGCAAATGCACTGTAAGCTCTTTGAGATTCAAGTGTGCAGTCAACAAGTCAAGTGTTGTATCTGGAATAGGAATGGAATGTACATTCCCCTGAAAGGCCCTGATTCTGGTTCTGGAATTACATCTGAGCATCATGAAAATCCACATGGGATAACTTTCAGCGCCAAGGGGCAAAGCAACCTACCCAACAGGCTACTGGCCTGTGGTCTCTTCTTGCTCACTTCCTCCTATTTTGAGTTTCCTATGTTTATTAAACAACCAGCCCCTTTACATTATAGACACACTTCATCATTTGTTTGATTAGTTGACTGACAAGATAGTCCCTAAGGAATGGATTCTCCAAGTGATGCTATTTCCTATCATTTGTGACAGATCAGCTACCTCTCCCACATGACAAGGCAAAGCTGCCTCTAGGGATCAGAATTCAGTCTGCTCATTCACTCATTTAACATGTATTTGTTGGGCACCTCAGGCACTGAGCTCAGTGCTCCCCATACAGTATTGAGACAGATATGGTCCCTGTCCTTGTGAGCCTTCAGTCTAAACTGGACAACAAATGAATACAAATTACGACAGGGATACAAACAGAGTTCAGATGAGGAGAATGAGTGGGAAACCTGCTTGGTGAGAGGTCAGCAAAGGCCTCTCTGCATAGAAGATACTTAAACTGAGGCCTGCAGAATGAGAGGCGCCAGGAATGTAGAGATCAAGGGGAAGTGCAGTCCAGGCAGAGAGCTAGTCTTCACAGAGAAAAGAAAAACCACAACGGCTTTCTCAGATTAGTGCTTAGAACAACATCTCATCCACTTATGCAAGGAACACAGTTTATGCGGTTTGAAAGTACACTTGTACTCCCTTGTAGAGAGAAATGAGATAATCTAGTTATGAGTGTGCCTGTGAATAGTCTTGTTGAAAATCACGTTTAGGATCACATTCTCCCCAACGTGCCTTGTGAATTTCCCTTTATGCATCTTTGCTCCCAATGGCCTTCCCATCTGCAGTGCTCATTACCAACCTCTACTGCAAAATTCCTACCATTCCTTAAAGGCCCAGTCCAGCCGTGCCTCCCCCATGGAACCTTCTCTGACCACTCCGACCCTCTGTGATTGCCATCTTCTCTGAGCTCCAAAGCCCTTCTTATCTTCCTGTAAGAGCCATTTTCTATGGATTATTTCCTTCCACAGGGCATGTGTCTTGCTGTCTTCTATGATTTAAGAATAGGAATAGGATTTAAGAATAGGCTATATCCAGCGTCCAATTCTTCACCCACTGTCTGATGGGTCAGCTCTAATGTTTGTTCAACATGCAGTTTCAAATTTAAGTAGTCTACCCACCAACTTCAACAATTTCATACAGCCAAAGTCCAGCCTAGGAAGTAGGATCCTCTGAGTTCTTACAAAGAAATTTGACCAGATGGATATATAGATAAATACATACTGAAAAGTGACCTAAAGGAGATTCTCTCCTTGAAGTGAGCACCTCAGAACACTTTCTATGTAAGCAAAAGCTGTAGTAAGATTTCCTCAACCAGAGCTCAGGGACTAGCACTTATGAAAAAATCCCCAAACTTAAGAACAAATCCCAAAGCAATTTTTCTCCACTTGAAAAAAAAAAGGCAAAGTTCCAATCATTTTTACAGTACAAAAATTTTATTTTTTGTTAGGATAATTTAAAGTTTAAAACTGAAGTAGACATATTCATTTTACAAACAAGATATTCTTTCATAAGTAAGACCATTAAAAACAGTAAACAAAAAAGCTGTCTTTACAAAAAGCTCTGTGCATAGCAACTTTATACCGTATATAACTGACAATGCAAAACAATAAAATGAAACTATACAGTTTGAAAATGAGACCTTACTGTACAAAAGGTAGAGAGGATAATGGTTTTTAAACCATGCATATTGAAATGTGCAAAGAAAAATTGGGAAAAAAATACAATGCTATAACAAAAAATGAGATAAATAATGAAGTAAATTGTCCCTTTAAATGAAAAATCTTACACAGCTCCTCTTACAAAGATAGGATAGAATTTGTAGTTACCTATAGAAATACTCGTCTTCCAAGTGGCACAAAAATAACCTGGGACTGGAATGATTCAACAGCAATGACCAAAGAGGACAGAGTAGCTTTGTTTTTAATTTATTAGTACACTAAAAATAATCCTTACACACATTTGTACAATTAAATAGATCTGCTGCTGCCAAGGTTCCAGCTGTATGGTCAAGGATGTCTGGTATTTAGTTACATTTTTCGGTGTAAAGCTACCAAGAAATTCTACAATCATTTTGAAGACAGTACTGCACTCATCTTCATGCAAGAGTAAAATTCACAGATTCTAAAAGCAACGCTACTTAAAAAAACATTTCCTTATGTTGGATTGGCTCAAATCCAGGTCTAAACATGCTTAATTTTGTTCTGCCTTCACTTTTGGGTGGTAATGTTTGTGTTCCACACACTCGTCCCCTCCCATCAGATTTTTCAGCAGGGAACTTTCTCTCGTGTGTTTCCCCTTTTATGATGCTTTCAGCCCTATGAGGGACTGTCAGCAGTAATTATAAGCATGCCAGGTTTCTAAAACCTTGGATTCTCATGTGCATAGAAATATTTGGGGCATATTGGGTAATTCCAGAATAGATTAAAGGCAAATAAGACCGTTGTGTGTTGAATAGTTTTGGGCATATATCAACAGGGCAAACAGAAGGGAGGCAGAATGTATGATGTCATCTAAAATTGGCTCAGATGCACTAAAGATGTTTCTCCATGAGAGCTACACCAATTTCTAATGTTAGAACCCCAACCAGGAACCCCAAACCAAAGTCTCTGTATAGACTTTACTGTGGTGCCAATGAGTTAACAGGGAGAACCCTGACCTGAAAAAAATTACATCCTTATTGGCAATCCAAATAAATCTGGATACACCTCCAGGGTCATACAGGCTTTCAAGACCCAGCCAGTTGCCAGCTCCTGCAAGCTTTCTTCCCCTAAGAGCTAGTCCCAGGACTGCAGCGAGCCCGTTGCAGGCCTAGGTAACTGTGCTGCTTGGAACACAGACGCCCCTAATCTCTGATGCTGCTGAGAATCTGGATTTCCATTTCTTTGAACATCAGGAGAGGGATTTAGGGCTTTTAACATTCATCTTCCACACCCTATCCCATTCTTGCCTGGAAACTGTGTCAAGTTGGATACATAATTTTTTTCAAAAGAGTTTAATGCCATGAAAGGGGAAATCTGCAGAGAGAAGAAAGGATGAGTCCAAGAAACAGAGTCATCTTCAAACCCTGTTTCTGAAGTTCTGTGGGCCTTATATCTCTGTGCTGAACCAGGTAACCAAAGAGGAAGGAGTGCGCGCCTCTGTCAGGGAAGAATTCCAAAGGGGCCACTTGATTGGGAAAGTCACGTGGCTTTGGCTCTTCTTCAAGGTGAGACACGTCTCTCCCTGGGACACAAAGCTGAGGGTGCACTAAAGCGTGGGAACGCTCTGCGCTGCTCAGGGGAGAACTGAAAGCTAATATAAATTTAAAAAATATATATTCACAAAGAGTGAATACCAAAAGGGCCATGTAGACTATTTAGAAAGCAGACAGAGCTGGGAATGAATTGATGGGCTTGAGCATTTGTGTATGTGCGTGGACTTGAACCTTTGTTTCTGCATGGCATTGTTCTGTAGGAATTTACATAAGGTACATGTTCTTGCACGTGGGTCAATAAAATGATGGAAAAAGAGGGGGATGCGGGATGGGGAATAAGAGTCTAGTAAGTAACTGCAGTAATAATCACACACCTTTTAAACTTGTTACTACATGTTTGCATCATTTTCATTTTACATCAGGAAGAGAAATTCCACTCTTCCAAAAAGGTCTTAATTTCTACCTCTACTTACAATAAGTTACACGTTTATTTATTTAAATAATTGTAAAACATTTTAAAATTTTTCCCTTTTTTTGTTTTTTTGTTTTTGTTTTTTAAAGAGATTAAACTATAAGCAAACACACATACAACAACATTTCATCATTCAATTCAGGTTTTGTTTTAAGAAAGTCTTCCATGCTGGTACCCTGTTTTGTTCAATTTTTTTTCTGCATAAACTAAATTGGTATCTGAAAGGCTTCATAGAAAATAGAAACTTTCAACTTTTTTTCCTACAAAGAAAAACAAATAGTATCCAAAATATTAAGCATGAATTGTTTGCCAATTTTTTTTCTTAAATATTTTACAAACATAGGAAGGTGGTTCTCATAATGTTCATAACAAAGAATTGCATTTCTGCTCTTTGCACTGACTATGTCAATGACATCTTTTGTCCTTGTCCCCAAGAGGGTCAGTTTGTGTAGCCACCATCAGAGCTACACAAGAAACGTGAGACCAGGTAAGACGCAGCTCCTTGCATACCCAAACCTGTCCATCATGTTCATTTGGGGGTACAACTCTCCCCAAAGAGCTTATAGTGCTTTCTTCATTATTGGTCCACAGAGTAAGTAGTTTTGTGCTATAAGAAAGCAGTTCGTCTTCTTTACATCGGGGGCACGACAAGTCCGGTCATGGCTGCAAGGAAGGAGTGACACAGGAATGAGACTCGGAGACTTTTTACATTAAAGTCTATAACCCAGAGAAAGGGGCAGGGGATGCGAGTGACAGAGTCTCCTACAATGCAGGGAGATGGAGCCCTCGGCTGATACGGGAAGCCATGTTCTCCAGGTTGGGTCGGTCTAGCGGGCAGCCTATGAGAGGCACTGAAGCTTCGCTGAATCCCCAAAATACAAACGAAGCTTGGGGAAGTTTTGCTCCGGAGGCCAAGAGTTAGGTTTTGTCTTGTTTGATATTAGTGGGTTGTATTCAATACATAATAGACATAAACATGTAAACTAAACGGTAATATATGTGTGATATATTTTTCATTATTAGACTAAAATAATTTCTAGATTATACAGTTCCAAATCACTTAGTTGGAGGAGGAAAGAAAGCTCCAGGTGCCGAGCCTACCGCGTTACTTAGTAGGCATTGTCTATAACAAATGAGACTGCTATCTGTCCCAGGTTTCCATCCATTCTAGCTGAAATTTGATACACTTGTTTTCTTCTGACCAGCTCATTTTCTTTTGGTGCTCACTGCTGCTAGGTGATGCTCACTCACTAATGAACGCTGATCCATTGGAAGGGAAGACCTAATTCAGTTCCTAATTTGAGAGTCACCCCAATGTCCACTCTTCAAGCGCAGCATCCAGCATCTCCTTCATCTAGTCAAAAGGATAGGGACAATGCCTGTCTGGGTGGCATCAGATCCAAGGCTTCCCCTTGATATGGGAAATAAAGCAGCATCAGCGTATTGTGGAAAAATCACACAGCAGAATGCACGCCTCTAGCCTTGGCATTCAGGTGATGAACCCAGAGAACTTTCAGATTCTCGGAAACTGGGAGAATAGTTTCTTTGCATCAAAACTTCAAACCATGTTGAGAATTTGTTCCTTTGAGTTTTGTTGTCTATATCTCATCTAGGGCTTAGTAAATATCATAGAAGCATTTTGCTGAGTGGGACTTACTAAGCTTATAAGCAAATGGACAAAATTCTTTCTGCTTCCCCAGCACACCTCTCTCTGTCTCTCTTTCTCCCCCCGACTCCCACCCCCGATTCCCCTTCCCCTCCATGACAGCTAGTCTTCTTGGGCAAAATTGACAGCCCTCTCTTTCCCTGCCCATATAGCCTTTATTGAATGTTTGTGAGATCTGGATTAAGGTCTTACACAGCTAGCAAAACCTTGATTATTTTTGCCTGTATTCCCATATATTGAATCGATGTAACTTTTCAATAAAGGCAGTTCAATTCTGGACACTCCCTGATGATTTGGAGATCTAGCAACCCTGGTAATTATTCCAGAGTGAAGGAGGTTTTTTATTTTATTTTTCTTCCTAGAGGGAGCTGGAAAATGAATCAGGCACATAGTGCATAATATGATCTTGACAATCTATACTCATCCACTGTAAATGCCTGATAAAGGAGGTAGGAGGTGGGACAATGAATGCTGCACATGAACTCTCTGGCAGTAGGAGTCTGGCTCATATCTTCAACTTTGACTTGTCTGTTACACTTGAAACTCCTCAGCCCCTTCCTTCTTCTGGGTTCTCAGAGAGTTACCTAAGGAGCTTACTGAAAGGGCAGAGCCACTCAAAGAACAAGATCCACCGCATGCTGGAAGAACAACAGATCTCACATATTTTCCTTCTTCCGAGTCTCATATTGGGCACTGGGCGGGCTGGATCTCTGCTCCGTTGTGACCCTGACTTGTTGTTTGTAGAAACCATAGCCAACAGACAGAAAGCAGAAGTTATTTGGAGAAAAAGTAAGCATTTTCACTGGGGGAAAGGGAAAATGCCTAAGTGCACTTTGTCCAATTTCTTTTTACCTTTGGCATTTCATGGGAAAGCAATCACGCCCCCTTGTGCCAGGTGGCAAGTAGGTATGGGTGAAGGGGGAAGAGAGGAACTGCACTATTCTTGTCCCTGAAGAGACAGCAGGCTGTCAGAGCAGAGGCTCTGGAGTCAAAATGTCTGAGTTCAAGTCATTAGTCCCTCGCTGTGTGGCTTTGGGCAAGCTACGTAACTAATAATGGTGGTGACAGTGTGACCTTCCCCTTTGGGTCACACGTGAGGCTTCAACAAGAGAATTCATGTAAAGCACTTGGCTTAGCGTCTTGCCCGTGGTGCTCAATAGGGTTAGCTAGTCTTAGAGAGAGTTGGTTGCACATGCCCTCTGCAGACAGTTAAGACCATTTCACCTTACAAGTTGAGAGAAAAACTTGTCCATCAGCCTGTGATCACCCAAGCACCTCACCCCACATTGTCACTCCCCCCACTGTTTGTTTCTAAAGAGATGGAGCTTCCTGCTAATCAGCCCCTGAAATCCCAGGATTCCTTCATTCAGAGACTGTGGGTAGCACATTCAGTGTCAGCTTGGTTTCCTCCCTCTCTGCATCAACGGGACACTTCATAAAGTTGGGCCTTGAGCTTCTATTCACCCGGTCCAAAATGGCGAAGAGTGCAAGTCAAGGCCTCTGGAAGGCATCCTTTGTCAACTCCAGCCTTCTCTCTGCCGGGCTTTTTACCTCCCCTAGTTCTTCATGCAAATTGCCTCGCTACAGCCTTGGAGAGAGCCATTGTTTCCTATTTATCAGACTAGGAAACTGAGGCTCTCAGATGGTAGTGACTTGAACAGGCTCACACAGCCTGGAAGGAGCTGAGCTAGAACTCCAGCACACGTCTGGTGAAGCCAAGTCTAGTGTTCTCCCAATGGTGGATACTCTGAGGTTCTCATCAGAATTCTTTTATTTCTCCACACATTACCTTACATTTTAATAGTTCCTTGTAATTTTTTGAAGTCTACAATTAGGGGCCAGTCTGGCGGCACAGCGGTTAAGTGCGCACATTCTACTTTGGCAGCCCAGGGATTGCCAGTTCGGGTCCCGGGTGCCGACATGGCACTGCTTGGCAAGCCATGCTATGGTAGGTGTCCCACATATAAAGTGGAGGAAGATGGGCACAGATGTTAGCTCAGGGCCAGTCTTCCTCAGCAAAAAGAGGAGGATTGGCAGCAGTTAGCTCAGGGCTAATCTTCCTCAAAAAAAAAAAAAAATACAATCCTAATTTAAGTGCTCCTCTTCTCCTTTCCTCCACTTCCTTCTTAAAGTTCAAATGACCAGGGAAATTTGGAAGGAATTGTGGGATCCAAAAGAAGCTGGAGACTTCACAGTGATTCTATAGAAATGAAACTAGAGCCCAGCCTGTGCCTTCATGCAACCAACTAAACCATCACTCGGACAGACACATCAAGAATGTGCAGCTCAGCCACTCTCTCAGCCTCAGTCGTGGGGAAGGGGGAGGCTACAGTAAATATTCAGCAATTGTTTTCATTTCCCAGTCTGGAGATGAAGCCATCATGGAAAGAGTTCTGAGCGTATCCCCTAATGATGGATGGAAACCACTGGTCTTTGATGAGAGATAGGGCAGGTGGAGACACTTAGCCACAGGCTGAGCCTGTTTCTCTATGGATCAGACATCTGGATGAAAACCAAGAAAAAAAAATCTCGCTCAAATATACAGATGTTTCCAACTACTCACATGTTGGGTGGCATGTAGACCCAGCTGCTTTGTCTAGTTAGAAGTAAAAGAATTGTCAGGGACTCTTCTGAGTTCTGGGTTTCAACTCATTTCACAGTTTCTCTGTCAAGAGACTTGACTTCAAGGGGTCACCCCTGTCTCTAATGATAGGATGGGACAGGAACATAACGAACCTCCCAGAGCTCTGCTCAGCCACAACTGGTAAATGAACCCTCACAGGTGTCCCCAGAGGATAGGAACCCATGCACAGTCATAAAACCACTTGGCAGATGTCGTCCCAGGGACAGCCAGCTCATCCAAGGCTCTGCTGACCTCAGAGGCTTTGGAACCACAAGGGGTTAACTCAACCTCTGCCCTTTTGGGTTTCATCCAACATTGCTTGTCATGAATGTGTTTATATCAAGATGCCACGAGCAGCCTAAAAATAATGTGGGGCATCAGGATCCACAGCGTTCAGCAGTTTCCAGTCTGCTCTTTTGCCATCAGCTGCCTCCCACTCACATGAGATGATTAGATTCTCATGTACTCATCATGTTTGTGTTACGTCATGTCATATTATATTTTAGGATACTGCTCAAAAGTGAGTTTGACAGGTGATATTAATTTTTGTTCTTAGGCACAGTATGTCTTTTTAGATTTCTTCCCTGCCCCACCCCTGATCAGGCACCTGATATCAATTTGACTAGCATGTAACCAGAATTCTCAGAACTTGCTGGTTGCTCCTGATGGACCCTATCCACTTATGCCAGGGGAATGTGTGTGCACTGCAGATGGCAAGCCAGTTAGGTAAGCAATAATCGCCATGTGGCATCTGATGTGGTGGCTGGGCACTGGGAAATAGTGACATGGTCTTGTAGAAAGTAATGGTCTGGGGAGTCTGGACACTCCTGGAGGGTGTGTATGGCTCGACCATAGTTAATTCTGTGACCTTGCAGAGTTGACCAACTTCTCTGTTTCCCCTCATTTTGCTCTTGGATGGAGTACTAGCCCAGCGATACAAGCCATTTGTGCCCCATGATGAAAACACCAAAGCATGTACACAAAGATGTAGGTAAATGGCTAGAGATACACAATGATGCTGTGTGCTTTGCTCTTACTTTGCTGGCTCTCTGGCACTTGTATCATGCTTACTCCCAAAGTGGTACCTTCACTTACCTCTGAATCCATTTCCGTTGCCACTGGAGCAGGCAGGCGAAGGGGAGCCTTGGGGCCTGATGACAGGGGCAAAGGCACTCTTCTGTTTGACAGCAGGAAAAACCGAAGAGGAAAATGGGAGGATGGAGGATGTGCTGGAAGATCCAACAGTGGGACTTGATGACATGACTAGAAAGCAAATATACAATCCTCTTTTAGAAAGGGACATATCTAGAGTTAAGTTATTTCTTCAGTACATACAACCTGTACTCATTTACTGAGAAATTGCAAATTTGTTCTAGGCATTGTTCCAGATTCTAGGGATTAAAAAAAAGTTAACGTGACAACATCCCTGCCCTGTCCAGTGGGAGGAATAGACAAATGAAACAACCAACAGTAATAATCCTATTGGAGGAATGTACACAATGCTAAGGAGACCCAGCAGGCAGAAGCTTCTTCTGCCTGGGACACCAGGATGGCATCAGCAGGAGGTGACATTGTGATAGGTCTTAATTCTTGAGTAGAACCTTGACAAGAGAAGACTAAGACCAACATCTGAAAAAGCATCGTCTACTCAAGAACAGAAACCTCTTCTTCACCCTAAAAAGAAGTCCTGTGTGGGAGTTATGTGCTTCTCCAGCAAGTCTTAGGGCTCTAGGGGTTTGATCTATAGGGTTAACATCTTCTCTGAGAGTGCCATCTCTATGGGCCACTTCCTTATTACATGTAAAAGTTTATTAACATTTAAGAGATTACCTCCCTGTCCCTCTATTTTCAGAGCTCCTGGGAAATAAAGCTGCAAGTCAGCCTCCTCTGATGTAATGTGTAGAAAAAGGACCAATATTAACAATATTAACATTAAAGTTACTTGAAGCCAAAAGCTAAGTGATACAGTTTCCAAGAAAAATAAAGGCAATTTACACAATGAAGTGCCCCACCTCTTAATGTCAGATACTTCTCCAAGTGACATCATACAAGGAGATAATTTTATCTTCTATGTTCAGCTTGCTCAAGAAAAGGGTAAACTAGAGTTCACAAGGGGGTAAAATTGTTAGAGATAGCATGTTATAGTAAAAGGTCAATTTTCAGGGACTCATTTTAGCATATTCTCGAGAGACCTGAACTGTTCAAGTACAAGAATTGCTGGAGAGATTCAATGGAATCCCAATCAGAATCCCAATGACATTATTCACAGAAATGGAACAAAGAGTGCTAAAATTTGTACAACAAAAAAGCCTGAATAGCCAAAGCAATCCTGAGAAAAAAGAACGAAGCTAGAGGCATCGCAATCTCTGACTTCAAAATATACTATAAATCTATAGTAATCAAAACAGCATGGTACTAACAGGAAAACAGATACACAGATCAATGGAACAGAACTGAGAGCCCAAAAATAAAACTACCCATCTATGGACAGCTAATCTTTGACAAAGGAGCCAAGAATATACAATGGAGAAAGGAAAGCCTCTTCAATAAGTGGTTTTGGGAAAACTGAACAGCCACATATAAAAGAATGAAAGTAGACCATTATCTTACACAATGCACAAAAATTAACTCAAAATGGATTAAAGACTTCAATGTAAGACCTGAAACCACAAAACTCCTAGAAGAAAATATAAGCAGTACACTCTGTGACATTAGTCTTAGCAGTATCTTTTCAAATACTCACATCTACTCAGGCAAGGGAAACAAAAGAAAAAAATAAGTAAGTGAGACTATATCAGACTGAAAACCTTCTCCAAAGCAAAGGAAACCATCAACAAAACAAAAAGACAACCCACCAACCAGGAGAAAATATTTGCAAATCATATATCTGACAAGGGGTTAATTTCCAAAATCTATTAAGAACTCACACAACTCAACAACAAAAAAACAAACAATCTGATCAACAAGTGGTCAGAGGTTCTGAACAGATATTTCCCCAAAGAAGATATACAGACGGCCTAGAGGCACATGAAAAGATGTTCAACATCAGTAATTATTAGGGAAATGCAAATCAAAACCACAATGAGCTATCACCTTACACCTGTCAGAATGGCTATACATAACAAGACAAGAAAGAACAAATGTTGGCGAGGATGTGGAGAAAAGGGAACACTTGCACACTGGTGGTGGGAATGCAAACTGGTACAGACACTATGGAAAACAGTATGGAGATTTCTCAAAAAATTAAAAATAGAAATACCATATGATCCAGCTATCCCACTACTGGATATTTGTCCAAAGAACATGAAAGCAACAATTCAAAGAGATTTATGCACCCCTGTGTTCACTGCAGTATTATTCACAACAGCCAAGATGTGGAGGCAACCCAAGTGCCCGTCAATGGATAAATGGATGAAAAAGAACTGGTATATACAATGGAATACTACTCAGCCATAAAACAAGACAAAATTGTGCGATTTGCAACAACATGGATGGACCTTGAGGGTATTATGCTAAGCCAAACTGCCAGACAGAGAAAGACAAACACTGTCTAATTTCACTCATATGTGGAAGATAAACAAACATATGGGCAAGGAGAAGAGATTAGTGGTTACCAGAGGGGAAGGAGGTGGCGGGGGAGGGTGAAAGGGGTAAAGGGGCACACAGGTATGGTGACAGATAAAAACTAGGTTATTGGTGATGAACACGATGCAGTCTATACAGAAACTGATATATATAATAATGTACACCTGAAATCTACACAATGTTATTAGCCAATATGACCTCAATAAAATAATTTTTAAAAAAATAAAGAATTGCTGAGACCTAACGGCAAAGCACATGATAAAGCCCAGGAGTGCTAAATCCTGCTTCGTACCTTCAGTGGCCCAGCTACTCCTCAAAGTAAATTTGAAAGTGAGGACACAAGGGTGACTTATGGTTCAAAGACCAAGTATAGAATGAATTGAAGGTCAAACATTCTGAGGTCTTGTTGAAGGCTCCATCCCTGTTTTTCCCCTCGCCCTAGAAAGACACACTTTGGGCTCTGTTCAGGCAATTGTGGATATAAAGCAATCATACAGCAGACCTCCAAAGGGATGACTTTTACAGCCAAACTACAAACCAAAGGCTTCAAAGAGAGAGCCTTATCTAAATACTACTCATCCTTAGGTAGTCTGGATTTAAAGAGCCGTTGAGAAGGAAGCACATGAGTACATCTCAGTCTTCCCTCAAGTAATATTAATCAAAGAAAAAACTCGAAAGAGGATAAAGTCCTGGAAGAATCTCGTGCAATATTTGAAGATGTGAATGAAGAAGAAATTGGACTAACTCACTATTATTATAGGATAGGAAACAGGGTTCAGCACTGGGAATGGATCTTATTCACAGTTCTAAGCAGTCTCCTCTTCTAGCCTTGGTTTTAGCATCAAGGAAATGTGTGTTGAGGGGACTTCTCCCCTTTCTGTAAGGCAGAGAATTGAGGCCAAAGAAAGGCTGAGACTCAGGAGGCCCTGATTCTGACCACAGTCCCTTCTCTGCCATACTATGTGATCTGTGCTGTCAGCAGAATGGCGCCGGGGTTCCTATGTCTGCAGCAGCGGAATCTCCCTCGTACGCCGTGATAGAGGAAGGTTTATAATGTGAATTAGGTATACACACTCGATTCCATTTATATCGAGCATTTTACAAATATTTACTCACTTTTACAAAATTCCAAAAAATTTAAAACATCTACTCACTTTTACAAATATTTCTTTTCTAATAACAGATTCCAACTAAAGGGGCTCATTAGATCAAACGTGGTGGCCTCTCAGTGGAACAGGAGTCACCTCAAGCTTTACTCAGTGATATAAACTATCATTGCTGTGTTAGATAAGCACAGAGCTACAACATGTCCATTTAAAATATTTTTTACAAAATTTTTGTAAAATGCCAAATTACATCCAAATTGAAATTTAATGCAATTATAACGAAAATCCTAAAAGGAATTTTAATTTGTGTATGTCAACAAACACAATTTCTGTGTTTATTTAAAAAAATAACAAAACTGTAAGAGCCAGAAAGTTTTGTTATGAAATTTTTTTAAGTAATAAGGAGGCATCTTAACAGTTATTAAAACTGAAGAAAAATCTACATCAATGAAATCAGTGTTATCTTAGCATAGAAATAGGCAGATAAATCCTTGGAAAAAATAGAGTCCAGAAACAGACCTGGGTATATATGAGAATTAAAACTTAATAAAGGTGACATTTCAAATTAGTAGGGAAATAAATGCATGGGAACAATACGCTCACCATTTGGAGACTAAATTTAGAGTTCTTCCTCATGCTAAACACTAAATCTAAGTGGATTAAAGAGTTATTTGTAAAAACAAAATTATAAAGGTGCTAGTAGAAAAATTAGGAAGGTTATATAATTTACACGATCCTTTCAACCCTAAAACCTAAGCAGAATGTCACAAGACCAATTTGCCACATGACAAAAACTTCTGTAACACACACAGAAAAAGCAAACAACAAATTGGGAAAAATACGTGTGATAATTACCTAGAGATGTTCATATCCTCAATAGCTAATAAGTTTTCATAAATTAATTAGAAAAAGAAAAACCTCTCAATAGAAATATGCGCAAAGGACACGGCAAGGAAAGTCGCAGAAGGAGAAACGAAAATGACCCAAAGACCTTCATAGACCTATCAATGTTCCAACCAATTAGTAAAGTGCAAATTAAAACAGTAATGAGATGGTATTTCCCACTTACCAAATTGATAAAGATTAAGGAAAAATGAACAGGGCAGGAAACAGAGAGCCTTCCTTTTCTAGGGGATTGTTAACTTGTCTGGAGGGACTTTGGCAATAGGTATCAAAGGACTTGAAAATGTGCATATTTTTAACCCAGTAATTTAATTTTTAGAAATTAATCCCAAGGAGATAATCATAAATGTGCAAGAAAAAAAAATCCAAGGGCATTTTTATAATTGTGAAAAATTGGGAAATAACTGATTGACCAGCAATAGGGTAAACTATAGTAAGTCCATAAAATGGAACATCATGCAAACATTAAAACTAATACTGGAGAATATGTTCAATGACATGGAAAGATGTGCCTCCTTAGATGAATAAAGCAGATTACGGAATAACACATACATCAAATCCAATTTTTTTTTAAATTTTTTCTGAGATCCACCCTGAGCTAACATCTGTTGCTAATCTTCCTCTTTTTTTGCTTGAGGAAGATTGTCGCTGAGCTAACATCTGTGCCAGTCTTCCTCTATTTTCTGTGGGATGCTGCCAGAGCATGGCTTGATGAGTGCTGCTAGGTCCGTGCCAGGATCTGAACCTGTGAACCTTCGGCCGACAAAGCAAAGTGTGTGAACTTAACCACTACGGACCCAGGCGGATGTCATATACATCCAAACTTTTAACAATGTTACCTCTGGCTGATGGGGAATATTCTTAAATTTATTCCTTTTACTTGTCCATATTTTCAAAATTTTCTACAATGAACTTGTATTCCTTTTGATGTAACAGAAACCAGCCAAAGTTGTTAAAATAAACAGAAAATTTCTATTTCTTGGGTAAAAAATAATATGATCCCTAGCAATAAGCATAATAGCTTTCCTGGGTGTTAATATTCCTCTTCACTTTAGGGCTTTCTTCCTGCCTGTAAACAAGGTTGTCTGTTAACCTTTCTGTTACAAAAAAGCAAAGACTAAGAAATTCTTAAATTCCTGGGAAAAGTTTGTTGATTGTAGTTGATTTTGCAAAGCAAACGTCACTCCTAATATCTCTTCTTCATTCTTAGGACACAGGTCTGCAGCGTAGACAGATTTTAGGAGCCTAGCTTCAGAGCTGTGACTTAGGTAGTTTTGCCACTTTTCTTCTACTCTCTTTCACTGATCTCAGGGCAGAACCCCAATAGCTGTGCATCAGCACAGACGCTGCAATTTCCAGAATCCATCTAGCCATGATTGTAAGGCTATACTGTAAAAGTCAACAACGGTTATCTCTGCTCAGAAATAAAGTGTGTCCGCGTGTGGTGATGGCTTCTGATTAGTCTTTGGGCGGTGAACGTGATGTAATCTACACAGAATTTGAAATATATTACAATGTACATCTGAAAGTTACATAACGTTACAATCCAATGTTACTGCAACAAAAAAATTTTAAAAGGGAATAAAGAAATAATGAGTCATTTTTTTTTCTTTTTTACATACGCATGCTTTTCAACTTGTCTATAATGAGAATGTTACTATGTAATAGGATTTTTTTTTCTTTTCTGAAGAAAAATCAATAGAAATATATCAAAATGTTGGTTTTTTAGTGGGAGTGGGCTTTCTTTTTAAAACTATTCTCATATGTTCTAAATTCTCTATTATAATCATTTAATACTCCACAATAGAAAATGCCTTGATATTTCTTTTTGAAAGTCTAGAAATATTGAGGGTCTACTCTAAGACTGTGAAAGTGACGTAGGAATCGCTGAGGACCGGGTGGATTCCCATCTGTGTGGATTGTGTTCCAAATCTTGCATTGGCTTGGTGGCTATTCGGCTTTGGGAGCAGTGGTTCCACGGGTGTTGCAGGCTTCTTGAGTAGCCCATCTTTGGGGACACCGGAGTGCACCATTTTAGGAAAGTTGATGATACATACTTGCAATTGAGAATTTCTCTGGACATCTCTCTCTATGGAGAGAGGCCAAAGTCAAGGCAAGCACGTCTGGCCCAGAAATCTCTGTGAGCATGGGGAGTTAAGGAAAAACTACTTTTCTTCTTCTAAGGATTGACTGGCTTGCACAGTCCCAGCTGGAACTCGCCGGGCACACATCCTCCTTTGCATCGAGCCATTGCATTTGTTGGCGCTCAGGGGTCTGTCAGCATTTCATTATAACCCCCTATTGTCAGGGGTTTAGAATTCAGCCATAAAAACTTGCACTGAGCTGGAACTTGGCACACACTGCTACCGCCAGGAAGTGAAGTTTGTATGTGAAATTGAAAAAACATCTGTTTGGCCATTTTTGAAGTGGTGCGAGAGCAAAAGCAGTAAAGATACAGGTTTTTGATACTCTGTGTTGGCCATAATGCAAGTCAACTTGACCGAGAGGCTTGGCTTTATTTCTTTTTAATGTCTCTGGCAAGTGATTGCTCCATGGCATGGCCTGGCCACATCAGACTAGTTTAAAAAATAAAATGAAAAATCACAGAATGGTGTTTTCAGACACAAGCAACTGAATTGATGAAATGGTTTCTCCTGGGCTTTCTTTGTATTTCCCAGAGAAGTTAAGACTTAGCTGGTTAGAAATACGGTCAGATGCTATTGTAATGAACTCCATGGGGTAGTCAGTATTTTTGCAGTTGTCGTTAGTGCTGTCAGGTAGACTCCTGGAGGGACCCTGTGCGCAGCAGAGCGGAACCCTGCCTGGTCTTTCTGCGCCATCCTCTCACCTTCCAGACCTATATCAGACAATGCTCTGCTGTTATTCACAGGGTTTTCATGGCCAATAGTTTGGAAGTGGGCGGCTAGGTCCTTCTTCCTAGTCTGTCTTATTCTGGAAGCTCCGCTGACACCTCTCCACCAGGGGTGACCCTGCTGGTTTTGAAATACCAGTGGCATAGCTTTCAGCATCACAGCAACTCGCAACCACCATAGTATGACAACCGATAGTCGGGTGGTGACAGGTGGTGTGGTTCCCTGACCGGGAAACGGTCTCAGGCTGCAGCAGTGAGACCACTGAATCTTGACCACTAGACTTCCAGGGCTGGCTGTTTTTGCAGTAGGGGATTTTATTGTAATAAACGCACTGTTTGGAATCCCATTCCCAGTCTGTAACTCCTTCAGACCCTCCTTCAGAAAATGAAGGCGCGAGGGATCACACTGACCCAGCAGGACCAAGGAGGAGGCTCTGTGCTGTGCTGCTTTGTCCCGCTGGGCAGGGCGCCTTCCTCTTTCTGTTGTGTACGCTGTCTTGTTTGAATGGGTGATTTCAAGATTGGGGGTGTTAGTATTTTTCCTGTGGCAGTGGGATTGAGTGATCAAGAGAGGAGATCGGAAGGAAGTTGCCATTGGTTGCAGTGGGAAGGGTCCCTCCCTACCAAATGAATTATCTGGTAGGAAACATCAAGCAGCTAACACCCAATGGGCATTTTCATTCATCTATTCTTTCTCTCTCTCTCTCCCTCACCACCCCGCCCACCCCTCCCTGTCTTTTTTTTTCTTTCTCTCTTTCCTCCATCACCACACTACACACTGTACTATTATATTGACTATTTTTGATCTACAAAAATGACAATTTCATATGGTTCAACCAAATACACACATTTTATTACAGATGCATGACTGAACATATGGAATTGCCATTTTTAGAAATCAAAAAGAGGTAATTTCATATGGTTCAGCCTATTAATGTATTATAAATATATTAAATATTTCTTATATTATTGAATAATTTTAAAACATGGTATTTTGAGTCTGCTGACATGTATTCTAGTCCCATTTTTACTATTTACTGGCCATGAATCTTTGAGTAAGTTATTTAATAACCCTTCATATCTTAGAAGGGAAAATGATAGTAATAATAATTATTATTATTATATCCATGTCATAAGATGGTTGTGAGAATCTGACTAGACTCTATATGTGAACATGCTTTTTAGGCTGTGAAGTGGAATTCAATTGTGAATTATTTATTGTTGTCACCATCATTCTGCGACATTATTTACACAATGGCTCTCTTGCCGGGGCTGTTGAAGATGTGGTCCTTTCTGCATACAAGGTACCCTCTCCACAAGCATGCATGGGAGAAACCTCTTCAAGGTCTCAGCAACAGAAAAATCAGGTTTCTCCTGAGCTACTAAAAAATAATAATGATAATAATGTGTAGATGTAAAATCTTATATAACAAATAGTGTTTCTCCCTTTGCTTTCCCATCTTGTTTGCCTCTGAACCAATTAATGGCTCCCTTGAATAGACTGAATGGCATTTATACTAGCCCTTGGATTCATCTAATTTTCTGATCCATATTTTTTTCTTTCATCTTAGTTTCTTATACTTTCATACTACCCATCCGAGTATTAATATTCCCCCAAACATTTTTGCGACAAGATAAGGTTAGAACAAGTAAAGAAACAAATAGTTCAAGAAAGCAACAGTTTGTTTTCCGAGATCACTCTGATCTAATTGATCTGGGCTATCTGACAAGACACAACACAGAACTCATGTCTTTGCAGCAACAAGATTTTAGTTGTACCAGAAGAACCAACCTCTACTACCTCTGCTACTTGCTATCTATGTCCTCATCACACTAAGTAAAGTGTGAGTGTGACGAATCGAACAGATAACCCAGAAATAAGTCATAGGTGCGTGTCCCCAGGAAACCACAGGCCGGGAGGGTGAGAGAGGCAGCCTCCAGGCCTTGGCAGGTCACTTCCCGAGCTGTAGTGGAAATGGCTGTGGGTCCTCCTTGACTCGCCCTTGTTCCTGGCAGGAGGGAACCACTCTGGGTACACAGAGGGCCTGCTGCAGAGCCTTGCAACAAGATTCAGCATTTCAAGAACACTCCACTCAATCACTCAGACTTTCCATGGTGGCTTCTCCCCTGGCCAGAAGTGTTCCCTAAGTAGGTTTGAAAACCATATATTCTCTCAGGCTCTTGGGACCATTGTGCAAGTTCCTCGCTTAGTCCCCAAAGCACACTGAATGAGTTTTCATAACTCCCTAGAACATCTGGCTTGCTGCTAGCCCACAGATAGTGATTAAGAGGTTCTGTCTCCATAGATCGCACTCTCACAAGCAGTCAAGTTCCATCTCTCTGGAGGTACACAAAGGAGGGGAGAGCTACGTAACCAAGTAAGAAGGGAGCATGGTGTGATACACACAATAACTTGAAGTCATCAATTCTGGGTCCAAATTATGGCCCTGCTCTATCCTAGCTGTGTGATCTTGGGTAGGTCAGTTAACTGCCATGCATCTCAACCTCTTCACCTATGACAGGAGATGATAATACTGACCTCAGAAAGTGCTTATGAAAAGAAAATAAAATGCTACATCTGAAAGCACCTAACAAAGAGTGTACATGATGTTAACTGAAATGGAATCTCAATTCCGCTCTCCCATCTACACAAGCCACATACGTTCCTTCTCTGTAAAGGAAGTAGCGTCATTCCTTTTCTTTCCCCCAGAAGGCTTTGAGTAATCAAATGAGTCCAAGTCCAGCTAAGGGATGAGAACAAAAGGTAGGAAAGACATTTCATCAGGAAATTGGGCTACTCCTCCACGAGTCAGTAAGATGCAGGAATGCAACTCTCCCTCACAAGGCTTAATAGTAAAACCCAAGGGCAGAGGGACAGGGAGAGCCAGACAGAGGGACAGGGCACTTACTTCCATAAGGGGAGCCAGTGGGGGAGCCATTTAGAAATCCTGGTGACCCTGGAACACCCAGGTTGGCCATAGGGACATTGCTGTAGCCATTCATGCTGTTACTGGAGGTGCTGTAATTAGACTGCTGAGGGGTGGAGCTGGAAGAGTAGCCCCGTGGAGAGATGCTGCTCGTGTTGCGGATGTATCCTGGACGACAAAGAAAAAGGTCAGACAAATGACCCAGTGCACACACACACACACACACACACACACACACACACACAGTGCGGGCCAAATATGACAGCCTAGGTCCACATGGCCCCAGACTATAGATACCCGCAAGTTGACCCTGGGCAGTAGTGGCAAGTCTGCAGTTTGTCTTCAGCCTTTTTATAACTTCCTCTCCCTTCCCCATCCTACACAAGGCCATGTCCCTGATGGTCCCTCCTTCCTCCTCTTCCACATTTGCAGTTAACATCTCTAAGTCATGCCAAGGAATAAATGACTAATGGCAGTGTGCAGTGACATCTCCCAAATATTTCATAGAACACCAGAGCCCTACGAGATGTTAGTGTGTAACACTCAGAAGAGCATTCTATGGTCAAAGAAAGCTTGGCAGATGTTGTGTACTATAGCCATTCCTTGAACATTCGCTTATGAAGAGCCTAGAGCACAAATAAACCAGGTTAACTTTGCTAACCTAGAACTGTAGTGCGGGAAGATCCAATCTGCGAGTGGGATGGGGGAAGGGACGATGAGCCCTCTCCATACTTCTGAAACCCGAGCACAGAGACGTCACCTAATCTATCCTAAAATAAACCATTTTAGATAGCTGTCTCTAAAGTTATTTAAGAAATGACCCAAATTTGAAAAAAAAAAAAAAAGTAATGATATGTCCCACCCATCTTTCTGTAAGAAGAACTCACCCTGGGCATGAGAGTGAGGAATTCCCTTGCAGAGGACGAATGAAATTAGAAATACAACTATCCCAAGGTTAGGGACATCATTAGGAACATTTAGTCCTTTTAAAAAATGATTTGTGATAAATTTAGCACCTTAATAAAATCAACGTCAGTGACAAAAATCTTTACACAATATACTTTACATATAAAAGTACAGCCAACTGTATGAGGGTGTTGCTATATATTTGTATATTAGATGGCACACAAATAGAAGTTACCAAATAAAAGCAAGCCATTCACCCTTGGTTATTAGAAATAGAGAGTTGGGTATAATAAATGATAACAGCAATAACTCAGCTTCCTTCCATTATTCAATCCGATGAGTACAATAGCAGAAATGTACATTTTATTCAAATAATACCTGTAAATCTAGTTTCAGTAAGCCTAAACCCTTATAAATTCATAATAGCCAATCTTGTTCTTAAATATTTCTAATTAAAGAGATTCTGCCTGGTAGCTATAAAGCTCAAAGTCTAACAATACACCACCTATAATGTTAAGATAATCCATTATATGATTGCATTGCTTATCTGGGGACACACTCTTTTGACGGCATATGAATCAAGCTTTAACTCCTTCCATTCCAGGAGAACCAACCTTATAAATGTATAAGATGTTTGAATTTTGACTCTGAGAAAGGTAATACCTTGATTATTTCCTTGTGTTGACTCTGAGATGCTGACTCCAAGCTGGCTGCCATAAGAATTGATGCCCATCATGCCACTGTGAGCCGGAGAGCTAGAGAGTGCTGGGATCTGGCTGGGATTCCTGGGGACACTGTAGAGAGCTTCAGCAATGTCTGCAGCTCGCTTCAAAATGATGTCCTACAAAAGGGCAGGTTGAGGTGAGCATTTTTCTACAGCATGAAGAGTCAAACTCAATAAAGTGCAAGATGTGTGCGTCTAACCTGGTTATTGTGTGGTGTGCCATAGAGGGCCTCCACTAGATCTGCAGCTCTTTTCAACAGCATTTCCTAGAAAAAGAAAAGAAAGGGTGGGCGTATAAGCAAAGGTAAACCCCAAAGGGCAAACACAAAGGAAAACTACAGATAAAAATCCAAAGTCCCAGGGCTGCCCTGTGGCATAGTGGTTAAGTTCGCACGCTCCACCTTGTTGGCCCTGGGTTCACGCGTTCAAACCCTGGATGTGGACTATGCACCCTTATCCAGCCATGCTGTGGCAGGCATCCCATGTACAAAAATAGACGAAGATGGGCACAGATGTTAGCTCAGGTCCAATCTTTCTCAGCAAAAGGAGGAGGATTGGTAGCAGATGTTAGCTCAGGGCTAATCTTCCTTAAAAAAATCCTAAACTCCAGACATCCCCCTAAAAGGTAAAGAATGAGCCAAGGGGTCCTATATTTGTCTTGACAGGTAGAATATAGTTATACACATAAATCCCTCTATAAAGACATTTCTACATGGAATTCATCTTGATAAAATGGCTCCATAAATGGTTGCGCTACCAAAACAAAAAATAACCAAATGAAGGGTGAAGTTGGTTAAAATTAATAATGTCATGGAAGTTCCATTAAAAACTACTTTCAGACCATTCCATTAAAAAATCTGGTACTCTAATTAACCAAACATTCTTTACATGATTGATTGACCTGAGTTTAGCTGCTTGCCAAGGAGTTGTCCAGAGTACTGAAATTATCTTGGCATGCCTTCTGCAAAATTTTATTCTAATAAAGATGAATTATTTCAATAATATTTCCCCCGTTTACTTTAACCAGAGAGAATTAGTAATCAGTAATCCCTTTCCTCTCATTTTGTCTTTTCCACCTCCTGTTTTTAACAGCCTTTTAAATTGCTATTAACCTACTTTCCAGATATCATCTAATTTAATGGTGGGGCTGGGGATTTTTCCAAGAGGAAAATAAAGGTGTGATGTAGAAACAACTGTAGTACTGGAATTTTACTCACAGTACAGAGAAGAGAACATGACATTTTATAACGTGCTTACTTGAAATGCAAAAATAAATGTTAACATTTAATAACATTAATTGAATACCTTATAAATTGACGTATTTTTAAAGCAAGCTAAAATAATAAGCCAGATTCATGACATAATTTCCACAAGCAAGTTCATTTAAAAGTGACGCATTTCACTGAAATTTTATATGGAAGTGTTTTTCACTTTATTAAATATCTGTGTGCACAGTAGGCCCTCAATGAATACTTGATTGTGGATTAATGTGTCCCCGCAATTTTGGGTAATTAAATTATATTTAAATACAAAGGAGTGGGAACTCACACTTTTAAGCAATTACACAAATATTTATTTTCGTAAAGTTGGCAATGTTTTATAAGCCGAATACTCGAAGTGTATCTGTTGTATAGGTCCAAATTTTCAGATTTCATATTTCCTCAGAGATTAACCATAATATATTTCATAGTTAGCAGGTATTTTATGTACACCTTGTATCTAAAGCTTAGCCAAATTTCACAGCCTAATTTAATTTTAAAGAGACTTAATTGCTGGATTTATCTAGGTTTGCTGAAATCCTACAAGAAGGTTACCACATGTCACTTTCTGAAGCGTTTTACCTTGGCTAATCTCTCCGGGTCTCCGGGATGCCTCGGGATGACTTTCTGCAGTCTCTGGAAGCCATAGTCTATGGTGGGTTCATTTAATGCTGAAAAGTAAAAGTCCGCTTTTTGAGTATGTATCCTAGCCATAAAGCAAATTTCTTTATTAAATCTTCCTCAGGTAATAGGAAGGTTCTGATATTATCTAAGAATTGATACATAATGGATACAATCTGTTAAGGAGTTTTGCTATTGGCGTTGGTGAATTCACACTTATAAGTTTGGAATTAATAGTAATTTGGTGTTTTTCCACTGGAATGATATTTCAAAATTTCAGTATTATTACAATTATTTTATCCTTCCTGCCTTAAGTGCACACACACATAATTCTCTGCTCACCCTCAAATAACCAGAAGTATTACACAATCAACCATACCCGTTTCTTATGAGGAAAATAAACTACCTTTATAAGCTTTTCCTTTCTTCCTCCTCTTCTCTTTGCCAAGTATGCCTTTGCCACCTATTAATCCTTTTCTTAAATATCACTTTTTCTTAATTATTTTCACAAATATTTACATTCATACACATATAAACCTTCTGTGAGTTTATTCTCATAAAGCCCCATTCTTATGCGTAACACACTTTCAGAATTTCCAATTATATTTCACTACATGTACTCCATTTAATGTTAGGCTCCACCATACACTGCAAATTCCATAGGAGCAGAACTCATACCTATTTTGTTTTGTGTTCGCATTGTTGAAGACAGTGCCTGGCACATAATAGGCACTTAGCGTCAGCAACTGTGAAATAAGTGAGTGAGGGAGTGATGGACGAATGAATGACATAGTCCAGCATCTCTACTCTGGTAAAGAGCTTTCAGAGCTGATTCTTCTATCCTTTCTTCTTCTTCCTCTCTCCTTTACTTTTCAGAAGTTTGTTGTTTAGATTTTGTGGTGCTAAGATTAATGCATGATCGAAGTAAAGAAAAAAGATACAAAGAATAAAATAATCACCTTACTTCCACTAGGAAGCAGTAAACACAGGAGGGAGTTTTTTAATTTTCCTTTTTGCATATATGTTTTATGAATATTTATTGCTATTATTCTAACTATCAAAGCAACACCTTTTGTTTAAGAAATTATAAAAAATTTTATAAAA
This sequence comes from Equus asinus, assembly GCF_041296235.1. NCBI lineage: Eukaryota > Metazoa > Chordata > Mammalia > Perissodactyla > Equidae > Equus > Equus asinus. The sequence goes on along the minus strand of NC_091792.1, from coordinate 66,069,249 downwards.
AATATATTAAAAATTTTAAATATAGAAGTAAAAATAAAATCCTTCATAATCTCAACATTTTAGAGATGATCTGGGTTAACAATTTTGCTTATATCCTTCCAGATTTAAACACACACACATAACTTAAAATTATTCAGAGATATACTATTCACACTGTTACATAACCTACTTTTTATCCATTTAACAATATATCAAACTTTTCCCCAGGTTATTAAATATTCTTTTATAACATTATTTAAAATTCTTGCATATTTTTCATGACATGGGCTATAATTTATCTAAGTGGCTTCCTAATGTTTGGCATTTAACGTAATCCTAATTTCTCTTTATTATAAAAATCAGAGCAATAATTATCCTTTGTGCATAACTTTAATTATTTCAATTGGAAGATTCCAGGAATTAGAATTACTGGACCAAGAATTATGACTTATTTTTAAGGCCTTTCACACATACTGTCAAATCATCCCTCAGAAGGATAGACAAACTTTTATTCCCTCCAGCAATGCATGTGATCATTTTAACTTACATTTCTGTATTCATGAGTGAGGTTGAAGAATTTTTCCTTATATTTGCTGATTATTTTAATTTCTTCTTTTATGAACTGCTTATTAATACTTCCTGCACTCTTTTCTATTGGGGATTAGTCTTTTTTTGCTTGTAAAAACATTTTATTAATATTTTGAACACTCTGACTGTCACCATGTTACAGTATCATACCCCAATTCGCCCTTCGGCATTACATATAGAGAGACCATCCCAACTCCAGGATCTGGTACGTACACACACATACGTGTGTGTGTGTTTGCAAAAACAGACATATACATACAGATATGAATTCTTCTTCTTTCAGTCCACCAATAAAATGTGTACTGCTCATCACATAGGTAATAAGGTTTTTGTTTTTCATTTTATTTTTCGCTATGCATCTCACGTTTTGTTGTTTTTCTTGTGAATGTGATTACTCCCTCATCACATTTTCTAAGTTTTACTAGCACCAAGAAACACTTTGGGCTTTTATATGTCTGTGCAGGCAGTGTACATGAGGGTAGTTTGTGGCAGTACATGGTGTAGCCATTAAGGGAATCAGCTCTAGAGTCAAACAGATCTTGGGTTTGAATTTCAGCTTCACCATTAATTTCCGTAAGCTTCTGTTTAAAATCCTTCTCATGGGTTTGCTGTCAAAATTAAATAAAAACAATGTATATAATGCCCTCAGCACAGTTCTCGGCACATAAAAGATCTTCACCAATGGTAGCTGTCAGTTATTTTGTAACCAAACCCCTGACAGATGTCACTATTTTTTTCTGTTCATTCTTAGGCTTGCACACTCATAGCATCTATGTATAATGAGCATTTTGTCTCCTTTTGACAGGTATATTAATCCCACTTAGTTCTTTTAATACCATCTTGTGTTGGCTAAAACATCTAAGTGTCTAAAATGAGGATCATGGTGGATATTCTTGCTGTTTTTCCTCTAAATGAGAATGACACTAACATTTCATCACCAAATGTGGTGTTGGCTATTTGAGATAGATATTGTTACTATCCTTCAATAAGGGCTTTTATCAGGACTTGTTAGAATTTTTAGAAAATTACAATCATGAATTTTCTCCTTTGACCAATTTATATTGTATTTTATAATAGATTTCCCAATATTTCAAAATTAAACGTTTACTCATGGAGGCGGTATATAATTTGCCTAAGATATTTCTGGATTCAATTTGTTAATATTTTCTAAAGACTACTGATATGAGGATTAAATCAATTAAGTTACTGAGAATTGTGCCTGGCACATATTGGGCACTCAACAAATGTTAGTTATCATTGTTGCTGGGGATTTATGTGTTCATATTAATAATTGGGATTATGTGCGTGGTGTTGTCCAGCTTCCGATTGATTTTTATTCCATACTAGTCTTGAAAAACAAATTGAGAAGCTTTCTATATTTTATCCAATGCTCTATAAAACTTATATAGCATGGATGTTACCTCTTGACTAAAAGTTTGAAAGAACTCCAGTGAAATTGCTCTTGTCAAGATCATCAATAACATTTTAGCAAAATCAAGAGGAATTTTTCCATTCTTATCTTAAACTCAGCTTAGCACTTGACATTGGAAATACTCTCTTGCTGGAAATACTTCCACCCATTGGCTTTCCTGAACTCGCAGTGCCCTGTTTCACTCCCACCTCTCCAGCCATGCCATCTCAGCCTACTTTGAGGACTGCTCACCCTCTGTCCATCTGGCAAATGCTGATGCTCTCACTACTGTTGCCCAGGCAGTCTTCTGCTTGACATTCTCCCTTGGTGACCTCATCAGTGTCCCGATGATTTCTATGTCAAGCTACATCCTATCACAAATCTTCATCTCCAGTCCAGACAGTTTGCCTGAGATTCAGGCTTATCTATCAACTATTGGCTGAAACCTTCCACCTGGATGGCCCACAGACTCCTCCCACTTAAGATGTCCCGAGTTCATGTGATTCTCAGTGAACAGCCGTCACCCACCAGACTGCCAACCAGAAACCTTGGGCTCATTCTTTATTTCTCAATATCATTTGTATTTTTCTAGAAAAATTGTGCATTTCATCAAGATTTTAAATGTTTTAGCATAGATTCTGCATGGTACTTGTTTAAAATTTCGAATCTCCTATTTATGGCTCACCCCTCCTCCCACCCTCACTTGGTTATAACTTTCTGAATAGTTATATTTATAATTTTGTCTTCCTTTTGTTCCAAAGAAAATATCCTAAAATCTCTAGGTGGGTTTGGTATTAAATTGTTAATTATTTATTCTAGTTAATTGCACTATATTAAAAAAGGTGGCCTACAGAATGTCTGCCTTTTGGAATTTATTAAATTCTTTGTAAATTAACACATATTAGTCTTGTGTGTGTTCCATGGGTAATGCTTTAAAAGTATTATTTAGGATATCTTTTGATCATATTATTTAACATATTTTATACCTAATTACTACTATAAATTTATCCCTCCTCATTCTCCTCGTATTTCTAATAGTTTTTTTTAATGCATATGCTTTTCTCTAATGATAAGGAAGACATTCTATTTTAATTTAAAGCAATACCTTTACATTTCTCTAAAAATATTTTATTTTTTCTAATTATTTGAGTCTGTCGAGCACTCCACATATAAGGAATTTTGGCTACCTTTAATTTCCCCACCTCATACCCTCCCGTTTTACATTTCTGTTTATAGTTTATCATCTTCAGCTGATATTACTTTTATTAGATTTTCTATGATCTGTATCTTTTAGACATTAATTTTCATCTTTATCTTAAGCTGTATCATCGTATTAACAATAATTTAGATACTCAATATTAACTCTGCTGACCAATAGCGCTGTGATACCGTAACTTTTCCATGTTTGCATTCTTCATTGACTCAATTCTCCAGCAGTTAGGTGACATCAGTAAGAATAAGAGATGAATTCTATTGGTGCCCTTGAAATAAATCCCCAGCAACGATGGTAACTGACACTTGGTAAGTGCTCCTGTGAATAGGAGCACATCTTCTGTTTTCCTCACACATAAGTGACAACTTTTCTGGATACAGAATTGTTAAGTATATTCTTTTCCATTCAAGATCAAGTTTCTGCTCGTGTTGCTTATTCTCACTGTTTAAGGTGGGGACAGAGGAGGCCGAGGGGTTTGTCAGGGTCTCCTCCATCACTTCCTGGCCCTGCCGTCCTTTCTCAGGAGGGAATGACAAGTCCAGCTTTCGCAAGTCCTCCAACACAACCCTGTCTGCACACACCAGCTCAGTGCCACAGAATTTCTGGCATATTGATGACACCACTGAGCTTCAAGCATGAATGTCAGATTTCTCTTTTTCTTTATGTTTTCTTGAAAATACCCTCTGCTGTATTCTGGGGGTGGGACAGCTTAAACGCTTGCACTCGCATTACTATCTTACCCAGAAACATGTGAGAATAGCTGGGTTTGTGAGGGAATTCTTCTGTAAACATTTTTTCCCACTTAGCATTATAATGTCAGCAATTTTTGAAGTGTTTTTCTTTAATAACAGGATTTTGAGTGGCTATAATATTTAATAATGAAAATCGTGGTTGCCACTGTTCGAATTTACTGAAGGCGTACTATACCACGGCCATGATGCTAAGCCGTTTACATACATTAGCTCATTTAACCCTCATTACAACCCCATGACATGGGTTTGCTCCCCATTCTAAGCGCAGTTGTAGGCAGTAAAGGTGAGATCTGCAGCCTGGTTTCCCTAACTCCAAGGCCTGTGCTCTTGACCTTTTCTGCTGTAGAACTAGAGATGCTGTTCCAAGCCCCAGCCGGAGGTACCAGCCCCTGAGCCAAAGGCTGCCCCTCTGGACTTAGCTACTGGCCTGGAGCTGGTGAACAGCAGAGAAAGTGTTGAAAAGTGGCCATGCCACTCTCTGCTTCCTCTCATCCCCTCCCTGCACCCCTTTGCAGCCCTCCGTGTTCCCCCCCCCACTGCCCCCGCCATCAGCTTCTAGCTAAGGGCCGCAGGTCTGGAGAGTGAAGCCGGCTGCCAGGGTTGCCTGACTTCTCAGTCATGAGTGTGGGGGAAGGCCCCATTTGGTATCAATCAACAAACATAAACAGCTGCCTGGTGCCGCAGGGCGAACAGACTTGGTGACAAAATGTTCTAAATCAATCATTGCCTCATCTTTTTTCAAATATGCAGCATTTTGTTACCTAAGGTACCAATTTTCTTGAGAATTTTCTTGAGAGAGAGGTTCTCTCTCACCAGAGCTCTAGTGGTCCACCCGCAGACCCACCGCTCATCTCCTTATTCCTTGCCCTTCCTTCTGCTCACAGAGGAATTCTCTAAAGCTGGGCTCTCATCAGCACACAGAGGTGGCATGGAGATGGTGGTTTCTCTTTCAGAGAATTTCTCACACATTTGTACCCACTGTTCTCCCCTACTGGGAGACAAGACCAGGACACAAGAGTAACGCCTGGCTGATATTGCCTGCCCTCCCCTCCTCATTCTCCCCATGTTAGAAATAGCAGACTATCTTGACCACCGTGGGTTAGCAATTCATGTTTTAAACTGAATAAGCAGATTAGGCATACCCATCTATTCCTTATGTTGATTGCTTTTTGGCAGGCCCCCACCAGACTTCACAGGGATAAACTGTGGGATAAGTTATGTGTGCATGCAAGATGAGAAAGACTGTAGTGGAACACACTGTCGTCTATATCACACGTGTACACACGCGCGCGCACACACACACACTTTCATTTAGCAGGAGCACTTCTGAAGTAAAAGTCATAAAGTTGAAACTGTTCAGACAACACCAAATTGTAATAGGAAAAGTCAGTCAATCCCTCAAGTGTTCAACCTTCAAAATATCAAGGTTGGGTTAGACAACTTCGACTTTGGTTCCAAACTGACTTCCCAACTGACCAGTTGTTTTTACATCCTATAGCTTCAGCCTCACCTGGAATCCCAGCGTCCCTGCTCCCTACCTCCCTGGGTGTTCTCTGACTCTTTAGGCCTGGTGTGAGCCAAGTAAACCTCAATTAGCTAATGAGGTGCCCAAGACCAACACCAAGACTGTCTCTAAGGGCCAAACAGATCATTAACCACCATCATCAATGTGAATTTACAACCTCTCCTACCACATGGAGTGCGGGGGTGCTGTGAAGTTCTGCCAACCCCTCAGCTGGCTGACAGGGACACAGAGAAATGCTGGCAAGGCAAAAACAGAGTAAATTAAAAATATGCTTCGATCTATAGGCTCTGTTTATCTATGTCTTTCTTTAGTAACATAACATTAAGGTAAAAGGTCATTTCCCCACTGAAATATAATTTATATTTACCTTTTATTAAATAATTATGGCATGGCATGAAGTTAAATATTACAGAAGCTAATCAAGGGGGAATTCAATAGAGAAAACTCAGACATGAGAATTTCGTCTTTGCTATACATAGAATGTCTTAATCCTCCACTGGGAGTCATTCGGGTTTGCTTAAGGAGTTTAATAATACACATTTCAACTGCCACAGAATCTAAATCCCATTTGGATCAGCCTTGGAAAAACTTTCATCAATACCTTGAGATTTCATAATATTTCTCCTGAGAGCCTGGATCTTATGTGTCATTTCTCATTTTGATTGCGGGTGTAATATATGAGGTTACTTAAATATCTTAGACCCAACAAATAGATATAAACTATAAGCAATGTGAGAAGGTTTTCTTTTATAAGTAAATAGTATTAAAAAAATATCTATTGGGGGGCTGGCCCCGTGGCCGAGTGGTTACGTTCGCACGCTCCGCTGCAGGCGGCCCAGTGTTTCGTCGGTTCGAGTCCTCGGCGCGGACATGGCACTGCTCGTCAGACCACGTTGAGGCAGCGTCCCACATGCCACAACTAGAGGAACCCACAACGAAGAATACACAACTATGTACCGGGGGGCTTTGGGGAGAAAAAGGAAAAAATAAAATCTTTAAAAAAAAAAAATCTATTGGGAACTACTCATTAAAAAAAAAGGCTGGCTGGTGCTCAGTATTAATTTTCCCAAAGGGTTGGTGAAATGTAAAAATTCTATATGATTTTTTCTTCCCTTCAGAGGGGGCACAGGGACCAGATAATGCTTACTCCAGCTTATGCCTCTACTTCTGTTTCCCCAAAATTTACGGGACACTGGCTAACGTGGAAAGGGGACTCTTTGATAGAGTCTTGGTCAACCCTCAATAAAGTCAGCATTGACATTGCAGGCAGGCGGTCATTTATGCCCTTGACCAACAGGAGTCCTGATCACAAAGACGGCAACGTCAAGGGCCGGTAGAGTTCCTTTGCAGAAATTTGAGAGGAGATGAATAAGACAGTGGGATGAGGGAAGATCTGAGTGCTCTTCTGGCTGCCGCTCTGGGATGTTGGCCTGGGGTTCAGCTTTCCTCACTAATAAGTCTTCAATTGGAGCCTAGGATCATTGTGGAGTCTGTGGATGGCCATGAAGAGGCTGATAAAAGTCTAGAAAGTCTGAGCCTAGCTGTGTATTTGCACATATGTGCATTTATTTGCAGCAAAAGCTTTTCACTTTTACCAGATGTGTACAGAGCCAACAGAACTGGAGGATCTTTCCAGTACTAACTCTAAACCCCAAACTTCTCCAAGCATAAAGACAACAATGGAAAAGAACCCTGCTCAAGAAACCTAAAATCTATGTAATGTGACTGCCAGATAAACAGCAGATCAGAAGGTGGACTCTGATGTGCAAGCAGAGGAGAAAACATGCCTCAGAAATACCTCTCCATGTGGCTCTGGTCAAAAACACACTGTCTGTCAACAGGACAGGAAGGTGTCCTAGCTTGAGGAGGAATTTAAATACATGCAGACTGGCCCCTGCCCTCACGCCCCCTTTAGGACTTCTCCATGCTGCTCTTCCTTCACAGTGTCTATGTTCTCAAAGTGCTGTGATCATACATATTGGCTCCAAGGGGTCTCCTCCTTTGTGCTGTGATTTGGGCTCCTCTCTCTTCTTTCTCTTTCTCCCAATTTCCTGGTTCAATCATCTACCTTCTGCCCGACTCTTTATATCTCCAACATTCAAAGGCTATGTTCAATTAGCATTTAATGCTCCCGAGTTAAGTTTTTTCATAGCGTTTGAGGGTGTGATGGAGATAAAGCTGGCCTGGCCTGGGATCTGCCTTAGTTCCTGACCCTGGCCAACTACACCACCTTCAGGGCTAGGTGGACTTTGGCTTATTTCTCTGAAAAGACAAAAGGTCAAGCTAAATGGCCTCCAAGACCCCTTGTAAGCTCTTGCATTATATGATTCTAAGACTATTTATTTGGAGTGGTCAATGTCTGCTTTGAGAAGTAGAGATGGGTAGGGTTGAATCCATGGGCTGTTGAATTCAACAGTCATTGCTACATTGAAATCTCTCCCCACATTCGTTTGTTTCAATGAAGCAAAAGTTCAGTGTCACCAATTAAAAAAAAAAATGAACAAAGATAATATAGGAACACGTTATGAAGAGGTGGTACCTGCCTTTGTGGATACAGGAACCAGAACACGCAGTGAGAACTAGCCGTGCACAGTGAAAGATTAGACAGAAGCCTTTGATATTTAATTTTAAATGAAATATTAATTTAATATTTAATTACGCTTTGGTTTCAAGAAAAACTGCAGCAGCAAGACAGATTGTTTGAAGAAGGGAGTAATATACATGGTTAAGGAGACAACTGTAAAAATTAAAGATAAATTTCAAGGGTAAATCTAAATGCCACAATGGAGCAGTTATGAATATGTGCACACTCTCCGTAATGTGTATTTAGAATATTATAGCTGAGAGCACCGGGCCATTAAGGGGCTGGGGCGTCTCTAGCGAAACAACAGCCCCGTATTGCAGGGCTTCCAACGGAGACGTCGTTCCTCAGACTCAGCTGAATGACGGATCTGAATTTCAGGAGAGGTGGGGCTGGAGGCAACTTCAGTAAAACTACAGGCTACCAGGAGGGCCGTTGATTCAATCTGTTTCCAGTGTGAACAGGGAACAATTGTACTCGGGCCAGTTTTTGATGTCTGAATAGGGTATTTTTAACTAAAAATCAGATTCATTTCTTAAATGGGATTTTTTTTTTCCAGGATAATGCTATTAAAAAAAAGAAAGAAATGTGAAGTGGATGAGCTATTAACATTTGCGATCCAGCTTGCACATCTGTGCAGTGCAGCTTTATGAAAGGAGGACCCCACACCCTGTGCTGAGCCTCAGCAAGGAGACTGTTCAGGTATGATTTGGGGGTTTGTGGAAAACTCTAGGCCTCCCATTTCTCCTCCCAACTGCTGCCTGTTCTTGGTCATTTTCTTGTTAACACTGTCTCCCAAATAATGAACAGGGTATGCAGTCAAATGCATTTGTTTGTGCTATAGTAAAAGATAAAAGTGTTCTGACATGAATTCTTTGGTTTCTCGGTGTGTCTCGATTAGCCAGGCTGTTTCGCCAACTGCTAAATTCAGCCACACACCTTGGGAAGCAGCTCCTCTGCCTGCACTGAGCCAGCCGGCCCAGTCTCTCTTCTGCTCTTCCTCATCCTCCTTTGAAACTCTGCTGCCCCTGCACCCCACCTGCAGAGTCCATGTTCTCAGACTGCCTCTGCCCTGTCTGTCACCTATAAAACCCTGATTTGTCACCTAGACCCAGATATTAAGGGCAGAACATGGCAGGGCTTAGAAAAAGAATTTACCTTTTACAGAAGAGAAGACATGCAAAAAAAGTCCACCCTTGTTCAAACAGCTGTGAGGGAGGGAGCCACCCAGAAGTTGTCCCAGACTTCTACCACTGTGTGTCCCTCTGCCAAACGTTTACAAAGAGAATTTTGCTTATATTTCTATACAAAACACTTTGCATATCTGTATCATTTCATCTTTCCAGTAAGATAAAGTCTTCCTATTTTTTAGGTTAGAAAACCGAGGCCAAGAATGGTTAAGTGATTTGCCGGAACATTGGGTCTCAACTCCAGGCCTCTAAACTCTGTGTCACTCATTGCCTGTGTCCCTCAATGCTAAATTCTCTGAAGTGTAATTACAAAGTGGAGTTTGTACTCCTTTGCCTTCTGCAACTTCAGTTTCTCATGGAGAGGATAATTTCCAGGACTTCTAAGGAATTCAAAGCCCTTCATAGGCTCTAAGCCTGTCATATCACACTGAAATAGAAATCTCCCATTTTGTCATCTGGAACCCCAGGGTGAGGGTGAGGCATCGTCTGAGCCCCCTCCATGCTCACTGGCCAGGCCTACCTTCTGCATGCTTCCTCAGAGTAACAGGCAGAGAGCCAAGGCCATCGGCATCTGCCAAGTAAAACTACCAGACGAAGCCAAACACATGGCCTTGGTGTAATTTCTTCAAAGATGCTCTACAATATAGCTAAGTAGTACAGGTTAGTGGTTAAGAGCACAACCTTGGAATAAGTCAGCTGGGAGAGGACCTAGCTTGCTGCCTTAGGTGGCCAGATTCTCATTTGTAAAGCTGAGCTACTAACAGAACCATCATAATGGCAAAAAGTGGTCATTATAGGAGTTCATAAGACAGGCATGGTCCTATGTGGTCAGTAGATGACAGATGTGGTAACTGAATTATCATTTTTTTCTTACTAGTTTTATCAGATGGTAGAACTTATAGGAGACTTCTTAACGAGCAATCAAATGTTTAGCCCAGATTCTTCAAAGAGCCACAGGAACAATGCTGACAAGGTGTTCTTATCTACCCCCACAGCCTCAATGACTTGCCATCAGCTCTCGCATCCTGACTTTTCACTGGTTTCTGTGGATGGTGCAGATTTTACAATTATAGACAATGGCAATTCCGCCCCCAAATGCCTTGCTCCAGACATTCTCTCCCCTCATCCTCAAGACAGCCAAGAAGTTCCTGCACAACCAATAACTGTGGTCCCACTGGGCGCCTCTAACAGAATTATTTTTTCTGCACTTCCAGTTCTCTGTGGAAAAATCTGTGAGAGGAGTAGAGGATCTCCTCCCCTCCAAGCCTGGGCTGGCACACCGCCTCTAGTTCTCAAACTAGACAGAGGCAATTGGACCCTTCCTGATGAGCTGTATTCTCATGTGGATCTCTCAATTCTGCAGCAGCAAGCTACACTTTAGCAAACGACGGTTAGAGGAAAATAGACCTGCAAAGTCACACATGTGAAGAAAATGTGTTGTTTTTCAGAGCCCTGATGTTGTTTATGCTGTACTTGGCAGCAACAACCATGGGGAGCTGATTACTGCCTTTTGGATAATTATACCAGGTAAGTTAGATCTAATAGGCTTGGGTTTATTATGCTAGTGCGTCCTTGGATACGGGAACCGTCAACGGTTGGACCAGGAACCACAGCACGTGTATGGTGGAGTAGGGGCTAAAGGAGGGGAGGTTGGCTACAGCCTCTCTTCCTACCTCCTGCTTTTTGAGTCTCCTTCTAGAAAGTTCCACCTAAGAGAAAATACTATTGTGTTCATGGTGTGATGACTCGGTCTCATAAGAACTGCCCCATGTGTGGAGTACTTTACAAGCCAGAAAGTCTCCAGAGCAACCTGGTGAGCAGAATCCAGGTTTCCCAAACTCATTTCTTTGTTTAAAATACAGATTCCCAGACCCTCCCAGAAGAGCAAGATTCAGTATGTCTGGAATGGGGCCAAGCATGATTCTCATGTTCAGCTAAATTAGGGAAACACCTATGGGTAATAGTATAATTAGTACCAGAGCTTAACAGATGAAGAAAGCGAGGCTAGATAGGTTAGGTGACTCGAAGAAAGGACAAACAAGTCATTGACGACACGGCTGGCGTCCAAAAGCAAGTCTTCTGGCTGAGTCCAGTGCGTCTCCTCTTAGACCCCATCCTACGCTGGGTGCTCACTCTGTCCCCACTAAAGTCCTCTGGGTTTCAAGTTTTTCTTTTCCCCTGGAATCAAGATGATATTCTCCACCTCCGCAGCAGAGCTGAGCATTTTGTCCAGGCCTACGGCGGTCCCTGGTACTCTACCCTGCAGCTAAGCACTGGATGCGGGACTGGAGGGGCTGATCCCCAAGATGCTCAGGAGGCCAGGATGGCTGGAACGCGAAGAGGTCTCTGTGTCGCCTCCCAGGGAGAAGGCTCCCCATGATCTCCAGGCTCGCTGCAGGTAGGCCTCAGCTCTGGGCAGAGAAGCCGCAGCTTCAGTCACCCGGCGAAGCCACGGTCTTTCTAGCCGTTGGACTAAGATGCCCAACAGGTTGTAAATTAGCTTTCCACGTCAGTGGCTGCTTGTTGAGTGGGCAAGACAAGAGGCCACCAATCTATTTCCTGTGATGTCTAGAACCCTCCATGGATAACATCAGCCACTTGTCTTCATCGGCCTGAGTCGCATTGGGCCCAGTAACCTCAACGTGGAAGTTTTTAGAGAAAGTCACCAGCCTCCTGAGCCATCCTGGACAGTGTTTGTATTTCTGTCTCTTCTCTGATTGTGAAAGAATGTACTACCACATCCCCACCCTTCTCACCCCATCCGCCTCCCAAGGTCCTTCCTTCTCAAAGGCAGGCTTCTGGGAGAAGCTTCACTGCTCCCCTGGCTGTGAATACTTTCCTTGTACCTGAGGGATCATGTTTACCAATGCATGCTGCTTCAGTATTTAAACGTGTGACATTAGATTTTTTGTATCATATTTTCTTCATTTAATTTTTAATTAAAAACTGCTTAATTTTATTAGAAAATAATAAATAAAAGTAAGCAAAATGAAAAAAATTAAATAATAACACCAACACCCAGAAACCACCATTGTCATCATCTTGGTATGCAGCCTTCCATACCTTACTTGGGTTTTTTACACAACTATTCTTTTTTCATATATATAAAAACTGGACCATACTGTGCATACAGTTTTGAAGCTTTTTTTTAACCTGTGTCACAGACATCTTTCATGTAACTAAATATCCATCCACAGCATTACTTTTAATGCCTAAAAAGTGTTTCAGTGTAAGGGTGTTCCATTATTTATTTAACGAGTTCCCTAATGGACACTAAGGATGTTTTCAATTTTTCACTACTATAAAGTGTTCCAATGAACAGACTTAAGACAAATTCAGACATGTCCTAAGTATACATTCCTAAAAGTAGAACTGTTGGCTCAAAGGGTACATACATTTTTAAGGTGAGTACCATCAAGCGACTCTCCTGGAGCCACCTACCTTCCTACAGTGTGTGTTAGGAAGTCCCCACTTTCTTCTAGTTTTGCCAACCTGGGTATTTTCATTTGTTTAAAAGAAAATTGTCAACTTGCTAGGGAAAAAACATTATCCTACAGTTGCCTTAATCTACATTTATTTGATTATTAATGTGCTTGAGATTTTTGAAAATATGTTTATCGTTTACTTGTATTCCTTCCTGAATTGACTCCTGACGTTCCTCGCCAGCTTTTAATTTAGGTGTTTTTCTTTTTCTCCTTAATTTGTAAGATATCTAACGTTCACCTCTTTATCCACAATGTGTAACCTAGTGGTTGACAAGTAGTAAGCCTAAAATAAACTTTTGCTGAACAAATGAATGAATCTCTTCATCCATAGATAATATGTCATATATAACAATATGTTCCCAGTCTGTCCTCTTCCTTTGGATGCAGGGACCAGCACTTCGACATGTGAAAATTCTCTTTCTGTAATCACATATTTATGCTTAATGGTTTCTGTCCTTGGGGTCAAGATTAGCAAGGCTCAAGATTATAATAATTTTTTGAAATGTCTACATTTTTAATAAAAATATTTAATTCAAATATGTTTCAGTGGACGATATGAAATTTGATAGCTAACCTTTTTTTTCATGCTTAACTCGTTGGCCCAACACCGTGTGTTAAACCGTCCATTTGTTCCACACTGACTTGAGATGCTCCTCACCTGTCCAATGACTTGGTTATTCACACTATTCAGGTGTACAGACTGCTTATTTTTAAATGTTCTCTTCTGTTGCATGACATTTCTGTATGTTCCTGGAAAACCCCATATTCTTTTAAATACTCAAACTTAAAATAGGTTTTAATGTCCAGTAGGGCAAGGCTTTCTCATTTTTCAAAATGAGGGGGCCCATTTTAGCACCTTTACTTTTCCAGGTGACCTTTTGTAAAGTTCCCCCAAATATTTTGTTGGTGCTTTGATTGGCATTGTGTTAAATTCATTCATTAATCGACATCTTTACAATATTAAATCTGCCCACCTCTCCGCCAGCTGGAAGTATTTTGTCCTTCCTCTGAACTCCCTTAGCACTTTATACCTTTTTAAAAATCACTTTCTAAACTATACCCACCCAATTTTTCAAACCTGAAACCTGAGAGCTGTCCCCTTCCCTCCCTTCCTCAACCTTCACCCCATCCAATCCATCATCAGGTCCCGTCAATGCTACCTCCTAAATTTCATCCACTTCTGCCTGTCCCCACTGCCAGCACTCTAGTCCAAGCTGCTATCATTTCTGACCAGGGCCACCACACTGGCCTCCAACCGACCTCCTCGAATCCACCCTGGCTTCCCAGCCATTCTCGACACTGCAGTCAGAATGATCTTTAAAAGGCAAATCTGATCATGGCACTCCCTGGCTTTAAAATACTCTAGTAGCTCCCCATGGCACTTGGGGTCGAGCCAAACATGCTGGCCCCACCCTCCCTTCCAGATGGAACCCAGCCTCTCTTTAACACACTCTTTCTGCTCTGTTCATAGTGGCCATCAAATATATCCCATGTTCTTTCCCACCCCAGGGCCTTTGCACATACTGTTTCCTGTGTTTGGACTGTTCTTAGCCTTCCCTATCATCTCAGTTTAAGAAGGGTCGATTTCCCTGCCATATATTCCCAGTATCCTATACAACTTCTTCTTAGTATTCATCACATTGGTAATTCCTGGTTTAGGTCAGTCTTCATGATGAGAACACTAATGGTAACAATAAGAAGAATATTAATAATAAATACCTTTCAAATAATAAGATGTAGTTGCTCTCTGTCCCAAGTGCTTTACATGCAGAAGTGTTTTAGATGTGGCTCATACCAGCTCGTGAGAGCAAGTTCTTAAATATCCAGGAATTTTGTGAGTTGGTCAATGTCATATTGATAGCTTGAAATCAGCCATGCTGGGAGTATTTGCACGATTGGAATCAGCAAATGCTACAAACCAATGCTTGCTTCCTCCCTCTCCCAGCTTTCCCTGGACAGCCGGTTGTTAAACCTTTACTAGCACACCACTGTTTCCATGCACTGTATGATTTAGTCTGTGGGGTAGGTAGCCCATTTTATAGATGGGGAAAGAAAGAGGTTAAGTCACTTAGGCAAGATTTAAGAACTAGTTAGAGGCTAACCCAGCTGTGCGTAGTTCACTGTTCTATCACCACACCAGAACGTGAGGAAGGAAGGATCCTACTGGTCTGACTTGTCTGCAGTGTCCCCAGGACACAGCACAGTGCTGAGCGTAGTGGGTGTGCTCAATCAATGTTCACCTCATGACTTGGTCAGTACTGTCTCAGCACATCGGGAAATCACAGCTATTTGCTGACACTACATTGCTAAATCAGAGACCCCAGGCGGGATGGCCAGAGACCCGAGTCCTTGTTCTGACTCTGCCTTGAATTCAGTGGGCAATTGTGAGCAAGTCACTTCTCCCTGGGTCTCGGTTTTCTCATCTGCAAAAGAGGAAGTTTGACCAGAGGATCCTCAATGTCTCATCATCTTTAAAATTGTTTGAATTTACACGAAGCACAACATATATTATTTTCACAGTGATGTGGGCTCCGCTTTTACCAGGACTGTTTCCCCAAACTGTTCTGCCTGGCAATTTCCCACTTTGCTTTTGAAATGTCACTCTATTGTCACCTCCTCTGGAAAGGCTTCACTGATTCCCCAAAGTCAGCCACTCCTTGCTCAGTGCTCCTCCCACCCTTTCTGCTTTTACATCTCTGGAGACTCAGCCCAATTACTGTAATCTACAAGTGTCTCTCTCCCCTTCTGGGACTGTGAGCTGCTAGAGGCAAACTGATATTACTGATTTTGTGCCTTCAGCATAATTTGGAGCTGATGTTTCTTCAATGAATATATGGGTTACTGATCCCTGGGTCCTACCTTCAGAGATTCAGATCTAATTAGTCTGGGGTCCAGCCTGGCCGTCCGTGATTTAAAGTGCAGCCCACGGTGAGAACCTCGGCTTTCAGAGGAAGTTTACACGTGTACACACACTTACACACACCACACCTGACTCCAAACGTCTATAGTCCCATTGAGTATTGAGCTTGTTTGATACTTTGGAAGAGAGCTGCAGATGGTTGCAGTGTGATTGTTATTAGTCCTGTCCATCTCCTCACAGGCCAGACCTGTCATCCACAAACAGTCGGTGCATTTGAGAAAACAGAGACACCAGAGCCCTCTACATGGGAGCATTGAGGAGTGAGACCCGTTCCTCACCTGACTTCAGGGACAGCCCACGCTCCTGGTTTCCTCCTACCACTGACCACTCCCTCTCAGTCTCCTTTCTCAGGCTCCTCCTTCTCATCCTGAGCCCTAGGCACGTTGGTGTTCCCGAGGCACCATCTTTAGACTTCTTCCATCCTATAGCTATGCTCCCTTCCGTGCCATCTCATCAGCTCGGTAGCTTTAAATCCTATCTGGATGGTGACTGCTCCCTTGTTAACATCCGCAGTATCTTCCCATGCAAACCCCTTGTCCTTCCTGCCTCTCCTACCTCATGTCCCATCGTTCTCCTCCCCACTGACCCCACTCAGGCTACACTATCATTCCCGCTCTTCCCCATCTACACCAGGCTTGTTCCCACATCTTAGGCTGTAATCTGTTCTCTGCCTGGGACCCTCATCCCCAGTTCTTTGACTGCCAGGTGCTGCTCTCGCAAATGCTGTGAACGAAGCAGAAAACACAGCCCTGAGGAGTTCCAGGGACAGAGGGAAGGCAATGCGAGTGGGGAGGAGAGGTCTGAGGGATATGGAGGAAGGGGACAGATTTCCACGCCCCTGATCCAGTCTCCACTCAATGTCCCTTCCTCAGAGAGGCCCTCCTTCATTCTCTATATCTTCCTTATCACTATCTGAAATTATATCATCTATTTTCTTTGTGGTCTGTCTCTCCCTCTAGAATGGAAGCTTTGTTAAGACGAAGGCCTTTATCCTGTCCCCTTCCATATCCCAGAGCCTAGGGCTTTGCCAGCCCATGGTAGGCATGCAATAAATACCCATTTCAATGAATGAATAAACTGTGTCCCTTTGGGAGCTAGAACAGTAAATATTTCATTGTGACCGCAACAGAGTCTTCCACAGATTCACACACACAAAAAGTAACCAACCAAGATGCGCCTATCTCAAGAGAGGAAATTCAAAGGTGAAATTTGAAAAAATATCCCTAAAAATTATCCTTTTCTATTACTCCTAGTTGATATCTAATCAGACATTTACACTTAAGCAAGAATAGAAGGCTGAGTACAAATGAGAGAAGAATACACTATAAAATAATATTAACAGAAATTCATAATACGCCTGATACATTTTCTTAGTTCATATATTTTTTCTCTATACTCCTTATTTCCTCTTTCAAAGTACAATATCCTAGTTGTTCTCCCCGCCTGCAGTTGTGCCCCTGACTAACTCAGTCTGTATAGCAACAGCATCAGTTTCCCTAAGGGAACACCTTTGAGTTACTCTTCCTTGCACGGGAACCCTCAATGTCATCTTACATCTTGCCAAATCAAGTCCAAATTCCCACACAAGGCTTTCTTTCTTTTTTTCATTTTTTAAAATTGTGGCAAAATACACACAATAAAATTTACCATCTTAAACCATTTCTAAGTGTACAGTTCAATAGAGTCAAGTACATTCATATTGTCATGCAACCAATCTCCAGGACTCTTCATCTTGCAAACATGAAACTCTGTACCCATTGTACAACTGCTCTCATTCTCCCTTCCCACAACCTCTGACAACCAGCATTCAACTTTCTGTCTCTCTGAATTTGACTACTCTAGTACCATTCAGGGCTTTTAAGCTGTTTTATGGTTTCCTTCCCTCCAGTGCTCAGCTCATCTAGGCTAAGTTCTGGTTTAAGTTCTACCCAAATGCATTGCCACAGCTGTTGAACCAGCCCTCTCTCCTTCAGACACCTGCCCATCTCACCCTGGGGCCTTTGCACGTGAGATTCCCATAGTTGGAACATTCTTTCTTCTTTTCTTTGCTTATCCAGATGTTCCCCATCCTTAAAAATAGTCTTCAATTTCCATCTCCTCCTTGAGATCCCATCCCACTACTCCAGTCCACACTAAACTCTCTCTTCCTAGAACTCATATTCTATTCATTGGAAATACCAAACATTTATATTCTAATTCTCTGGCTATTCTGTGCAATATACTGTTACCTCCTTCAAAAGTTTCTAAACTTCCAAGTAGGGACCACGTCTTATACATCACTATAACTTCCACCTAGAAAAGTATTAGAAACAAAGTAGACATTCAACAAATATTGAACTAAGAGATAATTTCTACTTTCATAAAATTTTAAAATAATTTGAATCACTCTGCAGTATCATTGTGCAACTTTCTTGAATCCTTTTAGACAATTACACTTTGTCTAATTTTTATCTCATTGCTTGGATAGAAGTCTGTTCCAGCATGATTCCAGCAGAGTTAAATTTATAAGGATGTATTCCTGAAATGAGCTGCAGAGACCATCTCCCAGACTACACAGAAATTGCTTAAGCAAAATGCAAACTTAGAATCAAGTCTACACTTTCCCATTCACTGCTATAATCATCAGTCCACTCTTGCCACACTACTAGAAAGACCTGGAAAAGTTGGCAGGATTATAAAATGGGGAGACTGGGAACTAAAGCAAGGGTGAAGCAGGAGCCAGTCTCCTTTGGAGTCATTTTCTCACCCACCTGTGTAAATGAACCTCCCTGGAGCTCCTTTGCAGAACTGTTTGGATTTATAAGATAATGTCACTTCCACTACTCCGGGGATGTGTCGAGGAGGAGTCTGCACTCTGATGGCATGGGGAGTTATTAGCTGAGGAGTGAACGGGCAGCAAAATAAAATACCTGTTATACAAGTTATCACTGAGGATACTGCGGACATGAACATCTCTCACTACCACGCCCCTGGAGCAAACTAGCATCCTCAGGGTGCCCCGAATGCCCTGAGCGCGGTGTCTCTGTGTCTCACGTGTTTCTTTCTCTCACTTTGGAATTTCCTCTCAACCCAGCCTCTCCAGGGTCCTGTCCTTCCTACTAGCCCAGCTCAAGTCCCTCCCACCTCCTGTGCCCACCCCACTCCATCCCTGTAATCACTCCCTCCCTGATCCCTACACTGCTATGACCTCACATATTGATTTGGTAGTTTCCATATCCAACTTGGCACCGCTACTCATCTCTTTGTAACGTGTCTTGTTGGTTTTCTCATTATGAAAGTAGAACATATCCACTTTATAAAATTTGAAAATTATAGAAAAATATAAAGAAAAATACTAACATTGCATAACCCGAAGAAAACCAATATTAATCTGTGATGTGTTTCCAGTGCTTTTCTATGGATGTGTGTTATATAATTAGATTTTACATCCATACACACTGCTGTCTTGATTTTTTTCATTTAGGATCATAGTGCAAGCATGCTCCCTACTCCTGTGTCATTAGAACTTTTTCAAAACATAATTTTTAATTGTGGAATGATATTCCATTATTTATTTAACCATTCTCCTATTATCCAATATCTGGGCTATTTCTAATTTTTCACAATTATAAATAATACTGCAATGAATATTTATCTTTTTAAGGGATCCATGCCTGCAATAAATTGTGGTTCACATGTCTTTTAATCCTTGGTGCCCTGCTCAGAGTAGGTATTCAATAATGTATGTTCATGTTGCTGATGCTCCAGGAATTACTAGTTTTTCCACATCAAAAGAATCTCTGGGCCAAAGAAAATTAGGGAAGCAAGTGCCTTTACCTACCTCACTCCATACAAGCATGGTCCCAAACACCACTTGGAGGCCATCAAAGAAGTTGTCCCCAATGATGATGACCATGGCTCCTCCTGTGGTCCAGCCTTCACTGGGGCTAATGGCTTTGATGCAGGGAGTAGCTAAGCAGATAGGAAAGAAAAAGTCAGGTCTGCCCATTGGTAGTTGAAGTTTGGAGTTTTGGGGACTGGCTGCTCTTGAAAGCTGTTGGTCATTCCAAGAAGTTCAAGTTGAGCTTTGCTGACTTGCCATCATTCCCTAATTGGTTCTTGCTTTTCACCAGGTCATTAAAGCCTAATGAGTTGACCACTATGTATGAAAACATGGAACACTTAGCTAATTGTGCAAAGGGTGTTTTTAAAACTCTGTTGTTTTTCCCCATATTTTTATAAGTTGATCACACTGGAAATGTGTAAATCCCTTTTTTCTCCCCACCTCCTCTGCCCCAAGATGTTAAGATTTACAAGGCCTGTTAATGTGCTAGAGAGAGAAGGAGAAAGCAAAATCTATCATAATTGAAGGTTTTTTTCAACTTTATCAAGAGACAATTTCTAATCACTTTCCTAACTGTGTAGGAAGGATTTTCCCCCCTTCTTCCACATGTTCAAGGCCTCTGGACTTTACATCCCAACAGGAACCAATATGGTTTTCAGGCCATAACTAAAGTCAATCCATCACTCCATTTCCAAAGTTGACAGGGTCAAAGGTGGAGGAGAACTTTGGCAGGACTCCAAAAACATGAGCCCCCTTTGAACAGCCAGTCAATCACATCCAATCAGTCAAAAGAAACTGGATGGGTTCCTAGTTCTGAACCCTGGGATTTTCTTCTCCCCTTTCAGTGCCCACTGTGGGAGAATTAACACCACTCCAAATTCTTTACTGATTCAATCATTTTCTTTCAGTTCATTAATTCCTATTTAAAATGATACAAGACACATTTCAAGGGCCGAGTTGGGGTGGGGGCTGGTGGGCAGTATTTAGCAAAACATCACACCAAAGTAGTAGCCAAGTTTAGTCCTTCATTGTCTCTTGCAAGGCCTTCCTACAGCAGTGAGTTGGGGGCTGGAGGGAAGAAGAACTTCGATGGAATTTATTCAGGTTTGTCAGTTATCATCCTCGATATACTTTAATTTTTTGGACAACTTGAAGTTTAACAGTTACTGTTATTTCTAATTACTTTAATGCACTTGGAAAACTACCCAGAGCAGACCAGGATTTCTTCTTGTCCAAGCAAACAAAAATCAATTAGTGTCAGTTTCATTCTGTACATTGTTTTGTCTTGCCCACAATCTGTTTAAGGGCACATCTGACACTTATTCATACACGTCTGGCCCTGTAATGTTCCTGTTTAACTAAGATGTCATAGGCCTACATTTGCCTGAAATGCCCATCTAGCAAAAAGAAAACCACAGAACTGAATGGAAGAGACAGTGGGCACAGGGGCCTGAACATCGGCTGGGAGGTGTGTGGGGGTTACAACAGAGCTGGCAGGAGTCTGTGTTTATAGCTTTCTTTTAAAACCCACATCGTCTTGTGTACTTTCTCCACTCCCACTCAGTGACATAAAGTTGAAATTCAGACAAGGAAGTTTTTGGAGAACTCATTTGTCTGCCATTCTCAGCCCAGACAGCAGACAGCCTACCTTCTGATGGGTCCAGTCTTCTTGCTCTCCGCCCGTGCTTCGAGTTGTTATGAACAAACATATTGTCGGAAACAGCCAGCACATGTCCATCCACATTCACCGTTGTTGACAGCACAACCTGCATATTTAAAGTAAAAAGGAGGGGGTGGATTTAGTTTCACATAAAGTAGTAAAAGTGGCAGAATTCTGTTTTGCCAGACTTCCATATGGCTAATGAGGGACGGAATAGAATCTGGGGACAGGGCCATGCTCTCGGTATCTCAACAGGTGATCTGCCTCCTGTAATTATGGCAGAGTTTTATGGAAAAAGAGGCCACCCTTCGCCCATTTGTTGTCATGTATTTGTATTCAAACTATGCCCAGGTGATGAAGTGGGGAAACTGGCCATCTGCCTGTTGGCTCTAGAAACCTACGTCTCTATCAAAATACTTGGACTATCACTTCAGCTGACTTTTGAGGGGTAGTCACAACAAGGAGGTGACTGTGCGTGGGTCAGGGAGCTGAGATCTAAACACCAGCTGGGAGGTCATTTCTCCAAGCTCAAGAATGGGTTCTTGCACTTCTGCCACGTGCTAGAGTAATGCTGGGCATGGAGATGCTGCATGATGTGTTGTTTGTGGCATCCCCATCTACTAGAAAGCAGTGGCAGAGAAGCTCAGATTTTGAGTGAGAAGATAAGGTTGCTGGAATTTGGTGTTGGAAATGAAGGAAATTTAGTATCTAACCAGAGGGAAGAGAAGAGATGGGTGTGGAGTAGTGAAAGAGCATGGATTTGGAGTCAGACAGAACTAAACTCAAATTCCACAGCTGCTACTTCCTAACTTGTAACCTTGGACAAATTACTCAACCTTTTCGAATCTCCATTCTTTCCTTATCTGTAAAACATAAACAATAATGCCTATCTCAAGGGCTGAATGAGATAAAATAAGGATAAAATGAGACTGTCGATGTAAAGCATTTGGTGCAGGCCCTGCCACGTGCCAAATTAGGATGAGTTCCCATCCTAATCGCCTCACCTCTGCCTTGTTGGACCAGTCAGTAGGACAGATTACAATACTCATTGAGCCGCTCCCTAGTCTAAGCTCTGGGGGAGGCTCTAGAAAGGGGAACACAGGGGCTACATAGGTACCAAAAGTTACAAGCTATGGCCCCTACTTTGAGCTTACTTTCAGGCTGGAGACACATGGCTGACACATAAAACAAGCAGCACACAGGATGGGATCAAATTGAGTTCTGTGTGTGCTGCAGATCAGGAGTGCAGGAGGTTCAAAGAGGCGGAGATCAGCCAAGGCTGGAGCAGTCAGGAAAGCGCAGCAGAAGTAAGTGGACTTGAACGTATCCAGTACCTACTTATTTGACCCAGGAAGATGAGCAATCCTAGATATGAGTCTACTTGTCGGGTATGCATGGCAATTATTTTTTTGAGAAAGGAACTTGTTATATATATATACATTCATACATATGTATAGGCTTTTTGAGGAAAGAGACTGAATAGGTGCATAATGAGGAGCTGTGTTTAAAATGACTATTCCTGGGGCCGGCCCCGTGGCAGAGTGGTTAAGTTTGCGCGCTCCACTTTGGCGGCCCAGGGTTTTGCCGGTTTGGATCGTGGGCAAGAACATGGCACCACTCATCAGGCCATGCTGAGGCGGCGTCCCACACAGCACAACCAGAAGGACCTACAGCTAGAACATACAACTATGTACCGGGGGCTTTGGGAAGAAGAAGAAGAAAAAAAGAAGAAGAAGAAAATAAGAATGAAAAAATAAAAGACTGGCAACAGTTGTTAGCTCAGGGGCCAATCTTTAAAAAAAAAAAAAAAAGACTCTTCCTGTCTACTCCCCAATTAAATTTGCTGATATTCTACTTATAATTTTTCTGCCACTCCTTCCCTGCTTATTCAATGAAGTGGGGAAAAGTCTTGATCCTGTCCTACTTTCTAACATGAAATAAGATTCATTAGATAGGCCTTAAAAATTTTTCACTATGAATAATTTCAAACAAACAAAATAAACAGATTAGTATAATGAATTCCCCCTTTGAGGTGAAATTTACACGTATTGAAATGCATAAATCTTAGCTGCACAATTTTGACAAATGGATACACGCAGGTAATACACACCATAACCCAATATAGGACATTTCCATCTCCCCAGAAAGTCATCTTGCGTCTCTTCTCAGTCAATCCTACCCACTGCACTCTACCAAGGCAACAGTCTTCTGATTTTTTTTACCTTAGATAGAGTTTTAGGTGGTATCTTTTAAATGCGTGTGTATATATATACACATATTTTAATATAATAGGGGTTTGAGAGAACCCCTAAAACTATGAGTCCACAAAACATTTCAACTAGCCTAGTCCATGGGCATGACAGCAACATACAAGAAGTTTTACACAGACGTAAGTGGGCTTCAGTCAATCAACCCAAAAGCATTCATTGAGCTCCTGCTACGTGTCAGGTATTATGTCAGGCCCTGGAGATTCAAAGACGACAGAATAATGTGTTCCTAGCCAGCTACGTGTCTCTCACACTTCAGTTCCTTACTTGTGAATGCACTACCGCTACAGTATTCCGCCTCTCTATGATATCGGAAGGAACTTAAAGGAACCTCAGTTGTCATTCAGAAAATTATCATCAATACAATTGCTCACAATTCAGGGATGCGGCCTGTCTAGCTCCAGGTCTTTTTGAATTGTATCTACGTTAACATGTTAAGAGTCTGGGGAAAGTTCTTCCAGAAAGCTCCCGCCATGTGGTGACCACCATCAGATGGAGACATCCATCGCTCTCTGCAAGTGTACAGAGGAACGAGTTCTTATCAGGGCCACCCCAGCAGAGCACAAGATGGCATCATAGTCAAAGGGAGAGCGAGGCTGAGTCTCCTGGTCAGGCGGTTAAGGTGAACACGAACATTGCAAGTGCCCACCTCTGTCAATGCCCCCTGAAAATAATAGGGAAGGGGGAGAGAAAGGAAGAGTGAGACCACTTTTATGACTTGTGTGTGTGAATGGACTTTCAAAGACCTAGCTGTCATCTCTGGAAAAAACCAAAAACGAGAGGGCGTTTTGGGCTTTAATTGCTAATGGGCTGTCCGCGGCACACTGAGGGGACCCTCGGCCTGCCTGAGGATTCCAGGGAAGTGAAGCACATTCTCCCTGAGACCACTTTAATTCATCCCACAAGCTCCTTGTCCTACTGTACTTTAAAGCTCCTTGTGCTTTCCTGCCGCAAAATATGGGGTTTTCTCGAGCCAGCTGATTTCTTCATTGTCCATTTGGGTGGAGTGAGACTCAGTTCCAAAGGGAACATTTCCCGAATGACATACCCTGATGGTTCAGATGCACTTCATTATTTTCTATTAACAATGGAAATAAATTTTAATCTCTTGCTGGCTAGCAATGGCCTCTCATGACAGCAAGGGAATTAACCTGAATTATTTCAGTGTCTGCAAAATTTATTACAAGATTTTAAATTATGTCCAAATGTATGTGCATGTGCGGTATATATATGGATATGAGGCAAGTTCTCATTTTTAATATCCCAAATATCTTAGACCGTGAGGTATCTAGAAGAGACTGCCAATTAAACTGAATTTGCAAAATGTAAGGGATTTAATTCACAAACTCCACCACGTGAAACTAGACGTGTTTGGTGTTGTTCTTACACGAGGAGACACATACAATATTGACTTTTACATACATTCACTCTATTTCTGGAAGGATTAACTGCATTACAGAGGTGAAGATACACTTGGTACATTCAAAGCTTCGAATTTAACTTCCTTCACTGTTTTCTGATGAACGATGACAACAATGATATTATTCTATTCAGAGAAGTTAAAGTTTCTGAATGTTTGAAGACTAAAGGAAGTGGAATGTGCATTCCAGCATCGTCTCACTCCCAGGCCTTCCCCTTCCACAAGCCAACTTCTTTCCCCTAGTGAGTATTTCCTGGGTCACGAAGGCTGACCTTTTCCATCTGGAATCAATCAGTCAACTCCTGACAACTTCCTGAAACACCTCACTCCATTTCCTGTTCTCTCCCCCTTCTCTCTTTCCCCCTGGTTTGCTTCACTCTTCAAAACTGCAGGCCACAGCAGCTTAATGTTAGAGGGTCAGACACAGTTAGACTCCAAAACACTACACAAGGACACCTTTGACCTTCAAAAATCTTTACATCTTAGCTAAACAAATCAAGGTCAACATTTCTTACCATTACCTTATTAACTATTTGTATGCATCTTTGCCAATGATCTTCTCATCATATAACCATCAATACCACTTGTTCTCCTAAGATCATAAACTGATCTGTTTTAGAAGTAGTAAATTTAGTATTGACAAAGGGTGCCATTGGGGGGGGGGGGTACCTGAAACTAAAAATCATGAGCATTATAACAAACATTTGGACAGTATTACATACAAAAGAACTTCTATGCCTCATCAGTGTCTCCTATCACCCAAACCTGATCCTTAGGCATTTCTAAAGCTGTCAGACTCTCTTGGCACTGCCATTCTGCTGGCACAGCCCAAAAGGATGCCAATTAGGAATACAGATGTCCATAATTTGTGTGGGATGGACCCCCGGTTTTTGCTGCTGACACTGGTGACAGCTTTCATTTGTTTCTCATAGTTGGTGTATCTGTATTTTAGCTCAAGCTCCAATAAGAGAGCCTGTAGACCTGAAAACTAAGTCATCATACATTATAGCTCTCCTCAACTGATACATTTCAATTCAATACAAAAGCAACAACCAATTATATTCATGCAAATATTATTTATGATGTGGTACATTTAAGCCAAGGTTCCAAGAAAGAGAAATAGGGATCAAATGAAATTGCTTGCATTTTTTTAAGTGAAAGTAGTTTTTCACTTTTTGCAATTCCTTATTTTCCTAGTGCAGTCTCTAATTTTTGGTGAGGCCAGATCAATAAAGATAGACCAATTGGAGAGTGACGGTGCAGCTTCCATTTTGAATCATCCAGTAAAACAGCAGTTTTAGCTAATTATACAGAAATAGAAACATGAATGAAAAGTTTGTATCTCCCCTTGAAAAATACAAGTTTTAAGAACAAAATCTACAAGTGTGTTAGCAATCTGCTAAAAGTACTCAGCACAACTCATTGGCTTCCTCAAATTATATTTTTCTTCTCATTACCCAAAAGTACTCCCATGTCCTCACTCTAATAATTCATATAAAGCAGGAGCTGAGTTGTAAGAGCTCTTTCCTGCCTATAAAAGGCCACGGTGGGAATTATCCTTTAGGTGGACACATCCGTTAATGTGCCTGTACAACTAATTTTCCAACTGAGGAATTATTTCTTTGGTATCAGAATGATAGCATGTGGCATGGAGACTTTTACCAAACCTACTTATTCCCACCCTTGGCTTATTTTTATGGCTCACTCTGAAATGTCTCTGGCTTTTTGGAACATCCCACTTTTTTTTTTTTAAATGTCTATGTTTCTCAAGACTCTAACTGTATGATTTAGTTGAGTTATGTAAGTCAGAGGAATGACCAGCTTGGAGCCCACTCCCAGCCAGCCTTTCTCAGCTCATACCCGGGTGTTCCTACAAAGATCGTAAGTCTCACACAGGAGGCTAAAAGAAAAAGAGAAGTCCAAATGAAAAATGTGTGGAATGACTAAAAGATCTGCTCCTTGAAACAGACGAGAATCCCAGTGTCTCTAGTCACTGGAGAATAATTACATTAGTTAGAAACCTCCCCATACAGATCAGAGTTCTTGCTTTGAAAACACACCAAATTCTCCCACTAGTCAGACACATTTCCCCTCCACTTCAATGAGGATCATGCACCTCCCAGCTGACTGTGGGGCCTTTGGTAGTTTAATCTCAGTAAAGCTACAATATGCAGCATTTATAACACTCGGTGGAAGACTCTCTGATACCTACTTACAAACACACGTATACCAAGCTAAATAAAATGGTCTCAAAAATTCCTGTTATTTTGCCAAGTATGGAAAAAAATTCTTTATGACATTTTACATCTGGAAATGGAATTAAATTCATGATGTGCTTTTCCCTTATAACTGTTCAGTTGCTATATATGTTATTTCAGCTTTCCCCAAGCATACCTATTATGTGGGATTTTATTTTCCACCTGTGGAAGGAGGAAAGAGACACAGAGACCATTAAACAGACAGAGAAAATCAAGACAACCTTCTGGTTGTTGTGGGCAACCAAGTGTGGAGTCCATATCACAAGAAGAAACACCCCGTTGGTGTTTTTATGCCCTGGCGAATTCTCACAGTCAAGAAGGGGAATCTGATGAAACAGTTTTGTCTAAGCCTCCATTAATTCAACCCAGGCCAACTACAAACAAATTGGCTACTGTGAATTGTTTCTCCCTACCACTTCATTCTTGGCACACTTCATATTTTCAGACCAGATTTAAAGCCCAGATTCTTCTTGGTTACTGGACTCCAGAGTCTCCAGAATTACCTTTAAACACCTACCCCACAAGTATGGATTTTGTCATCTTTTTTTTCTTTTAAAGG
Organism: Equus asinus; assembly: GCF_041296235.1. Taxonomy (NCBI): domain Eukaryota; kingdom Metazoa; phylum Chordata; class Mammalia; order Perissodactyla; family Equidae; genus Equus; species Equus asinus. The sequence continues at coordinate 66,041,618 of NC_091792.1, read as the reverse complement.
AATTCCCAGAATTCTTAGCAAGCGCTGTTGTTTCATACTCCCTAAGGCTAAACTTTCTTTTCAGAGAAGTATCAAGTACCAAATGAGAGAACACAAAGTTGATTGCTTTGGGGACACATGTAGGGCATTCTGCAGTTGCTCACACCAAGGAAGGGAGGGCCGTGGCATTAATGATATAGCTCCTGCAAAGATCTTTTTTAAAAATTATTTTATTGAGGTCCTATTGGCTAATAACTTTGTGTAAATTTCAGGTGTGCATTATTATATTTCAGTTTTTGTGTAGACTGCATCGTGTTCAGAATATATTTTCTACAGTAACCAGACAGCACTGTGTTTCAATCAGTCAGAGGTACTCTTGACACTCCCAGGCACTGTGCTCCATGCAATGGAGGCTTACAGAAACAGTCACCACCTCAAGGAGCTTAGCATGTAGGTGAGGAAGCACAGCAAACACTCTACATAATCAGAAAATACTACTATAGAGTAACACATAATCGAGGACTCAGTTGTGCGGCCATTGTATACTCTAGGAATCCAAAGGTGAGAAACATTAACCTGAACTGAAGGCAGTAACAAATATTTCCATCACGGAAATGAGATTTGAGATAGACTACAAAGAGTTGAAAAACTTTTTTTATATAACTTGAGGTTACTGAAATGATTATTCTGGCACTTAAAAAAAAATTCTAATTGGCATAAGTGGAGTAGTGTGCCAAAGAGCATTTCTACTGGCATATTTTGGCAAATTTTGCTTAGGACGGATACCTTTTAGAGATTATTTTTTTAAAAACCAGTTGAATATGTTCAGAAATCAAGTGGCAATTTTTTTAAACCAGACTTTCATGTCATCAGGGAGCCCAAAGGCCATTAACCTGCTTTATAACTAAATTTCCCTTCACCCCAAAGGCCGTGGACATTTGCTCCTTCCACCTTACCTCATTTTTTCCATCGAACCCATTGCTTTTCCCATCTAAAACGTACGCCAAGCGGGATGGTTATGGTCAAGGGCAGTCTTTTACTAGCAAACATTCTGAGAGCCACAGGTGCGCCTTAACACATCTGACGCAGTTCTAAATTTGGCCAGGCCATTCTCTCCCACTGAATCCACCCTCTAGGGACCTCGGGAATCACCTGTCGTTCATCAAAAATTAGGAGCATGAAGAAGCAGTGTAAGAATCTATGCACTCTCATTGCAAAACTGAGAAAGCTTTGCTTTCCAGGAAGCTCTGCATCTGATGGTTCTGGAATGTGTTCAGGGATAGGTTTTAGGGCTCAAATGTGAGTCTCCTAAAATGTTTGAGCGTTTAGGCTTTGTTTCCACCTAACCGAAATTCGACATAGCCTTTCCCAAAAGTTATGTAGGCAACTGCCTGCTTTCACTTCTCTTCCTTTTCTCTCACAAACAGCTCAAAACACATTCCTATGTGAGTTGGTCAAAATTCTTATCACCTTGATTCTTGTTCCTATTTGAGACACCAAGAGTGAGGGAGTGGGGGTGGTAGAAGGGTCTACTGCCAGAGAAAAGCTTGAAGTGACTGACAGAAAGCCTTCCCCAAGCTTCAGCATTACACTGAGTGAAAGATCCTCAGACCCTTGGAGGTGTGCTTCTGGTTCCAGTAGATAATTACTGTTTCTTAACCTGGACTATCTGGTTTGTTTTACCACCAGATAATGGACTCACCTGTTGATCAGAGAGGCCACAAGTCAAGTGATTTTCACTATGTGCTTTAAAACCACTGCTCGGTAGCACAGCAACCTTCAAACGGTGCATGAGATCACAGAGCAGCTGGAGTAGCTCTTGAACTGAAAGACTGGAACTGAAGAAACCTGCAGGCAGCTGGAGCTGTATTAAATTTTTACCATTTGGAGTTAATTTAAACTCTTGTTTCCCTCTTCAACCGGTGTGAGAGAAACATTCAACATTTTTTATTTAAGGAAAATAGACGGTGGTGCTATTAAAAAGTTTTATATAAGAGCTGGGGGTTTAAGAATCGTACAGGTTTGTTGGCTGGATCTTGGCCCCATTCCAAGACATGAGTAGCCCTGCCCTTTGCTCTTGCATCGTTTAGTCAAATAGACTAATGGCTAACACCCAGCTGTGTGGACTAGGTCTCTTTGTCATCTGCATTGATTCCTTATTGTTCCTGAGCATGTTGCATCCAGCATGTTGCATTAACAGGCTCTAGGCCTCTCACATTATCCAGCTACCCCGAGGATGTCAGCCAGTCCTCACATAGCCTCACTTCCTTTCTTCATTCTCATAGAGGACAGCTTTGTGTCTTCTGTCCCCTTCTCCACCACTGTGCACTTCTTCTCTCTTCCTCAGAGGTCTGACAGACCTGCTAGGTGTGTCCTCTCAAAGCGCCAACCCTCTCCCTCACCCCCTTCAAGTTCCCTCAAGATGCCCTCCTAGCAGGCCCCGCCCCGGGGTGTGCGCAGATCCCTATAAGCAAACAGGAATCACCTCAGCACTGACGTCTTTCCCAACCCGGCCCTGAAATGACTTTTCTTTCCCTCTCCACACATCTTGACCTCTTATCTCTTGGGGCAAAGGATGGCAAGACCTGTATATGAATCTCGGTCTTCTCCCTAGCCTAACTGTATAAAAAAACCCAAAATGATGATTTGGTGGACCTAATCTAAAGAGGGAATAATTTAGTGGGTGAACTTGAGATACCCAAGAGTCACTCAGAAAAGTTTAGCAAATGGCAATAAGAATCTTTATCCTAATTACAGGAAAGCTATAAGTTTGAATGAGGGAGTTAATTTAAAATGATTCTAGGGTTGGAGATGTGTCAAGGCACCTGCTACCGACTCCAGAATTACTAATGTACAAGTTGGTGCTGCCCATATGATAGAAAACACCCCAGCCCTCTATAGTGGGGTGTTTAAAATAGAGTCTTTCCGAGGCGGGGGGCTGGGGAGGAGTAGGGGGATTGGTACCCAGGCCTCTAAGCATCCCAATCTCAAGTAAACCATCTGCTCACTTCAGTGTCCTGTTACAGCTGACACTGTGGAAAACTTTGAAAACTATTCAGAAAGAGCATCCACACTTACTATTGTTTTTTTTTTTTTTGAGGAAGATTAGCCCTCAGCTAACTACTGCCAGTCCTCCTCTTTTTGCTGAGGAAGCCTGGCCCTGAGCTAACATCCGTGCCCATCTTCCTCTACTTTATATGTGGGACGCCTACCACAGCATGGCGTGCCAAACGGTGCCATGTCTGCACCGGGGATCCGAACCAGCGAACCCCGGGCTGCCGAGAAGCGGAACGTGCGAACTTAACCGCTGGGCCACTGGGCCGGCCCCCACACTTGCTATTGTTATAATGGTGGGTGTCATTTAATTCCCACATTTCCTGTACTTGACCACACCACCGAGTTCCAGCAGGCAACACAGAGACAACCGGCCCCACACTGGGCCCCTGTGCTTCCAGGCAGGTCACTTAAAGACCATAGAGAAGCAGAGCTCAGCTATGTAAATCACTCATTTATCTTATTTTCCTTATCTCCCCACTACCCCGGAAGTCCCTGAAGGGTAGGGAATTTTATCTGTTTTGTTTGCTGACGTATCTCCAGCACCTAGGATAGTACATGGCACACAGAGTTTCCTCAGTAACCTTGGTTGGGTGAATGAATAAATGAATGAGTGCATCCATGTTTTCACCGTGACTTGGAGCAGACCCAGGTAGCCTATCTAGAAGAGTGAGCTGGCAACAACAGCCCTGATCATTGTCAACATCCACTGCATTTTAGAATTTGAATGTGGGAAATGACAACATGGCTGACTCCTCCTTTTCTTGGCTTGATTTTCTTCTGGATTTTCCAACTACCTGATCTTTACCCACAAGACAGAGAAATAAAGACTGGGGTTCATTATGTCTTAACAGGCCTGTCAGCTTCAACTAGACATACATTTCTTTTCCTTTCCTTCACTGAGCTGTTAATCTGAGAGTTTTACCTAATTATTCGACTTCAAGGAAGGCAGAAGTGATTTTCTGCATTCACGGTTCATGGATTTAGATACGTTGGGGGTCCTGGAAATCTTTTGTTTTTTCCCTTCCTTCCTTTCTTTTTCTTTCTCTTTCGTAAAAATTCATTTAATAACAATTTATTGAGCTCTGTGGAGTGGCTGGCATTGTTCTAGGCATTGAGGAGAAATACAAAAATAAATAAAACATATCAATTACCCTCAATCAGCACATGGTCTATTGTATAAACAATAACTGCAAGACAATGGGCTCAATGATGTAGTCAAAGCTTATGGAGAATGGTATGTTGGCACAGAAGAAGGAGCCAATAGTTCTGCCAAGAAGAGTCAGAATATGCCTTACAAAGGAGGTGACACTCAGGTGTAGTCTTGAAGCATAAGTAGAAGTCACAAGTTGGAGAGGGGTGAAGTGTTCTCAGGCAGAGGGGCGACCATGTGGAAAGCTTCCAGGTAAAATTCCATGTAGTAGAAATTAGTGAGGTGTGCCTGGTGAGTGGGGGGCATATGGAAACATTTGGAGATGGGCGTGGCAGAAGCGTTGCCGGGTGTGAAGCTATTACCAGCCAGGCCTTTTTAAATATGAGCTTTTGTTGATGGACAGTAGATATTTACAACATGTTTTAAGCAGAGGAGCGATATGTTTTAAAAGATAACTTGGCAGCCGCGCTGAGGATGGATTAGACAAGGAGTAGGGGTAGGGCTTACTGCAGTTTTCAGGAGAGAGAGATGGATTTAACAGATACTTAGGAGGAGGAAGTGACACTTTGACAATAAATAAGGAGGGCAGGAATCAGGGAGTAAGTATTGAGTTCTGTTGTGAACATGTGCTCATTCATTAGTCATCCAAGGGAAGATGCCCAGGAGGGAGGTAGAGCTGTATGTCTCCAGCTCTAAGAAGGGGGAAGTCTGAGGATATGGATCAAGGAGTCATTTGAGAATAGATGGCATTTAAAGCCAAGAGAGTAGGAAGATCATCAGGAAAAGTTCTAAGTGGAAGGTCCCCATCATAAGTGTTAAATTATATGGCGGATGCCCGTTTGGTGTTGGACGAATTTCACTTCTTTAAATCAGGAGTCCATGGAACCCTAAGAGATGTTTCAAGAGGTCTGGGGACCCCTAACATTTTAAGTAAAATTTTGTTTAAACGTAGCTTTTTGTTGGCACAGAGACTATAGCTTTTGCCAAATTCTCAGAGATCTGAGCCAAAAAAGGGTTAAAACCCACTGTGTTTCGATAAATATTTTATATGTCCATGATACTTAGAATTAAATTGAATTAAAGAGAAGTTTTCAGCCTGCAAAATAAGTTCTATATAATGGTTTTGTTCTCACTTGATCATTTTTGGGAAAAGAATCTAGGTTCCACCAGTGTTTTGGCGATGGGGAAAGAGGAGGGAGAGAGGCATCAGAGTTTGGTTAGATTTATGATTTGGTTAGAAATATTTCATATTTCTATTCTGTTCAGATCAAAAAACCACAAAAGAGTACTTCAGATTAAATCTATGTTTGATCATAAAACAAAAGTGGACAATTGAAATAATTACCTGTGTGGTTTAAAATGATTACCTTTGTCATTCTGAATGAGAAATACATTCCAGGAATTCCTACATTACCATGCCTTCAGATCCCTCTCCCCACCACCACGACTACCTACTCTCTCTGGTTTTGTTTCATATTTTGAACTTGATCCATGTTTCTCATTTGACCATTATAGCACATAGTCAAGTCTTTCTCCATTTTAGCCTTCTGCATGTAAGAGAGCTTTCAGTGAAGGTTATATTCTTTTTTCAAAAACTTTTTTTTTTAAAAGATTGGCATCTGAGCTAACAACTGTTGCCAATCTTCTCTTTTTTTTTTTCTTCTCTCCAAAACCCCCCAGTACCTAGTTGCATATTCTAGTTGTAGGTCCTTCTGGCTCTGCTATGTGGGACACCTCCTCAGCATGGCTTGATCAGGGGCGCTAGGTCTGCGCCCAGGATCCGAACCAGCAAAACTCGGGGCTGCCAAAGCGGAGCGTGAAACTTAACTGCTTGGCCATGGGGCTGGCCCCGAAGGTTATACTCTTAATAGAATCTGAGTACAGTATAAAAGTTGCCAATTCTTTTGTGCACCAAAGGACATTATTAAGAAAGTAAAAAAGACAACAATGGAATGAGAAAAAATATTTGCAAATCACTTATCTGATAAGGACCTAGTATCCCGAATATGTAAAGACCTCTTACAACTCAACAATAAAAAGATAAATAACCCAATCTAAAAATGGGCAAAGGATTTGAAGGAACAATTATCCAAAGAAAGCATACAACTGGCCAATAAGTACATGAAAAGGTGCTCAACATCATTAGTCATTAGGGAAAGACAAATTAAAACCACAATGAGATACCACTTCATACTCTTAGGATGACTAGAATTTTAAAAAATTAAAAAATAGAAAATAAGAAATGGTAGAGATGTGGAAAATTGGAATCCTCATACATTACTGATGAAAATGTAAAATGGTGCAGTCACTATGGAAAACAGTTTGGCAGTTCCACAAAAAGTTAAAGATAGAGTTACCATATGACCTAGAAATTCTACTCCTAAGTATATACTCAAGAGAATTGAAAACATATGTTCATTAAAAAACTTGTACATGAATGTTCACAGTAGCATTATTTATAATAACCAAAAAGTGGAAACAATCCAAGGGTCCATCAACTGATACATAGATAAACAAAACATATATTCTTACAAAGGAATATTATTCAGCCATAAAAAGGAATGAAGTACTGATACATGCTACAACATGGATGAACCTTGAAAACATCATGCTTAGTGAAAGAAACTAGACACAAAAGGCCACGTAGTGTATGATCCCATTCATACAAAACGTCCAGAATAGACAAATCCACAGAGGCAGAAAGTAGATTAGTGGTTGCCAGAGGTTGGGGAAAGAAGAGAATTGAAAGGTAGGGTGTTTCTTTTGGGGATGATGGAAATGTTCTGGAATTATATAGTGGTGATGGTTGTCCAACATTGTGAATATACTAAAAGCCACTGAATTGCACACCTTAAAATGGTTAAAATGGTGAGTGGTACATTATATGAATTTTATCTTAATAAAAAATGCAAAAAGGGCTGGCCGAGTGGCTTAGTGGTTAAGTTTGCGTTCTCCGCTTTGGCGGCCTGGGGTTCACCAGCTCATATCCTGGGCGCGGACCTACGCACCGTTCATCAAGCCATGCTGTGGCAGCATCCCACACAGCAGAACTGGAATGACTTACAGCTAGGATGTACAACTATGTACTGGGGCTTAAAAAAAATGAAAAAACAAATTGCCAATTGACTTTAGCTCTACCCCAGAAATAAGACAATCACAGAACCCACAAACTTTCTTTTATTATCTTTTCCATTGTCTTTGTAAAAGTCAAATGCCTTCACATAGGATGAGTATTTCTCATTTGAGGGCAGCAATATTTATTCTAACTGTTAAAACCTCAGCACATGGGAAACCTCACATGGTGAATACCTGAAGAAGCGCAGGCAGTACTGGGGCGCATTTGCTGAGTGAGTTCATTTCTAAAGTTGGGATAAATCAAATGACAAGGCATTTTATTACAAGCTTCTCCAAATTTACAAGAGTATTCTCAAACTTGAAACTCTTTGGAAGTGATGCTAGAGAATAAGGAAGGTAAGAACCCAAACCGCCAACTTCTCTTCCCAGCCTCCGTTTCTTCTGGAAGGGAAAGCTAGCCTTGGTCATGGAGGCATTCTGGAATTCTCTTGAATTTCACGCTCTTTTGGACTGAGATTATTTACACTCCCATGTGGAATACTGAGTACCATAAACTTCCACCATGCACAGTGTTCCTGCTTGATCCCAAGAAAGCTCATTCCTTTTATTTCTACTTGTCTTCACATCGTACAGCAAAGGGGAAATCCGTGTGATGGAGAGGAGGGGCTTAACTTTTTTAAGAGAGGCTGGTGACAATGCTAAATAACTAACAAAACATGTCCCGGCCCCAGCAAGATTGATAACCATGATGTGGTTAAAAAAATAACAAGAATTCCTTTTCAAAGTCGTTCTCCCTGGCCTTGTCTGTGTGCCCATCTTCCCTATTAACTCTTTAATGATTCTGTTCCTAAACCACAGAAGCTCTCTGAGTGACAGGCAGGAGCAGCTACATAATTTGTGGGGTCCAGTGCAAAATGAGTATGTGCGGCCCCTTGTTCAGAAATTATTAAGAATTTCAAGAAGGCAAGGCAAAGCACACACGTCGCAGACCCCTGGTCTGGGGGAAGGAGTTTGATCAGACAGATGTCCTGGCTCCTGGCTCCACCACCTCCTTCCTGTGATTAGAAGTGAGTTACCTAAACTCCCAGAACCTTGCTTTCCTCACCTGAAACAGAAAGCTAATAATGCCCACCTCTCTCGTTGCTGCCAGGATTTTTCTTAGGGTCTCAAGCTTGAACACTATTGTTTAACATGTTTTCAATTTTTCTATGGGGAAGGGAGCACTATGTATTTCGATTGGGCAGGAATGGCAGGAAAGCCATTTGGTGGATTAAATATGGGTCCTCCAAAGATTAAGGAAGGGGGCCAAGCGGGGCTGCGCTCCCTCTCATCTCCAACCTGACACGCTTTGCCTCGCCCTGTGTTTTTATTAGCTTGTATCCTCGGTACATCAGTGGCAAGGGTGATGAAACCGGTGGCAGATTTAACTGCCAGGCAGCTGGGTCACCGTCCCGTGGGTCTTGTTGTCATGCTGCGATCTTAAAGCGAGCACGGCTGTTTGGGCCGTGCTTTCCACAAGACTCCGAGAGAGCCCACTGAATAGTTAATCGGTGGAAAAGGAGAGGAAGAAGCTGTTGCTTGCAGAAAGCACAGAGAAGCTGCTTTGAAAAATCCCAAGGTGGCTGAATATCAAGAACACGGTTCCTGCTGTGGGCAGCTGTGTGTGCGAACGGCAGCCTGAGGGCTTAAAATCAAATCTCCAGCATGGGTTGGTGCCCCTCCCCTGGGGCTTTGGCAATGGAAGCAGAGGCCTAAACACTACAAAATGAAGAAAGCCTCAGTGCTATGGAGGAAGGTGATCATTTACAGTTATCTGTTTTATTGTTAGCAGCATCACTGAATAATGTTTTCTAAAGGAAAAAAGAAAAAGAAAAAGAGTGCTGAGGAGAGGAAAAACTGGATGGCTTATTTAAAAGGAAAGCGCTGAGGGCCCCTTACCTGAAACCTTCTCATGTCCCTTGGGTTTCCCGCTGTTTTCAAACAATTCTGATTGCACTTGAGGAAAAATTTTAAAAAGAATCTGTGAAGAGAAAGCAATGTGTTACATTTTTACGTAAACATTTTTTCAGAGAGAATATATCTGCATTATATTAGATCTGATTCGAAAGTGATTGTGTTTCAGGTCTGGGGAATTTCAGCCGCCCTGCCTGTGAAGCAACACGGCTGACCCTCTGCAACTTGAACTTGTAAATGTGGCTGTTTTCAGTCCCAAGTCCTGCGCCGCCTGCTTCATGACTGTTGAGGACTGTGAACTGGTTCACAAGCTGGTCTGGTGCGTACGCCCACCCCCAAGTTGCTAGAGCATTCTCTCTCTCCAAAAAAAGCCTTCAAAAGCAGCAGTGACTCCTGCCGTGCAAAAATGTCTTACTCCAGAGGGTTAAAAATGGCACGATTAGCCCAGAATCCTAGCGCTCCTCACATCTGTGGCTTTCCGCTGGCCACACACACCCTCATGCTCACACACCTCACATGTACACCCTCACACACAAAGCAGACCTGAGATTTTCAACCAATGTACATAAAGTCAGAAAACGGTACGTTACCATCCAAAGACAGAGTCTTTCTGTGAAGGCGTACGCTGGGGTTGTTATGATTAATAACAAGTGTGAATGTCCTTTCAGACCTTCTATAGATTATCCAGAAAAATACAAAGGCACAGAATAACTGTGTGAGGTTATCATTCATAAGACATATTGTTTAAGCCAACATTCTCCTAAATAACCTGTTTGTGCAATTTTAAAATTAGGTATCTTGAATCAGACAAGTACATCAGCCAAGAAAAATGGCAGAAGTGGCCTTTTCAGCCACTTACCTATTTAATGTTTGGAATTTTGTTTCAAAATACAATAAGTTTTTCATTTATTTCACTTGCAGAGTCCTTTCCCTAAAAAAAAAAATAAAATAAAAAAATCCAGCTTTTGCAGTGTTAAAGTCCCAGGTGAGCTAGGCCTCTTTCCCTTTCTGTTACTATGACAACGAAATTTTACCGCAGTCCCAAAGTCCCTTCAGAACTCTCACATCCATGCCTTGAATTAGAACTTTAAAGGAAAAGATATACATTTTCCCCAGGATTTACCAACAAAAATAAGGAGAAATCAACAATGCTTCCAAAAATTCTATTTTAAAGCAACGGTTGGTGAAATGCTCTCACGGTGATGGTTTATTTTTATTTATTTTTTTAACAATCACACAAAAGAATTAGAGAGCACTCCAATTAATTGTATTTATCACTTATAACAAAACCTGCTGGGAAGATAAACAGTAAATGATAAAGGAGGGGAGAATGAGCATGGCACTCTCCAGAGTGTTTTCGGTATCTGAGGTTCTTTAACGCCAGATTTGGTAAACATATTTGGCCATGTGCTCTTGACCCTATCTATGAATGAGATTGGGTGTGAATTTGGAAATAACAGCTAAGTATTTTTTTGTTATTTTATAACATCTGCTTTTCACTTCTTCTGGGGTGGGAGGCTGGCATCACTTCCTGTGTGCGAAGGGGTCCAGGGTCTGCATCTGAGCGACCTCCAGAAGGACGAGGAGCAGGGAGGGCTGCGCACTGCTCTTGGCGGTGTGCGCACTCGCAGCCTGCCCCCATGTCCTAAAGTGCAGTAAACGTCTGCCCGAAGCAAGCGGAGCGCCTTAGAAAGGACTGCAGCTTTTATTTAAGAGAAGATTGACCAGAATTCAAACATTTTATTTTTTGAAGGGGAAGAGTCTTCCATTTGCACATTCATAGCACAGTCAGCTATAGCCACTTACAATACACAGAGGATCTCTCACGATATACTTAGAACTTGCCTTTTTCTCGCTTGTGTTTCTCTCCAAACAATAGCCCTCGACCCCACACCACATCTGTCCAACACCCCCGTCAGTGATTTACTTCTTTTCCTCTATTAAAACCAAATCGAGTTGCTTTTTCTCACTAACTCCTTGAGTTTGGGAAAGTTCTGCCACACTGGGCTCCTCATAATGCATTCTGTGTGTTACGGCTCCCCTTCCTTACCCCATCCCTGCTCCAAAACATATCTGGTGAAAACATTAATGTTCACGAAGGCACTATTATATGAAGGGTGTGGTGGGTGGGAAAGTGCAAAGGAGATAAATGTTTACATAAAACAGAATTGATTTAAGGGAACAAGGGGCCTGCTGAAAGGCTTTACTCATTTTAAATTAGGACCCTTAACAGTTCTTTGGATGGGAAACACCCTGTGTTGACTGTTTCGCTGGCCTGAGGTCTGAGTTTGTAACCTACACAGCCCCCTGCACACTAAGGAGATACATTCTGTTCACAAAGGGGAAGAAGGTGGTGGAAGAGGGTGGGAGTAAGGGAAGAGGGAGAGAGAAAATTCTCTGACATTGTGTGCTACTTTCTAAAAGAAGGCACAGCCACTCCTAAATGACTAGCAACAGAAATTAAGGCCTGGCTATTTTATATGTGGGCCTAAAAATTAATTGAAAGAAATTCTGGGACTTTTGACATCTCTAATTTTTTTTCTCTTCCTTTTACTGATGAATTCCACCTCTCTCCCCATCACCCCCTCCACCCACTGTGCTCAGGGTCTTGGTACAGAACCCTGTACTAACCATACCATTCATTAACCATGGGGTAACTTGCAGGGAACAAATCCCCTGGGTCTGGATCCCTCCGAAGCCAGAGCTGCCTGGAAAATGTCAGCTCTCTCCACTCAGAAACGGGAAACCAAAATGAATTACAAGATTCAGACCAAATGCGCAGATCCTCATCAGCATGGAAGTTGCTATTACCACTTTCTCCAAACAATGTTGACTACATAAATATTATGACCACTTAGTGTGGTACACTTTACAGGGCTTCTGATCCCATCCCTTAAGAGTAAACACTAACAACTCTCGGTTTATCCTTGCTTTACAGATAAAGAGGAATAGAGAGGTGGGGTCAAAACAGGAACTCAAGCCCTTAGATTTCAGTCTGGTTCCTAGGTCAACCGTGGTGATATAATGTACCAAAAGGCATTCTTTCATTCCACAAATATTTAGTAAATGCTGACAGTGTGCTCGTCTCGACTTGCTACCAACTAACTATGTAACCAAGTTACCTCACTTCCTGGGGCCTCAGTTTCTTCAGCTGTTAAAAAGAGGGTTTAACTGGATTATCTCTAGGGCTCCTTCAACATTAATATTCTATGATTGCAAAGAAAAATGTGTAGAGTTGAGAACCTTCCAGAAATGGCTACATTGGGGGAAGAAATCACTGAAGACAAAAAGACTATTTTTTACTTATTTTGACTATTTTGAACTTATTAAATTTCAACAGGGGTGTGTGGGGGGGTTTTCTGCAATAAGTCAAACCCACTGACTGAGACTGAGAAAGAAGAATCATCAAGGATAGCTGATTGGTGGAAAACGGGGCATCTTGGCTGATGCTCTGGCCAGAGCTGGCATTGCCTCAGGGTTGATGGGCAGGTTATTCAGCGAGATGCACCATTCCCTTCGGATCCTTTCTCTATGCTTCTGAAGTAGGAGAAGGTGGCTCAAGAATATCACATCAGAGCCATCTCTGTCCCTGCTCACCAGCCTGTGTGCTCCAGCAGCTGAAGGGTACGGGGGTCACAGAGGGGAGGGGAAGAAGGCTTGCCAAACATCTACTCTGTGCCATGCTCCAAGCTATGTGCTTGATACACAATGCCTCATTTATTTCTCACAATATCTTTATGAGTCCAAATCCTCTCACAGCTGGGAAAAACAAAGGCACCAAGAATTTAAGAAATTTACCCAAGCTCACACAGCTTGTAAATGGCAGAGACAAGGATTTGAACCTGGGTCTCTCTGGCAGCAAGGTCCATCTGGTGTTCTGTTCCCTGCACCAATTAGATTGTGGTGATAGTTGTGCAACTCTGTGAATATACTACAAACCAATGAATTGTACACTTTGAAAAGGTGAACTTTATTGGATGTAAATTATATCTCGATACAGCTATTTAAAAAAAAAACTTCAGAAAACATATTCTGAAAAAAGAAGAAGAAGAAGAAGAAGAAGAAGAAAAAAAAACCCAAGAAGGATTCTGGTTTCTTGGAAAGTGAGAGGATTATAGCAGCCCAAGAGGAAAACATTAGGTCAAAGATAGTTGCATGACAGTAAATTCCTACTATTGAAAACCCCTGCTGAATTTATTTATTTGCTCATTTGATCAGTTATTAAGCGTGTAGTAGATGCTGTGAAGCTTCAGGCACCATGGCAAACGAGATGGACAAAATCCTCGCCCTCATGGAGCACACAACCAAAGTATTCAAAATATGCTTCTGTAGATTCTGAGATGAATCTGGAGACCCCTGAACATGGGTCGAAGATCCCAGGGGATTACCTAGTACCCCCAAAATCTCTTCTGCTCCCAATCTCTGGAATATTGGAAATTCAGCACTGTTCAAGAACAGAACCAAAGCTCCTAGATGGCTCTAGATGCATCCTCAGCCCATTCGACATAGAAACTGAGATTCACACTAGATGCACAGATAGGGTGCAGAGTTAAGGCTCAGTGGTGGGGCAGCGGGGGTCTCTAAATCACAGGATGGGTAAGTACTTAATAGTCATGATAGACTCCAGGATCATACCCAATGATCTGACTAGTACAAAACCCAGCATAATCTTTCTCCAGATTTGTGGAAGAGGCCACTCAATTTTATCTCCAATTTGAAATCCCAGATATAGGGCATTCTAAAAAATTATAATACAAAAAAATCTTTAGGAAAAGTCTGTGGAGGGCATGGAAGTTTCTTTCAAGAAGAAGATTAGACAGGGATGTTTATCACAGGAATGTGAACTTGGCACTACTAACAGCTACCATTATGCAGAGCCTTACTCTATGTCAAATAGTATGTAAAATACCTTTCACTTGGAAACTTCTTCCCTTAAAAAGAATCTAATTCTGCCTTCTCTGGAAACAACTCCTGCAATGACATGGCCACATCTTATACATGTGGAGATGAGAACATTCCACACTCTCCAAGGGCCAAGAGCAAGGCTGCTCTATCTGGTTCTTTCTCTCTGCCACAATGGCCACATAAGCAGACTGGATCACTAAAGTCTGAGCCATCTATAGAGTTGATATAGTTTCACAAACGACATAGATGCTTAAAGGCCTATGTCCATTCATTTTTTAGGAAGACACACATTTTATCTGCATAACTGCTAAACCTCCTTTTCTGGAGTCCAATAAATTAAAATACAATTGGTTTCCACTGTCCGAGCATGCTTCTGAAAAGAAGATAAACCCGTTCCCTCAAAACACTCTCATATCATTTCTGAGACCTACCAAATGTAGGTATAGGCTGGATCATAAAATCATATTTGAAAGGAATTGGCAGTTGCTTCTCTTCTCCCAGGATACTCTCAAGCTTACATCCTTTGGGGGACTAGGCAGAGTGAGGGGCTGTGCTGGATGGACACCCATAAGGCCATTTTCTCACCCTGAAAATGGCCCACATGGCGGCTTTATATGGTAGGAAAACCCCTAAGTAATTGGTTTCCACTTGAGATCAGTGAAAAACACAATAATGATGTTCCAGCCTTAGTCTAGGTCGTAACTTTAATATCCTCTTTGAACCTTCTGACAACAGAGAGAACACATATTCCTCTCCCCAAAGCCTCCAACAGAATCCGAATCCAGGCAGCCCAAGTAAGGTGAAGGGCAGCAGTGGGCCCTGGCCTTGGACTCAAGATGACGTGCCCTTGATAAATCTGTTGATTGTTCAGGTGTCAGCCCAGAGAAGAAAAGGCCTTGATGCTCTAAGAACCTTGTAAAGACTCTTAATTGAGTCCACAAAATTGAAGAGATGCTGAGAGGTCAAACTCCCCATTGGCTCTTGCTACATCCTAAAAACTTGACAATGGGGCATCTGAGAACACCTGGTACTTGAGATCTGCCTGGTAAGATGGCCGCTGGCACAAAGGTCCAAGAAGATCCCTGCAAAGGGGAGACGATTTAAAATTTTTGACTGACTGGCTTCTTTAGCTTTATATCAAATACTCCCTTTTATAAGCTGATTTTCTATGTAATCCATTTTTTTAAACAATCCCTTAAAGTACAAATATAAATATATGGGCAGAGTATATATAAAATCTTTAATCTCCATTGACATTCCTAAGGAAGGACCATATTACCATTAAAGCTTATTCACCTAGGCTATTTCCAGGAAAGTCCATTTCAGATTCAAAAAATTTAAGTTTACGGAAATTTTGTAAGCAACAAACTTTCTTACTTCCAACTATGCTCAACTCCCCTTGACTAAAAGATTAATTATGATGATTATAATAATAAATAAGTAGCCCATATTCATTGACCTCATATTATTTGCCATGTATGACTTCCCTTAATCCACCCAACTCTGAGAGTAGGAGAATTAACATCCCTATTTTACAGAGGAGACGAATAAGGCGCAGAAAGTTCAGATGACTTGCCCAAGGTCAAACAGCTAGTAAGTGGAAGAGCTAGGAGTGGAACTCCGGTTTGTCTGACTCTTAGAAAAACATTGCTCTGGGGGGAGTTTGGCCAAACCTCTTCTGAAGGAACATGTGGGACAGACTGCCAAGCATCTCAGTTTCAGGGGACTAGTACCGCATTGTTCCACACGGGGGATCATGTCACATCCTTCATCTTACTCTCTGGAAAGGAGAGTAGAGTCATTCTTCATGTTATACCACAGAACAAACAAACAAAAATGTCTATCACTCCTATCAGGGACAGCATCTCTAGAAATTCTGTGGCTATTTTGGAGTGTGCAGAGGAAGATAAGCAAGTCCATCAGATATCTGGAAAACAAGATGTCTCAAGAACCCACATGGTCCAAAGATGGCACGGCCCAAATAGCTGCAGCCTGTCTCTACAAAGAGAATGCAAAAGCGCTGAAGTGGATGAGGAAGATTCAAGGCCATTTGTCCATCAACACTAAGGAGAAAAAAAATCCAGAACTTCAATGTATAACACAAGAAGTTGAACTAAATCTTGAAAAACATTTTTTGAGAATCAAGTCACTAAATACAAACTTTGAAAGCATTGCTCAAATGACAAAGGAGACTCTCCTACATTGGAGATTTTGAAATACACCAGCAAGCTAATTTCTTTGGAAGTAGATAATTTCAGTCCTATATGTAGCAGCTCATTGCGGGGGTTGGGGGGTGGGTGGGTGGGGGAAAGGAGGTCTTTCTACCAAGCCATTTCCACATAGTGTCGAGGCTTCTGCAATTATTATCTTTTTTGCTTATTATTTATTGTAAAACTTAGGGACCTTTAGTTTCTTCCTCTGTAACATGACCTCCTGGGCCAGTAGTGAGGATTAGTTACCCACGCAAAGTGTTTGGGTGGAAGCCCAGTTCATAGTAAGTTAGCTCGTTCACCTTTTGCAATGGATGCTTGTACCCCTCTCCCCTGAATCTCCTTCTCCCTGACTACATTTTAAAATGGCCCATTTTCCAAACAAAATTACACCAGAGGGAGTTGCCACAAATTCAAATCTGGTTCTCTCTGCACTGCTTCCCTCTCCAATATTAATATACATTTCGACTTGAAGATCGTCCCTTAATTTTTAGGGATATTTTAAAGACATTTTAAAAAGAAAAAAAAGAACATGTAATTAACCTCTTACAACAGATTTCAGGAAAAGAACAACAGCAACAAAATGGGGGCGCGACATCCTCATCACTGTTTTCAGTAAACTGTGCTCAGGCAAAATAATGCAGAGCTTTGGTTCCTAACTGGCAACGGACCCATCGAATCATTTTCTATTGGCGTTCACTCCAATTACAAGCTCCTGGAAGCGGCATTTCAGTTTGGCAATAGATCCTTCGTTACCAAACACACTGCCGTATTCATTTAGGCACCAGGAGGGAGCGACTCCCCCCGCTGTGTAATTCTGACTCCTGTATTGACAGACTTCCTTTCAAAGCCATTTCTTGATTTCTCCCGAAGTGAATGTCCCCATCGCTCCCCCGGCAAGCAGTCGGCTGTAAACAGTCACAGAGGTGCAAAAACAAGGGGCCACTGTGATTCTCCACTTATTTCTGACACCACAGTTCCTGAGGACTTCGGGTTGTATGTTGGGACTTTTCTTCCTTCTGTATTCAGACACATCTTCACTCTCCTGCATTCCATTTCTTGGCACCATGAGGCTCGTAGGGAAGAATCTCTGAGGAAAAGTCCTTGTTTTTGGACTCGGATGAAAATCTGACACCATTAATGAAAATAAAAATTGAACACTTTGGGCTTGAACTGGAATGAAACCCAACACTAAGAGCAGGTTTGTAATTCCAATTGTTCTCATCAAATGCCTTTGGAGCGTTCTTTGTAATCTGCATAGTTCTATCTTTTCCTTTTTTGTTTTTGTTTTTATTTTTAACCTGCATCCTCTTTTTTGCCCTATCCTTTCTCTCCCTTCTCATCAAGAAAAGGAAAAAAGACTGAGTGAAACCGAACACATAACAGACTGGCTTCAGAAAACATCTTTCAGTGAGACTTCAGAATTAGAATACAAATCTATTTCCCTTTCTAATGCCATGACTATTCAGGTGAAGGAGAGAAATGAAGTTATTAGCCAGCCATCAGCCTAATGGGTCCTTCCCGTCCTATTTCCTTAGCGCCCCCTCCTCAGCTGCAGCCTCCCCTCCCCCTCCCGTCTCTGCCCTCCCTGTGAAGCTCATCTATGCTAGGCTGAGCAGTGAACACCAATTACACCAAGAGCCCTTTGCTGCTGCCTGGTCCGCTGGTTTTACTGTTTTGCCAGATGGTTGAGGCCAATGTGTAAAACTCTCTACCCTACCATTAATTCATAACTCGGTAATAACTTTCCCACGGCTCCAGGAAATTGAAATGAAGTGCAAATGTGAATATTTGGAAAGGGAATCAAGGTTGGACAACTCTTTTACACCTGCCAGAATAGATACCAGTCAGCCAAAAAGATACCCGTCTTTACACAGGCTGGAATGTGACTTTCCCGAAATGAAGGCCGACTGACTCAATCTGCAATACCAGATTAAGTGGCAAACCAAGTTCAGAGTTTGGGCTCCTCCTATCATCACTTTCTTTCCGCAGTTTCCAGCTTTATACGTATTGTACCTATGGGTCCCTTCACTAATGACCTTGAGTTTGAACATCTATGTAACGCTATATTCTTATGACAGAGTCGTAGATTAGCAGATAGGAGTGCATTCTCTTGCTAAGACAGGACACCATCCAATGTTTGTTAGCATCATTAAACTAAAACTGACTTTTCACCTGCTCCCATACCATATGCAGCTGCAAATTTTTAAATTAAACTATGAAGCCATGCATAAATTTACATATATTACAGACTAGCCTCTCCATTTAACATGCAAATGTACTCCAATGTTTCAGAACACCTTCTGTCGCTAATTAATTTGCTGAATTATAATTAGACTAATCCTGCATAATTAATAAGCACAGATTTTTTTTTAATTTGTAAGCAGCTTGAGGAGATCATTCACTTCCTTCTATAAACTGCTAAGTAAGTGTTAAAAAAAATCTGGAAAGAACATGTGTGAAAAGGTATGTTTGATGTCGCATACAAACTCAAACTAGCGTGGAAGATACAGAAGTCAGTATTGATAAAGGTACATATTTGAAGCCAACATTCAAACAATCAAAAAAATCACATTCAGAGGATGGGGACTAATTCTCCCTTTGTCTCCTTGTATATAGTGTTTTATTCTTTGCTTTCTATCCGTCGGATCTTCCAAGATCACAGAGGCAGGAGAGGATTAAAGTAACCGTATGTTGTATTAGGAGAGATAATGATATTAACACTCCACTGTATATCAAAACACTCGTGCATGCTGGGTGCTTATAAGCCCCTTTGATGGTATTTGGAATCATTTTCATTTTGGCTGCCAAAAACACCCGAGATCTATCTAGTGGAAACAATTAAGTTCCATTAGTACTGTATCCATTCGGTAATGATTACAATGAAGGGTCCCTCTTTAATGCTGTAGAGCAGAGTCTCGAAGAAACATATGCAACTGTGCACTTGAAAATGTGAAACGATGTAGTTTTATAATCAAGCACGAAGCTTAATTTTGACCCAAAAAATAAATCAGGATCAGGAGAGTTCAAGGTATGGGTAGATGACTTGTTAGAAAATTTGAAGCAAGGCGGGAATCTGGAAGGCCAAGGTAAGCTTAATAGATAGTCATGCAAATTGAAAACAAACCTAGAAAGATGAAGTGAGAAATGCACGTTCTGGCAGAGGAAGTTATTAAACCTTCAAAGAGAGGAGAAATATCATTTTAGAGAAAATAGAGAGCTCCTTGGCCCTTCCACTCAGCTAAATCACTAATATCAGCGGCCAAAAGACTGTTGGGCCAAGAGGATAGAGCCACTTGAAATGTGCCTGGCTTCCTATCACTGCAATTTAGTTTTTTTATGGTGACGCTGTACACAGTAGAAACTTCTGATGAATGGGAAATGATTTTCCCAGGTTCATTACCATACCAAATGTACCTTTGCATTACTAGTCAGCCAGTATTTTCTTGACAAACTTAGGACATAAGCTAGCTTGGGAGTTGAGAAGAAAGTTGAAAAGGCCAGGAGCACCTCAGAGGCCTGTGGCCATAGCTGGGAGCAGATGCCAGGGGGCCAGCCTGAGGAGCTGCTTCTGCTCCTGCCCTGAGAGGTATTCACCTTGGCCTCCATCTCTTCTTATCTAGAAGGAGAACGGGGACAGCTGCCTTATGGGGCTACTGCAATGACTACCAGACTGAGAAAAATATTTTGAAAGCACCGAGAAAAAGCTGCAAAAATTTTTCTGAGCTAAGCAATGTTACTACTTGGATGGTTTGGAAACATAAGATATTTGGATAGTTTTCTGAGCCAAACCATAGCTCTTGCCTTTGGTCCTCATCTAAGAGATTAAGCGGTTCAGGAAGATTGTTAAAAGCCTAACAGAAAGGGAGCTTTCTGTGCCTTCTGTAGTTACTCAGAAGGAATATAACAACAGCTGGAATAATAGTACTAATAAGAGGCTAAAATTATTTTCTTTCAAAAAATATGAGAATGGCCACGGAAATCTTGAATAATGTCTTCACCTTTCAAGAAAAATCATTTTAATGTATTGTGCTTCTCTTTAAGACTCCCCATATCCCATCCTGAATGGTTATAATAGGAAATTTGGTTTCTCTGTAGTCGGGAATGTGTGCAGGTCTGTTTTTCTAAAGTGAAAAAGTGCCTAATGGTTAAACGCAGAGTGAAAGGGAGGGTCTCCCCGTTCTTCTTCCCGTAAAGTGTTGAACTGAGCTCTCTACATACTATCCGAAGCAGAGCTTAGAGATGGAAAGAGCTAGACAGGTCACCCAGTCAAGTCCCACATATTGATAGGCAAGTGGTTTGGTTTTGGGTTTTTTGGATATTTTTTTCAGCCTTGTCTAGCCAATTTCAAAATATGTACCAGTGCAAGAGAGTAGAAAGGAAGCAATCGTGATCTTCGTGGAGTTAGCTTTTGAGAAATTCCTGACAAGTTATTAGGAAGAAAGAGAAATGACTTTGTGGCATTTAAACACTAAGGTGTAAAGCAGTTAGTTAACGTTCATATTTTGGGGTAATGGGTACTTTCCCTTATGTATACATTCCAGGAAATTTATCCAATTTTATTTCTTGGCAGGAGGATTTTCCTCCAAGATCACTCGTAGTTTATTTTTGTGATTCTCTCTCCTTCCCTCTTTGTCTCTTTTCTTCTCTCTCTCCCTGTTCCCAAATTCATGATGCTATGTTGTGCTTTTTAAGGGCTACATAAACGTTGGTGGGGGTAGGTGGATTGGGAAGAAGCGGGGACTGAAGAAAAGAAACCAAGATGATAATTACATCAAAGCTCTATTTCATCTGAAAAGTATGACGGCTTGCCTCCACCCTAGCCATGAAGACCATATTCACAGTTAATGTAACCTTCATAAGGAAAAAGGAAAAAAGAAAGAATGTGTAACCTGACAGGTAGCAGGTGGTACATGTGGAATTATCATTGACTATTAACACCAGGTCAGGCGTCATATTAGCCACTTTCAGACTACATTTGCCAAACCCACGTAAAAATATAAAACCAGGTATTTCAATATTCTGTTGCTCCCTTAGCAAAACAGATTTTCTTATATTACTCACAGAAAAGTCAGCCAGCTTTCATTAGAATTTTTTTGTAACTTTTTTTTTCTTAAAGGAAGAACTAAACCTAGATGATATAAAAGAGAAACTGGGACAAAAATCAGGTCAAGAATTTGATAAAAAAGGCATTCGGATAAAGCTAATAATATTCCAGAGTGTTGTCAGTTTAGCAGACTATGATTACACTAGTCTAATCTCAACCCAACCCCTGTATCTACATGAGGTTCCAGGAATCAGTCATTATTTCCAATGGTTTTTTTTTTTCATTCAAACTTTATTGATTCTAAAAGCTCTATTAACTCTATGGGAATTGCTGACGTTTTGGACATTTCCAAATCTTAGTACCAAAAATACAACCTTCCTTTTAAACGCCAGTAAGAGATTTTTCTCTGTTCCACTTTTCTTCTTTACCTACAATACCATTGCATTTGTTCTAACTTTGGTCATTTCACGCAGACCACTAACTAGTCAGTTTTCACTTTGCCCATGAGTAGATAACCAGAGCTCTTCTTTCATTTTCTCTTTAAAAACTGATGCTCCAATGAAAAGTCTCATGATGGAACCAGAACACACCTAGACCCGAGCACTTGCCAGTGGGAACAGAAGCAGTTCCCGGCACTTCTCTGGGCCCATTCTACATTTCTTTTTAAAGATTAGCACCTGAGCTAACAACTGTTGCCAATTTTCTTCATTTTTTTTCATTCTTCTCCCCAAAGCCCCCCAGTACATAGTTGTACATTCTAGTTGCAGGCCCTTCTGGTTATGTGGGGTGCCGCCTCAGCACGGCCTGAGGAGCAGTGCCATATCCACTCCCGGGATCCAAACCAGTGAAACCCTGAGCTGCCGAAGCAGAGGGCGCGAACTTAACCACTCGGCCACGGGGCCAGCCCCATTCTACATTTCTATACCCTATCCTACTCTATCATAATGTTGCTCAAAAATATGCTGGATTACTAGAACGAGGTGAAACTGAGCCACTTTATTTCAAAAGTGGAGGCTAGGCATAAAATCATCCATCCCATTTGAGTCACTGGGATTTCTCACCCCAGGTTCAAAGAAAGGCTAAACGTAAATGGGACAGATTCATGCGACGTCCATAAGTCAGCTCCGGTTTGCTTAAAACAAGAACTTGAGTTCATTTTAAGGTTTTGAAAGTCCTTGACTCAGCCTAGCAAAAATTCAGCTTTCCACATAACTTCCAAACTGAGATTTCTTTTTCTTTTTTTAACCTGGTTTTATGTTACACAGTGTTTTACAAGTCCAGACCATTTCTAAAGATTAAAGTTGATTTTAGGTACTTATTCTTGCCCTTCATTAAATGCGATCTCTCCTTAAAGACTGATGCATTAGAGTATGTGTCTACACAGTCCATTCACTTTAGACCATGTAATCAGGATGACTCAAATAAAGAAACCTTTCTTGAGAAAGAGAATGTGGGGGTATCTGATATCTATAAAGATCTCAAACTTTAAAATAATTCAACCACTCATTTCCCTTGCCAGAGCAGATATCATTGTTGTGTCAACACACACAGACACACATATAAAGTAAGAGACAGGATAGCACAG
Organism: Equus asinus; assembly: GCF_041296235.1. NCBI lineage: Eukaryota > Metazoa > Chordata > Mammalia > Perissodactyla > Equidae > Equus > Equus asinus. The sequence goes on along the minus strand of NC_091792.1, from coordinate 66,018,657 downwards.
AAAAACACACAAAAGTTGCATCTAGTCGCCAAAAATCATTCAAGACTTTCAGAGCCACTGGCTTTCTCACCCTCCAAAACGCCTTTGAAAGAAGTGCTGATGAGCCAAATGATCCTTCTCAAGTTCTTTTTGTAATACAGAAGAAAATCAAATAAATGACGAAAATGTTATCATGAGGGAAAAGAAAGGCCTGGATAATCAACACGCTCAATACCGAAGAATCTACAAAAACCAGAGACTTGGTTTTACCCAAATGAGCCTTCCCTGCCCTGGAGTTTAGAGTTGGGTTCGTGGTTTCTCTCCGTGCAGTGGATAATGGAAAACAGCCATTAAAGAAAAAAATTACTTCCCTTGGGAAGTTAGCAGCTGACCTGGAAGTAAAACATCTTGGCCCTTTACTCAGAGGCCACAGAGCCTGTTCTGCTTTCTCAAGAAACTGCCAGGACTTGAGCGAGCAGCAGGACTGGGTCCAGGAGCATGGGAAAGTGATGGCCACAGCTCCCTGGGGACGATGCACAGAAGGTCGTGCAGCCACGCTGCGGGAAAGGCAGCTCGGGCTCTGTCCATCCCAGCATTCCCCGCTGACTCGGACGCCAAGGATCTGATGCCAGCCGCTCCCTGGCAAACCTGTCGACAAGATCGCCACCCCCAGAAATGGCCCAGAAATGCCTCTGGCCCAACACCATCACAAGGAAGTCATCTTGGCTCATACATGAGTCAGAATTTATTGGCTGCTCATTCAACCTGAATTAAAACTATAATTCCACCATTCCTCCCGGTAGAATCCGGCCTTAAAATATGACAGAACCTCAAAAATCAGGCCCAATTTTTTTCACCATCCCTCAGCTTGCCAAGGTGATTATGACAAAACCATGCTGGACAAACGGCTAGGCATCTCTTCCACGTCTCAAATTCTTTATTTTTAAGGGGCGAAAAAAAAGATTTTACCACTTTCAGTAACATGACTATTCTAAGTTTTCTTTTGATAATGCAGGTTCTAAGCTGATCAAAATGTGTTCCCGTCTTCCTGCTTTGTTATCCAAGGTCTTGAGTTGGGAGTGAGGGAGACGTTCTTAGTTCGAGTTTGATGTAAGTCAACTGAAAGGCCCAGTGAAGTTTAATTCATGGTCTCTCACAGTTTGTCCTAATCTTTAAATTTATTATTTTGTTGGGAATATATTCTACCTTGAGGCTAGCCATGATTATAATAACACTGCTTTTGGTGAACAAAGCTAGGCAAATTGACTTTTACATTATAATTTAAAATAAAACAAGCAATAAAGCAGTTAGGGGACTAATTTTGTTCTAAACTCAACTATTTTAACCTCAGATGAATGTTTACCCTTCTCCTAATAAGATGACTCATTGAAAAGTGAAGATAAATGTCATCTACTTTTCATGTGATCTATAAAATTAATCTCCCATGCTTATGTTAATACCGATAATGTAATGTAGGAGGCAGTGTGACCTAGAGGATAAAACATAAGAGTAAGGGGATCATGTTCAATTACTGCCTATGTTATTGACAATATTTTCACCTCTCTCTGTTTTGCTGGCTACTCTCCCCTCACACACGTTCCCTCACATACCTTCCCTGTGAAATTGGGTAATACCTCTGAGAGATGCTGGCAGAATTACCCAAGTGCTTTGGGAAACAAAACGCTTTTTAGAACTTCCCTGTGAAATAGCAGATAGTGTTAACGTCCCTACCATAGCATCAGCCTTCTGGTAAATAACCACGACACATTGAACAAATTGTCTTTCTACTCAATAAAAACAATCCCCTCGCAAGCTCACACAGGTGACCCTCCACCTAAAGGGTTCCGTTTATTTCCAGAGAATAAATTACACTGAAGGAGGGCATGAAGGATAGTAATTAAGTCGCCAAGTTAAGAAGGGATCAATGCTTACACTTCAGGGGTTAAACCAAAAGCTGATTACATCGGGAAGGAATTCATGTTCTGTATTCAGCTGTAAAATAAACTGGGAGTTCTGTGTTTGGTGTCTGAAACATCTTTCGAAACACTAAATCAATTTAGTATCGATAATTGCCAGATATATGCTAGATTAAATGAACCAACACAGATAGCTTTGTTCACAGAGAAAACAGGGCCAAATGGCTTTCACTGGTACGACTAATCCCGGAGTCCTGTGGTTCGACAATCAAATGTCTGAGCCTGAATTTTGACTCCTGCAGCATGTAGTTTGGCACAAGACATTATAAAACCCAGCCATCCTCTGCCTTTAACATACATGCCGAATACCAGAGCAGTGAGGGGACATTTAAAGGGCCCATATTAGCTACAACTGTGCGCACTGGTCCTCGGAAACACACCAGATGCACAGAAAGCAAGGAACCTGCTCACCGACGTGGGGCTGAGGCTTTTCCCAGACCTGTTTCTGGGTGCTTTAGAAACACCTGCTTTGGCCTTGAGGGGACAATCTTAACAGTGGTTTCAAAAACGAGGCCTGTTTTCATAGCTCTCCAGCAGCCCCATAACACTGGTCATTTTCCTATTGTTGCAATTACAGGACTGAATGGGGCCCAGTAACTTGGAAGGTTGGTATTTTTTCACCTCAGCCCCTCAGAATATTTCCCTTTTTTGGGAATTCTGACATATCTTCTTTCCTTGTAAGTCTCTCAATTTTGAAAAGTTACAACAAATTTTATCCCTAAACAACTCTGTGAATTTCAGAATTTCTCTCAGGCTCTCTCAACTAGAAAAGAATGGGCTTTTCAAAAAACCAGGGTGTACGAAATGAGCCAAGGAAGGTCATCGGAGTGACTCGTGAGGGTGGAAACGGGAATCGTCAGGGCCGGGTTCCGCCGCGGACTCGGCACTTCCACAGCGCGTCTGCAGATGTGCAGGAAATTATTGGCAGAGCACTTGGAACCCTGCAGAAGGGGGCTCTGTGAACATTATCATTTGTCAGCCTTCGATTCTCTAATTCCCAAGTCCACCCCCTCACCCCCTAAGCCACCATTACATCACTTCAGCCAGTCCTTGTGAATACACTTCATCAGTGGCCTTTTGAAGTGTGTGTGTGTGTGTGTGTGTGTGTGTGTGTGTGTGTGTATCAACTGCCAGAAACACAGAATAGCTCTTCAGGGCCTAATCACTGGGCGGCCAAGCCTCTGGACAGGCTCCTTTGGAGGTCTGTGCAAGCCTCGGTTCAGAGCAGCTGCCTCTGAGTCACGATGAGCTGTGGGGCCCCAAATCCCTTCATAGCCGATCTGGGGAAAGGGAGAAAGTACTCAGCTTTTCATTTCCACGATAGAAAGGAAGATTTTTTTGCAAAGCCCTTATAGTCCATACAGGGAATACAGTTTAAAGTGAAGAGTGACCATTCCTATAATTTGGTTTTAAAATTGACTGATTATAAATGTTTCTGAAGTGCAACTAATAGCTGAAAGTACCAGCCAATTCCTTGCGGGCTCTACTCTCTTTTGCTATGTGTGTGTGTTTGTGTGTGTGTGTATGTGTGTGTGTTGCTGATTTTAATGGTTCTCTTACTTTCCCAATTTACATGATTTTAAACTATTCCTCAACTCCCCTCAATCCAACAGGTGTTCTAAGTAGTCTTGACTCAAGCATGCAATCAGCTCAGAGGGGTGAAGAGAGTTGTCAGTCCTCCTACTGTGGAGCAGGACCATCAGGTGAGGGCTCCATGTCCCCAGGTACCAAGATGCAACTGTGTGAGGAGGACCTCTTAGTCCTCTCCACGTGGTAGTCTGATTGGGGAAGTCAAGGGCTTCTGTGAGTTCTCTGGGACTAAATCAAAAGCTGGCTCACCCACTGTGGAGGCCGTTGAGAAAGAGAGGTATCTAGGAAACATCATGTCCAGCCTATGAAGTCTCTCCTCCCACCCACACCTTTCCTGTCTTTCTAATGTTCTTCCCAAGTCTTGCTAAGAAATAATACCCTATTGCTTGGATTGGATGGTGATCAAATCTCTTAGGAAATAGCCAGAAAGATGGAGAGGACTCATGCCTCTGTGAGTTGAACTTCAGTCTAATTTTTTTTTTTAAAGATTGGCACCTGAGCTAACAACTGTTGCCTATCTTCTTCTTCTTCTTCTTCTTCTTCTTCTTCTTCTTCTTCTTCTTCTTCTTTTTGCTTTTTCTTCCCAAATCCCCCAGTATATAGTTGTATATTTTAGTTGTGGGTCCTTCTAGTTGTGCTATGTGGGACGCCACCTCAGCATGGCCTGATGAACAATGCCATGTCCATGCCCAGGATCCGAACTGGCAAAACCCCGGGCCACCGAAGTGGAGCGCACAAACTTAACCACTCGGCTACGGAGCCGGCCCCCAGTCTTTCTATCTTGACTTTGACAAAGGGGACCTAGTTTTTTCTCTAGGCATCAGCTTCCCTGATTCAGAATGTGCCATATTAAAGGTTTTCCTTTAGTCAGAAAATCTGCATTGGTCCCATTTTCCATGACGCGCACTGATTCCTCCCACAGGTTCCACTTGTTGAAAGTTGAGGCATAAAGACTGATGGCCAACTTGCAGAGGCACAAGTCCTCCCACGTTTCTGGGATATTTTCTAAGAAATTTTATCACCATTCAACCCAGGCAATAGTTTATTATTTCATAGCTAGATTTGAGAAGTACACTAGAAAGTTCTATCCATCACCTTTGAAGCAATCTAAATCCACCAAACTACATGGAAGATATGAGAAGAAGACATCGATAGATCAGATGATATCCTGGGATCAAGAAGAAAGTCCATGATCTTTTGGGGCCAGCAAGAGGATTTACAAGGCCCAGATTCAGGAAATGGAAGGGAGGCTCAGGACTGTGATGGCTCGTTCTGAGTGTTGACTTGGTTGGGCTACAGTACCCAGTTATTTAACCAAACACAAATCTAGGTGTTGCTGTGAAGGTATTTTGTAAGTGTGGTTAACATCTACAATCAGTTGACTTTAAGTAAAGGAAATTATCCTTGATAATGTGGGTGGACCTCATCTAGTTAGTTCAAGGCCTTTAAGAGCAAAAACTGACCTTTCCCAGAGAAGAAATTCTGCCTCAGGGTTATGGCATCAACTCCTGCCTGAGTTTCCAGGCAGCCAGCCTGCCCACCTGCCCGATGGGTTGTGGACCTGCCAACCCCAACCCCACAATTGCATGAGCCAATTCCTTAAAATAAATAAATTACACACACACACGCATGTAAAATTTCCTATTGGTTCCTCTCTAGAGAAAACTTCTGTCATTACAGAAACTTGAAAACACAAAAGAATCTAATAGTACCAAATAGTAGACATTTTCTGCCTGGGTGGAGAACTCCTGGGTGAGTTGTCCTGTTCTTGGTGCTTATTAAACCTCCTGAGACCTTCCTTCTGAGTGTTAGAAGACGGAACGGGAGAGTGAAAGATGGACTATCACTGTGATTCATGCTGCTGTGGCCTTACAACACTTATTTTTACATATCAGACTGAAAAGTACTCAATTAGAACTTAACTCCTAAACACAGCCAGTTTACATGATGTTGCTAGTACTATTGCCCAGCTATAATTAAAGTGTGTCAAGTATTGTGGGGTTTTTTTTCCCCTTCCCTGAGAGATCCTCTATTTTTCCAGAAGGGTTACACTACTCTGATAAGGAAACCTTGTCAAGAATAAAACCTGGCCTACATCGCCTCAGGAAAAGCTCAGAAGGTACTTACTCCATTCAATGAAAATAGAAATATCAGGAATCGTGCTCACTGTATAAAGGAAGATGCTTGTCCCCTTTCCTCCATACAACTGTAGCCAAACTTTAAGAAACTGTCAGAAATGGTTTCCCCTAATTAATAGGGAAAAGAAATGAGTTAAAAGGTGGTTGGAGTAAATGTTTTTCTTTAGGGTGAATTCAGTCAGTAAAAAAAAAAAAAAAATGCATTGCTAGCATGGGTTCCTGCTTTCTTGGGCATCTAGGATGCACACACTGAATTTCCACATTCTGCAGGAAGAGAAGAACCTCTTAGAAACCTGGTCTTGATGAGGTTAAGTCTTATTTATGAAAGAGTAAGAAGCTCACACGGACATTTCATTTGCTCCCATCTGACACATTTCACCATGGAGATGGAGGGTGGAAATGAACTAGAGGATGTCACTTTTCCTCCAGGAAGTGGACCAGACCTGGCCAATCTACAAACAGACCAGGAAGTTTTCTCCACTTTCCAAGATAAACCTGCTACATGGGGACATGGGAGGCGCTTACTACACAGATGCTCAGCGAGATGCCTCCATGTCAACAGTTAATACATGATAGTTTTTAATATTATTATTATCAATTCAGAAAAAACTGCAGAGAGAGTTCAACTGAATACAACTAATGCTTACTGAGTGTTGACCAGTGATCTGCTTGTACTAATTTATTTGAATGCTCATAACGATCTTGTGAGATATGTAGCATTAACATCCCCATTTTACTCAGATGGGGAAAGTGAGGTAGGAAGAAGTTAAGGCACTTGCACAGGTCGCACAGCTTTCGGATGGTGGAGAAGGGATGCGAGCCCTGGCACTCCGCCTCCAGGGTTGACTTAACCACTGCACTGGCCTAACTCCCATTAGGGGAGAAGTGATCAGTGTGATTTCTCTTTTTCTCTGAAGCATTTTATCAGGGTCTATGGTGACGTAAAGCAGCTAAGATGATGCCTATTGAGAGCAGACTCTCAATAAGGCTATTTATTGTGCGCTTATTCTGTTTTTAAGGCAGAGAATTTCTCTATTTTAACATTTATTCACTTTGTTCCTTCATTCCTTTCTTTGGTGCTTTTGAAACCGTTTAAGTTCTACCCATCTTTCAGGGCACACATGAATGTTATCTCCTTTACAAATCTTGATTCTTCGGTCCACAGTGTTGCTCTGTCCTCAGCATATCTATGCACACTCATGAAGAAGGTTAATACTGATCCCAAGGCAGTCTTCACAGCTCCTTTCTCCATCCCCTACCCCACCACTAAAGCTCCAGGCTGTATCTGGATCCAAATAACTACAGACGGTCCTTGATTTACAATGGGTTCAACTTATAATTTTTTGACTATATGATGGTGCGAAAGCAATAGGCATTCAATAGAAACTGTACTTTGAATTTTGACCTTTTCCAGGGCTAGCAAGATGCAGTATTCTCCTCTCTCGGGATGCTGGGCAGCGGCAGCGAGCTGCAGCTCCCAGTCAGCCACGCGATCACCAGGTGAACAACTGACACATTGACAACCATTCTGTAACCAGACAACTATTCCGTTTTTCACTTTCAGTACAGTATTCAGTAAGTTACATGAGATATTCGACACTTCGTTATAAAATAGGCTCTGCATTAGATGATTTTGCCCAACTGTAGGCTAACGTGAGTATTCTGAGCACGTTTAAGGTAGGCTGGGCTAAGCTAAGATGTTCGGTAGGTTAGGTGTATCAAATGCATTTTCAACTTACGATAGTTTCAATTTACAATGTGTTTATCGAGATGTAAACCTATTGTGAGTCAAGGAAGATCTGTAGTGGGAAGAGGAGTAACAATGGTGGAGTTGTGTTAGAAAGGGCTGAGGTTGGGGCCAGCCCAGTGACATAGTTGTTAAGTTGGCGTGCTCTGCTTTGGTGGCCCAGGGTTTGCAGGTTCGGATCCCAGGCATGGACCTATGCACTGCTCACCAAGCCATGCTGTGGCAGCATCCCACATACAAAATAAAGGAGGATTGGCACAGATCTTAGCTCAGGACCAATCTTCCTCACTAATAACAACAAAAAAAGAAATGGCTAAGGTTTATGAGAGAGGGTAGGGGTGGGAAGGGAGAAAGAGAGAGAAAGGGAAAAAGCGAGAGGGGGAGAATTTAGAAGAAGGGAGAATGAGGAGTGGGGATACAGACTTTATGGTAGATGAAGATGGGAGTGGGATGGAGAACAAAACAATAGACAAGATCTTATGAATTGAATTCCCTTTAATTATTTTAATGTTCTTTGAAAGATGCTTAGAAAAAAACCCTAGAATTACTTTCAATTACTTTTGGCTACTGAAACGTTTGGATGTGACAGCATGCTGAGACAGGCACACATAAGCTTTTAGTTTTATTCAGATCACATCTCCAAGGCTCATCCAATGTCACGTACACTTCTTGATTGTACTACTTATTTGTTATTTAATCTTACTCTGACTCACATTGACTCAAGCAGTGTAGGAAAAAGTGTTCTGGAAGACCTGGGCTAGAGCCATTACTTCACAGCTGTGTGATTATAGGGACATCCCTGAAATGCTCTGAGCCTCGCTAATAATATCTGCCTATAAGAAGCAAGCAAAACAATATATATGAAAGTGTGCTGGGAACCGTAAAGTGTACATAAATGTTACCATCGCTCAGTGCCTAGCAGGGACTCATTAAAATCTTGTTGACTGATTGACTGATTGATTAACTCTGGCCAGCTTCCTTAAGTTTCCTCATTTAGTTGAGAAGTGGGATAGCTATGTAAGTCAAGCGACATCCAAGAAAATCTACTTGGCTTTATAGCAGCCTAGTCCAAGGGATTTTTAAGTTTTTAAATTGACTTGCAAACAAACCTCTTTCTGTTGTTCAATGACTTTCACTTTGGTGGGATGATGAGATCTGTCAGAAGAAATAAGGATGTCATTTTGGCTAAATGCACATTTGAAGTTGGAAGAACTTGAATTCCAAAAATCTAAGTGGAGAAGTCGGGGAAGCCACCCCCCAGCCCAGCTCTGGACGCACCATAGGCATTTCTAAGAACACTGGGATTGGACTGAGTCTTAAACCCAACCATCCATCTACTCCTGAGTACACGACAGCCTGGTAAGGGTTTTGTGAAACATCTCAGCACTTACGTGACCCCGTGAAAACAAAAATGACTTGAAGTTGAATAAAGTTGAAGCGAATGAAACTTCAAACTAAATTTTTATTGAAATTCTCCTCATTGTCAGCCGACATTTTCAATTTTCATTTCCCTGCCTCAGCCCATTTTGCCATAGAAACTTGGATGTTTTCATTGAACAGCAGCCAGTGAACATTGGACTGAAGGGGCACACTATAAATTTGGAAAAATAAATAAATGCTTCAGAACTTCCACTTGAAAACCACAGCTAAAAATGAAATCAAATCTGACCCACCCCTTTTCTTTTAAATTGTGGGAACAGACTTAGTCTGCCTCAATTTTTAAGCTCATATTAAATTTTACATAAGTACCTTGGAGATCGATGCATGGCCTGGTCTAAAGCAATGTGGAACCTCTGGCTTGTACAGCGAGGTTTGGACAACTTGAACCAGAAGTGTCATCCCTACTACACCATGTTCCTTAATAAACACGTGTGCTTAAAAAATAAAAAGGCAAGAAAAATCGGTTTATGGGCATAGAGAGAATAATTCACTCCAAATTGCTCCTTTGATGAATGTGGACAAAAGAATAAAATTTGTCACCCAGCTAACATTACCATCAATATTTTGTCCAGCTACATTCCTTCCAATTTAAAAACAGTTCAATATCCCTTTTACCTTCAAGTAGCAGCACTTAATAAACAGTGATGGATGGTTTTTATTTTTCTTCGCATTTCAGTCTTCCCTGCTTCTGTTACAAGGGGACTATTTTGCTTGGGGGAAATGTAGATCTTCCGTCTTTCTTGCATTGACATGCATCCCTCAAGGAAAGACGGCCATATTTAATTCATAAACCCCATCGGCTACACAAACATACAACTTCCCATCAATTAGGCAACACAGAGATGTTGTTAAAAATCAATGAGCTTATTATTAAATATATTTTTTTCATGTAGCAATAATAGTTATTGCCGCACTATTGTTATTACTGCAATGTCAGCTGTTTAGGCAGCTTTCAGAGAGTTTGATTGGTTTTGATGTTGCTAGCAAGGCATTCTATAAAACGAGGGATCTGGGTTAGGCTTTCCTGTTCTGCCTCCTGTCATACTTAGAAGCCATCAACAGAAGGGGAGAAATGAATGCTGTAGTGGAAGGAACCTTGGAATGGAGGCAGAAGATGTGGGTTCTAGTCCAAGCTCTGCGCATAACTAGCAATGTGACCTTGGGTAAGTCCCTTCTCCATTCTGGGCCCTAGTTTCCTCATTTCTAAAAATTAAAAGGTTATCCTACAATGAGCACTGAGGTCCCTTCTATTCCAAAATTTAGGATTTTTTTAATAACTGTTGTTTTACTGGCAGGGGAAACAGGAAGAAATTGGTTCAATTCAGCAACTCTCAATTGTCCCTTTTGGAAAGACTCTTGATTTTTAAAAAGAGAAAGGGATAGAGCGGGAGAGACACTACTGAATCTGGAACAGACGTCAAATTGATCCAAAAACCAAATATGCCCATATTTGTGTTTTCATCCTCGTTGTGTGTTTATTAAAAATAATTTTGATATTTTGACACATGCCACTACTGTGGGAGCCTCCTGCCTACAAACAGAGATGTTAAAACTGTGCCAGCACATGCAAAGGTTAAAAACAACATCGCACAGATTTTGGCAACTACATCATATGCTGTCTGGCCGCAGCTGATCTGAACTGAGTCCCCCGTAATTACAGGAGAAGGTGGAACAGGTTTGCTGCTAATTGGAAAATTCTGCAAATGGCAGCACTGAAGTAAATTGACAGTCGTTAGAATATTAGCAAAATGAGAGTACTGATTAGTAAAAAGCTCAGATGCAGACTTTTTTTTTTTACTGCCAGATTCTACTGGCAAATTGATAATAAAAGCTGAACTTAATAATAACAGCTGTTATTTGACCTGGTAATATTTTTTTTAATCTGTTGCAGTTCCCAGACCAATAACACATAAAGAAGGTCTGTATCCACTGTTGCAAAATTATTTTGAATCCCAAAAGGTATATTCAGACTCAGTGAAGGAAAACTGCGCTTAAAGGGGCAGCCCATCAATAGTCACGTTCTAATGAAAGTGCATTCACTTGAAAAGCCGTAAGTTATCTTGTTTTTGCCACCTTCCAATGGGTCTTGGTAGACATGCTGGAAGTTCATGTGTCCTTTTCAGAACTGAGCCTGAACTCTATTTCCAGTTCACTTTAAATCTATGACTGGTAGAAATGTCAAAAGTTAACTTACTTTTCACTTTAAAGTGGACAGGAAGGAAAGTTGGATGTTGCCACTCTGAGGCTTCCATCAGAACTTAGCTGTTTGTACTTATTACTTTTTGACCCTTGCAGGCAGAGAAATACAGATGGGAAGGGATTTGGGAATGGAGATATTAATTAGAAATGCTGCCATGAATCTATGGAAATGGCACCATAACTTCACCACACATAGTTCCACATTATGCGGGGACACACGAATATGCCCAGAAGCCTTCTATTTTTGGGTGCTCTGATCCACTATTGGTGGGAGTATAAGTTGGTACATCTTTCTGGTTGTATGGCAATATAAATCAAAAATTATAAAAATACATATGGCCTTTGACCCAGAAATTCTATTTTTAGGGTTTGCCCCAAAGAAAGAGTCAGGAATATGCCTAACACTTTACCTATAAAATCCATTCCTTGCACCATTGTTTATAATAAATATAATAGTGGAAACCACATTTGTCCTATAATGAACAATTGACTGACATACAAAGGAATACTATATAATTATTTAAAATAAGTTGTAGAGTAGTTAATGATACTAAAAGATAGTCTAGTAAGTTAAAAAATAGACTACAAAAGAGTAAACCTTGGATAATCTCTCTTTTTTTAACCACAGAGAGACAAGACTGGAAGAGAGCTAACCGGGGGGGAATAATGGTTATTCCTGAGTGGGGGGTGGATGGGTAGTTTTCACTTTATTCTCTCTTGTTAATGATCAAGCATTGTTTCAGTCAGAAGAAAATATATAAATTATTTTCAGAAATAAAAAAGTCTCTAGAGGGTCCCTGTTGTTGTTTTAAGTAAAAACTCAACCTACGGCAGTGGGAACAACAGCGCTCCTGAAAGGCAAGTCGGCTTCTCTGACTTCAAGGCTCTGCTGCCTTACACGACGTAAGTCCACTTCCGCCCCACCAAGGGGAAGGGGCAGCTGAGAGCAAATCTTAACACTTCAGGTGAAGAACTGGCCTGCTGATTATGGGTAATTTACACACACACTCACACCCCAGCCTTCTTTTTGAGATCTGCTCTCTGAAAATAGGTAGGTCAGCAACACTTTAGGCCTTGATAGAGAATGGATTTCTTTTCATGACTTTGGACTTCACACTTTGGTAATTTTGCCATTTTCTTTGCCTTTATTATGATAATACAGAACCTCATTTATTTTGAATCAGTGTAGGAGGGAGTCATTGCAATTTTCAAATTTTGTCTATCCGCTAGTCAATTGGAGGGGAGAGAGGGGTTGGACCCACACAAATCCAAATCCAGCCCTGGCCTCACAAAGCATACTCTGTCCGTGCATTACAACAAGTTCACTCCTAACTAGATGCAGTCACGCTGCATGGGGCCCTGTCGACCGATCTCTGCGTATTTCACCGCAGCAGCAAAATGTTAGTGGCTTGAGCTCTCACGACACTCCCTGTACTTGGACATCAGCCAAGAAGTTGAGTGAGGCTGCAGGATTTCAGAGCTGGCCTTAGAGTATGTGTACATTTGCTGGGGCAAAGATGGATGCACTGTATTTCTTAACAGGTCCACTTTTTAAAAAAAAATTCATATTAACATCCTACGGCACCATGGCCAAAAACATAAAATTCCAAAGGCAATCCCCTAAGTTCGAGCCCTGCCAGAACTGGTCCGGCTAGGCTCTGCCCAGGGACTGTAAACTGCCACAGTTGTTGCTAGCAAGGAGCACAAAGCCCACCCCATTAGTTTCAACCACAGGACCAAGCGACTCTCAAGCTGTTTCTCGCCAGGAGTGTGGGTGGGCAGCGGGCAGGATCCCAACGCGACAACTAGACTCAATTGACTGTAACCCAGAATTTTTTTTTTAAGTGGCTTTTTTGGACGCTGGTACCCAGGCCCCCCATCCTTCATTCTTCCTAACAGTTATGCATCGGGAAAACAAAGCGATGAGGAGGGGGGAGGTGGGGTGTTGCTGCAGCCAGTGCGTGCCAAATACAGTTAAGGGTGGAGAGGGAGGTAGGATTGTAAAGGGGGGTAAAAATCAAGTCACTTTCAATCAAGTGTCACACCTTTAAATAGTGGTTAAATCTTTGCATTATGCAGCTCATCCCTTTACAACATGGGGTTCCCTTAGAGAATTCCCTGTTTACACTGGGAATTCCTCCAGGGCCGCATCAATAAAGCTGAACAGATGTCAGGGTGGAATGCCAGCGGCAGTGGCTGTTGTCAGGGGTACTGGGGAGGGAGGCACAGAACAATGAGAGAGGCATCTGCTACACAAAGCCCTCACGCGTGGGTCAGGTTCTGCCAGTGTGTAGAGATTCCACCCTACCCTTTGTCTGGGCACATTGCCTTTCTTGTTTCTCGATGACAAGGGTTGACACATGTCACCCGGCCCTATCAGGAGTGTTATTTGTTTGCCACTTGCATATGCACCAGTGTTTCTGACCTCCACCGCATCTCCGTGGCATGCATTGAGCAATGCTGAAACTCTCCAGTGCTGCCCCAATCTACAATTTCATTATGCACTTTGAGTTGAAAGTGGGATGTAGATGTCCTTCTTTTTAATTAAAAACATGATTGATGAGACTTAACTGACAGTAGGAAATGCAATTTAAATATTCCTTAAAGAGGCACTCACCCTGTTTGTGTGGCACGGGTTGTGTTCCTCTCCAAAGTTGCAACCAGCAGGAGAAAGGAAATTAAAATAGAAGCCCGTTAAAGTCCGCTCGGCTGTGCGAGGGTGGTAACGTTAGACAGCATCTGCAGCCGTGTAACCAGAAACTTACGCGCATTAGGAGCTAATGTGAGGTGTTACTCAGTAATGGTAATGTTCAGTGTGATGAAAGGCAGCAGATGAGTGGAGAAGAATATGAAATCATGTGGAAGCAAAAAACAACGAATTCACCGAGTTTTAAGGGACAACCAGCTTGTGAAAGACCTTATACCAAAACTCTCCATCTGCCTGTTCTGCAAATGTGGTTTCTCCCCTTGCTGCTGTGTTGTTGGATTTCTCCAGCGTTGGCTTCTCTCTTGAGCTGCTTTCCCTACACCATCCTTTTAAAATACGGATTGTAAGAAAAGTCCTCAGTACCCGGGACCATTCATCTGCAGCCTGGACCTAGGCTGCATTTCGAAGGCAAACAGGAAAGCATTCACAATTTTGTCTTAAAGGCCTTCTCAGATTTATTCCCTCGGTGACTGCTAAGTTATTAGGGAAAATTATTCAAACCACAGAATACAGTAATATACAAATCATGGGAACCCCAAAACTCCATAGTCAGAGGCAGGAGTAAGTTTTCCTGATTACAGGACATCAGCATTGGTATTTTCAATCTAGAAATAATGGATGAATCTTGGTCTGTACCTAAATAGCGTCACTTAAATACCAACAACAATAGCAATTTAAAATTTATTTTCAAAATAAATCTCCCTTCTCTTTCTTGGTGTCATTTACAAAGAGATTTTTGTTATTGTTGTTTCAGGATGTTTTGTTTTGTTCTCCACGGAAATAGTTATTTCCTGAGAAACAACAACTTTGAATTAAAAAAAAGAATCATACTTTCTTAAATGTATATACAAGAATAACCAAGTCCACACTCTGGGGACCTACTAAGAGTATAATCTTCATATGTTTTTCATGCCTAAATATTTTATTCTAGGTTTTCAAAATCCCCTTAAGAGCAGTAGATACCCCACAGTATAGCTCTTTTCCACTTAATTCCTAATTAAAGACTGATAAAAAGAAGAGCTTTTACTGAAATGCTTGGATTAGAGGAAAGGAGGTTACAGTGGGCGTTGATTTTTGGTGAGTATTTAATGAGCAAAGGTTAATTAGAATTGTAGCAATGAGATGTAAAATAGCAGATTCTGATCAATTGATTAATGAGATGTCAGAACGCACAAGAATTCACCTTTGGGAGAAACATATTAAAAATGAAATATATTTGCAAAACTATAATGCCTTTCCTCTTATTTAGTTTATTAACACTAGCAGCAAGTGTGATGTTTTCCCATCTCTGACAATGTACAGAAAATTAAAGTGCCCAAAATCTACCAAAAGTAGTACCAAGATGTTATCCAGTTTCTCCTAACGCCTATAAAAGTTAACAAAGTCTCTAGAAAGAGGCCAAAATCTTCAGCTGTCCCCGCTTCTGTTCCTCTCTGTCCTCTCCCCCCATTCCCTCTGTGTTATATATTCAGATTAATTTAAAAGATAAGTGGTCTTGAAATTCTGGATTTGAAATTATTAAAATAGGGCATGTTATGCCCATTCTGGATTTATCGATTCATTAGCCCAGTATCAATTTCACTGTTGACACGGGTGATGGGGGCGGGGGGATGGGGGAAGAATCTCACGAACGTTTTTCCTTTCTCATTTGATGGCACTGATGGACAAACAGATCCCCCTATTTGTGGCATAGACGTTCTTTGTCACAATAAACCACACTGTATTATGTTTATATATGTCCTTCAGGCATGTCACAACAGTTTGGCATTCTGCGCAGCTCTACCACTGTGTACATTAAATAGTCATGTAGTTACATTAAACAGTGGGGAGTTCACACTTCACAACCACTCAGTGTTTTAAAACAGATGTGGGCTGTCTGTTGTCAGACTCTAGTGGAAAAGCTCAGAAGGATCTTGGTGGGAATGCAATCTCCAAATGATTGAGGGCTCCCCAAATATTCCACCCAAGTTCCCTCATCCCCCCATACTAAAGGGTGTGGGGGAGAGAGATTTCAGGGAAAGGAAGAGAAGGGGGGCAACAACTTTTATGTCTTCTAGTACAGAGATCTGAAAAAAAGAATTCAGAATTCGGAATAGTTTGTGGCATGGAATATTTTGAGCGGGGTGGGCTTGCTGGGGTATCGTGGGATTTACTGACAGGAGAATTTTTGACAGTTGATGGACAGATGAATTCCGTCATGGAAGCGTTAGTCGAAAGCGGCAAGGCCAGATGGAAACTCACAGCTTGTCTTTAATATTAATTTTCTTTTTTTTCAGGAGATCAGAATTCCCTAATTCCCTAAAATGTTTCAATGCATCTTGAGGTATTATTTTTCAGATGCCTTTCTCCACCTACTCTTAGTAAGAGTGTTCCTTTGTGTTAGTGTTATTTTTCCTCCCTTACTTTGAAAAAAAAAAGGCTAGTTCATTTTCTTTTTCTCTCTCTTTCTTTCTCTAGTTATACAGCTGTTAAAATCCTTCCTTCGTTGATGGCAAATATAAAAGACAAATATCTTAACCTTGTAAGATACTAAATCTAAATATGAGAAACGCATCCGAAGCAATTGTGACTTTGAGCTATGATAATTAAAGGAGCCAAGGATAAGATTTTCTTTATGGCTGAATGAAAGGCATAACTTTCTATGCTTTCTGAAGGATGCAAGGGGCCATTGTTTTTAGGGTGTCCATCTTCTGGACAGTAAGAATTAAGTCATCTCCTCTGTTTGGCGATGCAGTGGGCAGAGTGCGCACTGAGCTCTAGTCTTGGCTCTGCCTAGTTCCCTGAATGGTGTTCGAGAGTCATTACAATTTCCTGGGCCTCGTTTTCCTTACTTGTAAAATACGGTTGGTATTTCGAGGATGCAGCGAGTCCTAAATGATCTCCATGTCTCCCTTTAGGATGCTAGGAAAGTTCTAATGGAAAAGCTCACTATTTACCAAGAAGTCACAGATGCTGGTCTCCTTCTCTCACCCAAGCTTCTCAGAGACCCAGGCAACCCCTCCATGGAAGCTTCGGAATTGGGAGAGTGTCCCACCTTTATCCTCGCCTTTTTCCTGCTATTCCACACAAAACATAACTGCTGTGCTATTTTCTGATGTGGTGACCTCACTCTTAAGACAAATATCTAAAAATAAAAAAATGAGTGACCAAGGGTGATTTTCCATATTCCAACTAAATAAGGCTCAAATGCTCCTAATGTTTCTGTCATCTTTTTTCACTAATTCCTTTATTTTACATCACTGGATTCATTCAGATTGAGAGCATTACTTTAAAACTCAGAAATATTTCGTCTATGTCTGTGTATTATCTATTTTCCTAATATTGTTTCAAGTCTAATGTAAAAATATTAACATAGGACAGCTTTCCCCCAGAGTTTCCTGACACATCACTTTGGTTATATATGTTGGTTCCCTCTATGTGTGTGTGTGTGGTTGGATGCACATGTGTGTTAATGAGTTAGTGTTGGTCAACCGGAAGAACCATTTACAATTAATGTAATGAAAACATCTAAACAAAAGAATCCAAAACAAAGCAATGGCTTGTGGTTTGTTGGTAAAATGAAACAGGGGCTTCCCCACATCAGTTGAAGACCATTTCTCTGTGGCTGAGGAGGGGTAAACAGTAGGTGTGAAACCCACGTGCAGAAAGCTCTTATCATACTCTGATGTGTCCCACTGTGTAACCAGGCACAAGTCACTTAACTTTGTTTTTTCTCCTTATCTGTGAAGCAGAGAGAAGATTATGAACGTAGACAAGAGAGGAGCTTGAAATAGAACTAATACAAATAACTTTAAAGGTTTAAGGATTCCAGAGGACAGGAAGTAGGACCAAGGAGCGGGATTTACCAAGGAGCAGATCTGGCTCAATATGAGAAAAACTTGCTAAAGTACAATACTTCTCAAAATCAAAATCAGCTCCCTTGTTAGGCATGATTTCCCTATCATGATAACTAACCCACTGTCAAGGATACCATAAAGACAACTGCTGCATGACTTAGCAGGGTGGACCAGATGACACCTAAGCCCCTTCCAATTAAAAATATGTGTGTATTTGAGATTCTAAGATACACAGCTGACCAATAGGGTGTTCTGCAAAAATACTTGGAAATATCATCATGAAAGAATAGACTATTAAAACTGAAAGAGACTTTGAGGGAAAAAACTCTGGGCCGCCCCTACATTCCACTGAAGCTGGTGGCAGAGAAAGGGTTAGCAATGACTTATATCTGAGGAGTATTTTACAAAATATTTTTTCATATACTTCTTTTGAGCCTCACAGCAATCTTCTGAGGTGGGACTTATCAGCCATACATTTTAGTGACGTAGAAACCAAAGACAGGGAGGTTATGTGTCCTGCCAAAGTACAGGCAGTTAGCAGGTGGGAGAGTTGGGGCTGGAACTCTGAGCAGGTTCCATCCCCAAGCTGCTCCCTTGTTTCTTTGGCACTTTTCTTGCAAGGATCTCTGAACATTTCTTTCTTAGTTTCATTATTCCCCAAAGCACCCAGAGATAATACTAAGTATTATTAGGTACAGAGACTCATTAATTACCAGAGATGGAAAGGAATCTCTGTGGTCATTTCCCTCCATTCTTTCATTGACAAAAAAGGAAACTGAGGCTTAGAGAAGGCATCACTTAGCAGGCCATTGAAATGGAAACCTTGATTTCTGCTTGGTTCCTCAAAGACTTTAAAATAGGCACCCGCCCCCTTGACCAGGCAAGTAATGATTCAAACCAGGTGAGTGCAAGAATGATTTCATTCATTGCATTTTCCATGTGCCTCTTGAGGGAAGGCATGTGGAACATGTATATATAGAGAGAAACCCGCAACCACCGTTGCCTCCCCCTTCTCCCACACATAGTAGACTAGTAAATGTTTGCTAGCTATTTGTAAGGCTGACAGCAGGCATTATTTTTCCCATGCTCCAAAGAACTCCATCCTAAAGGAAATATTTTACTCTGGCAAGATTTAGTAACAATCATAATGATGCTTTATACAGCACTCTATCTCTCAAATATTTTTTCAAGCATTATTTCATTGGTTAGTTGATAGAGTGTGATGCTAAACCTCATGGATGTGAGGAGTGGGGTGGCAGTAATGACAGGGGTAGAGGCTGCCCCTCTCCGGTCCCTGCAGCCTCCCCACCCTCATGCTTCCACTGCTACTGAGCTGGACGACAAATGCTATCCCCAAAGTTGTTGCTGCTCCTCTCCTTTCTGCTCACCTGTCCCATCTGACTTTTTTTTTGAGGGGGTGAGAATGGGACAACAGTACCACAGAAGAAGCAAAGGAGTCTGGGAAAAGAAGGGGCAATAGAAACCATGACTCCTCCATCCTCTGACCCCCTAGTCTGTGCCCTATGTCATGTAGAAGCATTAAAGACACCCAGGATGACCAGAAGGATCCAACTACAGTCCTGGACCCACTGGCTGCAGTCAGAGGAACCAGACCCACATCCGCATCACCCACTGGTCCTGTCCTCTTTCTCCCTTCTTTACAAAACTTCCCACTCTCACCAAACCATTATTTATAACACTCAACAAACTTGTTAAAATGCAAAAGAGGTGTCGAGAGTGCCACTTCCATTCCTCAGATGGCCTGGGGTTTTAGTCCATTTGAATCCACACTGTGGCTAAATTATGGATCACTTGTTCATTCAATATATATTTATTGCTAAGCACTGTTCTAGAGGCTGGAAATAGAAAGGCATGCTCCTGCCCTCAAGAACTCATGGTCCAGTGGAGGAAATGAACACCGGAGAGAAAATTTAAGATGATGTGTTGAGTCCCAAGATGGAGGCAGGCCTAAGATGCTTTGGAAACACATAGGAAGAACGACGAACTCCACCAGGGAACACAGAGTAGTTCTCAAGCATACCTGCCAGTTTGAAAACTAGACATATAAAAGCCACCTCCAACCAACCTGCATTCAAAAATAACTTTTTCCCCGCTGAATGTGGTGTGTGTCTGGTTAAATGGTAAGCTAAATCAGGCACTTTTTTTTGAAGAACGTGCAATTCAGTCTCTTTCAGTATAGTTGGTCTATTATCAGTCCTCAATTTGTGGAGTAAATGAAGCCCACGAGAAAATGAGGTATTTCCAGAGAAGTGGGAAGCAGAGGACTGGGCATAAACCCTATTGTTATGCATTCAATTTCTTTAACCCTTTTAAGATGTGTATTTACGTTTGGTTCATTTGTAGGATATTTTTTGGACACGTTCACAATTTACAGTTTTGAAAACTGGCAACAAAAACCATTTTCATTTCATTAAAAAGCCTTCTGCCCCGGCCGGTGGGGTGACCACCAGCTACCAGAACAGTGCAGGCCTGCAGATTCACTCCTTTGCAGTCACCCTGGGCACTCATTTGGGAGTGTAGACACTATGCAATCTGACACCATGAATGGCTTGCAATTCATGTCTGTTAATATGCACACACTTCAGTCCTGGGAAATGTTGAAGGATTCTTCTGAATTTGTTGGATTAATAAATTCACCAATATATTAATTAATTGTAGCAGCTCCCTTTCCAACACCTTGGATTTTGGCAGCAGCTCTGACATAGAGGATCTTAAAACCATCTCCTCCCTTTGCTTGCTTTCTTGGATTCTCAATGTTCCTCTAAATTCTTATTCTGAATTCTTCTCCCCATTCCAGGGCTGACTTCTTTGTTATCCAGAAGTTCCTTCCTTAAATAGTTTGAAAACTGTTCC
Source organism: Equus asinus (assembly GCF_041296235.1). Lineage (NCBI taxonomy): Eukaryota > Metazoa > Chordata > Mammalia > Perissodactyla > Equidae > Equus > Equus asinus. The sequence goes on along the minus strand of NC_091792.1, from coordinate 65,998,171 downwards.
ACCTAATTTTGCTTCAGGATTGAGAGAAGCTGCAAATTCCTGCACCCAGTGACGAGAAAGTCTTTAGGCTGCAGTGTCCTGGAAATACACTGTTTTCCTTTTCCCTTTGCTGGGAGCAGCATTCCTCCAGCACTTGGGGGTTTTCAAAGCCTTTTACAGTCATTAGTAAACTGACACAACATCCCTATGGGGCTCATCCCCCATTTAGAGAGGCTCCGTGGAGATTAACTGCTGTCTAAGGTCACACAGGGCAGAGTCTAAGCCCGAGCCCCCTCCTCAGGCGGCTTCAGAGATACATATATGGCAAAATCACTCTTGAAATGGAAACTGAAAGCCTTTTCTATCTTGACCTAAGCCTAAATTGGAGATTCTACACATATCTCCTTTCCTTGATACTTAAGTGAGAAGGTTGGGGCTGCAAGGCCCAGAGCAACCGTGAAAACTGGAACACCCCTTCTTCCCTGCCCCCAGACCACTTCCCAGGCCACGGGCTGCTTCCTCTTGTTGCCACAGGGCTTGATGACTATTGGATATGCTCTTCTATTGGTCACAGGTCGCTTTGCAGACTTCTGCGTGGGATGGGTCGGAGGATGGACGTTTTGTAGATGTGTGTGGTGTGTTGTACACATCCTACCTCAGTGAAGGGCTAACTTCCTTGAGCACAGGATTTTCCTCCTTGAAACTTGTTTGAAAACTCAAGTTCGTCTTCAAGAGGAACAGCACAGGGCTCTTTTCTCTTCAAGCCTGAGCACCTTGTCTCAACTGTGAGGGGCTGAGTGAAACTAATAGCTATATATTTGTTTCTTCTATGGAATAAAATTGTCAAACTAGAACAGACTTCAGAGGCCATCTGGTAGAAACATCTCACTTAAAACAGGTTTCCTGCCTCCTAGCTCTCTGTCCTTTCCTCTCTACTGTTTTGCTAGCACACAATCTTACACATGGTTGGCCTTCAAAAAAGTAGAGGGTGAAACTGCTTTAGTTCTGAGACCTGTCTCATGAGTTAGGGGACAACTCTTCACCTCTTGGAACAGGAACAGCTGTGTGTAGCTAGAAAGCTGGACAGCCCAGAAAAATGCAGTTCTTTCCAGTATAATTCCCAACCAAAACACTACGAAAGGGGCCTATTTTGACTGGGAATATTCTCTCCTCTTTCCCATTCCTTGTTGGAAATAGAGCAGAAGAAGATACCAGAGAACGCCACGACTGCCCTCAAATCTTGAGGGATCACAAATGTCCTTATCAGCTTTCAGCCAGAGGAAAGAGACCTAGAGGAGACTAGGACCCAGTGTGCTCTAGACTCACGGCCACAGCCACATCCCAAACAGGCTCTAGTCCCCCTTGGAAAAAGTCTCTCTGCACAGATGAGCTTTAAAAAGAGGATATCTCCATAAAAAATTCATCTCCTTAAAATGTTTGATTTAAGTTATGCTAAGCACTTGTTATTTGCTTGGCTCATGTTGGGTACTTTATGGAGATAAGAGGAAAGCAGAAGGCAGGGTTCCAGCTTTCCAAGGAGCCATAAGCTAATGTGAGGAAAAGACACAGACGACAGAGAGGTAGAAATAAATTTATAACCTAGAGTTTATAAACAACTGTGTATCCTAGCATTCAGCTGAAGTGATCTTTCTCATCTCTAAACTCATAAGAGCATCTACCATCCCCATCTCTCTTTAGACCTCTAGTATATTGCCTACTATAACTGGTTCGTTCTCACGGGTGTCAGTCTTCTTTCCCCTGATAAGACAAGAAGCTTTTTCAGGCAGAGGTCAAAGTATGCTGTTTGAGTCTCCCTTAGCATCTAGCACAGGACTTTGTACGAGGTTGGCCTACAAACAAATACGCATTGGCTCAATTATTAAGTTCAGTGGCATACGCAGCCAAGTGATTGTTTCACTCCTTGGGCTTCAGGCCTCAAATGTAACACATAACAAGGGACTAGATTTTAAGGCTGAAGGGTTTGACACCTGTCCTTATTCCTGTGATAATCCTTCAGGCATGTGAAGAGTGTCATGTTCTCCCCTCTCCTCCCACCCTAGACTCCTCTGCTCCAAGCTTCTCCAGGCCCTATGACCTGGACCGTGGGTCCTGTCCCCTGTTTTCATGGCCTGCATGATTCTAATTCTTTGTCAGAGACCCAGTTTGTAAATATTCTTCTGCTGTGGCCCCAAAGCTGAACTCAATACCTCCGTCTTATTTCACACGAGTTTCTTTTAGGCTGTATCTCCCTCGTTCTATATTTATGTGGTGGTTTAGACCAGGGAATTTCTAACATTTCTTCTCCTCTATAATCCTGTGGGTTGCTGACTTTGGGACAGCTGGGCTACAGGAGCCCAGGCAAAGATGCCACCCTCTTCTGTAATTTTCCTGCATTTTGTTCAAGCTCTTGGCCTGAATGAAGCTTCTTGCACAACCTGGTTAGAGGGAAAAAAAAGAGTCGGCCTACGTTCATCCAATACTGAGTGTCTCCTGTCCCAAAATCAAGATGTGAGAAGAGTGGCATTATTTAAAAAGAAACAACTATTTCTTCCTTCCTGTACTTTACGTCTCCTTCAGCTTAAGCTGTGTTTGGCTTCAGGGGCACAGTGAAAGCCTGTGGAGTTGGTTTCTGATAATGCAATCCTTTGAGGGCCCCTGAATATTGGGTCTATAACTGGGGTTATGGGAGAAAACGGAGAGAGTGGGAGGGAAGGTGGTTCTGATTCCAGCTCTAAGTTTTTAATGCTGCTGGAGGATAACTCAATGGATTGGGGAAAGGGAATTTGTATTCCTGGTGCTATGTAGGATTCAGGACTCCTAAACCACCTGAAATGGTCTTTCTTTCATTACAAAGGTGGGAGAGCCTTTCATTATTAATAAATGCTGGCGTGTGGTCTCAGAATGGGCAAGGGGTTGGAACTCGAAGGACAGAGGGCAAAGGAAGAGCAGCTGCCCTCTTAGTGGTTTGCCTGTGGAAGCACCAGGAAGTTCTCACAGACCAAAAGCATTAGAATGAATCACTCCTGAAAAGGAGTTCTTCAACTTCCAGAACCTCCAATTAAAGTTCACCCACTTAGAACAGCCAAATCTCCTAAACCTTTATCGGCACTGTATTTGAAATGAGGCAATAGGTAAGAATGACTTCCCTTTGGGAGTGGGACACAGGAAATATGAGCACAGGATGGGGCAGGCCAAGGAGAGTATATATGAAAGAGGCCAGCATGTAAACATCTTGGGAACGGGACTTGTACCTCATTCATGACTGTATCTCCAAGGCCTAGTATGGCATCTTATACCACATATAAATATGCTTGCTGAAAGAGAAGTGACTGAAAAGAAAATGGAAATGTTCCAAAGACTTCCCAGTTTTCCCAACAGTCATCTGAGATGGTGGAGGAGGAGCAATGCCCTAATGGGAAAGATTTATTCTTCTGGATTCTATGGAGATGGCATCGTTTTCATCCTTCTGTGCCCTCCCACCCCATCTCCATTACCTAAACCAGCAACGTACTCCCAAACTATCCTTACAAATGACACCACCCTTTACATCCAATCCATCAACCAAGGCAGAAACCTAGAAGGCATCCCAGACTTCTCCCTCTGCTTCGCTTTCACATCTAATCAAATCTTGCTGATGACCTCAAAATAGCTTTCTCGTCCCCTATTCTCTATAGCCACTGCTATCGCCTTTGTTCAAGCCTCCATCACTTCTAACCTGAATTATTGCCAATGGTCCCCTAATTGGTGGCTCTGTCTCCAAGCTCTCTCCCCCATGTGTAATCCACACTCCACATTCTAGTTCTAGGCAAAGGCAAATTCAATCCGGTCCCACCCCACTTAAAAACTTTTAATTCTTTCCCAACCATCCCCAACCCCACTGTGCTCAGACCGGAGTCCATACCCCTCTGCTTGGCCTAAGAGCCCCTTGATAATGTGGCACCTTTCTCCCTCCCCAGTGTCAGTGTGAGCCCCACTGGAAGTTATTCAGTGTAGCACCCTTCCCCTTACCTGGATGCTGTTACCTTCTTCGCTGCCTTGATAACTCCTCTTCATTTTTCACCCAGCCTAGGCATCACCCACTCTGGGAAATTATCCATGATTCTACTTTTTTCCCAGGCAGAGGTAGGTAGATGCCCTTCCTATAAATTTGGTGCAGACCTCTGATAAACACTTCCATGCTCCTCTGTCATGTTTGGTTTCCTCTTCTGTTTCTCCAGCAGAACTGGGACGCTCTGGAGAGCAGGGACCGTGACACTCAACTCTATCCACAGAGCAGAGAGTCTGTTACATGGAAGAAGTGTAATAAGTCTCTCTTAAGGGCAGGAGTGATGCCAGAAAGTTCTTCCAAAGAGCTTAGTTGGCTGAGCATTCATTCATTCATAGAGTCATTCTAAAGGCCTCCTTTACTTTGGAGGTAGGATCTGATTAGAGGTTAATCCTAAGGGAACTAGTTTTCTAAGTGATTTGATTTCTCCTTGGCCTGTCTTGAAGAAACCAAAAATGACAATGTGTAGTGTCTCTCCTACCATGCACACTCCCAACTCAGGGGTTCTGTAGATGAATGAAAACTCTAACGTATTATTTCTCTGGAGATCAAGCATTGTTACTCTGGGGAAAAGAACCAATTCTATGACTTGGAGCAAGCAACCACATAGAGCAGCTCAGAAGATGATCGGAGACAAGGCACTTCTTTTTCAGATACCCCTCGGATCCAGAGGAAGCAAACTAGCTCATTGCTTCACCTTCCCCAGTTACCAGGCCTTGTGAGGGATGGGCCCAGAGTCCCACTCTAATTATACCCTGTTTGACTAGAAAACGAAGCTCCTGATCGCATTCCTAAATCTCAAACGGACGCGACATTTATAACTACATTAAAAAGGAAATGCTCTTTGCTGTGTGCCTTCACTCAAGATGATTGTACAGTGATGACACTGGTGAGGGGCCTGAGGCCCTTCCCAAAGTGACGGAACAGACCCAGGACTCATAAAGTAAAGGAAATAGCAGTTCCCTCCTTGAGACCCTGAACACAAGGGAAATAAACGGAGCCTTAAGTGAAAGATGAACGTATCTCACAGAACTCAAGGGTTTGGAACCCTGGGAGCTCCGAAGTCTAATCCTGCATTGGCTCTGACTGCCTCTGCCTTTCCTTATCTCTGCTAAAGGAGGCCAGCCAGGGTGTGCCTTTAATCCAAACCCCAACTATGGCTGCAGACTCCTGTGCAGCCAGCCGTTACTGCAAGTGATTTAGGAATCCAAATGCATACAGAAATCATGGCTAAATAAATAATAGGTCTTGCTCAAATATACCCTTCTACTTTTCGAATGTTTGAAGTTATCATCTTCATGGGTCTCCCCCTCCTCCTCCTCATCAATACCACTTATTGAGCGCTTACCATATGCCAAGCACTTTCCAAACACTGTCTACATATTAACTCATTTAATCCTCACAACCACCCAGTGAGGTACATTACCATTATTGTTCCTATTTTATAGATGGGAAAACTGAGGTACAGAGAGGTCCAGTAACTTGCCCATGGTCACACAGCTAGAAAGAAGTGGAGTTGTGATTCAAGCCAGGTCATCTGGCTCCAGCATGCCTTATAACTACTACACTATGCTGCCTCTTCCATTTCTCAACTAACAGTTATTAAAAGTAACCCCATAATCAAGTTTGGAGTCTGATGATATTTCTGTATATTTTTCTGTTTAACAAGGGTCCTCATGTGGTTTGGGCTGAACAGAAAGGTTGCAAGAGCTACTCCCTGACAAAACATCCCCCTACTAACGGCTGAAACAGTTAACCATTGGAGATCGTTTCCGCAGGTTTAAAGGTGGCCCTCTTCATGTCCTTTTAAAATGTAAGTGTCCTAAGAAGGGTAATATCAGAAGTCACTAGTACCTTCGTACAAGCGAGGTTTCCAGATCATTCCTTCATTAGCAGGAAAGAAAAATCAAGGGCATTAGAAGGATATTATTAGACGTGAAGGAAGTGGGGCTCGAGAGTGGGTGAAAAGGAGAAAAGGGAGATGGTCCTGAAAAGGATGGAAAGTGACCACAGTTGGAGGCAGCCAGGGAAGTCGAAAATAAACTTGGCCTACTTCACAGTTTTGCCTAGAGCTGGCCTAGGGGCATTCATCAGTACCACATGGGATGGCATTTTTGGTGAGACATTTTAAAATCAGTTAAGGGCTAAATCATTATTTCTAGAAATACTAACCTCAACATCTTTTGAAATAAAAACTGTACCAATAAGCAAGAGGCCAAGCAGATATGGGATTTTACTTGAGGAAGACAACAGGACACAGCTTGTCAGTCTAGAAATGTATCGATGGACATTGTCTGAAGACCAACTTTGATAAAGGGCGGCCTCCTTAATCAGAGCATCTGCAATGAGCCACCCCACTGAGCTGGCTGTTTTCCCTTTTATCACTGACTGAAAAATAATAGAATGCTAAGTTCCATTATTTTTGCAAAGACCCCTCTTCCTTTAAGCTCATGCAACGGCTTCTCAAATTCCATAGTTGGCTAAAAGAAGATGGCTGCCATCACCAACGCCCACCCCATATCAGATTTACACTCTTCTATTAAAAGGAATAATGGAAATATACAATAAAATTGGCCTCGTTTTTCAATTATAATAAAAGGCCAGAAAGCACATGCAAAGTCTTTGCATAAAGGATGCATTTGCAACACACAGGTCCTCAGAATCTAAATGCTCCTATATTCCAGAACGTTTCTGGCTGCTGAGGCAGGTAGGCAAGTCACCCTTGGCCACTGTCCTGAACATCTCAACCAGTTTCGTCAAAGAGGGACAAAAGTAACCATCAATGACACCTTATCCATTGCTGCATCTGAGTATTGATGCACAGGAATAAGATTTACCAGAGCTAAATAAACAACAAAAAGATTGGGTCTCCTTCAGGGAGGAATGGGTTAAAGTTTGTTAAATCGTTGACCCAGGGTCAAAGATGTCATCATAATTGTTCATCATCTGCCTCAGGCATAGAACCACAATCTCAGGGTTTGGGCAACCTTCAGGCAATCTTTTAATGCCTCAGTGGTCTAAATTGTACCAGAAATGCATAATTCACAGGCCAGTTAACAAATGAGACCAATCCACCACAATTTTAACACAAATTGATAAGAAGAAACCAGAATAAAAATAAGTGCAACTCAGCAATGAAAGTAAAAGGGTTTTTTTCTCCCCCTAACCTCACCCTGGGCTGATACTCCAGCCTAGGATAGAGTCATCTTTATAGATTTTCAAAGAAAAAACAATCTCTAAGCATGCTATATGTCTTTCTCTCCAAATGAAAACCAAAAATAGATGCTGCTTCCCTAATCTATCTGATTTGGAAATTATTTGGCATTTTAGAAATTAATTTTTTCAGGCAATTAAATTAGCCAGTAATTTGATACCACCATCTCATTTCATTACATAGAACACATGCTGAAATGACACACAACCTCATTTTCATTTATTATTTTTGCAAATTTAGTACTCATAAAAAGGTGTTGAATAGACAGCGCCAGCAACTAGAATCTTCCCTGCTGGCTGGAAGAGAGCCTGAGGAGTGGTTATGTGAGCTGGAGCCCAGGCCAGTCCAGGCTGGGATTACCAGCTGTGAGAGCAAGATCAGGTCCCACATCGTACGGCCCTTTATTCTCTGCTCCAGAATCCTAGTTGGCCCATCCAATTGAACATGATAAATGGCACCACCACGGGATGGAATCCACCCCCTCACTTCCCAATAGCCACCTGATATTTCTATGATGCCTCTGTCCAAAGAATTTTCAAACCCTTTCCAAGTCATCCAACTCAGTTCTCTAACCCTTTTAGACAAAGACAGATCTCTGAAAACCTGGAAATTCACTTGGGAAGACAGAGGACACACACACTCGCTAGCACGGAAATGAGTGAGTTTCTACTTCTCTGCAGCTTCTAAAGGTGAACTGTTATGTTCTGCAAAGGGGAGAATGAGGTTGAAGATTTCTTTTGGTTCTGTAGGTTCCTAGAAAGAAATGAAAGAACCAAGTGTTTCATGGGTAAGCAGAAGCACAGAAGGGAGAAGCAACGGCTTCAAGTATGGACCCTAAGACACAAAGGCAAGGTCAAGATTAACACTCAGGGTTTATCAGATATTATACCTTTGCTTAGTTATTTTTAACATGAACATTGTGAAGAGTGTTCAAAGGGGGCTCTGTTAATAATTACGCCAGGAAAACAGGCAGGGAAAACAGAACCGTCCAGGACTACCTGAGATATGTGCTCACCTTGTGTGCACGGGAATTTACAAACTAGCTGGACAATCCTTAGGTTAAGAATTATTACAAATCATTTCAGCCTTTTGGCTCTTCCCCAACTGCCATGTTCTCTCCTTCTTGCAGCCTTTGTTAATCTCTCCCCAACTGCCATGCCTAGAGTATAATCCCCAACCTGCCCTTCACCTACGCAAATCTTACGCTTCATTAAAAACCCACATGATTGCCCATCTCTCCTGCACAGCTCTTTCTGCCTACTCCAACTCAGTCTACTCTTTTCCCTTTCTGAACTTTTTTAGTATTTATTGTATATACTATATAACATTATATTTTATATGTTATATAGTCTATATGACTACAGAATGCTTTGGATTTTTTTCCTATTCGTTCTGTAGGTATGAAGTTCTTTTCCCAGTTGGGTTTTAAGCCCTTGGAAGGCTGAGATCTGTCTTGTGCTTCTCTTGCTTCCTTCACAGGACAGCCTCACACCTTATTTAGGATGTTAGGACAGGAAAACAAACAAGCAAGCAAACAAACTTTGCAGAGACCACCTAACCCAGTTGCAGATCAAGAACTGGAGGCCCAGAGAAAAGTAGCCTTCCAGGCCCAATACAGCCTGGGGTGGGATCCCCTGCTCTGTGCCCCCATGGGACATTGTGTGCTTCACTGCACATCACGCACCACTGTAGTATTTCTTTACCGTAATAACTGGACCGTAATGACTTGTTTAGGACTTAGCTGTCCTTCCACGATATCAGAAAGCTCTGGAGGAGATGAATGCTGTTGGATTGATTATTATATCCTTAATACATATTTACAATACATAATAGACACAGTAAATGTTGGTTGAATGAATGATTGAAGAAATGAATGAACACATGGTTTTCCTTAAGGTAGTAATATGGACACTAATTGGATTTAATCAAATTACTAAAACAGTCAGGAGAGAGGAGATGAGAAATATTCTCTTCCCTAGAAGAGTCATAGGAAGCCGATGGAGGTGTCTGATTCCTAGCTTCTCCTTGCTTCCCAGACTGGCTGGCAGAACCCATTTCCATTGGCCTTCCAGCCCCATGCCATGTAAGGGAAAAGGCACTGAATTCAAAGTCAAGGCAGGGGATCTGGGGGCTGCCCTTCACTCAGTCTCTGTATCACCACCAGCAAGACTGTGCTTTCGGCTTCCGACTCCCCAGGAAGGCTGGCCCCAAGGACTGTGGAGGCTCCTTCCAGCCCAAGCAGTCACTGACTCTGAAGCACACTCACTGAGTACCCCTCCAGGCAGGGCGACACACCCCTGCAGGGCTGGACCACAAGGGCTCCTGCTCTCCACAGTCAGAGATTGACAGCTTAGCAGACAGATTCTCTGATTCTCCCTTCAGCTGCTTCCCAGTGGGAAAGTGAGCCTCACAGTAGCACATTAGGTTGCATATTAAACAGATGGGACACAGATTTGAGACCTCTTAAAGGTTGGAGCTTTTCCATTTTTTTAAAATTTAAGCTGCTGTCAAGGTGTGTTAGTATCTCTTTATTTAAACAACCTCCTTAGTCTTGGTACACAGAGCTGGCACTCAAAAAAAAAAAGAAAACTGAGTTCATGCTAGCAACATAATTATAAGAACATATGTTAGTGCGAACTAGCTATATTCTAGTCATATTAAGGGTATGTGTGGGAGAGAGAAAGATAGCAGGAGCGTCTCAAAATAGTTCAGGCGGAGGAAGAGTGATATCGGGCTGCTCGGAAACCCAACCTACTTTCCCGGAGCCTCCATCTTGGCATCCACAGCGTCCCAGAGGGCTGCCCTTCGTGATTGCCTGCCGTTGAATGCAGCCACCTGAGTCTGGAGCTCCAGCCGGCATGTCGCTGCTCCGTGGCCCCACCTGAGCGCGCAGACCAGGAAGGGAGACGAGAGTTCCTGCTTCACCTGGTCTCCAACAGATGCAGAGATAGCACCAGTCCAGGAAGAAAGATCTCCGAGACACAAGAGCAACGAACAGGTCCTGGTTCTCACAAATGCCTCATGCTCTGAGGCGCTAAAGAAAAAACATCCACGTATTTTGACAGCCTTCGTCAAGGGAGTCAACAGGAAAAATATGTATCATGTTGTTTCCACCACCACTTCCTCTCTGCTCATCTACATTTCACCCATACTGTTCAAGACCCCGCGCAAATCTCGCTTCTCATCCCCACCCAGCCCTCCCCCAAGGGAACTCTGGCTCATCTTTCAGGCCTCCTTTTTCCCTTTCCTCCCCACAGGAAGCCTTTCCTGCTCCCTACGCGGGTTTGGGTCCCCTGGCTATTTGCTGCCATAGCACCTTGCAGTTCTAGATGACACCAATACTCAGTGCACTTTTAATTATACCATGTCTGTCTTCCCTGAATGGATTGCTGCCTCCGTGAAGGTAGGAGCTGTGCCTAATTTGTTCACCACGGTGATGGTTGCGCTGGCTCTGGGACCCGGGGTCTCTGCTCTGAAGACGCAGACACAGCATGCCAGCCTGTGAGACAGCTGTAAACAAGGTGCCCTGAGAACTGCCCTATGCTGGGAGGATCAGAGAAGGCTTGCAGAAGAGCACCCGGCGCACGTCCCAGAGAAAAGCATGGGGCTGCAGCAAAGTGGAGAAACCTGGCAGATGACTGCAAGCAGAGCGAGCCACAGCTCCATCCAGGGCGGGCAGTGTGGGCTTCCCTTGCAGGCACTAAGGGTTGCTGCTAGGTCCTTAAGCAGAGGGTAAATGCCGAGGCTTGTGCTCCAGGAAGTTAATCCTGGAGCAGAAGAAGGGCCTGGAGACAGGAAACCAGCTGCAAGGCCATTATATTTGCCGTGGTGAGAGATAAGGGCCTAAATTAGAGTGGAGGCCATGGGAATAGAGAGGAGGGAGAAATTCCAGAGACATTTTGTGGATGGGATTTTCACGTATTTTCTGAGACTCTAAGCATTTAGGGGGCTTAAAAAGTTAAGGACATAATAGAGATTCAATAAATATTTGCCAACATGTAAAATATATACACTCGTGTGTCCAGGAACATACAAAAATGAAAACAAATTTTTATAAAAATATTTTAAAATATTGCTATTTTAACACATTTTCTGTATTTTTAGATAGTCTCTTGATGTTTTTAAAAGGGGAAGAAATAAAGGATAGGAAGGGAGGAAAAAGGAGAGTGCATGGGAAAGTCAACTGCTTATACTCTCAATATTTCATGCACCAGCCCCGTTCCACGGCACTTGGGCCTAACTGTTCCTGTCGAGGTTGAAGCCCTTTGAAAGCTCTCATTTTGGCTACACTTAAGTGCTCCCGTCTGTGTTTGGTGAGTATAGATAAGAAATTGAGGTATTAATGTACCTTTTCTCCCCCCAAAAAGCATGGTACCATGTGGTAGGATGTGCAGGTAGGTCTGCAGATGGATGGGGAAGGGAGAGCCATTATTTCTAATCCAGGAACATCAGAGAGAGGGGAAAGGCAATGGGCAGGTGGCACTGCTGTGACAAGGAAGTTTTAATGGTCACCCGCCCTTCAATTCTCACCTAATTTTCATTTTTAAATGAATGCTAACATTTAAACAGTATTCTTTCCCAAGATGATACACAATCAGCATTGACCGTAATCCAGACTATTATGTCAACAGCACTGATATAGAACAAATGACATTTGTGCTTTTCCCCAAGGAAACGCCGCTCATCAAGTGGAGGAAAGCAGGAAGTCCAGGCTGACATATTAGCCACCGCTGTGCATTCGCCAATATCCACATTAATAGATTGGAAATTTTGGCAGGGACCTCAGTTATTGCTACATCCACCACTGCTCTTAAAACACAGACAGAGGGGTCAGAGCACACCTCAAAAAGCACTCTTTTCACTCTTGGAAAGAAACATGGCAGCGAGATTTCTGTGCCCGGGCTGCCTTCCTGCCTTGTGACGCCTCCCCTCTGCTAAAACTGCCGTTTCACCGCCAAGAGCAAACCTTTCTGCCCCTGGGTGATGAAGGTGTGCTTTGCATAAGGAATACTCTGTAAGACACCTTCATACATACTTCCTCACAAGCGTCTCACCAAACAAAGGCTCTGAAATACACTGGGTGATTATTGTTAGTCCTGTTGGGAAAATAAGAAACTGACATGTAAGGATGGCAAAGTGACTTCGTCCAGTGTCCCCCCTCCAAAGAGTCAGAGACCTTTCCACTCCCCGACGAGCTGCCCCTTCACCACTCCCACTGCATCCCATCCCCACAGCCTATGGAACACTCGTATTGGGCTGGGTCCTTCACAGGATTGAACTACACCCAAGGTGATTAAACTCAAGGGTTGTCCTGCAACTCATGGACTGCCTTCAGCCAAAGAGGGGTTCAACCCAACACTGCCAAACGGGAGTGAGAAAGGGGGTCAGAACCAAACTGGTCAGGCTTCCCTCCACAGCCAGCGGAGAGGGTCCGACTTCCTTGCTGCATGTCTTCCCACGAGCTCCCCAGAAAGAAAACTATCCTGCACAACGATTCAGGCTCTCCAGAGATGCCCAAGTCATTTCTAACTAAAGAGGAACTGACGGATACAGTTCCTGAGCAGACCCCAAACGGTAACTCCCACCTGGATTCAGCCTGCCCAGCACCGAGAGAGCCTCCCAGCAGAAACAGCTCAGTCAGCCCAGAGCAGGAAAAGGTAAAAGTAAATAAACGTTGCTTAATCTCTCCTGTAGATTGGAACAATCTGAACCAACCTGTAATTTCATCCAGACATGCGGGGAGAATAATTTTTAAAGCTTTGCTAAACATTAATGCACCTCCACTCATTACAATTTCCCCGGCATTTTTTTTCTTCCTGCCCCCTTCTCCATCTGCACTTTATTCAATGAACACATCTGCATTCCTTCTCTCTCTTTTTTTGGCCAGAAACTCTATACAACCTTATCACTGACACCTCTCTGCAGTTTCAAATTCCAACTTTGTGCCAAATCCCCATTTCCTGCTGCTTAATTTCCATTCATTTACTCTTGTTTTTGCTTCTTCTGCCATTCCCAGCATGGACCAGCTCCAGCCCAGCTTCTTCTAATTTTTTAAGGAAGGCTCCCCATCGAGTGCTATTGGAATCTGAGCCCACGCTCCATGCCAGTGACTAGCCATTGTTTATACTACCTAACAACAGTTGCCAATAGAACTGCTTCTTTCCTTTTCTTTCTTTCACTCCCTGAGTGTGTATACTAAGGCCCAAGAGAACTTTCCCCACATATGGTGACCCAGTAGGTCTGGTTTTATTATTATTTCAGTAGGATCTGAAGTAGCCTCTTTCCATCTCTTTTTTGAGAGGAAAAATAAAATAAAATCGGGTCTGGAAGCATTGCTTACCCTGCTCTTAGCGGCATGATCAGCCTTAGCCCGTGCTAACCTGCTATAAGGACTGGGTCCTGGGGAGCATCATCAAGTTAGGCTCAGGGAAAGGACAAGAGAAAGGCAGTGGCAGAGAAGAAGCTGAAGCTGAACTTTACAGAGAAGTAGAGGAACAGCTGCCCAGTATTTCATGGGCTCAAGGATGTCTTAGATTTGTTAAGATTGTTCTGCAAAGCCAGGAGCACCCTAGGGTTGGTTTTCTGGCTTCCAGGGGGAACAATTCATGTTTAAAATACGCTCTTATGAGCAAGTGAATTGTGGTATGAAAAGGTAACCAACACTTTTTTTCTCACAGTGGGATTAATTCTAATCTGTTGTTTGGAGAGGTTTTGTATTTTATTTTATTTTTTTTGGTCTTCGTAAATCCATAGCTTGGTCCTTCACACCAGAGCCATTTCACCATGACTGGAAATATCTCTGCCTCAGGTCCTGACATCTCTGCCCCCAAGTTCTGTCCCCCTTCCTTTCCCTCTGGGTTTCAATACTTAGAATTACACCCCTGAAGCCCCAGCTAAAACATGGCATCCAAAATAGAAGGGTTAAAAGTCAGGAATAAGGATGCCTCAGAAGCAAATGTCATGGAGGAGCAAAAAACGAAAATCGTTAGTGGTCACAAATGCTTAAGGGACGCTGACACCCCTGCTCATCTCTCCTCCCATCTGTCTCTGCCGCAGACCCTACATTGTGGAGCGTCTGAGGTCTATTTGCGCATCAGGCCTTTGGCCTCCTGATACTAAGGTGCTCCCACGTTGTGTTCCTTCTCTGAACCTTTTGTATCTGAGAGGAAACTCCATTCCACAAAGGCTGAAATGTTCTCAGACACATTCTCTCACCCTAGCTTGCATGGAAACATTACTTCTCAGGAGACAAAGGGAAGCACCTTCTTAGATGGTTTTATGGCATAGACGTGCCTCAAAACACTACTTTTTGTTGGTGTACTTCATTCGCATTTTGAGAGCAAAGCCATTTTCCCCATCGAGCAGTTGGGTTATCCTCCTGACCCAACTCAGGCCAACAGTCTCTCAGGTGATATAATTCACACTTGTATAGTGTCAAAGACCTGAAAGCACATCTCAGATTTTTAAAAATGTGTGTGTGTGTGTGTGTGGGTGTGTGTCTGGTCAGTCCATCTCAAGAGCAATAATTAGGTAATAATGATCCACTCTGCAGATAAGAAACCAACAGTTCAGGGTCGCACCCAAGGGCAAGTCTAAGGAAGAGTAAACATAAATGATCCAAATCCCAGCCCACTTGTCCTTCCTGGTTTCTGGTAGGGCTACCCTCTAGCCCACCTGTTACCCTGAAGCAATGGTCTTCAAGCCTCTAAGATGGGAATAGTGGGGAGAACTCCAGAGACTATGACCATCCACTCTCACTTTGTTCTTCCAGGCCTGCGATCTCCAAGCCACGACAGGCAAATTCAGCCTTGCTCAGTGATAAAGGAGTACTCAACATCATGGCCTTATCTGAGTTCCTGAGTGGAGGAAAATCTTTCATCAGATGGCAGTCCATTTTTTTAAGAAGTAGGATTCCAACTGGAAGGACTAATTCTGTGCCTCAGGGACAGCTGTGGCTCTCCTCACACAGCTCAGCAGAGGGTCCCTAAAGCTAACTTGTAAAACAGGCAGTACTTCCCATTGTTGCAACAATGGGAGGCAAAGCAAAACCACTGCCACTGAGAAACAACTTCATGTACAAATAAACAAGTAGAGGGCCAGAATAAATATTCATGAGATCTCATTGGTGTGGTAAAGTAATGAGGGATTAAAATTGTGGGGGATCATTTGTCACATCAATAGTCAAGATGAACCCCACTTGGAAAGGTTCAATTTACTGTAAATTTTCAGCTTTGCTGGGAGACTCCTGTAGATGCTTATTACACTAAAAGAATCACTGAAAGAAGAAATGGCCCCCTGAAAATATTTTGCATGTTCAAGAGTCTTTATTCTTTGACACTGTTCTTTCTCTAAAGCATCATCAAAAGGTCTCCTGAGAGCTGGAATTGTTGGGCTGGTCAGAATTCTTTCTACCAGTGAAGAATCACTGGTAGATTCTTCAGAAAGATGGAAAAAATATGTAATCAATTAATTCCATTTAAAGGTATCTTCCCCACCTCTTTCAATTTCCCAATTTTAGACTCTTAAAACTATGGGTGAGGATAAGGCTACTGGTATATGCACATATACATAAAATAAATTCAATTTCCCTGGAGTAATTAAAATGAATTTTATAATTTATTATTTCTAGGACATTTTGAGTAATCAACAACATGGAGACTCCTCCTCCTTATGCTGGTTTTCCTAAACTGCTCCAAATTATTTCAACAGAAAAGAGAAATGAGTCTTTTTGGAAGGGGTCCGTGTACAAGGGGAGCATACACTTGCAAATGGGTGGGAGATGAACCAAATGGTGGTGTGTGTTCTCCCTCAGATGGAAAATGCATTCACCATTATTCTTATCAAGTTAAAAACTCATTTTTAAAAAATCTTTGTCCTCTCTCCAAATTGTCCTTAGGAAATGTAGAAGCCAAACCATAGTTTCCGTAATTCTAACGTTCTTCCAGCCATTGCCCAACTGACCTGGGCATAAAGAATACAAATTCATTGGAGTAACCAAAATTACACAATAAAGAAGGGGGGGGGTGATGTGCACTTTGAATGCCAAATACAAATCCTACTTGTTTTCTGCTTCATTCAAACATGTCCTGTGAGTTAATGTGTTCCTATGCATGACAGGTACAACAAAGAAATGAGAGAATGGTCCAAATTTTGATTCTAAATCCTATCCAAGACCCACTTTCTTGAGGATTGTAAGCAATCTGAGCATAGGGTGTTGGTGGTGGTAGCTCTCTGGTGCACCTGGTTTCCCCTGGACCCCAGCTGTGCGAGGGCTGTCTCAGATAATAAGTTAGTCCTAGGATAGCAGACCCCTCCAGAAGCAAGAAGCATTGGCCCCAGTGTAAATATGCTGGGTCCCAAGAGACGGCAACCCCTTCAGATCAGCTTCTAACTATTATCCAGACATATTTGAATCTGGCCTCTGAACCAAAAGCCATCCATCTATCACGGGTCACACCACACACTTTCTTGGATCCACATAGCCTGCTCCCCCCAAAAAAATCCTGTAAGTGTGTGACATCAACATGTTTTCCTCAGCTAACAAGCTTCTCTATTCACTAGCAGCCAAAAATTTTAAGTGGCTCCTAAACAAAGACAGCCCAACGAAGAATAATGATGTCAAACCCAAGCCTCAGTTCCATGGTGTGAACACAAAATCTACAGGACCCAAGTTAAAAATGATTTACAGAGTTTGATCAGAGTCAGATGTAACACGGTGTCTTACTGGAGACAAGCCAGTGGCTATCAATCCAAATCCCCTACAACAAGTGATGTCATTAGTCAGAATCAATACATTATGGAGACAATTTTCTCTTTTGTCTCTTGGCCCAGGAAATTTTCTGAGTTGAGTTTCATCACTAGATTGCAAGGCACTCATATTACAAAGTGGCTGACAGGAATTACAACCAGGACTCCCTCACGTGGCTCTTTTGAAGGAGCAGGGGAAAAGTTTAAGGAATAAATCCAATTAGACATGGGAGACTCAGGATAACAAGTCCAAGGTCTTTGTTGGCAAGTCTACTTTGAACTTGTTTAGCCCGTTCCTGTTGTTTATGTCCCTTTTAAGGTCATGATTTGGACTCTCAGGTGTCAGAACAACATGAAGGCAGATGCTACGTTCTAGGTCTCCCCTGGAGGGAACCACCTGACCACCTTGGCTTAGCCAAGACTTAGGGAAGATGACTTGGTGCTGAAGGCCAAGACTTCTAGCCTTTGGCCTCTCTGCCCTCAGTTTTCTTCTCCCTGACACCAGATAGCCCCCATTTACCTGTAAGATCTTCATGTCCCTACTCTCTTCTTAAACCCTAAAGAATGGCCAGGGTATGGCATTTCACAGGAGGGCAGTCCCGTAAGATCCTTCCCAAGCGTCCACATGTGGACAGTACTTTTTCCATCATTAATGTTATCAAGGATATTTTGCATCATAGCCTCAGTACTGTCTTTTAGGATCTTCCAAAGCTCTCTTAAGGTGTATGATAGAGAATAGGAATGAAAACATAGGAAAATTAAAGAAAATGAGACTCTCATTTTCTTATTGCCTTCAAGCTCTTCCTAAAGAAAAATTCTCTAGTCAGTCCCATGTGCGTCTCCAACACAGGATATTTTTCCAGCTCACTGGTATTTCATAAACACCATTTGTTGTCATGTGGTTAAATTAAAACTGAGGATATCAAACATCAAACAGTATGTTAATGTCAAGTATGCTTGAATAAATAGTAAGAGTTCAACTGAATGGAATATGTGGATTGCTAGCTAATTAAGCAAGAAGCAGGTGTGAAAAAAATCTAATTTAGGCAATTTTTTATAATTAATAATGTTTACTTGTAGTACCCTTCTAATGGGGCTCTAGTTTAGCCTCTTGTGAATTGCTAGGAGTTTACTCCAGTATTTTAAAATTATAATTGAATGGAGAATTTTATGAGATATCAGGTTTCCTTGCTGATGATGAAGTGCTATGTACATAGATGGTTCCTGACAGTACTTTGTATCAATAGGATCAATTAGCAAATCACCCACAGCAATTAAAACTTAAAACACACGCAGGCATACATCCACACCTAAGAGTTCTCTTGTAAACTCCAGCACCAAGTGGAGGTAGAAGCGAGCCTGGATGAACCAACTTGAATGAGAATACCATATTGTTGGACACGGATAATGAGGGCTTTGGTAAGTGTCTGCAAAGAGCAGTGACAAAGAACATTTTGTTACAATTAGGAACAAAAAATTAAGATCATATCTAAACTGTCCTGGCAAATTGCATACCACCAATCAATTAATCCATGTATACGTTTAGGGTTGGTTTTCTTTCCAAGAAGCCAAATGGAAGTAGAGCAGGAGAAAATGTCCACAGATGTGAAAACAGACCTGGACTATTTCATGGACGTGACATATCTACTGTATTTAATTAAAAGAAGAATGTATGAGAACAATGTATCCTTCTCAATCTGGGTCGAGGGAACAAAACAGCACTGGATTAGATAGGACAACTGTAATCTCTAGAGACAGTCCCATGTTTAATGGGAGCGCCACATGTTTGATATGTAGGGAAGTAAGTGGGTGTCCTGGACACAATCCACTATTCATCATAATACCACAGCCCTGTTCATTCCCAGAGAGGAGACTTAAAACCATGAAACCATATGTAGAATATTAAAAATCATTTAAGGTTAAAATGCACATTATGAAAGCATTCACTTTGGGCAATGCTGCAGTCCAAGAGAGCTCTGAGAAATCTCCAGTCCAGTAGATAATGGTTGTAAAGGTAAACTAAGTTGTCCACACGCGCACACACACACACACACACACACACACACACACACACACAGGGACTCTCAGAGAAACCTGGTCCTCATCTCTGCAATGCTGCCTTCTATCACTCTGTTTTCCTTACTGATTTCTGTAGCGAGGTCAGTATCAATAATTGATACCTAGAGCAGAAGTCCATTAATTTATAATTAAAGATGAGAAACACCAGTTCCTCTCCCACCACCCATCATTTGGTATTAAATCATATATATATATATATGGCAGATATTAAATTGTTTCTCAGAGTCAATAACCTTAGTATATTTTCATAGTCTTTTCATTGCCACTGAATTAATCACAGCCCTGCCCCTAACCACATGGAATTTTATTTCCCATAAGAGCGATGTTTACTTTGGTTTACTTTGTTGGAACTCAGAGTACTTACTTAGTCTATAAAGATTTAGTGTAACATATTCTGTTAAGCAACATTAAAAGCGCTCACTGACAGTTCTTGTCTTATATTGCTTTGCTTATATGCAGATTCTGTGTGCTTTTGATCTCATCTAGCTCACCAACAAGGGCAATGCCGAGACTAGCTCCAGTGTGCATGGAAATACTAACGCCTTTGGAGACTGAGAGTTCTATTTATTTTCCTCAGTTGCCAAAAATAATATACGAAGTGAAAAGTGAATGCCACGAACCTGAGCATGTACCCAGGGAGAAATCCTATTTATCTACTTTTAGCAGATGACAGACATTAGAGATGGTACCAACTCAAACTGACTGTCAGTAGTTCGATTCTTATCATTCCAACTGAAAACACAAGGACAGACAACTGCGATAAGGGCTGCCAGAGAACATGACCGTCCCCTGATGAAGGGGACCCACCTCCTTCCCCATCCCACTCACAAACTCATTGCAGGGCCCTGAAGTCGCCTCTTCTGACAGTTGTCTCAGTCCCCCAGGGTGGGGGATGGGAGGACATTTACTAGAATGGCAACCCTCAGATCCAACGAAGCAGAGAGAAGCCCAGAGGCCTGGACCTGACCAGGGGCAGCAGGCCTGATTCCTATGACAGGGCATTAGCAAAGCGTTTCCTGCCCTTGGTTATACTGACTGCAGTTGACCAGTGCCCTCTGTGAACACAGCACGACTCCTTCAAGAATGACCAAACGTGGAGGAAGAGTGTCACCTCCCTGACTGATCATCTGAGGAGTAGGTTGAAACAGTGCAAGATGGGAGAAGCCAAAGGGAAATATGGATGGGGAACTTCTGGCCACTCAGACATGGGCACCTATTCCACGCCACTCCAGGTCGGGCTGGATCCTCATTAAACGGAAAGAGGGCTTTTACTCAAGGCCTGAGGCCTAAGGGAAAGCAACACGTTTCCAATCGGGGAGGGAGCTACATCGGTTCTGGAGATTTTGATTAGTAGCCTGGCAATATAAGAACAGGTGTATTTGATGTAAGTCTCAAACCTGCCCCGGGCCCCAAGCAGGGGGAGAAAGGAAGGTGCAGCAATGTGGTGTAGGGCACCGCTCTCCCTCCACACTCTTCCCACCCCAGCCCAAGCCTGTTCCTAGGAGACTCTGGGACCCAAAGCAAAACACTTCCTGGACTCTGCCCTTACCTGCATGACTACCAAACAAGAGCAAAACATCAGCCTAAGAGAAAGAAAAGGAACAGTTGATGCAAGAAGGTAACTGCGGTCTGAGAGCTTAGCTGTAAACTACAGGGGGGCTGAATTCCATTATATAAAGTACGAGGCGGAGGTTTCTGAACTGTCTTTATGAACAAACCTGAGTTCTTTCTCCCCATCCCGATGGGAAGTTGCCTTGGCCCAACTCCTCCCTGAATTATTGAGAAAAGACTGACCCTATTCTGCTCCCTCCTGTTGCTTCAACCTTCTTGCCATTTGGGTGATGAGAGAGTCATTAAAGCAAGGCTACTCACAGACCTTCCTCTGCAAACCCAGACAATCAGCATGCTGCAGTGTACAAGGAGACAAGGGGGAACCCTCCAGACCAAGACGGTGAAGCTACAATGAGCTTGGCGCCCTTCCTGGCGCATGCTTAGCCAGGGATCTTTTCCTGTGGGCTGTCAGTAGATGGCCTACCCAGACACTATCCCTGAATATACATAATATCTTGAGTCAATATCAACAACGGGTGGGAGGCGTAATAATGAATAAGCTGCAAGAGCTACAGTTACAATAGATGGGGAGAAGGCTAACCAATAAATTTATCTTCAGTGATGATGCAAGAAAATGCAGATGAGTGTATATTTTGGGGAAATCAAACCTCCAGTTAATGGTGCACACAGCATGTTGCTGAGTGGGAGCTGACATTGGGTGGAGGCTGGAAACGAAAAGATGATATATGTTTATTAAATCATTGCTAAGGGCAGAGGCTAGAGGCAAGAGCTCAGGAATCTGTTGTTAAGTCTTGAAAGTAAAAACAGAAAAATAGAGCTCTTTCTTGAGCAGAGAATTGGGTCAAACGTGTACGTGTGTTGGGGGTGGGCGGACACATTTGATGGCTAGGATCCTTACCCACTATCCACGAGAGGCAGCGGAGAGTAATTAATTGTTCAGACTGCAGCTCTGGAGGCAGACTGCCTGGGTTCGAGTACTGTTTCCCCGTTTACTAAGTGGGGCAAATTTCTTAATCCGTGTAAGTCTTAATACACTCCTATGTAAAATAGGAGTAATGGCTAATAGCATTAATGTAATTAATGCTATTAATGGCTAATAGCAGAACCTGCCACATAGGAGTGTTGTTGTGAAAAGTAAACGAGGTAGCCAGTTAAAACACATCACAGTGCCTGGCACACAGAGTATGTACTCATAGTATGTACACACATACAGTATATACTTAGAGTAAGCAGCTTAACTGAAAGAATCAGGACAAAAGCTTTTTTAAAAAAATACGTAGGCTGCAGGTGGTACTTTTTCTGTACACTGGTGGTCTATTTAGTGAAAGACGGGGCACTTGAAAGCTACTTAAGAATTTCAGCAAATCACACGATCAAAAAGTGCTCTTCAAAAGAAGATTATGGTCATTGGTCTCTGGATTCTCCCTGTATCAGCGACTCCTTCTCCAAAGACATCCCAAAGTCAAACCTTGGAGAATAAGGAACTGTCTAAGAAGATTTAGGTTCAAGTCTGGTTAACAACAAAATCTGTCACTGAAGGTTGGCAAATTCCTCTCTGTCCCATACATGAATTGCCTCCCTGGCGTCTAGAAGAGGGTCCATTTCTGGTGGGCAGCCTCGGAATCAGGGTAAAAGAATTCATCAAGCAGCATGAGCTAGAAAGGGAGCTCTGAAATCAATCACCTGTTTCAGAAAACGGAAGACAATGGAGACTCCTGTCTCTGGTGGTTTTCCCGTGCTTCCGAGGGCAGGGCAATGGGCCAGCCGACCCCTCCAAGTTCCAGCAGGCCTGGGGCGCCTTCATGACTGGCAGGGAAGGCAGTATCAAAATGTGTGGAGCACCCATCCTGGGAAGACGCTTTCTAAACTGAGACTGTAAAAGGGCAAAGGAAATTTTAAGAGAGAACCTGTCTGCTTAACCAGAGCGTACCTCAGGACAGAGTAAATTTATGTTGCTGTTGTAGGATTTGGAAATTCTTTATCACCCATGAGTCTCTCTTGTGGCAGGACAGTTAAAACCTCAGACTTGACACTCAGATGGATCCGGGTTGCTGAGCAACCATGGGCAAGGAATTTCATCTCTCCTGGCACCAGTTTCCTCATCTATAAAATGTGGATGACGACATTATCTATTTTTTACAGTTGCAGTAAAATTTCAATGGGGTGATGTGTAAAACAGGCTTAGTACAGTGCCTAATACATAGCAAATGCTCAGTGAATGTTGGCCATTATTATTTATTATCCTCACAACAGACCTTTGAAACGGATTTTATCATCTTCCTATTACCAAGAAGGAAGCGGCCACACAGAGGTAAGTGACGTGGTTAAGATAATGCCATCCCATCTGCATCATCCCTTCTCCTGGTTCCATTCTTTCTGGCCTGCTTTCAAATGAGAAGAGCCCATCGGATACGTGGGCAGGGCAGGCCAAAGGCTGTGGTTTCCAGGTAAACTGGGAAGCTGTCTCCCATCTGGGCTGCTGACTTTCCCATCCTAGGCTGGTAGCACAGCATAAGTGACATGCTGTGCCCTCTCCTCTGTCCTCCTCAACAGGAGCCTTCATCTGCTCCGCCTTCTGGGAGTGTGTGTCGCGCTCGGAGCCTGGCGCTGAAGCAGGTGCGGGCATATTTTAAGCGCCAGCAAATAACTTTAATTGAGCTCTCCTTAGACATATGAACCCACAGAGCGATTTTTTTTCTCTCTTCTAATAAAAAAAGACCCACAACAAACCAGATGGGTCTTGGTCCCTCCCCAATACTCCCTCCCCACTCTTCAGGCTCCCCTAATAAATCTTTTAACTCTAAAGAAATTACCTTGCTTGAAGTGGGTATTTATTTGGTTGCATGTGTGGACCCAAGCTGCCTCTGGATGGAAATGTGGGTCAGAAGGATACAGGCTGCAGAAATGAGGCCTGCTGGCTCTGGCCAGGTTGGTCCTTGTATTACTCATCCAGAACTTTCTATCACCAATTGCTTCCCTGTGCCTGCTCCCCTCACTCCTGGCTCGCTGACCACCACTGTTGCTTCCCCCATCTCTCCTCAGATTTGAAACCTTCGCCTTTCATCATCCTCACCTTGGTGTAACACTGCTGGATATGGTGGAAGGATCTAGACGGAATTCCCTCTACCAGAAGCCAGCTTAACTCCTTGGCAATGTGTCTAGAAAGAGTGATGAAAAAGGCAGCCCCATACCTCCTGTCACCAGAACAAGGCAGCGTGGGGCACAGAGCTCTGTCTCATTTTGCAGATGTGTGTTCCCTTTTAATGTCCCATGCAAAGATGGCAGCAGGACGAAGAGGGAAATACAATGTGAATGGATTCCAGACCCCCTAGAAAAAAGTCTTCAAGAATTGCCCAGGGCAAGAGAGAGAGAAGCAACACGCTTCTGGGTTCTGATTTATGAGCACTGAATTATTGGTAGGAGGGCCCAGAAGGAGTCGTTTACAACAGAAATTATTGCAGGCAAATGTTGGTTGGTATTTTAAATCACTCACTAATATTGATAGGTTAATGCCTGTCACACTTGCTTAAGGGTCATGGAGGAAAAAAAAAAACTTTTTCTTCAACTTGTTCCCGGCTAAGTATAATGATAGATACACCTTTTGGGTTTTTTTTCCTCGAGCACAGCCTGCTGTATTATTTACGGTTTTCTGAGCCACTGGCTGTAGCCTGTATCTGGATTTTAAAAGGCTGATTTGCAAAAAAACAAAAACAGAGCACCCGTCTAGTGAGGCTGGTGGGAACGCAGTCGCCGCTCACAGCGGCCCCTCCGAGGACCCTGGGCTGCACAGCGGCTGGGGCGCCTCGGGCGGCCAGGTCCAGATGGCGAGGGCATATTGTTCCCTTTTTGGTGATAGTCCTGCTGTGGCAAATAAAGTTAAATCAAAAGGTTAGTGCTCTGCAAGAGGGTGGTGGAGCTGGCTGCAGCTGACAAGGGCCAAGGATGCCGAGCAGCGAGGACGCAGCGGCTGTTTCCTCAGAACCCGAAGGAAAGGCCTTGGCTGCACAAATGAAGAGAGAGGAGAGTCATGGGTCTCAGGGTCCTTTCCTTTGTGAGGCCTGAGAAGTAGCCAAAAGATACAACCTTGGTCCAACCAGGACCAGGGAGGTGCAGCCCCTCTCCGAGAGTCTGAGGTCAGAAGAGCTACCCCTGTCTTGCCCCAACAAACTGTACATTACTTTGGGGGCGATTTGGTGGTATTGGGGGGGGGGCGGAAGCACGGTTTGGGAAGGTCAAATGGTCATGCCCTGTCATGAGTGGAACAAAACTGTGGAATCCAGGTGGGCAGCGCAGGCCACTTCCAATGGGCGCGCAACGCTTTATAACTCTGACACAGAATTCACGGATTATTTCATAGAGGGTCAGAGCTGGAAAGGATTTAAGGGACTACGGAAACCTCCCCCGAGCCTGCACCCCACCTCTGCGCTCTCTCTTTACAGACACACAAAACGGAGGCTGCAGGGGAAAAGTGATTTGCTCAAGGCGCAAGGTCACGCAACAAGGAGGTGGAGCCAGGACCAAGGGCCGCCTACTGCTGCAAACCACCTAGGGGCGCACTAAAAGGAGGCCGGCAGGGCAGGGGGGTGAAGTGTGCCAAGGATGCGCAAAACCACAGAGTCCATGTAGCATGCGAGTTTTAAACAATTGGGAGATGATGTTTTCCGTAAAAATAAACAGATACAATATGCAATAGAATGCAATATTGGTGGTGCTTTTTAAATCACCTTTCTCATAAATGATGTTTGAACTTGCCTTACATTTCAAAATCTGCTACCCTCCCCCCAACTCCAAGGGCGCGAGCTTCGGAGCTTCGTCTCCTCTCTTCCACTGGACTCCGCCCTGCGCTCTGAGGCACATCTTTATGCTCCTTCTCTCCTCGAGTTTTCAAAGCACACCATTTGCCCGCGAACCTGCAGTTTCCAGGGTCTGGAACACAATTAGGTGGGCTGCAAAGCGTTTGTTATTTACCTGTGAGACCCAGGCCAGCCTTCGGTGCCAGCTGGTCTCTCAGGTAAATACCAACTTGGGCAGACTTGGAAAAAAAAAAAAAGGCACACATTGAAATATTTATTTAGGGATTTTAAAATGCTGATTCCATTCTTTTTAGTTAAGTACCTTTCTTTCTCCTTCCCCACCTCAGTGCCCCAAACAGAATATTATTTATGCAACTCAGTGCTTTTGGCGCTGTTCTAATCTAGCCCATATTCACGGCAGAACTTGGTTTCCTAGCACACTGGACTCTGCTTCTGTTAAGCGATACTTTGACTTGCCTTTGAAAATTTACTTAGGAGGAGGTGGTATTTCCAATGATATGTAAAATCATTGATAAGACAAATTTAACATTTTTAAAAAATGCAAGCTATATTTCCATTCAAGCAGATTTAAAAAAAACAAAACAAAACTCTCAAACCACTACATTTCCACCCTCAAGTCTGTCTGCTTGGTTAGATTCTTTGACCCCCTTGAAGCCAGTCTAAGGTTTTCACTTCCATGAGGAAACCTACGGGGCTCTGCTCCTTTCCAGAGAACCTGAGGTCTGAGTGTCACATCTCTGTCAATTACTGTTCCAAATAGAAACTGTTTAAGAGATTTTTAAATTCTTGCTAAAAACAAGAACTTCAGAGTCGGAAGAGGCAGGTGAGATCAGTTGTCAAACTCGGAATTTACAGATGAGCTCACAGACACCCAGGTGAGCTGGCGTGCGTCCCAGCTGCAGTGGGCAGGACCCACGTCCAGGACTCCTCACCCTGCCCTCCTGTCGGTACCTCCACTGACTTCTTATCACCCCACTCGTGATCTGAGCTACTAGTGACTTCATCCTGCAGGCCGAATTGTCACCAGAAAACAAGAGTAAATATGAGATTTGATCAAAGTCCAGGGCATCCCTTGTACTTACTCTAACCTGAGATCGCTGCTGGAGAACCATCCTAGTCACCAGAGTGAGCTCCTCCACCCTTATGCCCGCTTGGGAAACTCTCTGATTTGGATATTAGCTAGTGGGTAGAGCCGGACACTAAGATCTTAGTTTGTACTTTTAACATTGTGTGGACTAAACAAACTGAGTTAGAATTTGGTTATGCAACTAAGTATTTTTATGTACACATTTTTAAAAATATTTCTCTGACAATACAGAAATATATTATCAGTAAAGTAAGTAGGACTTGAACTACAAAATATTATGAGCCCCTGCTTGCCTTCTCCTCCCCTCCACTCTCCACTCCCACCCCAGTCAAAAAAATACAGTTTTCAAAGAACTGCATTTTCCTGCCATCTTGTGCATTTTGAGGTCCAGGGAGACTTCCCATTTTCCACACTCAGCACTTTGAGGGCCATCGGGGTCAAGGCACCAGTATTCCCAAAAGATCCCTGATAGTTCATCCAGAACAATCACGCTGCCGGCTGCTCCGCCCCTCTTGTTCCTAGAAGAATCAATTTCTCAAAAAGTGTTACCTTTTTCTTGTTGTTGTTTTCTACCAGAAATACAAAGCAAAAAGGTTAATGAGAGAAACTACGAAGTTATAGCAGTTCCAGGCTCAGCTCTAAATCCTATTCCTTAAACACCAGGTGCTCAACTTAGAAAAAATAAAATGAAACTTTCCATCAGGGTCGCAGAAGCTTCTGTTATCACAGGAACTACTAGGCTGAACTGAAAATCACATCTTCTGCTCAAGTCTGTGAGCAGGGGCTGCGCGCGAAAATGAAAGAAACAATGCATGTTTCAAATTTTACAGCAGTTTACACCATGCAAAACTGAGAGGGCCTTAGTGGTTTCATTCTCGATGAAGTACGGTTGGTAGGGAATCAGCGAGGTCTCAGGAAAACAGGCCACAGGCACATAATGTCATGTACGCAAACACAGAAAGCAGTATCAGTCACCACTCCCATCACCTCTTTATGATAAAATTCAGACGCACATTCGTACTGGTTAAATAATGTGACAGGGTTAAATAGATATCCAGGCACTCATAAGTTAAGTAATATGCTTTATAGGTTGTTAATATGCCGATCATAGGCATTGGCTTTATTAAATGAAGTATTTGAAATATAGAGTCTGCTTTTTATTTCATTTTTTAAAATCGTGCTATTTTATATAAACAAGATAAAATTGTTACATATTTTTATATAAACAAGATTCTAAGATTCTTTCATCTTTTCTTGCCTAACCCAAAACTGCAGGATTATGTTAAATGAATAGAGCTTTTATATTTCCAAGCAGCACTTAAAAAAAAAAGTTTTCTTCTCATTTCTACAGTAACTCAAACTTATCCTGAGTTGTAAAAATTGGCATTGTGCACACAATTACTGAGGAGAATTAGTAAGCAGAAATCATCATAGAATCTGAAAACTCTGTTTAAGCAGAGATGGTGACTGGTGATTTCAGATCTGAATTTGCACAGCTGCCAAAGGAAAGTTAAAAATTACATCTAAAGGATGAACAGCTGTGGTCAAAATTATGCTGCAATGTTAATCTTTATGAGGTTCTTCGATAGGATTCAAACCAATGCCAAAACTTCCAAAATGATTCCTCCCACAGAATGAGTCAGAGGGACCATGCTCTGAGGTTTTGGTCTTCTTTAAAATAAAATAATAATAACTTCAATTACATTAAAACTCTCCTCAGATGAAAATTAAAAATTCAACTCTGTTGCATCATGCTTTTTATGAAGATGAATTAAAATGTCTTCATTGCTTTTAAAGGATGTGGTTAAAATTATTAAATTATTATTGAATCTAGTTCTCAAAACCCACTTGCAGCTTTTTTCCATGTTCTTCCACATGTTATAATGGAGATCCCTAAAATTTTGCCAATTTGGCAAAGGGTCCAGTTGATGGTTATTAAGCGGTACTGGGCTGTTAAGCTTTCTAACTTCCATAATATTCTGTCCTCTACAGAACACAAACCACCATTCGCCATCTTTAGAATCACTCATAATGTTCTGGGCAAAACCTTAGGAAAATGACACAGAGTCAGAGTTAGCTGCCAAGATACAATATATTTCAACTGAAGACTAATAATATTTGGAAACGATTTCCTGCATTTCTTCTCATTTGTTAATCTGATAGAGTTTCCAGGGTCTGTAATGTTCATGCCTTTTGGGTTCTACAAAGAGATTAGGGGCTTCCTGAAAAAGAAAATCAACTTACTTTAGCCTGAGTCTCAGTTAATGCTGAAGGTCTCCTAAACCTTCTAAGTAAACATAAGTGTGCATACATTAGCGGCGCTGGCTTTGAAAAAAAAAAAAAGAGGAAAAAAAAAGGATTGGCCTTTTCCTTGTAAATATGGACTCTTAAGCCTCTAAATGATTTGCCAAACCGAATCGGATAATAAAGGGTTTAAACTTTGCCACTTTGGGGTTAATGTGAAAGGCTTGTCAACATCAGATTGTTTAGACATTAAAAGGAACGCGCTGTGCGCCTCCTTTAAACCCCATGTTCACTCGAGTCGCAGCTCCCAGTGAATTTACCCAGCTGTAAGTGATTCCAGATGCGTGGCAGTGACAAGCTTCAGTCTCAGGGTACTTATTCATTTCACATTAAAATCTCATGTTCCCAGGTCTGAGCTGTTATCTGACTGAGATCTGATTAGGGAATACAGCAAAGAGGCATTTCCAAACCCAGAGCCTGCCCTGGCCCCTGGCACGGGTCTCTGACCATCAGGCAGCTCCGCGCAGGGAGAGGCTCCGCGAGGTGCGCGCACAGGGAGGGCGGGAGCTCAGGTCTAGTCTTTTCATACACATCGCAAATGCCATGGACTTCCGCTAGGCTACCTTATTTAATCCTGGACGGAGCAGTAGACATCTCAGCCTGGCTAATTCCTCCACCAAACACAAGCGTTCTCCCCCTTAATTAAAAGGGCAGGGCCTGTGACCGTGCACACTGTCCAGCGCAGCGTCCGCTCACAGAAGGGCGCTCAGTCAGTGATGAATGGTTTGCCAGGTCCACGAGCCTCCACTTCTCTCTCTTGCCCTCAGCTATGTTCGGACCACGACAGAAGAAGGAAAGTAGAGGGCAAGGGGAGGAGAAAGAAACAGAAAGGAGGTCGAGGGCATGGAGAAAACAATGAATTCACACAAGATGGTTGTGCCTTTGTTCCGGCCGGAAGGCAATGATGGTCCTTCCTGAGCTCTGGCACGCACAAACTGGGTGCTTCCTTCTGAGTCGGTTTTTACTTCTTTATCCAAAGTGCAGAAGTACACATGCTACTGGATAGCAGTTTCTTCCATGACACGTGTCAAAGACACATTTTTTGGGCTACAGAAATGTAAGGTGAGTTGGGGAGGGTGCTAAGGATAATGGCATACATGTGGGGAGAAGGCTACCTCTGTGATGCCCACAGAAGGGAACAAAATTAAGGATGATTATTATTTTGTGATTTTCCCCTCTAGCCAGATTTCGGGTTTGGCTTGGGCTTTACTGTTTTGTTTTGTTTTGCCCACCCTGGTGTCACTTTGAAGAGGTAGAGAGCACACCATGAACCCCCAACTGATCGGCTGTGGTCACAGGCTGCTGGGCAGCCCCAGAGCCCGTCAGAAGCTCCTGTCACTGGACTCTCGTCACACTGGAAGCCCCAGAAAACAAGCATTGAATACTGTAACCCCCTCCCTATGTGCTCAGTCTCCCCCAGGAGGAACAAGAGAGAATCACTCAAACCCTAGATTCAGAATGGAGAGGATTCAAAAGTGGAGGAAGCCCAGCCGGCTGTGGGGGATTGGGTGGAGGGAGCTAGCCACACGGAAGGAGAGCAGCGGCGCTTGGTTTGGTGGCAGGCAGAGTTTCTTTTATGACTGCTAAACGCCAGCCTTTCTCCCCAAGCAATTACAGGGCTGTTTCCCATCAAGACGGCTGTTAGCGGATCTCCAAGCTGCCGCAAATAAATTAAGAAGGCTATTGGCAGCTGTCGTGGAGAGTGGCCTAGACGGTCATCCTGGTCACTCCAGGATAGCGGTGAGGGGCCTCGCGGCCATGGTCTGAGCTGAGCTGGATCTTGTAGCTAAAGAAAAGATGGCAGCAGCCCTCCCAAGCCCCAGTGGGTAAGGGGGGGAGATGTACTGCAGGCTGAGAACTAGAGGGCACCTGCGAACTTCAACTCTCCGCTAGGACACACGCTTGCCCAGGGAAACATAACCAAGACAGCCGCCTCCAGCACACGGAGTGGAGCAGATGCTGCCTTACAGTTAATGAGAAGCAACGCAAAGGGGCAATTCGGTACACGGTGGACACAATGCACGTAGTAATGAAAGTTCTTGAAAGACGACGCCAAAGATGCATGTTAGACACTGAAGGCGGATAAGGGGTCTGACATTAGGGGGATTTCACTCTACAACTTGCGCTGCCTTCAGGCTGGAAAACAGGCTCCTCCAAGCCTGGCGCATTTTTGATCTTCTTGCGACACGGAGAGTTCTCAGACTATCAGTACCTGTCTCCGTGGGGAGGAACCCACACCCACACGACGGACCCACAGAGGAACACTGGTGACTTTCTTGTGTGGTTGCACAAATCTCTCTGCTCACTCTCTCATTTTCACATCCATATCCCACAGAACCATTACCAGCAACTTGCTGTATGTCCCACAGATGCAGAAAGCATTTCCTCTGTGACAGCCTTTGGGGGTGAAACGAGAGTAAATGATTTGGGAAAGCTGCCAGGGGTGTTTGGAGGCCAGGTGGGCCATGTCCTCAGAGGGAACTGCGTGCTGAGCTAAGGAGCAGCCCGGCACTGGACAGGCTCCGTGTGCCAGCTGCAGACCCAGGCTCTGCCCCCGGCCCTCGAGTCACATTGTCTCACGCCACGCAGCATTTGGATCAGGAGATGGCTGTGGCGTGCTGCGTCATATTTTTAAAAGCCCATTTCCCTGTTCAAGGGGGAAGCAGGTGGAAAGCAGAACCCCTGAAGGGCAGATACTTTGAAAGGCCCCACAGGCAATTCTCCAATAAAAGAGCGAGCAAAGCTGGCATATATCCCAAACTTTCAAATTGACCTTCTCTCTTGATCTGGGACTTAATGCCTCCAAACCAAACTAACTCCAAAAGTCACCTTCTCAACTTCTCTGCACAATGTTTTTTTTAAACAAATGAATGCTCAGGTACAGGCTCCCCTCGCAGCCCTTCTGACGTCCTTAGCTGCTCAAATTAAATCTGAATGGTTCGTCTCTTTTTATTATACGATGGGCCATATGTCACCAAAATAAAAACCCAGCTGAAATCCCAGTACAGAGAAAGGACATGAAAGGCTGTTCCGGCCACAAAATAGAGACCCTGTTTAAATCTTATTAAACAATAACACCCACCCAACCATCCCCTCCCCCCTCTGGAAAAAAATTCAGGAAGGAAATTGTGGTTAAATCATCTCATAGTTTGGCAAAAACTTCTACCTCTGAAAAATGAAAAGAAAAAAACCCTTCATTCTGTGCTGGACTCACACAGGCTAATAAAAAGCAGGACTGTATTGCTTTGCACTGTAGCTGTCAAATTCTCAGCAATGAAATACAGAGCCTGACTCTCCCGCTCCCTGGAGTGCTACCCCCTCAGACCACCAAAAAAGGAACAGCCGGGTGGGAGTGTCACCCAGCCTCTCCCACTCCAAGTGAATCTTGTTTGCTGCTTTGTTTTATTTTTAATTTTTGTTGTTTGGCCCGCACATCTCTTTTTCCTGAATAAAGTTTCCACTGTTCTCATAAACCCAGTTAGAGAGATACGCAAGGGGTGTTTGGGGCTGCTGCTTTAAAGAGCTGTGATCCTACTGTCCTGCAAAGACTCTACGCACTTACACTCAGAGAAGTCCAGGCATTGCCACAGTGGTATGTGTGTCTTTAAATTGAGAAAGAGAGAGAGAGAGAGATCAAAAAGAAAAAACATTTCCATTTCACAAGGTCCCCTAGTGGCCTCAAATGCTCCTCCTCCACCATCAAAAATTCATAAAGGGGATCAGCATTCTTTACCGAATGGATCCCAGTGGCACCATAGACCTTGTTGGGGAGAGAGGTAATAAATATCGAATTATACACCTCATGGGAAGAAAGGACTGAAGACTCGGCTTCAAGCCCTCCACATGGTCCCTGGGGGAACTGGGTCCAGACTCAAGGTCCAGCACAGAAAGGAAACGGGTCAAGTGTGTCAATTTCTAGACCGATGACCTTTGACTTGCTTAATGACACTGGGAGGCCACCACAAAAAAAAAAAAAAAAAAAAAAAAGATGCCAAATGCCTTGGAGAAAAGATGTGGGGGGGAGGGGTGCAGCTGGGGGCCGCAAGAAAATGCAACCACAGCATTGTGGTGAGGGATGACCCCCAGACTCCCTTGTTAACTGCGATCTGTCCTTGGGAAGATTCGACCATCTGAGTCGTAGAAAGCCCCTAACCAAAGAACTTCAATTACCGCCTATTTTTGGTTCCCAGACCCAGGATCGGCTCGTCTTCTGCCTGAGAGTCAAAGAACATTTCTTGTTCGTCCACTGCCATACCTTACCAGTGCAGATCCCTCCGCTCTCCCAGTGTCATTCCTCCTCACCCCTACTGACGACCCCCGCTTCCTGCTGCTGCCACCGTGTGCTGAGCAGCACACGTGGCCTCAGGGCTTGGCTATCTTGCACCGCTCGCTCCCTCTCCACGTGTGTTTTTGTCATCTCCTTACTTCCAACTCCTAACTAGCAGGAGCTCCCTGCCCCCATCCGCCCTCCCGCTCCTCACCCTGTGTCACGGATACTGAGTCGATGCTCTGTCATCCATGTCGATCGCTGCAAAGCAAAAGGAGCAGCCTGGGTTCCAAACTGAAATTTATAGGGCAACAAAAGGGGGGAAGCAGGAATCTGTATTTTCCCAGTTTAAAAATGTGCCCAGTTATCCATTCAATAAGCAGTGCACAGGACAGGCACCCAGTACTCTTTTCCTTAACTTGAAGGATCTAGAGTTAAATGCTTAAATTAATCTCAGAGCTAAATGCAAATCAGGAGTCTCATAATTGGTTAATAAAATAGAATAAAATTTTGTAAGGACCAGAATACTTTCAAGTAGTCTAATATAGATCACGGACCAAGCTTTAAAAAGAAAAGCACTGTGCTGCACTTGTGCCAGAGGGCGGTCTCAGTGGCTCCAGCCCCTCATGTTATATATAAAGTTGACCCAACTGGAGTTTGGCTTTGGATGGGCATTTTTAGCTCCAGCTCTCAGACACCTGGGCTGAAGTTCACACTTAGGCTTCAAAAACACTTGCAGTTCTTCTTCGGAGTCTAGCTTTCTGATCTCTACTGCCAATTCTGTGAGCTAGTCCTTCAGACATTTGCTAAATGGTAAGTGGTGAGAAAACGGCCCCGAACACCCACACTGAGCTGTTCTTTCTCCCTTGTCTCAGAACGCGGGCTGCATGGGAGGGAGCCTGAGCCCTCTGTCAGCTCGACTCACTGCTAAAGCTCCCAACCCAGCGAGCCATGACCCGCTTGTGCAGTCCTCATCCTCCTCCTCACAACTGGCTCCTTCCTCAGTGCGTCTGACTCTCCAGCACAAAGTGGGCATGGGAAGTGAAAGGTGAAACTCAGCTCAGTCCCAGGGGAAGAGTTGTAATGCCAGGCTCCATCGGGGAGGAGCCTGAAACTACTGTCTAAAAGGAGGCTGGGGGATTGTGTGTGGATTTCATTGATCTGTGTTTACACTGCCCTCCAAGACTATAAAGAGGCTGCTCAGTGGCCCCTAACCTTTTGAGGTGGTAACACACTAGTGCTGTCAGTTTCACCAGCACCCTTCCTGCTCGCCCCTCTGCCTCCAGAGGGACAAAAAGTCTTCTATTCTTCCTTTAAAATTAAAGTTGGTTTAAATTATTTCAGTTTTTAGAATATGCAACCAGTTTTTAAACTGAACAGGAACACACAAGGGTAACATATTATATCATGCCATTATAATATATGTAACATGTATAGAAATGTATAAATATCAATATATTATATTCATATATTATTAATATGTTACATTTATATATTTCTATTTATAAGGTTTATATATATAGGTAAGATAGGTATAATAATCTCAATTCTATGGTGAAAAAAATGAGACTCAGTGGTTCAACGGCTCCCTACAAATCACGTAGCTAATATGGGGCAGAACAAGGACCCACACTCTCATCTTCTCCATAGGTATGAATATGTCCATCACAGCATTTTTAGAAGTAAAAAAGTTAGAACTCCTATATATCTAAAATAACATTGAAATGCTTAAGTAAATTATGTCACATTCATTCACTCCATTGAATAGTATTTACTCATTTAAAAAAGGATAAATAATATACAAGAGCATGGAAAATGGTCATCACTCAACGTGAAAGTTGAAATAACAGAACACAAAATCGTGTGTACTCTAACATGCATAAAAATACGCCTATAAAAAAGACTGAAGGGAACACAAAAGTGGAAATAATTATGCTAAAGTGCTGAGAGTTATAGTGATGCTTTGTCCTTCCATTTTCCAGACTTTTTGATTGCTTTGCAGTTTCATTGTATAAAAACTTGAACCACAAGTCTCTCCATCCCAGCTCAGTGCTGCCTCCAACGGGAAGACACTTTTCACTTTCCATCCTCTCCCCGGGCCGCCCAAAGGAGCCCAGTTTGGAGACTGGGCTTTGGGTTCCTGCCTCTGCCCAGGGAGCTGGAAGGCAGGAGAAAGCCAGGGCTCCCGAGTTGCAGCCTCCAGCGTACACCCGCAGCCCCAGCTTCCCCAGCACTACGCTCGGCTCTAGCAGTGCGTCGCCTCTGCACGTCAGGGGCCTCTCGGCTTATGAATTATGAAAGCTCGCTGGGTGTGCCCACTGGTGCATATGTATCAGCTGAGCCCTGAGTGCTGGAGACATAACAAAGGATTTCCCCCCTTGGTATCAATGGCAATTTAAAAATCAAAAACTTTGCTTTGTGAACTTTATCCTTCCGTGTCAGTGGGGTGTTGTTTAAAAGATACCCCAAGATAAGCATTCAATGATTGCTTTAAAAAAAATGAAATCGAAGCATTTCTTTAATGGTAGATGCGTTCCCCTCAACATGTGCTGTGGTGCCATATCCTGGACCCGCTCCTCCAAAAGTGCGCGGTGGACACCAGGGTCAAGGAGAGTGAAGGGTAAACCACAAGGCGTGTACCTTTGTGGGTTTATGCACGTACTTCGATGTAAACTGGAATCCAAAACCGTATTCCTGGAATGTGAAATTGAGGAGGAGCTGGGTCTCCAAATTTATAAAGACTGTAAGATCTTGAGCATTTCACAGAGCAGTGCAAAAAAACACAGCTATTTCACTGGAATGATCTTGGCTGACTTAATTTGAGTGTCAGTTTCACACACAGTTGCATTAACCATATAATTAAAAGCGTATGTAAATAGACCCCAAAATCTAGGTTTGCTGACATTTACAAGCAAACAAGGCACAGAGCCTGGGAAAACTCAAGGAACTCCATCAAGCCTGCTCACACCTCAGACCGCCCTCCCCCCACCCCCGCCCTGTTCCCAGGCGATGAAATTTGCCCAATGTTCCTTGATGTCTACATTTTGGGAGCAGCCCAGGGTTCTTTCTTCGTGTAGAGGCTGTTAGATTTTTACAGAATGAGATCTGCAAAGCTCAGATTTGGAGCTACCCGTCCTGGGTGTTCTCAAAGATTTTTATCCACCCACTCCCTGAAACTGAGAAACTTCTCAAAAAACGCAACTTCTGCCAAAAAAAAAAAAAAGCACGCCTCTACAATAAGCAAAGGAAAAGGTATCTTTCTTCTGCCTCCAGATCTCAGGGACAGTAAACTCTGCTCTTAAGGCAGAGAATTGTTTTATATTTGAAAAGTGACAAAACAGACCTTAGCAAAGCATCAGCTGGGATCCGCAGGGATGTTAGTTACCAAGCTGGGAATTAACCAGTATAGTTCAAGCCGCCAATGAGTTCTCAACGTGGGCTCCACGTGGTCGGTCCCTTGCTT
Organism: Equus asinus; assembly: GCF_041296235.1. NCBI lineage: Eukaryota > Metazoa > Chordata > Mammalia > Perissodactyla > Equidae > Equus > Equus asinus. The sequence continues at coordinate 65,961,600 of NC_091792.1, read as the reverse complement.
CTCTGCCAACCCCATATAAGACGTACCCTTTAAATTGGGAATTTAGCTGCAGTCTTCCGTGAAATACCCAGTGGCTACGTATAAAATATATAGTGCCACAGCAGGTTTCTTCACACATGATATACACATAAAATTTCAGCATTCTCCATCAGTAAACCCAGGTGGTAGGCCCCCAGAGAGCAAAGCAGGATAAGTGGTCCAGGGGACTGGAGAGGTTTCCTGAATCAACTTGGCTCTAATGAGAAAGCCAGACACTCATTGAGAAGCCAGACTTCTGAACAGAAGAAAATGCCATAGTGCTGCCACTAACTAGCTGTGTGACCCTGGGTAAGTCACTTAACCTCTCTGAGTTTCAGTTTCCTCCTGTTGTAAAGGTATATACTAAAGGTCATTCCCAAGTCCCTGATATTCACTAAAAGGCTATTCTTGGTCCAGCTGGAAGTGGAGATGTTAAGGGGGAAGTTATGGGAATCTTGCTACTGAAAAACAAGGTGGGGTGTTGCAAAAGTTTCATGATCACAACGGTGACGTTACATAGCCCTAAGATATGCATTCATTTATACAACACATATTTATTGAGGAACTATTATGTGCCAGGCACATACACTGGAATGCAAAAAACCATGGTGCCTGCCCTCACGAACCTTACGGTTCAGCACGGCAGCTGTCTCTGGGTCTACCAGACTCCGTCTCAGATGCTGATACATGACTGGCTGGGTCCAGCTCCTTTGCCTCTGTTCGCATTGTAGCCCCGTCTGCCGTGCCCTCCAACTACTTAAATTCTACTTGTATTTCAACTCCCAGCTCCTTTGTGGAGCCTTCCTCTACTGTTACTGCAACCTGTAACTCCTCTCTTCCCTGGGCTATAGTACTCGCGAGAGCACTGTTGAATATGAAATCATATCATTTGTGAATCGCTGTTAAGTGCTCCAAATAGTTACCCTAACTAGACTACAAATTCACCGAAGACAGGGGCAGTGCCTTCATTTTTGTCATGTCTCCCATGGCACCAAACTTAGCAGGTTCTCAGCACATACACCTTGATCGATGCTCAACTGTGTGGAAATCTCAATTAAGGGGATGTTTTCTGGTTATCTGAGAGTTAATTTTTATTTCAGTCTTTATTTTTTAATCCTTTTAAATCAGATTAGTAGTCCACTTGCTCAATGTGGCACATCAACAAAAACAATTTCTAAAAAACTAACGTGTCTGGGTTTTGGATGGCACGTTACTTTGTGGTTCGTCAGAATCACCAGCACTTCTCTGTGAGCTGTAAGGGAGACGGGTGGAGAAGGCTCCTGACACGGGAGCTGAATCTGTGCTGGTGCTCAGCCGGTGGTTTCCAACTTTCTACAGCAGCTGAACTCATGTCAAATAAAATCGTGCCGAGGAGCCCAATGTGGATGAAGGCTCTGCCAAGCCGAAGTGGGGAGCCCAGGCGCTTGCCCCGCCGGCCTACCCTTACCCGCATCAGCTCTGTCACACTTCTCTTGGACCCTTCAAGGTTCTGCTAAGTGTGACCAAAAACCACTGCTCTAGACTTTGCCCTGGAATTTAAAATAGTCCATGATAATTTTCATCTTTCTCATTAATAAAAGAGGGAGGATAAGGCCGGACAGGTAGGAAGGGACAAGGACAGAGAGAGCAATGATGTGGGAATCCCATTTACTAAAGGTTCTTGTTCATTGGATAATAATCTAAGTTAGACATGATATGCATAATGTATGTATATATACATCATACATAAGTGTTTTATATCAAATAAAACATTTTTTTTCTTCTTTTCCCCAAAGCCCCCCAGTACATAGTTGTATATTCTAGTTGTAGGTCCTTCTGGTTGTGCTAAATAAAACATTGATTGAGACCTGAACTGTGTGTTCAGACACTATTATTTTCCCCCATTTTACAGATGAGGGAACTGAGGCACAGAGAGGTTCAGTAGCTTGCCCAAAGTCACACAGTTGGTAAGCAGTAGAGCTGGGAGTTGATCCCAGGGAGTCTCAGGAGGCCCTTTCTTAATCACTTTACTACAGCTGGCCCTACAGGTCATTCAAGCCTTCAAAAGCCAATAATCATACCACCTTCTATTTGCTCCACACTTGATAGAATTTTCTAAGACCTTTTATGCAGAGTGTCCCATTGAGTCACTCAACTATCATGTATGAGGATTATTGCCTCAGTTCTTCAGCTAAGCAAACTGAGGCACACAAAGGTTAAATTCTATCCCAAGTAACACAGCCAAACTGAAACCTAGGTCTCCTGACCTCTGAGTTCAGTGCTTTATAGCACACTGCTCTTCTCTAAACCAAACTTCCCAAGAATTCCCCACATTTAATGCCCCTCTAGAAAGCTTCTCCTGCATTCCCTAGGAGCCCCTCCTCCTAGGGGTTCCAAGCTTCACCTGGGCTCCAGGTAGCAGCAGAGTCTACAGACACATCGTCAGCCACTCACGTATATATTACAGCAACACACACAGAAACAATAATTTAAAAAAATCTCTGGAGAACATTTACCAATTGGCCAGGTTTTTCTTTTCGTTTTACAGGGAATCTTACAATCCACTGAATTCTTTCATAACACAGATACATTCCAAGGACAGCTTAGTGGTGTCCCAGGGTTTTGCGAGAGACCTACTACCTCAGGATTATCGGCCCCTCCCAGCCTGGCACTTCCTGTCCATAAATCTATTTGGTCAGCCATTGGATGGGACACTGGGGAGTGTGGATAGGTGGGCAAATAGGGAGTTGGGGTACATGCTCCCACCCTGGGGCCCTGACCATAGCTCTGAGAGCCCTGGATACATCAGAGCTGCCCATAGAGCTCCAAGGACCAGACAAGCTTTGATCCTACGAAGACTCCATTAGTCCCCACGCATCAGCCATTAGTGAGCCCCCCCCCCCACTAATGGTGAACTCCCCACCCACGTGCAGAAATACTCTACATGATCACACCCGCACACATTTAAATGAATTTTACAAGCCCATGTACACACATATGAATGCTGACATATATATGTACTAAGAAACATTTTTCAATCTGCCAAAAATTATTTCTGGGGTGTTACTATTTGAATGGCAACATATTATGCACTGGGGAAAAGAAACAAAGGAATGGGAAGGCATGATCCAGCTTTCAATCAATCAATAAATCGATCAGCTTATATTTATTGAGTAATTTCTATGTAGCTGGCACTATACTAAGTTATAGAAATAGAAAAGCAATGTGACAGTCTGGCAAGGAATGTACAATCTAGTTGGAGAGAGAATTATAATAATAATTTTTTACATTGTGCATAATACTTTATGTTTTACAAAGTGCTTTGTCAAACACCATTCCCTATGCCTCACAAAACATCTACTACTATCCCCATTTCTCAGCTGAGGAAACTGAGGCTCAAAATTGATTTGCCCTGGGGCTGGCCCAGTGGCATAGCGGTTAAGTTTGTGTGCTCCTCTTCAGTGGCCCAGGGTTCGCAGGTTCCGATCCCAGGCACGGACATATGCATGACTCATCAAGCCATGTTGTGGCAGCATCCCACATACAAAAATGGAGGAAGACTGGCACAGATGTTAGTTCAGGGACAATCTTCCTCACCAAAAAAAAAATAAATAAATAAAAATAGTAAGTTGATTTGCCCAAAATTGCATAACTAAAGAGTGGAAGAGCAAGAACTTCAACGCAGTTCTTAAAATTCCAAACACATAGCTCTTTTCAAGAAACCACGCTGGTTCTGCAAAGCAAGACGAGTACATGAAAACTAAACTAGCAGCATCATATAACCCAATAATGCTAAGTTGATTGTGTAAGACGCAATTGTGAGGGACAGCTGGGGTGTAGAGAGACCAAGGCTGGACTTAGAGTCAGACAACCCAGCCTGCCACTGGCTGGTAAAAATATATGGCTTCACACAAATCCCTTAGCCTCTTTGAGCCCCCGTTTTCTGTAAAATGGGGGTCATGGCAGCTACCCCAGAGAGCTGTTGTAGGAAATAATGTAGGTGGAGCTGCCTTAAAGACAGAAGAGGAGCACTGACTGTGACTGTTGGGAACGGGCGGCAGCACAGAGGAAAGGGGCCCCCTTGGCTGGGGATGTTGACGGATGAAATGCTTATCCCACGGGTCAGGGCCACATTAGAACAGGTTTCACTGCCTCCCATGTGAGATTCAGGGCAAGGTTTTGGATTGCACACATTCAAATCTGGGTTGTAAAGATCTGTGTTGTAGCCCACGTGTGAAAGAGCAAGACCTCATCTGATCCACTCCAGAAGATGAAAAAATACACGATTTGCAAAGCACCTTATTTGGCACATGAAACTCCGATTCTTTAAACAAATATCCAACCTAACCAGGGGGTTTCAGAAAGCACAGACATTATACCATTCAGCCTCATATACCTGAGGCACTTGGGAATAAAAGTGATTCAGATACACGACAACCCAGATGCTTGCAGAGAACTCTCCCTACATTTGCAAGTGCTTTGAATTTCTGACCCAGTCTCTTTCCAGCACTCCTACAATAGAACGATACTGTATTCCATGCGAATAACGGGGAGAAGGGTGCGAGCGGCTGCTCTCCACAAGCTCAGTTGACTTGGCTTTTGGGATAAAAGGTCCAGTGGGTCGCCTTGTTCGTCTACTTACCAGCAAGCAAACGTGATACGCAGCAGCAGGAGCAGACTTGCCAAGAAGCCTTCCACTGAGGGTTAATGGTTTTCCTCTCCACCAGTTCACTTGGCCCAGGGGTCAACTTCTAGAGCCTAAAGCTGCATTAGGATTAGCTTGGGAATTCAGCCCCTGGTGGCTCTCTCCTGTCATCTCCTCTTCCCAGCCCCAGAGGTTGCAGATAGAAAAGGAAGCCCGAGGTCAAGAAGCAAGATCTACATTTGTCTGCACACAGTAGACGTCCAATAAAATCTTACTGAAACCACAGTTTTACAGTCGTATTGTATAAAAAGGGTCCTTATACACACACATACATATAATACAGTGCTCTGGGTGTATACCCAGATATATCCATATGCACATGTATCCACACACATATAATCATTAGACCCATTTGTACAACAGTACATCTTTCCTCTGAGTTTAAAATACCCTACTTATATATGCATTGTTATATTAAATAATAATAAAAAGGTCTATAAGTAGAAACCTTAAAAGATCTCATATAATATTGTTTTAAACAAAAAGCTTAAAATGGATATGTTGAGAATAAATCAAGAACCCTCGTCAATGTCAATCTGGAAGAAACATAAAAAGCCAGATTCAGTCACCTTGGGGCCAAGCACTCATTTCAGGTCCTTGAAAAACGTGCTGTAAGAAAATAGTCTGGCTTTATCGCAACAAGATCTACCCTCTCCAGAACTGAATTCAAATCCTCTGCATTTTTAGGCCAAGAAAAGAGAAAGGGGTTGTCTTTACCACAACAACAAGCTAGCCTGGAAATATTAAATTGACTCAACCCATGTTTTATTAGACACAGCTTAACAACTCTGAGTTTACAAAACTCAGCCAAACAGCATCAGGCTTCAGCATAAACTTTTGCTAACTAGCCCACATAGTTCCCATATGCTATGAGACGTTGTTTGAGCCAACGCGGTACCTTATAATTATAAACACACGTCTTTCAGCTCTTCTGTGTATTCTTCCCAGGCAGAACGGAAATATGTCACTTAAATTAGCACTTGGAGTACAGAGTGGGTGCCAAATTTGGGTTAGCACAAACAGGGTAAATAAAGCAGCACCAAATTAAAATGGTAAAATAAACTTCTTTATGCTCCAGTGGAAACTGCTAAGTCCTAGCTGAATGGCAGCTAATGGGTCTGGGAAAAGGATCTCCCTCAAACTGTAGCTCTTGGCTTTTGAATAAGGTTTTCTCATCCAACGATCTCGAAGCAATTTCTTTCAAAACTCAAGTAGTGTGAGAAAAAAAGGCAGATGCTATTTCTTTTGCAAACTCTTTTGCCACCATTTTTCTTCATCGTTCTCTTCCAATAGTACTGAGAAGGTTTATATTTTTATCCTCATGCAACTCATGAGGAAAAGGAAAGATTTTAGAGGAATAAATGAAGGCAGGTATATGTGACATAACTTGGCAAGAGCCACAGGGCTAAAAAATAATGCAGAAACTCGATCATAAAACATCTTCCAACTAGAAGCCTTTGTGCCTGTGCTATACAATCATAACTATCACTTATTGAGTACCTACTGTGTACCAGGGACTAACTTGGAAGCCTTTCATACATTATCTCACTTTCTTCCCACCACAACCCTGTGAGACAGGAATTATTCTCTCCACGTGACTCATGCATCCTGAGTGTGCTCAGGCCCAAAAAGGGGGAGACATGGGGGCAGGAAATGGAGGACAGCAAGAACAAAAGGGAGGATTCATAGCAGCTTTATTTCTAATAGCAAACACTGACCATCAGTAGGAGAAGAGCTAAACCAACCATGGTATGTTCATACTGTGGAACACTACTTGGCAATAAAAAAGGAAAAACTACTGATAGTTGGACAAATCTTAAAAACATTTTGCTGAGTGAAAGAAGCCTTCCGGAAAGGAGTATGTTCTATTTGGTTCCATTTTTATGAAGTTCTAGGATAGGCAACACAAATCCAGAGTGGTAAATTATCAGAACAGTGGTTGTCTCTTGAGGGGTGAGTGGGGACAGGGATTGGTGGAGAAGGTGCACAAAGGAACCATCTGAGGTGATCAGAGAGTTTTCTATCTTCACAGGGGTTGGGTTACCCAGAGGCATTCATCTGTCAAAACTCATCCAATGGTATACTTAAGATTTGTGCAGTTTATTGCATGCAAATTGTACCTTAAAGGAAAAATGGGAACTGTAAACAAATATGGAGTTCTAGTTAATGATACACATGCTGAAGGACTTCGATGGAGTGTAATAATGTCTGTACCTAAAACTTCCTTTGAGATCATCAAAAAAAAAAAGACCAAACAGACTGCTGGATGAATAGATAGATAGATATACAATAAAGCAAGTTTTGTGAAATGTTAATAGTGGAATCTGAGTGGTGAATACACAGGTATCACTGTAAAATTCTTTTAACACTGTATGTTTGAATATTTCGTAATAAAATGTTGGAAAACAGAGGGAGAAATGAAGGAAAATGAAGAAACGATAGTAGAAGAGAAGGACAGGGAATGAAGATCATGAAGAGAAGTCTGGGCAGGAAAAGTAGAAGGAAATCAAGTTGGAGGAGTCCAGAAAATATGAACAGAAATCACAGGAGGAAAATATAAAGAAAAGAATAAATATGAAGAAAAGGGGCAATACCTGTTCTAAGAAAGGCCCTAACTAAGGGCAGGCTCCGTGAAAGGAAGGACAAGAAAGGAGCAAGGCGGCGTGTAAGCTGACAACAGATGCAGCCCAGGTCTTTCCCAGCCACCTCGCTCAGGGAAGCTCAAGTATGACTTGTACCACTTGCCTCATGACTGTCGTGCCTCTTCCATTTGGCGGTGCACTTGGTCAGAATCCAGATTAAGAGCAGGGAGAGGATTCAAGCATCTTTTGTATTAAAGCCACTGACCCATCAAGCCCAAAGACTAAAGGCAATGGTATCCTAAAATGGTTTTCAAACTTTACTGTTTAGCAAGAGAACTTTTTTAAATAAAAATTTCATATTTATACATTACAAGAATATAACAGGCAAAAGGGGCAATGCTCTGGTCAACGTGGAGGACATGGGGTCCAGGCCCTGTGTGTCGAGTTGATCTGCCACCTTCCCCTGCCCCTCACCCACTTCAGTGACAATTCCAGAGTCTCTTCAGATCCCCAAGGCTCTGAATACACTAGCAAAGTAGAAAGTCCACTGCACTAAAAAACAGATGAGAAGGTCACACTTCTGCCACTGACTAACTGGTGACTTTGAGCAAGTCATTAAACTGCCCAGCATCTTCATTTTATTATCTCTATCTGTACCGTCAACTGCTCTGGGGTAAGAGGTTCAATTAAGGCATTACTGTATACATTTTAAAACATTTTACAAATGACCAACTCTTGGGACTCCTCTTCCCTGTAAATTTGCCACACACACACATCGAGAATCTGTGAGCTAACTTCTGCTTCAAAATGACCTCCAGCTAAAGGATTCCTATGCCATCTCTGCTACCTTCACAATAGAAGATGGGGGGTGGGGGAGGGAGGAGGGGGAGGAGGAGGAGGAGGGGGGGAGCAGGAGGAGGAGGAGAAAGCTCACAGCAACATGAAAAATTACTTCTCAAATGTATCTCAAATTTATTTGCTTCTTTCCATCTATACTGCTGCCCCCCTGGTCTGAGTCTAAAGAGCCACCTTAAGTGCTCTCCCAGCTGCCTCCACCCCAAACTACCTTCCAGTCCAGTCTCCACACAGCAGCCAAGGAGAAAACTGAAACCATTATGTGGACCCCAAAGGTGAGATGCTCTCATAGAAAACAGAGGGAAAGGACAGAGAAATGCAATGGAAGACACATAAAAAAATGCAATAGAGGAATATTTTCTGACTTGAAGGAATGTATGTAGGTTTTAAAGACTCATTATGTACCAGGAATAATCAATGAAAATCAAGGTATTACCAGACATTTTCATTTCAACGTTTAAATGCTGGGCAATGTCTGGGTAGTTTTAAGAAGAAAAGAGTATGACCCAAGAGTTTTATAGCCAATATTTTATAAATGAAGACCTCAGAAAAAGACTCCTAGATATGCAAAGTGTCAGAAAATATAGCACCTATGCACTCTTCCTGACAAGATTATTGAAGATGTAATCCAACTCCTGAAAAACAAAGCAAAAGTAAGAGCTCAGGGGCCGGCCCTGTGGCCGAGTGGTTAAGTTTGCGCACTCCACTGCAGGCGGCCCAGTGTTTCATCAGTTCGGATCCTGGGTGTGGACATGGCACTGCTCATCCAGCCACGCTGAGGTGGCGTCCCACATGCCGCAACTAGAAGGACCCACAACTAAGAATATACAACTATGTACCGGGGGGCTTTGGGGAAAAAAAGGAAAAAATAAAATCTTTAAAAAAAAGAAAAGTAAGAGCTCAAAAGTGCAGATATTATAATATGAAGGAACTAGTGGGGATGCTGAAACCAATTAAAATAGAGGTAAGCCTAATAATAATCAATACAAGTATCACTACAAGACTTAAATATAAATGCTAAAAATAGTTATTCAAAGGGAGGATATACATAATAAAAAATGTTGATATAATTACATGAATCTGGTTATGAAAGACAAATTTATTATTTCATATTTATTATTTATTGATTTTAAACTAAGAAATGGCAGAAAAAGAAAGGAGAAAAAGGATGATGTAAAGGCAAAACTGCACTAAATTACTGCCATCAAATAGAGAGAAAGACACATTTCACTCATGGCTGCCAATAATAGAAACACAGGTTAAGAAGTGTTTTTGAAAAAATTTTAACCAACAGTAAAACTAAAAGAAGATATGTACATTTGAAAATATTCAAGATTAAAAGCAAAGAAAATAAGGTCTGTATACAAAAAGACAGCAGACAAAGGAAATGGCAAAGAAATAAAAATGGAACAAGATGATAGATGTATGACCAAAAATATCAACTATAACAATAAATGTAAATAAGTTAAACTCTCTTATTAAAAGGGGATTGAATGAGATAGTCACATTGAATAAAAAATATATCCACCTGTATGCTGTTTAAAAGAATACTCAGATGTTCCATAACTCTACTAATTTATTAAAAATCATAAATTATACACTGAAATGAAAGAAGTTTATGGTATGTCAACTCTACATCAATACAACTGTTTTTATAAAAAGACTACTCAAGTCAAAGATTAGAAATAAAAGGATGTGCAAAGGATTATGAGGCAAAGGTAGACAACAATAAAGCAGAGTTCATAAAACTAATAGTAGACAAAATCAAACAAAAGACAAAAAGCACTACATTGGATAAAAAAGATGAGATAAGAAAAGAGCTAACATTTATATTGATAATAATGCATAGCGAAATGAATACAAATATGCTACATCAAAATCTATAAATTTTAGAAGTATTAAAATTCCAAGGATAAATTCTCAGAAAGATCATTACGGCCAGATTTTTTAAACATAGCCCTCTTGCTCTTTAGTAGATAAAAGAGACTAAAAAATAAGATTGGAGAAGACATAAATAACATCAAGACAGTTTTTCTTTTAGGGTTCCAAAAAGTAGAAATGATTCAAATCACATTTTCTAACCACAATGCAATAATTCAAGGTAATATCTTTAATTTTAACAAAAATAATTCAATCGCTTAGAAATCAAAACTACAATCTGAGGGAGCCAGCCCCATGGCCGAGTGGTTAAGTTCCCGCACTCCACTTCGGCAGCCCAGGGTTTCGCCAGTTCGGATCCTGGGCATGGACATGGCACCACTCGTCAGGCCATGTCCCACATGCCACAACTAGAAGGACCCACAACTAAAAAAATATACAGCTGTGTACTGGGGGGCTTTGGGGAGAAGAAGAAGAAGGGGAAAAAAAGATTGGCAACAGATGCTAGCTCAGGTGCCAATCTTTAAAAAAAAAAACAAAAACATTACAATTTGAGTACTTATAAATAAACAACAATTAGGAAGAAAAACATATTAAAAGTCATGGAAACTCATGACTGAAACTGTACACAGAGGAAAATGCACGACCCCAGATGCTTTCTCTGATTAAAAAGAAAGAAAGAAAGGAAAATTTAAAATAAACTAAAAATTCAATCAAAGAAACTTGAAATTGAAATAATCCCATAGAAAGGAGGAAGACGGAATTTACAGAGATGAAAGCAGACCATAATTAAGTAGGACTAATAAATTTAAATAAATAATTTAAATTCAAAATAGAAAAACTTCTGCCAAGGAAAATGAGAAGAAGACAGGGTAAGAGAGTGAGAGAGAAAGAGAACACAATGCACCTGCCTCGTCAGGAGCAGGGTGCTCCAGGAACTGAACCACAGCTCAAGTGGAGATTTTAAAAATTGTAGAACACTACATACAACTATGTGCTAATAAGTATGAAAACGTTGACTAAATCCACTACTTATAGGAAAAGACTGAATTTTAGAATGAAACATGTTCCAGTAAAAAACGTAAGCTGACCGACAATTGTTATAAAACTGAAAACGTTTTGGGGCTGGCCCCATGGCCGAGTGGTTAAGTTCGCGCGCTCCGCTGCAGGCGGCCCAGTGTTTCGTTGGTTCGAATCCTGGGCGCGGACATGGCACTGCTCATCAAACCACACTGAGGCAGCGTCCCACATGCCACAACTAGAAGGACCCACAACGAAGAATATACAACTATGTACTGGGGGGCTTTGGGGAGAAAACGGAAAAAATAAAATCTTTAAAAAAAAAAAACAAAAAACTGAAAACGTTTTCAAAGGCATCCTTTGAGCAAAGATGTTCTTCCGAGTGGTCAGGAACACACTGGAGGCGGTGGCAATGGTTCCCATGACATCCTGGAGACTGCACAGCTGGGGCAGAACTTCCAGGCTGTGTTGTGCAACCCACCCCTGCTGCCCATCATGTGTATTCTGTGCATACATTCGATGTATACATGCTATGGTTTCACTCCTCTCAGGTTGGAAGGTCCCAGAGCTACATTCTCTCAAGTTATCACCATTATTCATACAATTAAAAAAAATTTTTTTAATCTAACAGACCAGTTCTAACCATCTCCATGGAGATGGGGTACAGTAGAAAGATCATTCAAACTGGTGCCCAGAAGTCTAAGGTCTAGTCCTGCTTTACGACTAACTACAGTTTTAATACTATCTTGGAGAAGGCAGTTTCTTTCTCTGGCCCTCAGCTGATACTGAGGTTTGAATATGCTGTAAGGTTCAGTTTGAATATGCTGTGATTCCACAGAGGTAGTTTTCAAACAAACCTGAGTGACAGCTTGGTTCCAAAAGCAGTTCCCTCTGCATGTATATATATATATATATATATATATATATATATATATATACACACACGTATATCTACGTATATATATAAGGTATATATATATATACATTCTTCCCCACCCCTCCTCACCCTCCATCACCATCCCTGGAAAGACTGCACAGAACCTAGAAACCCCCATTTGGAAATCAGACACCTACTATACAAAATAAAGGCAAGACGTAATCCTACTTGCAAGAGGCCCACAGTGTCATGAGGGAGATAACGACTGACAACATCAAGCAGTAACAGAAGAGCTGCAAAAGTAGCAGAAGAGAATTAAGCGACCAAGTGGAAGCTTCAGGCAATGAGTGTGACAGCAGACAGACAAGGACGTCAGTGCAAAGAGAAGTGAGTGAGGCTGACTCCACAGCAGAAGCAAAACTTGAACTTCTTGCAATATTTCAAGCAATACATGAAGAAGGAATGTCCAGACTGGAAGGAGTCACAGGCAACATGAAGAAAGATTAAGAAAGTATATTTTAAGTGGATATGTTAGAGCAAAATTGCCATAATTTGAATAATCTCTGACTCATGATTCAGAGGGATCATCCCACATAAACTCCTCTTGGAGATGTGCTGCTTTCTTCCCATTTATTTGTAGTTCTTTCTGGGTTGTGTTTCAGAGTGTCATTTAATGTCATTTTATGACTCCCTGGTTGTAAGTGTCTGAGTATTACCAGGGCTTAGAGATTTACAGCCTATTTTAAACTCAGATAATGATGTTTAATTTGTTATTGGCTGTGTAAAGGTTAACACAGAAATAACTCAAATCATCATCTCAGGGATAACACATTACAAGAGGGCAATTAAGCACAGTACCTGGCATTACACAAAAGATTGACATCTCTTTACAAGAGTGCGGATGAGTTCCGATTTCACAATGCAGGAAATACACTCATCACCACCATCTCTCTTTGAATAAACAAATAGCAGGTCCCACTTATCAGGACCACTGAGTAACCAGTAGGGGAAGAAAATACTTTTCAAGAAAAGGAAAGATTGACATGCAGCCAATTTCTCGTAGAAGAGCTGGAGAAGAAAGAAAGAAACTCAGTCTCCTAGAGAAAATGAGGTTGATCTTACTCAAGTGAAAGATTAGGTTCCCTCTTAGTTGTAAACAAACGATGCTAAGGGGCAAGCAAAACAGACATGGATCCAATAGGCCCCTGAGAAGAGGAAGCAAAATAAACAAAAGCATCAAAGCCAAATTGTTATTAAATTGCTTCTGAAATGGAAAATGAAAAACAATCTATTGCAGCAATCGTTTTTGTCTCTTTTCTTCTCCCCAAAACACCTTTCCATGATGATTTGGTTTTTATTCCACGGGTTTTGGTGCCAACAAAAATATAAGCAAATAATATTTTAAAAAACTCACCAGATAAAGGTCTGTTTGCATTTCTCAGCCCTCTCCTCCTGGAGTCAACTAACAAATGTAGCATGTCGCATAGAAAGTCTCATCTGACTAACGCTCTATTTATGTCCCTCAGAGAGGACTTCCAATTTTCTTTTCCTACATTCATTTTCCATCCCTTTCTTTCCCTTCTTCCTGCAGTTGTGGTCTCTCTAGATCTGGGTTTTCATTTCCTCTTTCATTTCCCTACACATCTTCCGCTTCCTGTCAGGTTCACTCTCGATCTCACCTTTCCTTTTTTTCTGTGCCTCTCATGTCCCAGACCTTCCCCCGTGTGCTCACGTGTTCCCTTCCATGAGAGCTCCTCCTCTCTAGTCCCTCTTCCTATTTTTCATATACAATCATCCCACCCAGTTCTTCTTTGTCTAGTTTTTCTACCATCTCATTCTTCAGCATGTCTCTGTTCCCTAACCTTTTTCTACATTTCCCACCTCCCAGCACATTTCTCCAGTCTCAGCTGTGTGGCTCAGATCGTCTCCATTTGAACCAAGACCTCTAAACAAAGTCTCCGAAATGGATGTTCCCCCAGTTCACTTGACCTCAGAACTGACAATACCAGCAACTCAAAAACAACGAGTCCGCCCACCATGGCTGAAAACTCCCAAGCAGTTAGAAACTCATAAACAGGCCAGGAAAATTGCAGAAATCACAATGTTATTGTCCTGGTATGTTTTTGGAATCCTGGAACCTCCTAAATTATAGTCAAGTGAGAGCCTGGCATTTTGAGTCCTTACTCCCAAATCATACTACCCCTGGGGATTTGGGATAGGCCCAACCTTCTGTTTTGGCCTGATGTTGTCAAGGGAAAGAAACAAGGGGTGGTGTATATGGTTTGCCACCCGGCCTCACAGTTTTGGATTGCCCAAGGACAAAGCAAGGCAAATGCTAGCTAGCTCCGCCACCATCATGGACATCATCAAGTAGTATTTTGAAGCACAGACATATTTTGTTTCTAGTTCCAAGTCTTGTGGAAGATGGACAGACGTGGTCCCTATTGTCTCAATGCTCACAGCCTGGAAACGGGCACCACCGGCAACACTCACCACTGCTGAGGCCATATTGTACGAGAAAAATCAGACAAATTCAATAACTAGCCTCTGTTGACACATAAATAAATGCACTATTCATTTGTTCCTTTAATCAACTGGCTGTACCTTGGTTCTGTAACCTCTAGTATTTCATAAGGATGTGTACATTCTAGCAGTCTTGAATGTCACACCAGGGAGTCAAGCCCAGACAACACCGTCATACGGAAACACCTGGGTTCAAGGGATAACGCATTAGTTAAGCAACCTAACTTTGAGCTTTTAGAACTGAAATATCAACAAAAGGATAAAATAAATGTGCAAATTGTTCTTCCCTGTGGACATTAGCCAGGCGTTTGTTCTTTAGCCAACAACAATCAACAGGCACAACACAACCGTAAAAATGCCAGCCGAGGAGCTAATCCAATAAATAAAGAAAAACCCTTGCACTATGGTAGGCTGCCAATGGTCATGCTGTGGAAAGTGAGCAGAGAATTCGAATAAGAGCAAGGAGGTGGGAGTAAAAGTCAAACCTGCCTCTGGGAGGGACCCTGACTGCTAACATAAATTTCAGATTTAATGCTTTCTTTAGCATGATTTCTAGCATGCAAAGCCACCATACCGCATTTGGGATACCTACGAAGTTGCAAGAAGCCATAACTCAATGAGCACCAAGTGCATACGAAGTGCCAGGTACTATGCCGGAATGGCTTGCTGGGCCCTCAAAGGGCCAATTCCTGCCAATCTGTTCCTCCCAGACTGGAAGGGAAAGGGAAGTTAGACACGGATCAGCACCTTCTGAAACTGGCTCCCACCTTTCAGAGAACTTACATATATGGAGAGGAAAGGAGGGAGGAAGGAAGGGAGGGAACAAGGAAAAGAGGTTGATGGAAAGAGATCTAAGTATCTAGAAGGATATTTACCAAATGTTATTAGTCATTAGTCCTAGCTAGTTGGCTGTTTTTTTTCTTACACTGCCTGTGATTTCAAATAATCTTTCTCCATTAAACACGGAATGTGAATAAAATGCAGTAAGTTTCTTTTAATTTTTAAAAAGAACAGTTCTATCTGTTTTCCCTTGCCCATGCCTGTTCCCCGAGCAGCCTCCAGATCCTAATGATGCTGTTCACATGGGGGCACCAGAAATAGGAAGCACGATGGATAAAAGTGACCTGAAATAAACTGAACGCACTGAGATAATTACAAAAAATAAGAGACTTCGCTTTCTGAGGCATAATAACTTGAGAACCTCAGTACCACCTGACTTCTGCACAGCTGAGGCCAGCGAAGTGTTCGGAAAAAGGAAAATATGGATTCAAGGACCTTTAGCTGAAAGCTGTATTCAAGGTCCCAGCCGGCACCAGGAGCCCACTTCTGAGCCTGTGGCCTCCTTGTCTGAGGCCACGGGAAGAAGTCTGGTGGGGGTGGGGGTGGGGGTGGAGGGGCAAGACAGTGCAGAGGGGTGGGCTTGAAAGGAGATGGATTTTATTTTGTTGTTTGGTCCTTGGATAAGGGTGTTAGGAAAAAAATTATTGATGAACTACTTTGTCATCGTTAAGAGTATTGCTGACACGCTCACAGCAGGCCCACGGCGAGGCAGACAGCGCCAGTCTACCCAACGCCTTTTGTAGCCGAGACATGTGCTGTGCATTAGGCAAGGTGTGTAAATTATGACAGCCCACGTTCTTCGCGAAGGCCCGGGTCTGAGCCCTCCTCTGCCTCCTTCTCCCTTCTGTGTTCAATTTCCCCGTAGCACTTGCCTCAAAGCAAGTGGCACTCCTCAGAGAGAACATTAACAGGCAGAGGCTCTGGCTTGGAGTAAATATTGCAAGATTGAAATGCGGAGGGAATTATACTTCTTTCCCTTGCAGACTTTGGAGTGCTGGGTGAGAAATAAATAATGAGAGTAATAATGGGCCCGATTCTTCCCGGCTGCGCCTCTCCCCCTGGGTGTGGAGCGTCTTCTAAAGTCAGAGTGCGGCTGCTTGCAGTGATGGATTCAATCTCGAAGCCGACGGGATAGCCAGCCTTGGTCAGGAGAGCAGGTGGCTAGAAGAAGCCATGCCCCGGGACAGTTCCCAGACAGCTTTCATCTGGGGAGGGTCTCTGCCCTGCTCCCGGCCTCATTTTGCAGACAAGGAGCCCAGAGAACAAAGAAAATCCCTGATTGTTTGGGGAAAGGAATATGGTCTTAGCCTGGACTCCAAGAGACTATTCTGAGTTGCTCCTTCCCTCCCACTCTGGGAGTTTCTGGGAACTTTGAATAAAAATGGAGCTGGGAGGGTTTGAGTGTCGCGTGTGATGGACACATAAGTGGTATAGCATATCCGTGGGCACTGAGCCTACATGCAAACCTGCTAGAAAGTGGCCAGAAACTTCCAGGCCCTTTTAGAAAGGCTCTGCATGTCCTCCTGCCCCTTCTTCCCCACCTCTATTCAATCACTGCTGCTAAATTATTTTCTGTGAATGAGAATTTTCAGAATTCTCTGATAGATCTGTCTTTTCCCACTACTGCCCAATCCTTTCCCCAAAAGAGGGCGACGAATGTCGTTTGCAATTGCATACATGCGGTTAAAGCAGCAGACGGATCAATTTCCTGTACTTGAACTTCCAGAATCAGATCCAGCCTAGGAGGATGGAGACTGCAGCAGCCGTTTCTATGGTGAGCACCTATGGTGCAGGGGTCCGGGAGGGGGGCCTCTCCCTGGTCACGGGCAAGCTCAGGTTGAAATCTGAAGCACTCTAAGAAGTGACTGCAGGAGGTACTCAGGCCAGTCATACTGCGAGGAGCCTGCAGGTCCATAAGGAAGCAGGTCTTCGAACACTGGGCCATTAGGACAGATGGGCAAGAGATTCCCTTGCCTCCACCCCAGACACAACCCCTAGGAGCAGGTGATGGTCAGATCTGCTTCTAGCCGCATCCTGAGAGGGCAAAAGTTATTGACCCTCCCCACCACCGAATTCTCGAATCCTCTGATCTGAACCCTTACATCTTCTCCTGAAAAAATCATCTCTCTGGCGAAGCACCAAGAGAACAATTAGGGATTAACCAAAGTGCTCTCTCTTGCCAGCAAGAGTTTGGCCTCTCAGGGGACTGAGGGCACTTTGTACCGAAGCTCTTTGTCTCTGGAACTCCCTCATCTTTGTTTTCCATCTCGTTAGGAGAGGCGTTTTCCTTCCACTGTGCAGAGGACTTTCGTTTCTAGGTGTCATTTAATTGTTGAATTAGTATTTTCCCTATGTCTAAAGGCCTAAGGACAATAGTGACATGTTAAAAAAAAAAAGAGATTAAAACTACTTAAAATAAAATCAACATGTACAGTTTGTTGTTACTATTGGTTTCAATATTTATAAATCCATTACATACTGGCTTTTCCTGGAACACAATTTTAGCCCCAATCTCTCTAAACTGGCATACATTTGGTAAAATTATTGCGAGAAAAATTAACATGATAGAATTTTTTCATGATTTTTATTGATATCCAACTTCCAAATTGTACTCCAAGTACAAATCACTTCGACTATTAAGATAGGGCTAAAATCACAGTGGTACCTTATATGATGCTACCTATAAAAACTATTCCACCAAAATTACAAACACCATTTTTTTAAGCATGACAGTCAACATTCCAAATGATAGCTCCATAACCAGAGCTGAGAGATGGCTGCCATAGCTCAAGCTGAACCCCACCTCACCCCGCGATATAAAGTCCATTCATAAAAAGCAAAACTGAATTATTTTTAATTTCTCCATTTATCTAGAACAATGGGATCATACACAACAGTCCCAAGAGGCTGCTGGTATTCCTTTGAGGTAGATGAGAGACATGAAGGAGATAATTGAGGCATGAAGAAGAAGAACCACCTGCCCAGAAACACAAGTTTAACAGCAAAAATCAAATTAAACTGGAAAACTTCCTTTCCTTTATCTATTGTGCTTTCTACCGGGTCATGAAAAGCCTATGGAATGTCGCTAAGGAGTTACTTGGGTGTCAGAGACCAGCTGGGCTATTTCTTTCTAAGAGGTGTTTCGTACACTGATGTGCACAGCAACAACTCTATGATGAGACAGAGTGTCCTGCGTATCTTTTTTTAATAGAAAGAGTTTAAAATGCTATCAGGAAAAGGACCATTGGATAAGCAGTGAGGTCAAAGCATGAGTCTTTCCCAAAGTAGCCACAGTTTAGTCTGCCATCTTGAAACGGTCAAGGCCTCCATCTAGCACGTCTCCATTGGCATCCATTCCTCCTGAGCAAAAGAAAAAAATTCCCTTCCTGCAGGGTAAAGACTCATTTTCACAAACGGCTGGCATCCTTGAACATGGACGAATCCAGAGTGGGAATAAAAAGTTAAAACATACTCTGGGTCAAGTTATCAAAAAGCTGGTCCAGGTGATCCTTCTTAGGAACACGGGGTGTAACTTCACTAGGGAAGGAGAATAAAAGTAGAAAATAAAAAACAGATCCAGAGCCATAATCATACCACCTGGACCACTGACTATTTTACCTTCTCTGCTTCCTCCACGGACACATGCAGGCACATTTTACAGAGCAGCAATCAGTGTATCTACAATATACATTCTATTTTTCACTCAACATTTTATCCACATTGCTACATGGCCTCTATAATTCTTTTTTTTTTTTTTTTAAAGATTTTATTTTTTTCCTTTTTCTCCCCAAAGCCCCCCAGTACATAGTTGTGTATTCTTGGGTGTGGGTTCTTCTAGTTGTGGCATGTGGGATGCTGCCTCAGCGTGGTCTGATGAGCAGTGCCATGTCCGCGCCCAGGACTCGAACCAACGAAACACTGGGCCGCCTGCAGCGGAGCGCGCGAACTTAACCACTCGGCCACGGGGCCAGCCCCCCTCTATAATTCTTTTCAGTGGCTGTGTACTATTGCATCAAATCGCTGTGCCATCATTTGCTTAGTCATTCTCTTCATGAAATAATTCAGGTTGCTCAGGTCTTTGCTATTCTAGATAATAAATAATGTAATGAACATCTTCATGGATGGAGGGTTGTTCCCTGTTACATTATCCCCTCTGAGTCTATTTTTAAATAAACAACCTCCCATATACTTCCTAGTGAGGAAACTACATTGTCCAATTAATTACCTTTTCTTGACACCATCACTTTGCCAGGGCCCAGCAGGGGTGCTTTCAAAGCAAAAATCAGAAGCCCACTAGCAAGGCTGCTGCTGGCTTTACTGGGACGTGGCATACTGCCAAGGCCTTGTCCCTCTGCTTCTAAGAAACTAGAAATAGTATTTTTCGCTTCTGAGTTGTGTCTCTTCAGAACCAGAGCAATCTCTTTTTCCCTTTAGAGGTCATGGGACTCGGCAATATGAATACAGCAGTACTTGCTCAGCACGTACATTTCAGTCCACAATCTACCCTCAGAAAGCACTCCTCTGGCCATCTTCATGTCGTCACCTTAAGCGGCCCAAGGCAAGAGCACAGTCTTCCTTACCATGAGGGATAAATAAGTTTTTCTTCTACTGAAGGAGCAGACCTTTCCAGGAAGCCATAGCAGCAAAGAAATTGCTTGAGTCAAGGTACAGAAGCCCTAAGAAATATTCTCAATGAGAAATGAAGTATAACTCAAAGAGGACTGTGGTTGATCCTTGCTCCTCTAAGCCGTGCTTCTTCAATGAAGGTTGCTTCTGTGATCTGACCATTTCAGATCACCATGTTTTACACGACTGGCCCCACAGGAAGAGAGGCTGGCCTTTTGGTGAGCTGTGGGGACGCCAGGCTTTGTGTCCTGCCTTCTGCACTGCCTCACTCCAAGACCCTCAGTGAGTCCCGGCGCACGCCCTGTGGTCTCTGACACTCTCCATTCACAAAATGTGAATCATTTTGGTATCAGTTCCCTTTGGGAAAATAGAGATGCAATGTACTTCATCATGTTTTCCTGCCCATATTGTCATTCACTATTTGTTCTCTTCTTCAATTGAGCTGTGTTTTGAAAATCATGTAACCTGGGGTCAATTTGTGGGGGAAAAAAACAAAACCAAAAAAGAGACGTAAAGAAATGGATACTAAAACAGCTTCATTTAAAAAATAAAAGCACAAGTAGAGGCTGCTAAGAAGGGTTACCCTGAGAGTGTGGAGAAGCGCAAAAACACCAAGACTTCCACATCCCTGCATGGAGGTCCCCGGCTGACGCTGGGCCTCCAAGCCAAGGAGCAGAGGCTGGGCTGCAAGACTGGGATCGTCCTGGATTCCTGGATCAGACTCAGATCTTAAGCCCCTAAAGGACCATCACTTTCACATATGCTTGCAACTTTTTGCACACAACACCCCCCCCCCGACACACCCACACACACACACACATATCACGGAGAAAGCAGCGCCTAATTCCACACCCAAGCCCAGCCTGGTATAACTTGAAAAGCACAACACACAGGTTTCCCTAGGAAATAATTTTACCGGATATCTCAGCGTTTTTCCCTGAAAAAAGAAGATATCACCGCATACTTTCCAAGTGAAATCGTTTTAAATGTCCTACATTTGGGCTGTTCACAGAGGCTAATATTTGAATCCACTTGGGAGACTATGTCCCCAATTCCAATGCAATCGTCATGACCAGCAGGGCCTGGGAGATCTTCGAGGTCAATATTAGTTTTCACAAATTACGTACCAGATGGACTGCAGCGATACACGGGTGTGGGTCTATTTTTACAATGCAGCATTTACAGCCCATGGCAAGAGGCAGGCAACGCCTGGCCCTCAGGAGGTATATGGAAAACCACAACGTGCTGAATGGCTACACTCACACATTTTCTCCTCCTTTTACTGCAGTTCCCTTCACATGCTTCCTATTCTGCGTTTGACTAATAATACTGCAAAATACATCTGGCTTTATCACTGTGAGAAGCCTCGCTTGAGAAGCACCTACTGAGGTCATGTTCTATGCCCATTAAATTGATGTTTAAGCTACTGTTCAAGAGCAAAAAAGTCACCTGCTGGTGCCACAGAGAGACCGCCTGGGTATTCAGCACATGAACCTACTAGTTAACCACCAAAATACTCACGGAGACAACTACAATTAATAAGGGAAAACCCTCTGTTGAAAAGTGCAGGAAGTGCAGTTAGGATAAAAATCATCGCTCCACATTTTATTTTTCCCTTTTGTCTAAAATTGTAATACCAGTATTAAATTAGCAGCATTTTATCCTCTTTGCTTTTCACATACCAGGCATTTGTTCTCTTAGAAACTAAACAGAAAAAAAAAAAAGTTGCTTTATATAGAAATACATAGTTAACTATCCATTCCAAGAATAAACTAACTACACTTGGCCCTATTTGTCAACCTCTCAAAGGAAAAAACCTAAAACAAAAATAAAAACAACAACACACTTTGTGCGTATAAAATTGTAGGCAAAAGTACTTAAGCCAAAGAATTTGTGATTTTATACAGCATGCTCGCAAACTGAAAACAAATTTTTGATTGCTTATATATTCTGAAGTGTTTCCTGCCTACATATCCTCAGAAGTCCCACGAGCTTTCCTGGACACATGGAAAATTTCAAGTTGAGCCATTTTTAAGTTATCCATGAGTGAAGGGGGAAAAAAAACCAGCACATGGAGTGGGAGTTTGAATTTGTCATAAAAGAAGAAAAAAGTTATTTTGTTCTTTCTTTCCCTTTCTTTGAGTTACTCGACAATGGCTGAACATACTTTGCCCAAGTTTTTTATTTTTGCAGCAAGAAAAGAATCACCTTTGTGCTGAAGCCAAGTATGAACGTATTCAGCATGTTCTATACGAGTGCACACCAGGGAACTGCTGAGGCACATCGACGTGTAACCGTAAAACTAGCATTACCAGACACAAATCAGATCGCACATCATAATGACAAATAACCGCAAGAAATAGTAAAGCAAGCATGTACTTAGTATCCATCATCCAAAAAAGAATTAGATGTTTTACATTATTTTTAAGGCATTTAACCCAGAAATAATCATCTAGTAGGTAGAGAGAATTTCCTGAAACACAAACACTGCAAAACCCTGGCAACTGGGTGTTGACCGGGTTTTGCCTCTTCCAGCTGTGACTCTCTAAGAAATATTGCCCCCAAATTAAAGGTTTCCGAGATTCTTTACAAACGGCATCCATGTGGTATCTAGTATAGTCTAGCAATCATGTGCCAAAAACAGGCGGGGCAAAGAGGTACAGAAACTCTGGAATGTTTAAAGTAGGAGAGTTGAGCAAGCTAAGTAGAGGCTAGGAGCCAAAACCGTTTTGCAGGGAAACACCCCACTCAGAAATTTAGTGACTGGCTTCATTTCATGAATCTCACATAAATATCTGAGGAGATTGCCGACAGCCTAGAGCCAAGAAGAAAAACATGCACTGAAAGAGGGAGCGAGAGAAGCCAGAACATGGAACGCTCATCTCACTGGACGCCCTCCACTTCAGATACCGTTGGCTGAGCCTCCTGCTAAGAAGGAACGGAGAAAATGGACGGGAGATACTGCCCAGCCAGGGAGGGAAGAAACTTAGCTTTATAAATAAACTTGTCACGGAGATAGGCCACACATCAGAAGGGAAAGTAGGGGGGAAACCTAAAGGATGGGGGTGGGGGTCCTGAAGTAATGGAGCCCTCCTGTCTCCCATCTCGGCTGGTACAGAAGGCAAGGGAAACCCAATATCAGCATTGTCTGGCTGGGGCGATTTCTTCCCTTCTCATAATATAACTTTGTGAATATGTTTAAGAGAGTGTCTGCTGTTATTGGTCTAATGAGCTAACTCTGAAATCTGAGCTAAAGACAGCTCCCTAGTGGCTGCTCACTGTTCCACAGACCGAAAGGAGACTCCTTTCAGGGGCCCATCAGGGCGAACCACTGCTGACAGCTTGGAACGGCACAACACACAGATTTATTTCACAGACAGCCACAGACAGGAATTTAGCACCCTGTGCTGCCCTCCTGCTTAGTGGAGAAGGTGTTAAAATGCAACCATGCAGAGCTCTCCCTTGAACAAAACCCAGTAGCGACTAATCAAGCGGTCACCCGTCCCCAGCAGAAAATTCCGGGCGCCGAGCAGCTGAGCGAGGGAGCACCATCCTGACAGCTGCTGCTCGGGCGCCGCGGCAGCTCCAGAGCCGCCTCGGAAATCGCTAAATATTTTGCATGACCTTTCAACTTACAAATTAATTGATTTATAAACAACGGCAAATGTTATTTATTTATTTATGACATCTTGGAATGCCTTCCCTCGATTTAAGGGCACAGCGCTGACGAGAATATTCCCTGAGGCCTGCTGCTGTATCAGCCCCAGAGAGGGGTGGCTCTCCCTGTCCCTGTCAACACCCCTTCCCTGAACGTATAGCTGAGAGGCAGGCACTAGAGTAGGCACTGATGCGTGGACACTCACCTGCCCACACGAAGCAAGTCCACCCCATAGTATCACCTACATAAAATAGGCATGTTAACTTTGCTTTATGCATATACATATGTGTGTTTAGGTATTTGTGTACACATGTGTGTCCATATGTGCGTGTGTATATGTAAAATAAACATATACACACGTACATATATGTCTCCAAGGTAGCCTTTACTTCAGATTTGTAGCCAAAGTTATTAACTCTCTCCCCACTGCTGCAGACTCTAAACAAGTGCTCAGCAGTTGATCAGCTGAGCTGTTTAGGGATAACGGCAAATGACATTTATCAAAGCAATTGAAATTGCATCCTTGGTAACTGGGGCTTGTTCCCAAGGAAATTGCATCCAGTCGGTAATATTGTTTATATTGATTATTTTGCTATTCTTGCTCTCACTCACATATGCTATGGTTTCTTATTTTTAGGTTGTTTTCATGAAATAACCAACTTGTTCTGGTAAAAGGAGAAGAAAAAGGAAAACAGGAGAAGAAGGTGGAGGAACAGGAGAAGAAACTTTTTCCTTACATATTTTCTGTGCTGGGAGCAAACCCCTCACCCTCTTATCTTGAATTCCATTTTGAACGGCTTTCAATGCTGTCCTCACCTACGGTATTCCCAATAAGCATATCTCTTCAGATCATTTCTCTTTCTCCCCACCTCAACTCTCAAAAGTTTGCCAATCAATAAGTAATAATGCCCAGGTAATCCCTCAGTCCGGTGCTGTAACCACGCACGATGCCAAAGGCAAGACACGTCAGTTCAAACAGCAACCCGCTTCCCAGAAGGTCTTCCACCGACTGACACGCAAGCAAACATGGGATGGTACCATCGAGGGAAGGGCTCTGCCCGAGAACCTGAAACGCATCTTCACAGAATCAAGTCCACATTTGTCGCTACTTCTCTCCCCGGTGTGATTCACCATCCCATGAGCATTCTTAGGGGAGAGTAACATTTATTCGGACTTTTTTCTTTAAACCAACATGTTATCAAATTTCTGGGACATTTACATAGCCAAAAAAGGCATAATATCAATGAGAAACTGATGCCTAGGTAGGCACCCCCTCTCGGAGCTCCTCCTGCAGAGCCCTTAACCTTTTCCCACCTCACTGTGGCACCTTTACCAAGGGAGCCTTGAGAGAACCGAAGCCCCAGAAAACGAAGCGGGGAAAGAAACCTCGTCACCTTAGGAGGCCAAATCCGTCTGTTCCTATTCCAAGACAGAAGAGAAAGATTATGCCCTGTTTATTTTTCTACTTCTTTGCAAGCATATCATTTTCCTTCTTGTATCACAGATTTTGGTTAAAGGAATGAGATTTTATTTTCGTCCTTAAAGTCAAGAGGTGTGTGTATAGGGTGGGGGTACAGGGAAAGGAGGAAAGGAAGCCACAGGTAAGACATGTCAGAGGGACTTTCTGTGGAATGTTGCCTCTGCTGATATGTATAAGTACATGTATGTAAAGTTCATATCATACTTACTGGTATAAGGAACATTAGGATAAGTGTATTTTCACTTATATGAAAATAGTGGTTTGTAGGAATACTATACAGTTATGTGCTGCATAATGATGTTTCAGTCAAGAATAGACAGCATGTATGATCGTGGTCCCACAGGATTAGTACCATAGAGCCTAGGTGTGTAGTAGGCTTTAGCATGTAGGTGCGTGTAAGTATACTCTATGATCTTCACACAACAAAGTCACCTAATGACATTTCTCAGAATATAGCCCCGTTATTAAGTGATGTATGACCACACAAAGAAAAATGCAATGAAAAATAACTAACTTGAAATAAAGAAATTTGCCTTATCCCCAAAGTGAAAATCATCTAAGAGATTCCTGAGGCATCCCAAGCTTGTTTCTGTCACTCTTATTCTCACTCTTGTGCTCCTCCTAGAGCGGGTATCTGGGATCCCAAACAGGCCCTTTAATTTCTATAAGAGTGCTTGCACTCCAAGGTGAAATATCCTAAGACAAAGAGGAACTGTGAGCCAAGACGGGCAGACAAGGTTCTTACCCTTCCACTAATGGACATAGTCACAGTTTTTATTCTGGCAGTACATGTCTGTCTTCTACCTTGGAGACATTTCCCCTACACGTGGTGTGTGCCAGATTTCAAACAGGTGCTACCAGAGAGGCACCCAGGTAAAAGGAAAGGTCCCTGTGTCCTTGTTCGTGTGCAGTGTAAACACACAGAGCATCCCACTATCCCTGACCTTCCCTGTAAAACACTAACCCAAGTCTTCCCTGATGGAGGTCTTCTGTCAGTCAGGCATTAACCAAATATGCATTGACAACTGCTATGTGTTAGGCATTATTCTAGATGTTGCAGATAAACCACTAAACAGAAAGATGAAAATCTCTGTTCTCTTGTAGTGGAGGTCAGGGAGGGCAATATGGACCATTAACAAATAAATGAGGGGCTGGCCCCGTGGCCGAGTGGTTAAGTTCGCGCGCTCCGCTGCAGGCGGCCCAGTGTTTCGTCGGTTCGAATCCTGGGCACGGACATGGCACTGCTCGTCAGACCACGCTGAGGCAGCGTCCCACATGCCACAACTAGAGGAACCCAC
Organism: Equus asinus; assembly: GCF_041296235.1. Taxonomy (NCBI): domain Eukaryota; kingdom Metazoa; phylum Chordata; class Mammalia; order Perissodactyla; family Equidae; genus Equus; species Equus asinus. Next base: position 65,935,261 of record NC_091792.1, on the reverse strand, counting down.
AGCGAAGAATACACAACTATGTACCGGGGGGCTACACAACTATGTACCGGGGGGCTACACAACTATGTGCCGGGGGGCTTTGGGGAGAAAAAGGAAAAAATAAAAATCTTTAAAAAAAAAAAAAACAAAACAAATAAATGAGTAAAACACATATCACATTAATTGGTGAACAACGTGTGGAGAAAAATCTAGTAGGGTTAGGAACCTCAGAATTGGGGAGGAGGTGCTTCACTGAGGTGACATTTAAGCAAAGACCCAAAGGACATCTGAGCAAAAACTTCACACTGAAACGTACAGTCCCACTTATAAAGTAGATGTGAATTAACTGATGACAACGATTTCTCCATTAGCTTTTATCATTCCAATCACAGCCAATGGTAAAACGGCTGTATTTCTCTGCATTTTTCTTCCAGAGACCAGACTGCGCTTTCCCGCACTCTTCAGCTTCTTTTCCCACTGCACTGGCACCATTTGGTTCCTGCTGTCTTAACAGTAGGCTCTGCCATTCCTTTAAGAAATACTTGTGGATTTTTACTCTATATCAACATTTTGAGGAAGAAATATCAAGATGGTGTAAAAGCAGCATCTATGATGTCACATGACTCTCCCCCCTGCTCCATCATCTGCCTCCACCCTATCCTTCTTGCTCTCCTTTCCCTCTCAAGGCAGAAACATTCAGGGATCCCAATTCAGTACCTGATTTTTAATTTCAGACACCTCCAAATTGTAAATAGAAGTGCTCCAGTTATGACAATTCAGATTCCCTGTTTTCCTGGCACACACTGCCTAAAATCACATTTCTACTCACTATTAAAAAATCGAGGCAAGCCACAACAAGATGACTCCGTGCAATTTTGTATCACAGGTAAAAGGAAACCTTGTCGATATGAAATCAGACAGTGTAAAATTCTCTCCCAGAGGAATCTGGCATTATTACATCCCCCATCAATCATGGTATTGTTTCTCCAACAACTGTATCAGATGCAGCATCCAGATATTGCTATGTCATCCTACCAGTTCAGCAGGGAAGTCAGATACCATTACAAACAGGTCCAGGCCCACCAAAATCTAAACTCTTCCAGGAGATTTCAAAGTCCTCATTTGTTTCCAACAATTATCAACTCTCCAAATTTCAGGACTTCAGTGTTGGGTGAAATGTAATTTGACCTAAACATTTATGTATAGCCTATATATATACACTTATGAGAAAACACTAGGAATTTGACCTAGGCATATATGAGGAAACGCCATATATACACTGTAATATCATATGATGATATATTATTGGATGGTGTATATTTTAAATCTTAACTCATGAAAGACTAGTTCACATTCTGAACATTCCCTTTAGTGACAGGCAATAATTCCCTCCAGCCCATATTATGAATCACCTATAGATAGTATAGGCATTATTCTAAATATCTAGGATATAATAGATAAATACAGTAATAGATCCAGCAAAGTCTCTGCCTTCTGAATTTACCTTTTTTTTTTTTTTTGGTAGAGATGTTTGGTTTTTGTTTCATCAGATACTCCCAGTGTGGGTAAAAATTACAAAACCAAGCTTAAGCTTAAGTATAGATACTGGCTGAATTTTGAAATTGCTTTTTCTTTATCCCCTTGCACCGTTACAAAGAAAACACTTCCCCCTCTCCTCTCTTCCGCTCTCTTATTCTCTCTCTTTCTCTGTGTGTCACACACACACATACTAAGAAGTTGAAATTGAAGGTTTCAACTTCCCTTAACATTTTCCATTTGTCCCTGCAACTGATAACCCAAGGCAAGTGAAGTGAGGACCTTGCCTTGGCCCCTGCACAGCAAAGCCCTGCACTACATCCACCTTCTGTACCTTATTTATAATCCTCTGTAAATTCACCCAAAAGTCATGAACTACATAATACTAATTCTTATAGGTTGACATATTTCCCTGATCTTTCATGAGCCACCTGGGGAAACAGTTTTCTCCTGATCTGAATGAAGAAGAAAAACAGTGATCCTAATCAACCATTTGCCCTGAGTGGCTTCCCTAAACAAATCTGGGAAAGTGCTTAAAGGCTTGGGAATAACCATGACCCTGCTTGAGCACTGTAATAACCCTACCTAATTATACTGATATAAAAACTAATTGGAAAGATAGCAAATGTCAGGGTAAGATGCAAATCGTAGGGTGTTAATTGCTGAACAGGTGCTGGAATAGAATTAAATGAGCATTCTGATTAAAAGAGTGGAGGAAACAAATGTGGACCCCCGATACAAACTTGGCCATGTGACTTCTGCAGCGGTCCATTCCACCAGGAAAAGGTCATGGTGCTCTGACCTCTGTTTTGTGATGGGTAGACCAAGAAAATAATAGTGACCACAGAAGAAAAAACAATCGAGCAACAACATCAACATGACTTCTAGAATTGACTGCTTAGTTTGAGCCCAGGAGACAGGCAATGTTTTAAGAGGGCTTAGATACACGGATAAGCTGAGATAGCATCAAGAATGCATAAATGCTCACCTTTCCCAGCCACAAGTTCTTGCCCTGCCATCCTGAACCAGAAGTTCTGCTACCCCGCAACAGCACTACCACAGTGCTGAGGGTTAGTAGGTATACATTACACACTAGGTTGACCAAGCGCTTGATCAAGTAACTGAGCCAACAGTACTGCTTGCCTTCAATAAGTTGAGACAGTGTGGGGTGGGGTGATGTGATATGGAAAATACATCGAAGGCTCCAATTACTATAGCCAGCTATTGAAAATGGTATTTATTGCAAACTTTACACTACAACTATAAAGGGGATTTTTCTCCTCAGCCTGGTGTATCAATGAAGAATGCATCTGCACAAACTCCTGGTGCCTTGGTCAAGCTCTTAAACAACCATCATTAAATGTCTGTGGCAAAGCCTGGACCAATGGCACCTGCATTCTGAGTCCTTCAAGAGAGAAGAGACTCTGAGGACAGTGGCTGTAGGTGGATGCTGGGTGACAGGAGATAGCACCTCCTAAGCTCTGACTTGATAGGACCCCTTCCCAATACCACAACACCCTCCATAGTTCCACCACCTGAAGAAGGCCTTTACTTCAGCCCCACTGGCCCCCACACCAGAAGAAATGCTCTATGTCAAGGCCCTAATATTTTTGCCAATATACTACCACAAATAACCTAGAAGAGAATTATTCCATTTTCAGGTAAGATGCTACAGTGTAAATGTTCTTTCTCCCAATAGTTTGCAGGTCTTTGAGATTTATGATGCCAGAAAACCACATGTCTCTGCAGCGTAGGGAGGGTGAGGCAGCACAGTCTGGCTCTATTTTCCTGATACTGCTCACTCCACCCTGCCCCAGGGTAGAATAGCAATTCATTTACTGTGCTCATTCCACGTGGGGCCTCTGTAGCAGTGTCTGCCAGTTGCACACCACTCCGCCTACTTCCATTTGGTTTTGGTGATATGGACTAGGAGCAGCAGGGGACAGATTGCAGCAAGGTTAATTCATCCAACTCAGACCTATGTCTACCAGAGAGCAGAGACCTGATCAACCCAGTTTTCTTCCTTTTATTTTTTTATTTGTATTTAATCAATCTGGCCTCTACTTATATTGGGCAAAAGAAAATAATATGATGGTTACATTAGACAATGCATCAACTCAGCCACCCAATTTCAAAGTGCAAATAGAGGAGCTCCCAAATGCTTCCAGAGGGAAATGTGGCTGCAGGAGGCATGGGTGAGAGTCCACCTTGTTTATTTATGCTTTTATAAGGACACTGAGAATAATAATAAAACAGGATGGGAAAGAGAAAATTTTTGCTCCAGCTTAGAGATGGGTGGGTATAACTTCCTTGCTCTTTCTTTTTCTTTGATGTTAAGAAAAGCGCACTCTCTCTTGTTCACTCTCCCCTTAAGGAACAAAAATAAACTGTCTCCTGAGTAATAAAGTCAAGACACTTGCCAGTAAAAATTGGTTAAGGTCATCACTTCTGAAGGTCAAACGAGTTTTAGACAAGATGTCATGTGGGATCACCATTTAGCACATTTAGTTAAATGGTTAAAAATAATAAAAATAATGACAGTAGTGGAGTTATTTAAAAAAAAAAAAAAAGCAGAGAAGTCAGAGAGAAAATGAGAGAACCAGATGTCTTGAAGGAATGCTGGGAAATGCTTAAGAGAAAGATTTCTCCCACCCCAAACAAAAGCTTCCCCAAGGATCTTTTGAGACTAGCTGTCAGTATCTGATGTCAATGCAACATCGTATATCTTTTTTGTGTTTTGCTGGGGGGTTTTCTTATTTATTTATTTTATTTTAACAAAGACGACACTATAGGGAAATCTTTTTTAAAAGGATGGCAATTCAACTTGACCCCAAAGCAAGCATTTCCCCAAGTCTCTTGTGCATCTGCTTTGTCTAAAGATCCAAAAAACACCCGAAGTTGTATTGCTCCAATCCTAGATGGGAATAGAAAGAGGCCAGCTTCATACTCAGCTGTTCTGCAAATGATACCGTCAATTTACGTGAGGAGAAGATGCCACAATCTGCCAAGGCTGCTAAGGAAAATCACTGCTTTTTATAAAGTAGAGCATGAACAGGTCGAAGAGGAGAGACTGTTACGAGATGCAAATGAGCTCTCATGGGAGGCCTCCATGGTTCCAAAAACAAACTCGGAATCCACTCTGACAGTGCCACCGAGTTCCAGGTTATGTCACATCCTTTCACAGGGCGATGTGGGCAGCCAGGCCTGGTGCTTTTTACGATCCGTTTGCTTTTACAGCCACAGCTCACCCACAGAACCAAAAAGTCTCTCATGCCAAGGGATGCTTTAAAACTCCAGTGAGGCCACTGCAAGACTCAAGTTCCAAGTATTGCTCGTTGCCAGTGACAATTAGAACAATCTGAAAATGTTCCTTCCAGAAAAATACACTCTTTTTTGTTGTAACAGGGGTGTAAACGCCAGCCAATCTCTTTTGGCACCCAGCGCCGTAAGAAGTGCTTTCACCGTGCCACCTCTCGACAAAAACGCCCTCAATGAGCGTCCTCCAAGGACCGCCTTTGAAAAGGGGTTTCGCGTATCAGGTTAATGCATGCACTTGGCACGGCCCAACTTTTGCACCAAGGCTCTGGGGTATGGGATGATAAGAGCCAGGTTCTGTTTGTTAACGATAAGGCAATTATTTCTTTGGTACTTCATAGGAGAAAAAAAAATCTTACAGTGAAGATTCAAACAAGGATCCCTAGGGAGACAACGGAACTCGAAGGTTGGAAAAGTTCTTTTTTTTTTTTTCCTTCACAGGAGCAAACAAATGGGCCATTGAGAGCAACAGAATGCTAAAACGAAGAAGTTACGACAAACACGCTGGCAGTCAGCTCCCACGGAAGTCCTGGATAACTTAGGGAGGGGAAGACAGGCAGCGAGAGGACGGAGAGACAGAAAAAAAGACAGGCATAAATGAGAGGAAAGGAGAAAGGGAAAAGGAGGGAAGAGCAAGAGCGGGTGAAAGTAAAGAGGCAAGCAAGAGAACAAAGTGCTGGTGATGGGAGGAGAGAGAGGAAGGAGCACACAGAGTCATCAGCGGCACTTCCCATGGGTTTGGAGATTGAAGAGGTCCATGAACTTGGGTGGGTAAACATTACATCTTTATTTTTGCTGACTCCTATGCAAAATTTAGAGTTTCCTGCCATTTTTTTTTCTTCCTTTTTTCCCCGAAGCCCCCAGCACATAGTTGTATATTCTAGTTATGACTGTTTCTGGTTGTGCTATGTGGGACACCGCCACAGCACGGCCTGATGAGCGGTGCTATGTCTGTGCCCAGGATCCAAACTGGTGAAACCCTGGGCCGCCGAAGTGGAGTGTGCGAACATAAATACTTAGCCACCCAGGTGGCCCTTCCTGCCATTTTTTTAAAATTATTTTATTAAAGTCACATTGGTTTACAACATTGTGTAAATTTCAGATATACGTTATTATATTTCAGTTTCTGTATAGACTGCATCATGTTCACCACCACTAGTCGAGTCTTTATCCATCACCATACACATGTGCTCTTTATCCCTTTCACCCTCCCTCTGCCCCCTGCCCCTCTGGTAACCACCAATCTGTACTCCTCATCTATGTGTCTGTCTGTCTTCCACATATGAGTGAAATGATATGGTATTTGTCTTTCTCTGTTTAACTTATTTCACTTAGCATAATTTTAAACATAGACAACAAGCCCCAACAGTGTTACAGATCCACACGATTCCCTGGATGGCCAACAGGGTCCAGGGTTAAAAAAATAAAAAGGAGGGGAAGAATTCCAAAACCCCGGGAAGGTGTGAGGCGTCCTCTCCCTTTGCAGGCATATTTCAGCGGACAGGTCTGTGTGATTTTCAGTTTGGAAAGGAGATCCTTTCATTTGCTCCCTGGGTTGGGCTTTCTGCCTTTAGGCCAAGGTTTCCTAACCATCCCTGGACTCTCTAATGTGCAACAAGTTTAGATTTCAGATGCCAGGGAGCTTTCTGGAAGTATTTCTCAAGGTCATCACATCTGATTAACAGCTGAGAGTTAGTTCCACAGCTTTGCAGGTTAGGTCCAGCACAACAATTTTTTCTGACACAATTTTGCCCAGCTGGTCTCCACTAAGCTCTGTAAAACTCAAAAAATGGTAGGCTGTGACTTCTCAAGGAAGCATGTCATTGAAGCCTCAGTTTTAGTTTCCTACTAGCAAAAAAAAGTGCTGAAGACACCAAGATATTTTACAGACAGAATGGGTCTCAAAACAATTGGCCTTCTTCTCATCCCTCCTCATCCTCAGAATTACATCATAGAATCCCAGTCCCATGAAACCGCAAATCCTGCTGTCAGGGCAGACTAGCATCCAGAAGTTAAGGGACCATTGGCCTCAGGACCTATGTGGTAATCTACTACTTATGGCCTGTTCAGATGTGAGTGGGAGCAGCTGAGCCCAGGGCCTTGGAAATTCCCAACTCATCTTCCAGTATCACGGGTCAGCCTGGCCCAGCTGGTAGAAATCATGCAAACTCATCAAACTGCTCTTTCTGCCCTGGGCTGCAGGTCCTCGGGTTTCCCACAGAACCTGGACTCTGTTTCAGAAGTTTCTAAGCCAAAGCACTGCCCTTGCCATGAAGCCAGGAGACCTCACACCTTGACCTGGGGCTTTCTCAGTGCTGGGTTAGGTTGGAGATCCAGAGTCATACTCAAAACCACCTGCCTGACCGCAGGTAAGAAAGGAAGAGGCCACTATTTTCAGGGCGGAGCCAATTTTGAAAAACTTCAAGCATTTCTCTCATCTAAGGAGGGGAAGGTTTAAAAGACAGGGAGGGCTTCTCAAAAAGGAGCCCACCACTACACCTCCCCTTTAGAGAAGGAACATTTCTACCAGACAGGAAGAGCTCAGGAGCCTCCAGGTGATGTTTGCCCTGTGTAGGCAGGTGCCGGCCATCACGGGTAGCAGAGGTCAGACGCAGGGTAGAGAAAGATGCTAAACAAGACACATCCCAACCAAAACCTACACAGGCTTACCTCACTGTCTGGTTAATTTGCTTCCAGTCTCAGTGATGGGAATTAGACAATTGCCTTAAAAACTCAGAAGCCTCCGTAAAAATAGAAAATTATTGCTTCCTGTCATGACCAAATATTAAACACAGTGCACACCTAATGACTCTATCCCTCCCCAGGGAAGAAGCTTTATGAACAATAAAATCCCAGCAGACTTCCACTGTTTGGGTTTGGAGGTCTCATTATGGGCTCACTGATCCAATACAATTTACAAGCTCAATGGACTCCACTCGAAGTGAAAACCCCCAAGCCGGAGTTATAAATGGAACACCTACAGTGAAACCAGCATTTCGTTCTTCATCAGGGAATGAAAAGAAGAAAGGGAGGATTGAGGAGAAAGGCATTAGGGTACAAGTTGCTCATGGAAACGTTTCTGACGGCCCGTGTTGGAATCAAAGTTAGACACCTCATTAGAAATGCAAGACAAGCGGGTAGAAAGCTAGGGAGACCCTAAAACTGAAAGCAGGAAGTGAAAAGAAAGGTGAACTAAGGAAAAGGAGGGAGATAGGGAGAAGTGTGGGGCGCAAAGGAAGTGAGGGAAGAAGGGGAATTTTAAAACCCGCCATCCCTTTGTCTACATAGGTTGACTCGACATGACACCAAATTTTCGAAGTTTTTTTTAAGTTCACTAAATTACCCAGATATATATCTAAATGGTGGCTATCCTTCATCTTGTGACTCGACATCTGGATGATAAAATGCATTAGCCACTCTGCATTTACTCGGGCAAGCATCAAGTGGACTGTTAGCGTTAAATTGAAGTAAAGTCTGGCTCTTGTTCAAACGTCAGCTAGGACCAAGCGGGGAGAGAGGAGCTTCCTCTTTACCTTTAACTCCGTGCAATTTATCACCCGAGCCTAAACAATCCCACATGTTGGAAGGGCTGAAGAAGGAGACATAGGGACCGCTGAACAAAGGCTTCAGGCAAGTCAGGAAGAAAGCAAACGGAAGATGGACAGTGGACACTAAGCAAAAACAATGCAGGGGAGGTGACAAGTCTGTAAAACAGGGTTTAGACAGCATGAGACCAAGGTACTGAGAGGTGACAAAAAGAGAAGAGACAGAACGCTGGTGGGGGTGGAGGGTGCTGGGCGGAGAGACTGGCAAAGGTGAGATAGGCACAAAAATGCTGATGGTTCTGAATAATGCTTTCTGCTCACCTAACAGCCCCCTAAATGAATCTCCTCTGTGTGAGTCATCTTCCACATAGACCAGAGGATGACAATGAGTCCCACGTGAAGACAGAAAAACACTAAAAGGAAGGAACCAAGCACATGCCGGTTGGCCCTGGGGCCAGTCAGGGCGCAGGGCTCTCTCTCACCTCATCTCTCTGCCTCTCCCAGTACTGCAAGGCAGCACTTGCTTTCCTAGTCTTCACATAAGAAACTGGGACTCAGGAAGGATTGCCAGATAAAATACAGGATGCTTGGTTAAACTCGAATTTCAGATAAACAACGAATAATTTTTCAGTATAAGTGTATCCCAAATATTGCATGGTTGCAAAAAGGTTTATACTGAAAATGTATTTGTTTATCTGAAATTCAGATTTAACTGGGACACACTTATACCCAAAAAAAAAAACCTCATTCCTGTTTATCTGATATTTAAATTTAACTGGGCATCCTTTATTTTTATTTGCTCCATCTGGCAACTCCAGATTTAATGAGAGGGAGGAAACAAATGAACAGGTGAAGGCATGAATGGCAGAGTAGTTGAACCCAGATCTGAAGCCAGATTTTACTACAGTCACTATCCTAGTACAGGAATAATAGCCACTTCAAGTATTCAACCCACGTCATTAATCTGCATCCTATGCACAACCTTGCTTCTTCTGAAGTGAGAAAAAGACTTTTGCACAGAAGAAACTGGCTACACACAAAATTGGTGATTATAGTGAAGTCAAATGCATCGGTCTGACCCAAGGCCCCATGCTTGGAAGGTGAAGAATCCTCCGAAGCTTCAGTCCAGTTAGAAGCTTCGCAGTTCAGCAAAAGACATTCGCCTGAATGCCATTGTTTCTCCTGCCCCCTCCTGGCATAGACCATCACCGTTTTGTCCTGGGAGCTAGAGGTCTAGTCTCTAATCCCAGGTGAGTCTTTGACCTGCTTGCTACACAGCCCGTGACGCAGTTGCTCTTCATTTGGGTTTTCTCATCTGAAAAGCGGGATGACAGCCCCAGTATGTAGCTAAAATAAGTCGTGTGCATAGCTTTAAATTAATCTGGATAATGTCCCGTGCAATTGTGCAAATCTGGACCCCAAACAAACAAAGAGCTCACCCTTTGTCTCCACAGAGACCCACCCCGGGGCTTTGTTGGAGGGGCTATGTGTGAGTAACAGCATTCAGAGGTACAATGACCCTGAAGTTACCACAATTTTATAAGTTCTCTTTCTTGGAAGTCCTGGCATATTATGGGCCTTAAAAATGGAGGTGTTGACCCCAAAGTGCTGGCCTGAATCCAGTGGTTCCATCCCTGCAAATTCTTCCATTCCTGCCATCATATCAGCAAGATGAGAAATTTCTCCCTTATTTCCTTCTCAAAAGCTCCTGTTATATGGGAGCGGCTGCAGCATTTCTTACCAGGTCTGACTCCTTGGTGGTCTTGAGGGGGCCAGGAAAGTTTGCCTTCATTGGAAACTGAGTTTAGAACCAAACCGTCCTAGAGGACAAGCATTTAATTACCTGGTCCAGACTGATGAAATGCTGACTCCTGGAAGACTTGGCTGCCTGAAATGCTTTGAGCCTCTTGTCACTCAACCACTTTCCTTTCTGATCAAATACCCCCTCCAATTGCAACTCTAGGTCAATGTGAAGAACAGAGCAACACAGAACAATTCTTACAAGATTTCAGTCAAGACATAACCTAGTCAAGCCCCAGTGGGTAGAATCCCAAATGTGCAAATCATCTGTGATAAGTTTCTTCTCATCTCCTTGGGATATGGGTCCCATTTCCCAATCGTTTGGCCTGTTAGCCTCTTGGCTGGGTCAAAAGTAGGCCCAGAAAACTTATCCAGCCCCAATTACTCAGAAAAAGAAAATAACTAGAAGTTCTGGAATGTTCTCTCTGGGTGAACATGTAGTTTTATCAATCTTTTCCAAGCCCCAGGTCCTTTTTTTCCCCCAAAAGCCAGCTAGACAACTCTGGAAAGAGATACCTTTTCTAGAAACAAACATCCATTTCTTATTTTCAGCACAGCACAATTTTAGAGTACTATTCTATTCCTCTTGACTCATCCACTTCCTGGCAAATGTGCTATTTAATCACATCACACAATTTGATAAGGAAGAAGCTGGAAGTTGAAGCATACCATTATCTGTTCTGAATAACCTCATTCATCCAGTTGGTCCTCTAATTTTCATTGAGAATTGATCCAGGGGACCTACGTAAGCACTCTGAGAGAATGCTAGTAAAGGTGAACTGGTTTTGGTCTTCCTCTTTTCTAAGGAATTACTTACAAATGGTTTGGATTCTGGCCTCCTATTTCTGCTTTCTCACAAACATCCAGGCTACTAAAAAATTCACAGATTGCCAGATGGTACAACAGCAGTTTTTTGCAAAGGATCTGAGCTTTCCAGTGAACAAAGGACGTGTACTCATGGGGACAAGTGGCAACATCAGCAAAAGCTTTGGAGTGGGGAAGTGTATTGGGGGAGGGGAAGACGGGTATGGTGAGGTGAGAAAATGGGCCTTTCACCTCCAGAGACTGGTATTTGGCAGGGAAAAACTGACTCCCAACGACTGCTGGTGGTAGAAGAGGGCATGTCCAGAAGAAGTTGAAAAAAACTAAATCAGAACCTAGGATATTTTTAAAAGTCACAAAATTTGAAGTCTGTGCCCATCTTCTCAATTCCTGGTGGTAGAGGGTGATGCGAATAATGCCCAAGCTTTGACAGGTAAACTGATAAATACCCAAAAAAGCCACAAAAAGAAAAGCATTCGTGAACTACTATAACGTCTTCCTAAAAGATTCCCGTATTTCCTTTCTCCATTTTCCAATTCATCCTCAAAATTATCTCTCCAAAATATTGACCTGACCATGAAATTGCACCACCCAAAATTCTTTGATGTCTTCCTATCACCAAGAACATAACATCAAAATACTTTCATATAGACATATAAAATCTTCCAAAATCTGAACCCAAATAATCTTTCCAACTTCTCCTACTGTCCCCCTTCCCATATCCATGTACTTCTAAAACTACGAGCAGATTTAGGAAATTCTTTCCTTTCTCCATGCCTTTTCCTACACACTTTCCTCCTCCTAGAATGCCCTTCGACCTCAACTGCATATGTCCAAGTTACAGCCGTCACCCCACACACCTCTACCTATGTGAAACTCATCTCCCCACTTCATATCTTCCAGAGTTCTTCTCTCTAGATTTTTCATGGAACTTTTTACATTCCACATTGTGTCACACTTATTTCTGCACACCATTTGTTTTCCCATCTAAACTATAAGCTCTTTATGGGAAAGCTTTGTGTCTATTCAATCTTATTATCCCCAAGAGCACCTTGCAAAGTCCATGACATAAGAGGCCCTTGATAAATATTTACTGAATGAATAAGGATTCTTTCTGTCTTTCAACCCTACATATCTGTTCTTGGCATTGTTTTGTACTTATTTGTTACTAGGGGGTAAGATTTCTAAGCAGTTGTCAAATACAAGTAGTTACAGGAAAGGTCCCATATGAAATGGCAAAGGACCCAGTCATCCAAACTCTTCGATGCTTGGCAGTCAGAGATTAATATGTCAATTAATAACTAACATGTTATTATGTTAATTAATATTTACCAAGTATCTATAATATCTAAGACACTGGATAGACACTGTGGGAGACAATAATTGCTATAACTTTTTTAAAGCATCTATTCCATCATGCACTATGTGGACACCTTACAAACATTAACGTATTAATATAACAACTCAACACCATCACATAGTTAATAAAATTAGAGTCAAGACTTAAGTGACATATGGTATCTGACATCCAAGAATTACAATATAGTTGGAAATGTAAGGCAAGCCCAAATAGGTAAAAAACAACAAAATCCATACATCCTAACAAGAGCAAGCATATGTAACAGCGGTCAAGTGAAAAGACTTTGGCTACAAGAATTGATATCTTTGAGGAGGTAGAATCTGAAGCAGGTCTTAGAAAAGGATAGGATTTATATAGGCAGAGAGTTTGGGGTAGGTATTCCAAGTGGAAATTGTATTGCAAAGGGAGAGAAGAGGAAATATTCAAGGTCTGTTTAATGGAACAAATGTTTTGATTCCATTTTGATTCACAGAGAAGAAATTAGGGGACTAGAAAGTTCAAACTGACCTACCATCCACTCACCCCGTCTTCAGAGCACTTTTCACAGTTTGTGAATATACATTTCTTTGTGTGATTATTTAAGCTGTCAGCTCCATGAGAGTAGGAACCATGCCTGTTGTATTCCCTGATGGTTTCTCAGGGCCAGGAGTTCATAAATATTTGCTTAATAACCGAACAACAGAAAAAAAATTACTAAATGAATGAATGATGGAGTGAACCAACATATAGACAACCAAGCTAGTTTGGGTCAATTCCCTGAGCTCTGCAAGTCTAGGAAGACTGGTCAGTCAAGTGGAGTAAGTATAATTCTTAAAAACTAACCCAACTACAGAAGTGAACATCATAACTTTTCAGCCCCACCTCTTTAATCAGGAGAAGGAGAGTGATTTTCTCAAAGGAAATTTCATTTCTTTTTTACCACTTGGCTCAGGCTGTCATTGAGTGAAGTGCTTTCAACCCAAAGGGACATTTTTTTCTACATCAGCAAGTAGAAGAGTCCCTTCTCCTACCTTTGTCTCCCTGAAATGACCAAGAAACTTGCAAGGTTTCACTAGAAAACAAAGGAAGGAGAACATGAAAGAATATGACATTTGCTTTAGGTAGATATTTGTGTTTTTAGTGAGAGAAATCTAAATCCTCCCTGAAGGAATGAAATTTTCACTAAAAACAAATAAAATAGCCTGGAGCCAGGCTTTTGTAGGTTCTTCAGAGCACTGGGCTCCCCTACACTGGAGATGGGGAGTCTGAGCAGAGAAGGCACATATTAATAGCTCCCGTAAATTATTGATGAGCAAGGATGATGAATTAGGATGCCTGACACCCAATCCTGGGCCCTCAGCTAGAATCCGAGAATTTGGAGCTGGAAGGTAAGGTTAAGGTCACCCATTAATCCAAAGCACTTAATTTTACAGATAGGGAAACTGAGGCTCAGAGAGGCAGCTCATGACCTCCATAACATTAGACAGCTAATTAGTGAACGATCTGGATCCAGAAGCAAGTGTGTCTTGAGCCTAGTGCAGGGCCATTTCTCCTACACTGTGCTGCCTCTCAGTCATACTGGGGACTGATATTCCATCAAACCTGACACCCAGTGGAATGTGACTTGTACAATCTCAGAGTTATATGACATTTCAGGAGCCAACAAAGCCCACCACTTCCCAGAGAACAGATCCCCTCTCTAATTCTCCCATCAGGAGTCCTTCCAGACCATGCTCACCAGGCCTTTCCACTCTTTAACAGCTCTAAATTCTGGAAAGTTTCTGCTTCTGTTATACCAAAACCTTTTTCTCTGCAACTTCCATTCATTGACTACACTCCAATTTCACCACTGAAACTGGCTATGGGACCTCACCTGAGTTATCTAACTCCTTAAGACTCATTCTTTCCTCTGTAAAATTGAGACACTTCTCAACCATTAAAGATTAATTAAGAAGATTATTTAACTAATGAAAATAGCCAAGCACGATGCTCAGTACACAAGTGCCAATTAAATGTTAGATAAATGTTGAGTATTATTCTTATTCATCCTTCTCAAAGCCAAAATTCTTCATTCGGGAGGTCTCACTACTGATATATCTGGCTTGTCTATTTCCAGGGAAATGGAGGGAGTGGTCACAGCCTGAAAACTGGCCTGAGTGGCCTAGGATGGCAGGAATGTGCTGGGCTTTGTGGACATAAATCTCAATGAGAGCTCAACTCCAATTACTACCCAAATATTGCTCCTATGCTGAAGGGCATGGTTGGGTTAAAAGTAGAATGGACACCACAAAACAAGAATAGATTAATAAGACATTCATTTGATAAATTAACAAAAAAAAATTTCTAGTGTTCAGGATTAATGCAATACCCTCTAGAATCCATGGAAGGTGGTAAGAGTTTTACTCCCCACAGTTATTCTCTGAAAGATCCCATCACACAAATAACACTCTTCTGGAGTTAAGTGATACATTTGAGAGAGAAATAACAAGCATAGCCCAGAGGAAAGAGGAGCCAAACACTGCTCCCATGGAACAAAGTAATCAGCGAGGCAGAGAGAGGCAGGAAGAAGATGTGCCAGACGGCAAGGGAAGGGCAAACAAGAGGCCTGAACCAGAGAAGAAAGCAGCAGGTGAAGAAGTCTACCAAGATGGCGGCAAGAGAAAATTTCATTTAGAAAAAAAAAGTCATACCCATTAGGCTGGCAACTATCAAAAATCAAGAAAATAACAAGGCGTGTGGGGATAAGGGGAAACTGGAACCTCTGTACACTGTTGATGGGAATGTCAAATGGTGTAGCCATTGGAAACAGTGTAGGGATGGAAATGGTATGGCAGTTCCTCAAACTACCATATGACCCAGGAATTCCACCTCTGGGTATGTACCTAAAAGAATTCAAAGCCGGGTCTGGAAGAGATATTTGTACACCTATGTTCACAGCAGCATTAGTCACAGATAGTCGAAATGTGGAAAGAACCCAAGTGACCATCATCAGATAAATGGATAAACAAATGTGGTATATTCATACGATGGGGTATTATTCAGCCTTAAAAAGGAAGGAAATTCTGACACATGCTGCAACCTGGAGGAACCTTGAGGACACGATGCTAAATGAAATAAGCCAGTCCTAAAAGGACAAATACCATATAATTCCACTTATATGAAGTACCCAGAGTAACAAAATTCATAGAGACACAAGTAGAATGGTAGTTTCCAGGGGCTATAGAGAGGGAGGAACAGGGAATTATTGTTTAATGGGTACCGAGTTTGAGTTTTACAAGATGAAAAGAGTTCTGTAGATGAATGATGGAAATGGTTGCACAACAATGTGAATGTACTTAATGCCACTGAACTGTACACTTAAAAATAGTTAAGATGGTCAATTTTATGTTGAGTACATTTTACCACAATTAAAAATCTGTTTTAAAAAAAGGAAGATAATACCAGGAAAACCCCTAATGGACAACCAACCACCAGATATTTTTGAGTAAACCTTTGGAAAGAGGGTTATTCTGTTGTTTGTTTGGCTTCTTGAAAAAGAAAATAAACAAAAACACATCAAGACTTAAGATGATCCTCCTGGGAACAGGGCTCAGAAATATAGGAGACCAATGTCTCAAGATAGAAGACTGGGATATTTAGCATGTGAGAAATAGGGTGGACCTGCCCTTTTAATAGAAAATATCCTACCAGTATGCTCAGGGGCAGGGGCAGCCTACAAAGATTCAAAAAGAAATCTTGCCCTCTCCACCCATTTGACTTCTTATGGGGCTGCGAGAATAGGAACAGTGGGGACTCTTTTTCCTTCCCCCACGTCAGTGAGACTGTCCCTAAGATTTTCTTCTCGTGGACCACCAGATTATCCTGAGCCCCAGAGATTCAGTAGATATTCAGAAGAAGCTTCCAGATAGAGAAGAGAGTCTGAAGAGAACACAACCCATGAGAAACTAGGTTGAATTAGAGCTTCTGTCTGAAACCACAAACTGTAAATCAGTTTGAGCCTTTTTATTTTTATTCACCACACACAGATCTTTATAGGCTGAAGACCGAAGGAAGGATCATGTTTTCGATGTTGTTTTTGTTTTGTTCTGTTCTGTTTTGTTGGTTTTTTTCCAAATAGGAACTTTGGATTTTTATGCTAAAAATGAACAACCTCTACTCACACTCTACATGCAAACACATTTGTACACAGAAGGAAGGCTCTGCTGGAGGCCCAGGATTCAGGAGCAAGTCCTGCTGGGCTATGTGCTGGCCTGGTCTTTTGGAGAGGGGTGTGGCTGCCAAAGAACTCAAAAAAGCATGCTGAAAAGACAACTAAAAATAAAAATTAAATTTATGTTTATAGAGAGATCAAGGCAGGGAGTAATTTAGCAGAAAAGAAAAAATTCCCAGTCTGGGGCTAAGTCTTAGGAAACGGAGAACAACGTCTCTGATGGGGGATGCCCTATTGTAAAATCCAATAATTTTTCAATTAAGGGGCCACAAGGTAGTCAAAGCTATTTTTCATATTTCAAGCAGCCTATTGGAAACTGAATACCTGCCCAGGATGTGGTCACATGGACTATGTGAAAGTCACGTTGTTTTATATTTGAGCTGGAAATCTGTTAAGTCAGTGTGGCAACATTGGTTGTCTTGTCTTGATCAAAAACTCTGATTGGCCTTTGATAAGAGCAAGGGCATTTCTGGAACCAGATTATTCCTTTCCATTCTGTCATATGTCTTTGATTAATAAAAATGAAACTCCGGCTGAATTATTACTTGTCAATTGCAGTTTGGCAGGCAACATCTTACAAAACCTGGTTCACCAAGGAGAAAAATAAAAGAGGTCCTTGGTGGTGAAAAGTTTGGGAACCGCCCTTGAGCCTCCTCTTCCCCTCCCCCAAACATGCACAACTCCAGGGGAATAAACAGACTTCCCTGGAGCCAGAGTGGAGCGTGCCTGTTGTGTGAGAAAACTGAAAGACAGACAGTGTAAATTAACCGCATCTGGTTAGACTGAGCAAGAAGGGGGAGGAGATAATTAGTTGGCATTATAGGAACAAGGGCAAAGAAAGAGAGTTCTATATTTACTCAGAGGAAATTCAAAATAGACTACTTTGCAGCCATTCGGTGCTGGTGGACGATTTCAACATCTCCAGGTCGGCAGATGTTGATCCCAGGGACCAGATGCACAGCTCGACCACACCCCTGGATGACACAAACTACCATCCCACCTCCAACAACTGGAAATCTGGCTTCATCCCCTTTTACTTCCACAAACGAAGGGAAGAAGACTAAGGGAAACCTAGAAGACATTTGGGGCAATAACACAAGATTCCGGAGAAGGAACAGTATCTTCAAACAAAAGCCCTAAACGAGTAAGTCAGACAAATGCATCTGTTTATAATAAAACGGGCTCTCTAAAAACCTGATATGCTCGACTTAGAGCAGCCTTTGGTACGTATGTTCCATGTGTAGATGCACAACATTTCGGAAGCAACACATATTTCAAGTAATGCAGACACATCCTTGGGGTGTTTTATTGTGCATAGGATAGTAAAAACAAATGCCACAGTCAGATAAAGCTCCATAACATGCAGCCAAGATATAATTTCCACCTTCTCAGAAGAATTTAAGGCATTCTAGCAAAAACAATGAAGGCTTCTAATAGGAAAATCTTTTCTCTCCATCGATGCAAAAAGGCTACTTTCTTTTGTACATGTAACATGTGTGTTACATAGGAAGAAAACATAAACATATTTGGCTTTATCCAGGGGTGCAGGTTATATGTGGCTTCTTAGAGTATAAACTGCTGCTAAGTGCAGAGTCATTAGGACATGAGCTTACAAGATGTAAGGTGCAGGTTAGCATTTACGGGTTTGCAAACATTTCTAAAGCTGTTTTATGGGGAGTTTATTACAAGAAAAGATGTAGCAATTGTGAAGTTAGAGCACTTTCTTGAAAGGGGAGCAAAAGTTAGTGAAAAAGACTAGATGAAGATTAGTGAGCTCAGTGTACACACTGGAAAGGACTGGATCTGTATCTAGGCTGCACTTGTATGCTTCAAATTCCCTCAGAGGATCCCGAGGGTACCCTGGGAAGTTAGGAAATGATGTCATGAGCAATCAGCGTATCCAACTCACGTAAGTTAGGACAGAGAGTGCTGGGAGGAAGCTGTGGCAGGGAGAGGAGCACAGTTTAGAAGTAAGCACAACTCTGTTCTAGTGCCAGCTCTGCTCCAACCAGCTGTGCAACCGTGGACAAGTCATGTCGCCGTCGCCAGGTGCAATCTTTTCATCTATCAAACGAGGAAGATGGATGACCTCAAAAAGTTCCTACTACTCTTTAATTTTATGCTTCTATGCATTTTCAGAAAAACCAAAGAAATTCCAAATAGCTCCTTAAAATTGGTCTCACCTGAACGTCCTAATCTGGCAAAGATAGCTACACATCCAACAAACATTTTATATCTGGCTATCATCCTCTTCCAAGCATCTCAGAGAATACTGCAAAACTGCCATGGATATTTCAGTGGCCTCCTGAAACCTACAGCAGCAGGCAGTACACTCCAGCTAGCCGCTCCATTATTCCACTGGAGAACAGAGATGCAGAGTGCTTTGTCTAAGGTTAAAAGCTAGGACCAGATCAGAATTTCAGCCTCCTCATTCCTAGGGCTATGCTATACTTTCCACAAAGAAACCAAGCTGGCTTTCTGGGAAGAATGCCAGAGGTTCCATTCTCCCAACTGAGAATTCATTGGAATATTGGAATAACAACTTTGGAGACTGTGGTCTCTCCAATCCATTTCAAGACCTGTCTAGAAACATGAAAACCCAAAGAACGAAGCAATAGGGAATTATTCCGTTTTTTAACGAAAGAGAAAAAATTAGGGGTGGGAATATGGGATTTCTTAAAAATTACATGATTGCTGGAAGTTAATTTGGTATTTCTTCATTGGTTTGTAAGTTCTGTTTCCAATCACAAAAACAGACAGCTGAGGATGCCTAAATCACATTTCAGTGAATTAGCAATGTCCCCAAGAATCTTTCCCACTCTGAATATAGCATAGAACTCAGAATGCAATCCTCTGTGGTAGAAAGGAATTTCCCTCAATGCAACAGAGAGGTGGTCATAATCCCCTAAGCTGGAGTCTAAGTTGATAGTCTTCTAGCCTGACAGCAATCACTGAGAAGGATAAAGGGGTTGCCATTTAACTTGGGGTACACTGCCTCTTGTAGGAAACTGATTGAGAACCCACCCTGCCAGATAGGAGAGAGGGCATCCTTTACCATCCACATACTCCTTATTAGGCTGAAGTCAGTGCACCTGGAAAAGAATCCCATCATAGATTTACAGACGTATGTCCAAAAAGGAAGATTCTGACTTCTTCCAAGAAAGGCCAACCAGAACAAGAAAACACATGTTGGACTAGCTTCATGCCTTGAACATGACATGAAACCAACCTCACAGCAAAGCCCAAGTGGTCAGTACTCAGAGTTGAGATTCATAAAGGAAAGAAACCAGGAATGATTTTTTTTAATCGCTTTTTCTCCCTACCTGTCGATGATGACAGGGTCTGAAGGAGTCTCATTTCGGTTCCCACAACTTTTCTTTTCGCAACATCGACTGTAGATTGGGAAGGAACCAAAAGAGTAAAAAAAAATTGTTAAAATCAAGAAAACACAATGAGCATATAATGTAAGAATATTCACAAAACTTAATATATCCTGGGTAGCCTCTTCATTATCAGGTACATGAGAGCAGAATTTATGGCCATGTTTAAAAACAACACTGAACTTGAGGCCCAAAGATACTCATTCAAATTCTTACTCTATGACTTATAAACTATGTAATTCTCAGCAAATCACAACTTTCCCAAGAACCATATTTGTAATCTGAACCAGGGGTGGTTGGATTTTAAGATCTATAAGGTCACTTCCAGTTCCGTGTTGAATGATTTTATGATTGTATATTTTAGATCTTTGTATCTTAATAAATATTTGAAGATGGGGGGGAGGAAAATGTATAAACTAGACCCCAAGTAGCTGCCTGGATTATTATAAACCTTATTAACATAAAGTCTTTCTCCAGAGGATTCACTATACTTCATAAACATTTATTCATTCATTCATTTCCATCCTTTTCTAAAGATGAAGGAGGAATACCAGAACTATGGGGTACATTGTAAAATAGGAAGAAATGAGGCAAGGAGCTGTAGAATGATATCTCCAACAATTTTCACCAAGTCCAGGATAGAAATGGGACTCGCCGTGTAAGTCCTATCTTGAAAACTCTGCTTCCCAAGACTTCTACCTAGCAAAGTGCTGGGTACCTGTAGATGCTCTAGAAATGCTTGTGGAATTATCTGAGAGGAAGCGAGAAAGGAGAGGCCCCAGAGCAATTACCACAGATAGGTAGGACCTGAGCAGAGAGGAAAACACTCCAATCCCAAGGTACCTGTGTGAAAGACCTAGATGAATGTGAAAAGGGCAAAGGAAGCTTGGCGGCAGGAAGCACTGGAAAATCACCTCTCCATATTGTTGTCTGCTGCCCGTCCACACCACAGACTTCTGAACACCTTTCAGCTCATTCAAGCACAAGGTCCAGCATCAACAGTAGTTGATTAAGGATGTAGCCTTGACATGGCTTCTAAGAAAAACATTATCATGCACACTGGTTGGAGAATACCTCTCAAGTGTTAGCAACAACCAAACTATATGTAAGCACTGCCCTTCCGATGCCAGTCTCTCTATAGTTTAAGATTGATGTGGTGCACGAGAAAGACTGCTGAAGCGGGAATCAGGGCTCTGGTGTCTAACGCAGCTCTGCCGCTAACCCAGAGCATGAATTTAGTTAACTCTCTTTAACCTCTCTGGGCTTTGCCTACCTTATATATAAAATTAAAATGTTGGACTAGATAACTTCCAGAGTCCCTTCTCTGAAGTCTATGAGACTATGAGATTCCCTGAGCACCCTTAAAAAGCGAGGACAGGATAAGGCAAAGAGGGAAGCCATGTGGCAGCAGGGACCAAAGGCCTGACCCCAGCCCAGTCCTAGATTTGCCTTCTGGCTCTCTGTGGTCCATCTCTTCTCTGATCCTCTACAGAAGTATGAACAAATGAATGAAGAAAAGTCCATCTCTCTCAAGCAGGCATGTGTGGATTATCCAGTGAACAATTCTGTTCCCAAAAAGTAAAATACACTTGAGATGCTAAAAAACTTTCACCAAATGGGCACAATGAGGTTTTAAGAAATTTAATCAAATTAGTAGGAAGTAAAAGAAAAATTGTCTCAACTTTTTTAAATACCAGAGTTTGCCACTGGGACTTTCTAAAATAATATTTTGCCTTTGAAATTATATTAGGTCTTAACTTTTAAAATTTCAATCCATCCCAAGATTAACACCAATAAAAATGCTGGCCAGCTGCTCTCTTACCTCCCAAAGCCCTTGTCTCTCTTCCCAACTCCTTATCCCCACGCATTTCTGTCTCCTACCTCTCCTATTTCTATTGCTTATGTCAGCGGAATTCCTTTGCAGCTCAGGCAAACTTTTCTTCTTAGCAACATAGTTTCAGAAACCCCATACATGCTGGTTACCTGAAGACCTTCTAGCTAGACTCTTTGACATCACCAGCACGTCAACCTAACCCAGATATGTGTGCAATGCTGGGTTTGATTTAATTACAACAACACACTGTCAGAATACGCCAATCTGCTTAGTTTGAGTAGGAATGATTCTGAGGAGGCCGAATAAGTTTGCAAAATTGCTCAGCTGAATTCAGCTGCTTTCCATGGGGATTTTCTCTGGAGGAAAAGAAAAACAGATAAAAATGTAAGCCCGGTGCCAGCTTAATACAATGTGGGGAATCGACACAGGGAAGGAAATGATATTCAACGAAAGGTGCAGAGAAACTTTAGGACCCAATCTATTTTCCAACAGTAACATATTTAAGGATAATCTCTAATGTTAATATTCAGCACAGAAAAGATGTAGAATACTCTCGCTTGGCTGTTAGACTATAATAGTAGAAGTATAAAAATAATAGGACTTGGCTATATTTGTCCCATTTGAGCCCTTAAAACTTCTCTGGTCTCTAAGACAAAGCTAATTCTTTTTCTTTCTTCCTGTCTTTTGAAAGAAAAGGTCTCATCAAGATGTCCTAGTTATTCTTTATTCGATTTCTTTAATGACATTCAGTCCTCACACCAGCCTCATAAGCAAAGGGAAGTGGAGGGTGAGAAAGGTTCCTGAACCCGCCAGGGTCCCCAAACAATGGCTCTGGAATCAGGTACGAGGATAGTTGAGGTGAAGGAACTGGGTCCCTGAGTTACTCAGATAACCAACTCAATTCTCCTTTCCCTTTGCTGTATAGACAAAGCCTGAGTGACCAAATCCAGGTTCAACTACTTTAGTTAAAAGGCTTTTTATGGTTATTTCCTAACAAGCAAGGCTCTAAGTCTGAAGTTCCTGATAACTGTTTTTTAAAAACTGAACAAGACTGTAAAATAGAAAAAGAAGGGAAAAACTAAACAAAGAGAAAAGAAAACTGAATTTGGCACTAGGTTAAGAGTGTGCTCCTCACTACCGTGGAGAGGCTCAGAAGTGCCCTTTTTTCCTAATGAATGAAAATGAAAATTGTTCCTCTGCTCCTCAGTTTGGCTTAGTTTGGTTTATTTTATTCTAGTACTCATTTGGAGAACCTTTTACCAGAAATACTCTCAGTTTGCCTACAGGCCGCTTTCATCCTCCCTATCTCCTCATGGAGTCTTTGGAGAGAGAAAGAGAAAAAATAAAGTAAGCTGGGCATGGGGGGGGGGGGGGTGCGATATGAGAAATTTTATCCCAATCCTGCATCTCACCTGCATTTTTCAGAAAGGGGGAACGACGAGGGCTGAGGGATGGCTGGGGAAGAAAAAAAGCCCCAGCCTTGGACCCTGGGTGTCCAGTCAGCCAAACTCCTGCTCAAGACAAGCAAATGTGCCCTTTCCCCTCCAAAATCGTTTTTAAAATTCAACTCTCAACTTTCAAAAATCTGTCTCTAATTTCAAACTCAAATAAGCGCACAGCATGGTGGCTTTTGTTTTGTTTTCTTCTCCCCAACTCCTCCCTGCGATTGCATAACAAAAGTGTCTAAATTCACACCATCTGGCCGGTAAAGACACTGGCCCCACTGCCCGGCTGGCCCATCTGATCAGGGCCCTGTCTAGCCTGCGCCTTGTGGCGAAAAGTCACAGCTGTGGGGTTTGCTCGCGCTCAATACAACTCTGTTATTAGCCAGCTGTAGGCCTTGAGACGACTTCTGTTCAAATTATAATATCTTTTAACCCTCTGAGCATTGAGGGCACAGGGGTGGCTGGCAGCAACATAACAACTAGATTTCTCCTTGCTAATAATTGGCAAAATGAACTAACGCAGGCAAGGGGAGAGCAGAGACAACCAGGGAAGGGAGAAAAAGTTATTCCTGAAGAGATTTATTTGTTCCTCCCTCAAAGCTAAACAACAATTTATGAGCTTTTTTTTACTAAAGATTACAGAAAATAAAACCATTCAGGGAAATTCCCAGGTATGCCCAAGAATACCATGCAAATGAAACAAAGTATCTGTAATAATCATTGAGAAACAGGGCATCTGATTCATCCCTCAATCATTGACTGCTATAACTGGCTCTTAAAATGTGGGAGAAGGAACTTTTTCCCCTGCAGGAGAATCAACCAGCTCCGACTGACAGATTGAATGAGAACTTCCCTTTAGATACATCCAAAACCAGCCACCAGCCCAGCTCATCTCCCAACACACACACACATGCATGCACGCGTGCTACAGACATGGTACCCATCCAATGGATCATTTACCCATAATTAATATTTGTTTTAAATTCTAGTTTTGGAAGAAAATAGCAGAGCATCTTCCCAGGTCTCAAATGCAGAGAAGTTACAGTACATTAAATTTTTATATTGTGTTACTAATGCAGGCTAAACTAGAGGCTTTAAAAATTGATGCTGCTACTTAAACAGCATAAAATGAAGAGGATTTGATTGGGCTTAAAAATAAAAATGTCAGCCTTAACTACAGCTGGAGGGGGCTTGCGAGTATTATTTAAAGTGATAGGTATAATTCATCAGACAATGGGTCAGTTTGGGGTTTTCTTTGCTTTTCTTTTTAAGAAGATTGTCTCTCCAAACAAAGACACTTAAAAAGTATAAAGAGGAATAAAAAACTGCCCTTCAATTAGCCAACCAAATTAAAGTGTTCTGACTATTTATAATCTAGGTATTACATGCATGTTCATCTGGGAAGTGCATTTTTCTTTCTGAACGAATCTACAGAGGAGCCCTGGGATAATGAAGCAGCTCTCTGCTCACTCCATCGCCCGGTGCCTCATCCGGCAAGGAAGCCTCCATTCCCCTCAGCTGCGGCCACTGGCAGAGTGGAACTTTGCATTTGGCAAAGCTTGTTTTTCCAATACTTGGTCAAAACCAAAACAAACATGTCTGATTGTTATGGTTTCTTCCTGACTGGGTTGAGAGGGAGACCGGCTGCGGGGAGCTCCCTATAAAACAGTCCAAGCTAAATCAGACCGCCTGCAATTACCCGAAACTAGCAAAGTCTGAAATGAAAGACATTCACTGAAGCAATAGCAGAGTAAGGAAGAACTGAAGCTTTCTCTCCAATCAGAGATTCTGGAGGAAGAAAAAGGTGTATCGAATAAATATTTAAATGTTTTTGGTAAAATAACCACCCTCTTCCCAGAGTTTCCTTTTTAGGTCCTTCCTCGTTTGCTGTGGGATCCCCGATACCCGGCACATTCTAGGCACTCAATAAACATCTGTTGAGAGAATGAGTAAGTTTATGGATGAATTTCTTCTGATTTTTAATTTTCTTCTAGTCAAGCACAAGAAACGACTCAAAATGGAATGGATTAGTCTCTGAAAAGAAAATGGGGAAAGGCGTAGGAGACTGCACCTCTCACGACCTGGCCGTCAGAACCCAGCTGTTGCTGCAGACCGCAGAGCTCCCTGAGCCGGGCCTCGCCCCACCCTCCCACCCACTGGTGGTGAACCGGACTGATCTTTCTACCCTATCGGTCGGGCGTTGCTCCTGCCTATGAAACTCCCCGGCCACGTGAAATCCTGGGAGAAGCAACATCCCTGCAGGAAGAAAACGCTGCCGCATGTAGACAGGTGCCTCAGCTAGGGGGAAAATGGGCCGCTCGACCCGCTGGTGGTCCCTTGCCCAGACTGCGAGTCGTTCCAGCACCTGACTCAGTAACTCCACAAGTGGCCCCTCCCGGAAACCTACCGCGAGCGGCCGGATCGCCGGCAACGGAGCAGGGCCGGCCTCGGGTAGGGGACCGGTTCAGGGAAAGTCCCGATGCCAAACTTGGCCGGGGGCTGTCCGCCCTCCCCGCGCTGCTGCGGACCCTGGACCACAGAGACCTGCCACGTAGCGGAGGAAACTCCTGAGACGCTAGGGGGGTGGTTCTGGCTTTTCTTCCCGAGTCCTAATGGATATACTCTAAGAATCTGGCCTTTAAGAAAGGGTCCTAGGGACTCGGCCCCGGGTCGGGCTGCCCGCGAGGCTGCCTCCCGCGCGCAGTCACTCCGGACAGCCAGCGCCCCGACGCCCGAGCGCGGCGGGTCCGGCTCCCCTGCCCCGCTCTCCAGCGAAGCCCGCAGGAAAAGGCGGCTCTTACCTGCACATCACTTCGTGTGTCAGGAGAACTCGGCACATTTCTGGATTCTTATTCTGTCCCTCGTAAGCTATGGGCTGAGAAGGAGGGATGGGGGGAGGGGAGCAGGAAGGGAAGAGATGAGGGGAGTGGAGGGACAAAGAGAAGGGGACTTCAGAGCAAGCACAAAATCGGTTCCTCGCACTGCCCACTACTGCATTAGGAGTCCCCGCTCGCAGCACAGAATCTGAGCTGTGGCCTGGTTAACTCCAGCAAAATAATAATAGAGAAGTTAACCCCAATGAAGACATATTTCTTGCAAAAGGGAATGTTTAGCGGGGCTGAAGCTCCCAATAACTGCTTCCCCTCTTCATTCCTTTGTTCGCTTCCCCCCACCCGCGGCGTCTCCCCAGGCTGAAAAAAACCAGGACAATTGTGGAGACAGAGAAAAAACTTTTTTTTCAGAGTGGACAAGGTGCGGGTTGACGTGGAGAGAGGCAAGTGAAGTCTGACCCAGGAAAAAGTGGAGGGTATGGGGCGGTCAGGGACAGGCGGGGGGCAGGGGACGGACAGGGCCCCGTGAGAGGAGGAGCAGAGTGGACCGCCGGGCTCACCTGCTTGGTCACCGAGTCGATGAGCCTGACGTACAGGTCCTGCTCCGTGCGGACGCCTGCGGGGTGGGGACGGCACGCGGTCAGGGACGCGGAGCTGCTCCTCCGGGCACCTAAACCCGTCCCGCGGGGGTGCCAAGGCCCAGGCAGCAGCTCCGGGCGGGAGCGCAGGCTGAGCCGTCCTCGGAGCAAAGACCACCCACCCGCCCCCTGGCCCTGCTCGCGCCTCCCGCAGCCCTCCTCTCCCCAGGTCTAGAGGCCAATGCAAACGACCCCGACAAGGTCAACCGCCTTCCTTAAAGGAGACCAGGGAGGGCGCGGCGGCAACCGGCAGGTGCAGGGCGCTCACCATTGCTGTAGAGGAGCTGTAACTTGTAGTGGGTGCCATTGTTGGTCTTCTCGTTGCCTTGTTCCTGAAAAGATAGGCGCCTTCGAGTCCCTTTCTTTCCAGCCCCCCCAAAATGAGAGCAAGAGGAGAGAGCGCGTCCCTATACCGTCTCCCGCTGCCTTTCTCCCCCTCACACTGGAGCTTTGAGCAACCCCCTGCCCAGACCCGGGTCAAAGGGCAGGAGCGTCTGCCACTGGCCAACCTCCCAAACTTGCCAAACCTCCAAGCCAGTTGACTGTCTCCAACCCTCTGTCCCTCCCCGTTAAAGATGTCCTCAAATGTGTGACAATGAGCCAGGACAAATGGACACCGAGTCAACGCTGCCTTTAGACAGACCCCACCCAACCCATCAGGTTCTGCCCATCCTTAGGAAGCCCAAGGCTTCTCTTGGCAGAAACGTGAAGAGATCTACCACTTGGAAGGGCAACATTCGGCCCTATCCTGCCACCACTGGAGCTTCCGGGGCGCGAGCTCAGGGACCAAGGCCCAGGTTCTAAAGGGGCCTCTGGAAGAGCCTGCTCTGAAGCTCACATTGTACAGCTGAGGAGACTGAGGCTCAGAGAGGGCAAAAGACTTTCCTTTCATCACACATCGGCTTCATCTGAGATCAAATCCAGCCCCTAAACCCAGGCCTGGGTAGGGAGCAGGCGCTGCCTTGGGGAGCCAGAGTGGGAGAGAAGGCTGGGCTTCCAGTTTCCACCTAGTGCCTATTTAACCCACCCTGCTGGCGCTGGCAGGTGCAAAATTATAAAAGTACCCCGGAGAAGGCGAGCGCGGCGACCTTGGATATACTTTTAAACTATGCTCTAGTAGCCGCGGTCAGTCCATGACCAGGCTCTGCCAAAGACCCAGAGGCTCAGTGCGCAGAGCCGCAAGCGCCCCCCGCAGCGCGTGCTGCCGGAGTGGGGGCGGAAGGAGGCGCAGCGAAAGAGGCTGATGTAGAGGCTGGGGGTGAGAAGCCTCGATTTGTCATCCCTGTTGATGTGAGCGGAAAAGTGTCGCAAGTGACAGATGGAATCTCTAGTGCGTTGCAAGGAGGTAGTTATTAGGCCGCGAGGGAAAGAGGGGACTCCGCTTACTTTGTCGTTCTCCACAAAGTCTACGAAGGCGGTGCGCTCGATCTCCACCGGCTGCCCCTGCCTATCGTAGAGCGCCAGGACGAAGTGAAAGAAGTTGGATTTCCTCAAGTTGGAGGGAGGCTGCTTCTCAAAGTGGGCCCGGGACAGGGCGACTCCGCTGCTCAGGAAGAGACACGGGGGACACCGGACACGGGGAAGGAGAGAAAGACACGATGTTACCAACGCGCCCACGCGACATTGCAGAAGGTTAAGGGTCCAAGTCCTGGGTCCAGAATTCTGGACCGCTCTGGCCTTTTCCCACTTCGGATTGAGAAGCGGGGACTCCTTAGAGGAGTCGTAGTAGCCACGGGGATCGGGTGGCAGGGCCGATGCCGCTAGCCGCTGGCTGCCCCTGCCTGCTGTTCCAGTCTCCAGGTGTCCCAGAGCCGGGCAGCTCACTGTCGGGCCTTTAGAGGAGACCAAAGGATCTCGGCTGCGGACCCAGGCCCGGAGCGGTCCCCCGAGGCGGCAGCCCAATTCTTGTCCCGTCGGGCCGCCCCAATCTTCTCCCTCAGGTAGCCCCGCCAATTGGGTCAGGATTCGGAACTGGGCCTCTGAGGTTAGGGGAATAAGTGCCTTTTTACTTTTGAAGTGACCCTTTCCTTCACTTTCATTGGAGTTACCCGTCCTGGCGTTACTGCCTACAACGCCCCCCACGCTATTTCCGAAAGACTGTGGGCGAGAATCCCCTGGGGGCGGGCAGGGAGCCCAGAGCCCAAGTCTCGGTGCTGCGCCCCGAGGCCTCACCCCCGCTTCCCTCGCTCTTCCGAAAAGTTACTCCCGGGACAGCGGCAGGGAGGACTCCCCGTGACCAGTACTAAGGACCGCGGGCCACGGAGGACAACACGAACTGGGGACCCCGCCCCCAAAATCGCTGAGCTTGAAGAAGCCAAAATGTTGCTAAGAAACAGAAGGTGTCCTCGCCTGGGGCCTAGATCCCCGCTCAAGCCGCATCTCGGAGAGCCGCCAGCCAAATCCGCGGCCCTCAAATCGCACACTGGAGGACCCGGGAGGCGCCCTCGAGCGTAGGGAGTATGTGCACACACCTCCCTGCCGACCTGTCGCGGCCGGGGACAAACTGGCCGCCAGATCACACTTAACAGGAGACTCGGGACCCAGGCGAGCGCGCATCTGCCCCAGCTGCCCCGTGGCGCTGGGGTCTCCGGGCGTCTTGCCCCAGGGCGTGAGCACTTACACTCCTTTGAAGAGTGTGAAATTTTGGCTAGAATCTCCCACTCAGGCTTCCTGTTCCAATTTTAACAATTATTTGATCCGGGGAAAGAAGGAAAGCAGGGGAGGTGTCTTTAAGGAAGCTCGGCTTAGGAAATGCGCCGCGGAGCCGGCTGAGCAGCGCTGCCTGATTTCTCTCGGTCTGCAGCCGAGCGAGTCCCCAGACGGCTGCGGAAAGCCGCCGCCGCGGTGAGCCGTCTGCCGAGGGATACTGGCGCGTCCCAGCCTCGGGCAGGAGGGAGGGAGCCGGCGCCCCCCCAGTTCTCCGGACCGAGGCGACTTTTGCTTCCTCTTCTCCAAGAGTGGCGGCTGGTTCGCTCTACCCGGGACACCTGGAGACGTGGCCTGTCTGGGAAAGGAGGAATTTCTCCGCGTGGTGTCGGGACTTCGAGGGGGATAGCCAGGAGAGCGGATAGGGAGGCAGAAGTCGTGGGAAGAAGTTCGTGGGTTCTTTGGGGTAAGGGGGCTGTCTCCCGAACACAAGGACAAGGCGACCACAAACTCCGGCTCAGCAGTGGTGATGAGGGAGGGGGACCAGAATGTCTTCGTGGGGTGGCACTCTGGGCAAGGCGTTTAGCATCTCAGCACGGGGATGCTTAGAAAGAAAGTCAACTTCAGGGACTCGCCAAACTACAGGCTGGCGATGCCTGCGTTTGCGGCGCGTCTCCTTTCCTCGCCTTTCTTCTCCTGCGGCTCCTTCTACTGCTACTCCTTCGTCTTTTCCCTTTAATCTCTTCTCTCCCCTCAACCCCTCCTGCTTGCGCCTGGCCCACTGTTTTCTCTCTGCGCGCGGACCCTCCAGCCTGCCCCCTCCCAGGGCTCCCGGCCGCTTCGCCTTCCCAGGCAGCCGCTCCAGCCTCTCCCGCTCCTCCCGCCGCCATCTGGCCGCGGGGCTCCTGGGCTCCGGGAACCGCCTGGCAAGATGCGGGAGGAGAGGCGCTCGCAAGCGGCGCAGGGAAACCCGGGAGTGGCGCGGAAGCCGGCTCTGCTCCCGCGGCCGCCGGCTCTGCTCCCGCGGCCGCCGCTGCCAGCTGCGGCCCGGGCCCGCCTCGCAGGACCAGGGGCTGAGCTGCGAGCCGTAGGATACTACTTGGTTGTTTTCCCTCCTAAAGACTGTTCCGTGGGGAAGTAGCAGGGGAGAAACACAAACTACCCGGGGAGTTCAGAAACTCGAGTGTTGGCTGCGGGGCAAGGGTTCCCCTGACTGCAGCGACCTGCCGGCCCCAGCGCGCGGGGCCAGAGCGACAGATGGGGGGAGAGCGAGCGAGCGGGGTGGGGGTGGGGGGCACAGAGAGACAGAGACAGAGCGAGAGAGCGAACCAGCGAGACACTGCGAGCATAACTGTTCGGCCGTCTCGTTACCTCTGCGCCGCGACGTTGGCATCCACCACGCCGACATTCCGGACCCAGGACCTGACCGAATCCATCTCGGTCCCCAGTGATTTCTCTTTCAGAGCTGGTCCTCTTCCTAAAGTATCTTGAATCCCAAACATTTAAAAAGTCTGCTCTACTATCGGTTTAAAAATAAGAGTTACAACACTGTCCTCACTCTTCCCAACGCTGTCACGATACCGTCTCCTCCAAAGCAATCCAAGAAAAGGGATCAAGTGCCGAAGTTTCAGACTCTCTTGGAGGGAAAAATTAATAATAACCCGTCCTTTGCTTCACGCGTGAGGTGCGGACCGATGTAGTTAAAGTTTGGGTTTAGCCTCCGCAAGTTCAGATCTGCCGCCTCAGGCCCTCCGCCCTAGGTCGCTCGCATCCTTCCAGCGGCAGCGCTGCCTCCAGAAAGTGATCACAATTTAGAAGCATCACCTGTTCTGGGAGAAGCAGGAGGAGATTGATGGCTGCCTAATCTCTACCCTTCCTCCTGGGCCCCCCCTCCCTGCTCCTCCCTGCTCCTCCCCGCTCCTCCCCACCGCGCCAATTTAGAAAAAAAAAAATCCCCAACAGAATCAGTTGTAAAAGGAAAGGGAAGACCCGGAGCCGAGCGGAGGCGGTGGCTGCGAGCGCCGCGGAGCCGGGCTGCAGCCGCGCGCCGGCCCCATGAATGGGTTACTACGGCCCGGACCGCGGGAGGCGGAGCCGAGGCCCGATAAGGAGCCTCATTTGCATGGACGCTCGGGATTGGCCGGCGCTGGGCAGGCCGGGCCGACGTCCTCAAGCAGCGCGCGGCGCGCTCGGCGTTGCCGGGAGGCCGGGAGGTGAAAGGGGACAGAAAGCTGCAGGCGCTGCGTCCTCGCCCCAATCCCGTGTGCGTGCGTGGGATGGGGGCCCCCAAATCCCACGCTGAAGCAGGGTAGACGCGCCCGCGCGCTCTGGTTGCGGGAGCGGGAAGCTTCGAGGGCTCCTGCCTCTAGATGCAGATTTTTGTAGCCTGCGGAGAGGCAGGCACATTCATTCCCGTGGCTTGGATCTGTGAGCATGTTTGTGGAGAAGCGGAGAGTGTGACCACATGTACTTATTTTTTGTGCAAACGTTCCCCAGTGTAACCCAGTTCCCTGAACGGCTCTCCTCAGTCTCCTGGAGTTACATGGTGACACTTAGATTTTGCGTGCGGTTTACAAGTTGTTGAGAGAGGAGGATGTATGAATGAAAGCGGGGGTCGGGTAGGGGGACGAACATGGCTCATAGTGCTATTCAAATAAATAGAGGGTCGGGGAAAACGGTCAAGGAGCTAAGGAAAACACCCCCGGGCGGAGGGGAGCGGGAGTCGCGCCCTGCAGAAGAGAGGTTGCTGACAGATCGCGGCAGGCTGAGTCCGAGAGCGCGGCCCGGGGCTGTCCCGGGAGCCCCCTCCCCCTCCTCCCTCGGGGTCCCCGAGCCCGGGGGGCCTGCAGAGAGCTGCGGGGAGGCGGCGGGGGGTCGCGGGAACTTTGCCCGCGGCGCGGTGCTGGCCGCGGGCTGGTGGCCGGGAGGCGGCGGCAGCTCGGCCCAACAGCTGAAACCCTAGACGGCTTTTTAACTACGCCCGGCAGCTCGCAGTGCCTATTAAAAATCCTCCTGGCTGGGTGTTATTTTCTTGCTTCTCCTTTTGTATTCTGATCTGTGCGTAGATCTGCTGCTGAAATCTAGAACACCAGCGCGAAAACAGATTTGAAGACAATGAATGCAAATCTGTGCTCAAAGACCATCTGCCGTGGAGGAGACAAATCAGCTGTTCCGCAGTTCGAGCGACTGCGCCCGAGCCTCCCGGCCTCATTACCGAGGGGACCTTGGCGAAAGCCTGGATTACTTTCAGGACACTTTCCTCCCACTTAGGACTCAAATTTGAGCCTGATCTGAGTCCAGACGAGATCCCTTAGGGGTAGGTGGGTGCTCACAAACGAACTGCAAGAGTTTGCCGCTAGAGGACACAGCGCCTTACAGCTCGTTTGCCTGGGCGGACAGGAAGCTTGCACTTTGGGAAAAGGCCGCTCTCTTGAGAAAGGACCGGTCCGCGCCTCCACTCTACCCCGGGGGCAAACCGCGACCCTAGACTGCGCGGGCGGATGGTGCTCAGGAAGCGCAGGTCACTATTGCGGCGAGACACCAGAAAACCGATGGGGAGAGGGGGAGGGTGCGCGGACCCGTTCTGCACAAACCTCAGGTCCAGGGACTGGAGTAGTTGAGTACGGGGGGAGGAGCGGCGGAGAACCTGAAACCCCAGCCTCTGGGTTGTGTCGACTGGGCATCCCGACCCCAGGGCTCTGGCTTGGTCCTTTTGGTTGGACAAGACGGGCAGGGAGAGCAATGAAGGGCGATTGGGTATCAGAATATGGAACGGGTCTCTCGCAAAAGCCAAGTAAGATAAGAATTGTCCAAAGAAAGAAGGAAGGTGAGAGAAAAATTTGTAGGAATGAAACTTACCACCCCATTTTAACTCGACTGTTCTCTATTATACGCAGGTTTTATACATAATTTCTGTCCCTGCAAAAACTAGGTACCCAGAGTCTTCTATCCTGGCCCACTCTGTTTAGAAATCTCTCCGAATCTCACGTAACCACCCACCCCTATCCTCGCCCGCAGTCTGTGCCCAGCGGAGCCAATGCCTCGTGTTCCTTGGCAGAGAGTGTGGAACAGCCCTTGGGCCCCTCAAGACTTGTAGATGAGCCCCGAGATTTTTTTTTTCAAGGGGCCTCTCATCTACTGCACCTTGACGCTGCCCAGGAGAGGTACCGAGCGCAGCCCAAGGAGCGGCGAGGCAGCCGTGGACCCGGGCCTGCCCCTCGGCCCTGGGTTGGCTGGGGTTAAAGGGCAGAGCCAGGGTCGGGGACGCTGGTTCTTCTGTCTCGCAACAGCTGCCACCCAAATTTTGCCCCTCAGGAAGCGAATGAATTGGTCCTTTCTCCTGCTGCCCGCCCCAAACGAGACAGCCGCGCACGGCGGGTGCCCCCGCCCCGCCTCCCGGAGACAAGTTCAGAGGCCGTGGTGCCCTGCGGGGAGGCAGGTAGCGCGAGCCGAGGCCAGAACTGCGACCTGGGGCGGGGGGAGAGCCGCCCCGCTCCTCGCCCGCCGCTCTAGGGGCGCCCTCCCCGCGGCCGCGCGGGACCCTCGGGGCAAAAGTCCGCCACGCTGCCGGGGGCCCTGTGGGCTTCGAGCCGCGGGCGCCGAAGTTCCCTCTTGGCTGGGACGAGGTCCCTGGGCTAGCGACCGGCGCGGGGCGGAGGGGGCAGGGAGGCGGGGGACGCCAACTTGGGGCCGGCAAGGCAGCGCTCCGGCCTTCGGGGAGCAGGGAGCAATTCTGTCCACTGAGTTGGGTGTAATTAGGTTTGTGGAGGTTTTGGGGAGGGGTGGGCGCAGAGCCGGCCGGCCACCCGCGCCGAAGGAAGGAGCGTCGGTTAGTGATGGCGCGAGCGCGGCAGCTGCGCCTGGAGGGTCGCTCCCATCTCCATCGCCTCCGGCTACCCGCAAACAAACCTGCTTTCGAACACGCCGCACAAAACCCGCCCCGAGCCGCACGGGGGCCCGGCAGGCGCAGCTGCGGCCCCGGGAAGCGCGGCGCGGCGGGGGTGCCGAGTCCGCGCGCGCCTCCCGGGCTCCGGGCCCGCGAGCTTCGTTCGGCCCCGAGCCGGGTCCAGAAAAACCCAAGATGAACAGTGAATTCTTCACGACAATCTATATTCACAACACAGAGCTGGGGGGTGGTATTCCATCTTGTACTCTGTCCCCTCCTTTGTTCACTCTTCCCAAGGAGCCCCGGGTTTTCCCCGTTCAGGTTTCACATCTGCCCCTCAGCGCGATGTGCTGGGTTTCCTCTGGACTGGTTTTAAGGCCAGTTTCCCCAATCTCGATCGCTCCAGTCTCCTAGGCACCGCGCCTCTCCTCTGGGTCAGAGGTTCGGAAATTTTCCTTAGAAAATTGCTCTCGGAGCCTCAGCCTCGTTCTCGACTGGCAGGGCCCTGGGTTGAAATCCGAGGTGCGAGAATAGCCCCCCTACACATGCACAACCTGACCTTGACCCCCACCCCGAGACACACTCTGCGGCGCCTGGGTCTAGGCAACCAGAAGAACAGAGCCCAGCTAGTACCCAGGGAATTCGATCCACAGGGTCAGTCTGGGTTTTGTAAAAGAAGTAAGTGGCAGTCCCCGTAAGCCTCTCTTCGGAAGTGAATTTTCCAATTTGTTTGTTTTAGTTGGATACTTTGCTTTTTATTTGTCTGAGTAGAAATAAATGGATTTGTTCGCCATCTCAGAACCCTGCCGAATATTTAGCTCACAATTCTTCGTGAATTAAGGTTTTTTTTTAATATCCAACTCCACTAACTCCCACTCCAAATTTCAGCTTTGGCGTTTTTCTTACGGAAACTGGACTTGTGTGCTCCATAAATGAGACTTCCCTGGAGAGGGAGGGAAAAGGAAACTACTCTGTGCACTAATGGGCCACAAACACTTCACGAGGACTCCACCTTCCATACCGAACAGTTCCCTTTAGGACAATTTGGGAAGAAGTTAGATTCGCTTCTGGATTTGTTTTTACATAGTGCAGGGGCTTCGAGCGGGAATAGCTGCAGAAATACTGAGGAAGGACGTTCTACAGACACATGGTGCTGCAGCGAGGCCATTCGGGTCACTGAAATGAGTTTACCAAAATGGACTGAAGGACCCAGACTTGGCTCTACCATAACACTTGGCAACTCCAGAAATACTCTTCCTCCTCTCTCCTCTTTCTCCTCCTCTTCTCTCGCCTGCTCCCTCTCCCTGCAGTATTTCCCCAGGAAGCACCCTTCCTTCCCATCCCCTCATCCCGGGTACAGAGCCAGTGAGGGAGCTCCAGCAGGCAGAGAAGCGGAAAGGTCAAGAGAACAAATTTTCGCGGCAGTAGCCGCATTTGGGGGTTTGGAGCGCGGCCGTGGGATCTGGGCCCGCCGCCGCGCGGGACTGGCAGCCGGGAGGTGTGCGTGTTGGGGACAGGCGACCTGTAGAGACAGAAGTGCCTGGTGCGGCCTCCACGCGAACCTGGCGACCTATTCTCTGGGTGGGTGGGTGTCGTGCGCGTCAGGCCCGGGGTTGTAAGTCAGCCGGTTAGAGCCCCTCTAGATACCTGTGCACGAAGACGTTGGCATCTCCGTCGCCGCGGTATTAAGGCGCAGCGATCTCAGGGCAAATTGACCCGCATTAAGAGACCCACTAGAGAAGGTCTCCACGGAGGACAAGGCTGAGAGCAAAGGACAAACGGACGGAAGCAGGACGTTCGTCCAGCACTTCCTGGTGCCAGGCGCTGCCACACACTTTTTTACTCTTAAACTTGACAGCAACACTTTGAGTGGGATTTCTATGCCCCCATTTCAGAGATGTACAAAATGAGGATAGGAAATGACAAATGGCATCTCAGCTGATAAATAAGGAACAAAGACCCAGGCGGGTCTTCCACTTTCAATACACCACAATGGCGTGCAATTTAAGGCCTTGAAACAGAAAAAGTTAATTATGACTTTCCCCCCGTCTCCTTTTTTCGGTTTCTCAGCTCAGTTTAGGGGAAAAGAAAATTGAAGAGCGACTCTGAAATGACCCCCCTCTTTTCCCGGTGGTCCCCGCCCCCGCCAGCCGGCAGGGGAAAGCCCCCCGGGACCTCCAGCTCCCTCCTGGCTGGCGGCCGAGGTGTGAGCGATGTGTTGATTATTCATATTTCTGCAGAGCTTACGCTCCGCGCGCCGCGCCGCCACATTTCACACGTACACTCACGCGCACACATGCACACGCGCTCACCGAGGCCCCGAGCTCACAAGGTGCTCAGGGACTGCCCTCCTCAGAGAGCGGAGGAGTGACAAAAGGCGCCCCTTCACCCCTCCACAGGTCGCCTCTTCATCCAAGACCCTAGAAACACATCCTTGGCTTCCAGATCCAACTTTCCTCTCCATAATACACTTGTCTTCCCGGCTCCCCCCTCCTGGATTATGTATGTTGGGGGGTAGAGGGGTACAAGTACAAACATGGCACCAGCTAGAATTTCATTCCATTTGGCACTAGGCGATCTCTTCCTCCAACACACACACACACAGCACCACCGTCACCTCCACGCACACCGCACATCTCAGGTGGCAACAGAGAAAATCGGGAAGAGGCACGAGTAAAATGCATGCTTTCAAGTTGTCTTCAACGGTGTAAACTGGACTTCAAAGTGTGCGATCTCCTGAAACACTGCCCAAGGCCTAGAAATTCTATGTCTGGCTGATGGGACACCGCTCCCCCCCCCCCCCCCCCCCCCCGCACCTCGGTGGATCAGGACGCGCATTTCGAGGCTAGTGGGTCCAGGGCGCACGGGACGTGGCGCCTGAAGAAACCCGTGCAACAGCTGGGAAAACAGAGCTAGCCCGCGAGGCTGGGCGGCTCCGTCCCACCCTCAAAGCGGGACAGAACTTCCAGTTATTCTAGTTTCCCGAAGGAGAGGACAGGGGCTCACGGGGCTTGGGGTCCCCATCGCGGGAACAGTCCAAGGGCCCGGAAGCTCTTGGAGCAACGTTTGGGGCAATGCTGGCCGCGCCACATAGGGGGCGCTGGACCACAGGCCGCGAAACGCTCCGGCTCCCGCACTTTCTGCAGCTCTGAGCCGGGGGAACTGCGGCGCTCCAGGTGGTCCACACCACGGGCAGCGCAGCCAAGAAGACACTCTGCAGCTTTGGTGGCCCCAGACCCGGCTAGAGCCTCGCATTTACTGGTGAGGTCTTGCGCGTTTGATCTGACTCCTCTGAGCCTCAGTTTCCTAAGCAGTAACGTGGGGGTATTGTTCCTCTGAACTTCAGTTTCCTTAGTGGTAAAATGGGGATACTGGTTCCCCAGAGCTTCACTTTGCTTTGCCGATAAGAAGACAGATGAGGTGAAAATGCTTGGCACGAAGTAGGTGTTCAGTAAAACGTTTGCTTCCCTTCGCCCTCTGCGTCTGTAAAATGAGCACGACAGTATTTTCTTATTGTACCTCACTAGGTCCTAGGAGTCTCCTAAGGGGACGGCTCGCTCCCGACCCACCCCTTTCCCCACCCGGCCTGTGAGCTCCGTGAGGCAGGAATCCAGCTGGCGTGTCCTCGTAGCTCCTGGGCCTGGCACAGGGCTGCTTCCGGCAGTGGGCGCTCCGTACTTTTTGTTAACCCCGAATTATGTCTAGGAAGATGCTTTGGCACCTGTTTGGTGCACGCAGGTGTCAGAAAGCACGGAAGGTAACCGGGTGGGGGGGCCTTTCCCTGGTAGGGCATGCGACTTCCTCGGAGTCTGCGTTCAGGCTCAAGCGCTGCCTTTTCCCGCCGAAGGTGACAGGTCGCACCCGGAACGCGAGGGCGGTTAGCTGTGGGACCGCTGCAGGCGGGCGGGCATGCTGGGATCGCGGAAATCACCAGAGAATTGAAGAAAATCGCGAGGAGTTCTGCAAAGGTCCTACGGTCAGTTGCTCGGAGGTTCACAGAAGAGGCGGGGGTCCTTCGCTGCCCCCTCACCCCGCCGCAGGAGACCCGCTCTCCTCGAGCTAGGGGTCTCGGTCCCCGCAAAGCTGAGCTCTCGGAGCAGCGCTTTCCAGAATCCGCGCTACACGAACCTGGGGGACAGAGAAGCAGAAGCAAGAGAACCGAGACGGAGCGAACGTGGAGGGTAAGGGGCCAGGGGAAGACAGAGATTCCAAAATTTTGTATTCGACAGGAATAAAGCCTTCTAGAAGCCCCTTTTTAATTGCAAGTTTTATTGCAATTGCAAAGAAAATGCATATTTCTTGCAGAAAAAATATATATAAAAACAAACAAAACCAACAACAAAATAAATTCGTAACCATCCCTAATCGCATCAACATAAAAAACCATTGTTTTATTTGGGTGGATTTTCTCCCAATCTTTCTTCTACGCGTATTTCTACATACTGATTCGTAACCTTGTGGCTCACTTAATATAGCTTATTTTTCCATACGATTAAATATTTTCCTACGGTAACATTTAATATTGGCTTAGTATTTCATTATCCAGAAAAGATATACCAAGTTGTTTAACCAGTCTGCTCTTGTTGAACGTTTAAGTTGTTTCTAGTTCTTCACCATTATAAACAATACTGTGATGAACATCTTTGTAGTTGTAGCTTTTCACATAACTGTGATTCTGTCCTTGAGATAAAGTCCTAGAAGCAAAATTGCAAAATCAAGGCGGTGCATATTTTTAAGCCTTGATACAGATTGACAAATCCTCCTCTTGAGAGACTAAATTTACACTCCCTTCTCCTGCCCCCCCCAAACCTTCCTTACTCCTTGAAGTTATTTTCTTATTTTAAAAATTTGCCGATTTGATAGGTTGGAAATGTTTTTTGGTATCTTTGTGCGTGTTTTACTTCTATTTCATGCATTTCCAGTAAGGGGAAATTGTTTCTCATTCATTTTTTGGGCACTTTACATCTTTGGAGAGTTGCAAGTTCTTATTTTATTAAGGATATTTCATTTTAATTTATCGAATATGTTGCAAATATTTTCCCCAATCTTTGTTTGCCTTTAACTTTATTTATGGTAATTTTTTGTTGTCAGATATAGATGTATTTCATTTAGAATGTTTTCATCTGCAAGTAACAAAATAAGTGACTAACAATGGCTTAAGTGGTAAAGACGTTTAATTTTACCTGACATGACAAGAAGTCACGTGGTAGATGGCCCCAGGTGAGGTTTTGCACTCACTGATGCCATAACTACCCTGGTTCTGTTGCTCTTCACCCCACCACCCATTGCATGTTGAGCTTCCAGTCTCAGGTTTACTGTCTGAGGTGGTAAGATGGCTGATGCAGCAGCAGCCATCATAGCACACACTCAAGGCAGGAAGCAAGAGGAACAGAGGTCCCAGAAGATTCTGTCACTTTGTAAAGCAAAACAAAAGCTTTTCCAGAAATAGCCCTATGACTCCTATGCTGTAATTAAGTCACGTGGCTATCTAGAGTCAAATGGGTAGCTGAGAAAGCAAGCACCTACTTTCTATCCTCTATGTGACAGGCCTCAGAGATGGGGGTTGTGAGTGGCAGGTGGATTAGACAATTAATCAAGCCCACCACAAAAAAAGTATCTTTAAGTTGTATGTAGTTAAATCTGTCCATCTTTTCCAATATAATGTCCTCCTTTTGTGTCATTCTTAGGTAATCCTTCCCCATTCCAAAATAATTTCAATATTGACCTATATTTTCTTATGATTTCTGTTTCCATTAAAATTTTTCCCCTCAATAAATAGATTTGTTTGTTATGGTCTTGGCTCCACTTCAACAATAAGCTCCAAAATTTTAGAAGACTAATTTAAATAGAAGGTTAGTTATAGATATATTTAAATACTTAATTTATACATTCTTCTCTTCAAAACATATTTGCTGTTCATATATCAAATACAAGCCATCTGGAATTTATTTTGGTTTATGTTGTGAGGTGGAAATCAAACTTCTGTCACCAAATGGTTAGCTGTGCCAATAGCATTTATTAAATAATCCATAATTCCCCCCCAAAATGTGAAATGTCATTGTCTATCTACCTATTAAATAAATATTGAGATTTTTAAATGGGAACGGGAAATTTATGATACGTTTGGAAACTAGGAAAACTACATGCTCCTCAGTTTATTCATTTACATTTTTCCTGCAGTAAAACTTTGTAGCATTCTTCATAAAGGCCTAGCAAAATTTTGTTTAAATCATTCCTAGGTAGTTTTTGAATACATTTTTTCAACTGATTATTGTTGAAATATAGGGAAGTTGTTTATGTGTTATGCAATCAGTCATCTTACTTACCTCTTATCACTTGTCATTTTTTAAATGATTCAGTTAGACTTTTCAAATAGACAATTATATCACCTACTTAGTGATAATTTGGTCTTTTTCTCTTCAATAAATACACTTGATTTACTTTACTTGTTTTATTGCATTGGCTAGGGCCTCTAATGCAATGGCAAATAGTAGTGTTGGAGATAAACCTTGTCTTGTACCTGAATATTATGAATATTTTGTAATATACCATTATCAAAATGAGTTATGCAGATATTGTTAAGTATTTCTCTTAGGTTGCTAGGAATTTTGATCACAAATACATGTTGAATTGTATCAAATATATTTTTAGCACTTATTAGGGTAATTATATAACTTTTCTCCTCTTTCTATTACTGTGATTAATTATATTAATAATTTACTAATGTTGGCCTATCCCTTGAATTTCTATAATTAACCCAACAGGGCCAATCATTTATTCATTCATTATAAATGTATCAAACACTTACCTTGCTGAAGACACCGTGGCAAACAATGCAAGTCCATGCCTTTGTGGAATTTACATTCCAGTGAGGAAGATGGAACTTGATCTACAATTTTCTCTTGTTAATTCTGTCTTGGCCAGTGTGTGATGTATTTGGTTGCTTGACACCCGTGCTTTATTCTCACCCCCGTGCCTTCCCATCCATCCTGGAGCTTACCTTCTTTGCCGTTCTGTGGCTTATTCCTAAGGCCCTGCTTGCAGTTTGCCTCTCCAACTCTTCCAATAATTTTGCAAGCTCCAGATTTCCTTTACTAAATCCCTTTCTGCTTATGATGTTTGAAACAGTTTATATTTCTTGCACCAAACTCTAGCACCTCAGGTTTTGATATCAGGATTACACAAGCTCTGTAAAAGTAATCGCTATGCTTTCTTATGTTCGAGATTAGTTTCAACAGCATAGGATCTACGTTTCTTAAAATTAACAGAACTTGCTCTTAAGGCATGGAGGCTTTGATAACTTATCTAATTTATTTGATGGTTAATGATTTATTCAAATTTTCTATCTCTTGGTGACTATATTTGGGTAATTTTTATTCTCATAGAAAATTCTATCATTGGTATTTTAAAATTTGTAACCATAGAGCTGTACGGCATTTTCTGATAATTTTAATTTTCTATATCTGAAGTAATTTATTTTCTTGTTTCCATTATTGTATATTTGAATTTTGTGTTGTGTTTTGTTTTTATTCTTCAAGGCTATTCCAGCTTACACTTCCATCAACAGTGCATCAAAAACTTGGTATTATCTGGGTTTTTAATCTTGGTCAATCTGATGGATAGAGTTATATCTTACTGTTGTTTTAATATGTATTTCATTAATT
This sequence comes from Equus asinus, assembly GCF_041296235.1. Lineage (NCBI taxonomy): Eukaryota > Metazoa > Chordata > Mammalia > Perissodactyla > Equidae > Equus > Equus asinus. Next base: position 65,893,392 of record NC_091792.1, on the reverse strand, counting down.
GCTGGTGGAGTTGAGCATCTCTTCAGATAATTTTTAACCATTTGGTTCCCCCTCCAGTTAACCACTTCTTCAGAGCATTGCTCATTTTCTCATTGGATTTTCAGCCTTGGAGACTGTTGTTGCTAATGCTTCTTGTTGCTGCTGCTGCTGCTGTTGATGATTTGCAGGAGTACCTTGTATGCTGAGATGTTAATCCACTGTCAGTTTTAGATATTACAAATATTATCTCTTAATCTGTCATTTGTCCATAACTTTGTCATTATTGTCCTTTTTTGATGAGAAGTGCTTCATTTTTATATAGTCACTTCCATCCATTTTTGTGCTTTGGGGTCTTACTTAAAGAGTCTTTCTGTACCTGGAGATCACAAAGAAATACCCCGCCGCTTTTATTATAGTTTTATCTCTTTCATATTCATGTGCTTCATCTCTCTTGTGTTTAACTTGTAACATGGTCAAAGATAATGGTCCAGATTTTGTTTTCTCCATTGAGTGAGCCACAAAAAATGTGTGATGGTTACATTCTAACATGATAAGAAAGAAAACTGTCCTAAATCTGGTTTGGGACAGAACTTTCCTTATGTGTGTGATGTAATTTACAATTCCTTCTGGGAAAGGATTAACATTCTTAAGCAATTTTTTGATAGACTTTACTGAGATTAAGAGCACCTTCTGAGAAGTTGTGAGCCTTGAGAGGATTCTGATAATATTAATTGGCACTCCTTTATTGTACTACCTTCTTTTTTCTATAAATTTCTCTTCCAAGAGAAAAGTCTTTGAAATGACACTCTTCCCTCATGGCAAGTTTGAAATAAAACTTTGACATGGCTCAGAAAAGTTGCCTTAACGATAGTTTATACTGTCTTCAGGTATGTTTCTCAGTTGACCAAAGTACCTCTTTGAGTAATTTTTTGGAAATGATATGGGGATATTCTTATTTTTCACAACCATAGCACTGCCTCCATTACAGTTCTGTTTGATAATAATACCCAAGAATTGTTTAGAATCCTTTCACAGAATGTTGACACTAGGTGTTAGCTCCCAGTGAGTTCCCTACTCTCTTTATGATGACAATTATTTAAAAGTTGTTTAAAAGCATCCTTTTTCCAGTGATTCTACACTGGTTCATCAAATTGATCTCCTTTTTTTTAACTACAGATTCTCTTTAAATGTCTAAAGACTTTGCATATCTATTGGTTGCTCTTCCTATCGAGAGGAGTCAATTTGACTATCCTGGGAAAGCTACATAACATTTCTGTGCTTCAGTTTCTTCATCTATAAAATATGATAATGATACAGTTTAGCTATTTTTATTATGTTTTCAGGTAATGGGAGTTGAGATGGAGTCTTGTATGCCTTCTATTCAGTCCGTCCAGGACTCAATGAAGAAAGAAGAGAAATGCTTAGAATTATTGTCCACTTTACTTTTCTGGATTTAAGCTCCATTGCTGAAGGGAGAACAGGAAGGCAGCTGGAGCTAGGGGCAGTGTACTAAAGAGCTTCATCCTTATGTCCAGGAGTTCTATTTTCATGTTTATTATGACAACCCATGTTAACAGGGGCACTGACCTTTATTTAGGGGTTCCCTTGCCCTCGTTAGGGCCAACCTGTGCAGTGCCCACTCTGTGTTTAAGACACATCCCCAAAAAGATGACTGCTATAAGTGCTGGAGCAGTCCTCTCCCCCTGAGAATCCCTCTGTGCCCCCTGCACAGCTGGGAGGCACAGGAAGAACCAAGAGCTCCCCTACTTCGTCTCTTGCCCTGGCTGCTTTGAGTTAGGGCACGCTGGTGGGGTGACTTCCGTGGTCCCTAGGTAGTTTTTCATCTGAAGAAAATGCATGAAATGAATGCAAAGGAAACATCTGTCTAGGCAGACCCTTCCCTCAATTCAGTCTCACCTGTAATAGATCTTGGAGAAATTCCTTGAAGTTTATTGTATGAGAATGGCACATTTCTCTAGTTTCCAGCGATAATATGTCTTTTTATTATAATATTCTTTTGACAATTTCAATAGGAATTTGGAGCTTGGGCTCAGAGGACTGGAATCTCTTACTCAGTTGTGTATTCCCGGCACCTAGTAAAATATAATAGGTGTAAAGAATGTGTGTGTGATGAAGAAGAGATGAATTAGATGAACTCTGGTCACACAATTTATAGTCTAAATCAGGATCCTTTTGAGAATTAAAGGGGATACGGGCCAGATGGGTTACCAGATTACCAGGAGTAAAAGAGGACTGTGCACAGCAAACTGGCATATATGGTCACCCTATGCGGAAAGGAAACGGGGAAGAAAGAGGAGAAAGAACGAGGGAAAACAGTAGGGTGAAAGAAGGAGAGAGAAAACAATTTGCTTAGATTTCCTGAGAAGCCGACTCTGGGGTGGAGCCTGGGATGCAGGAAGTTGGCTGAGGAATGCTCTGGTCAACAGTGAATGAGGGCGAATGAGAGAAGTAAGACTGGGCAGAAGGAGAGGTTGACTTCGATGGGCCACAGGGAACTCTGAAACTGAGATGGCCCTTCATAGATGTCCCAAATCAAGGCAAGAAGCCTGTGCCTTTGTGCTCCAACATCAACTGCTCATGGGATATGTGCTGACCTTGGGAATATGCAACAGTGGTCCCATAAGATTGGGACCATATAGCCTAGGTGTGTTGTAGGCTTGTGTAAGTATGCAGGGGAGGAAGAAATTTTCCTCTCCTCTTCTAGGTTCTCCTGGCTGGTCTCAGATTTAAAATGACATGAGATAGATTAACAGGAGAAAAACAAACAAAAGTTTAATAACATGTATACATGGGAGAAACCCAGGAAAACTGAACAACTCACCAGAATGGCCAAAGCCTTCACCTTAAATACTACCCTCAGCTAAAGACAAAAGAAGATGTGGGGGGGTGCAGGAAGTCCAGGACTTCAAATGGAAGGAAGGCAATTCACAGTTAGGTGAAAAGGAGCAAATGTTTGGAAAATGAGTGTTTGGCCACACAGAAACAGAAGAACACAGCGGGGAGCTCAACAAACTGGCTTTTCTAGGTTCCTCCCTGTCTCCCACCTAGTTCAAGTGATGCTAAGGTGATAGCTCACTTCCTGAGACAGGTTTGTTTTGGTTTGTTTTGTTTTTAAAGACTGGCCCCTGAGCCAACATCTGTTGCTAATCTTTTTTTTTCCTCTTTTTCTCCTCAAAGCCCCCCAGTACATAGTTGTATTTTCTAGTTGCAGGTCTTTCTAGTTGTGGCATGTGGGACACCACCTCAGCTTGGCCTGATGAGCGGTGCTACGTCCAAACCCAGGATCCGAATTGGTGAAACCCTGGGCCGCCGAAGCAGAGCATGCAAACTTAACCACTGGGCCACGGGGCCGGCCCCTGAGACAGATTTTTTAAATCTGAATTGTTGGAGGCAGTTAAGGGAGAGAGAACGAGAAAAGTTTTCTGAATCTTTTGTTTCTTGGAAATAACCAGCCTAAAATAATCCTCATGTTAAAGAGAAACATTTTGGGATGGCAAGTTTTGTTCCTCTTCAGTACACTCTATGATGTTTGCACAATGACAATATTTCCTAATAATGCATTTCTCAGAACATAACCCTCCTGGTAAGCGACACATGACTGTACTTACAACCTCTTGTTCATGTGGTCTGATTAACATGATGTCAATAGAGTGGACTAATGTGATGTTCGGAGGGATGTCCAGATTGTCCTGCTCCCTTTAGCGTATGTTATGACAGAAAATGAAAAAGCAAACGTAGCGCTGGAGGAATATCATAAATGTGTACCCTTGCCTGGCCCATATAAATGTGAATTGTCTCAGCCTCCTTTCCATGGGCAATGGAAAAGAAAGCATTTGCTAGATTAATGGCCGCATACCATGCCTGAGACTATCTTAAATTGCTCTAGCAAAGACTCTGTAACCAGTGCATCAGCTGTAATTGGAACTACTATTTGTTTTAGTTTGTGATTGTCTATTGTCATCCTGAAAGATTTGTCTGGTTTTTGTAGGAGCTTGGCGGATGTGGATAAATGGGGATATAAAAGGAACCACCATCTCTTTATCCTTCAGGTCTTTAAGAATGGCCTTAATCTCTCCTCCTACTCCTACTCCTATTCCTACTCCACTGCCAGGATGCGATACTGTTTTTTATTTGCTCTCTTGGCTAGGGGAAAGGAGAAATTTCAGAGGCGCTATTCAGCCTTCTCTGCTGCAGTCCCTCTCACTCACAGACCAAGGAACGAATGTGAGGGTTTCCAACTACCAAGTATGTCCTTTCTGATAAAACATTTGGAGACAAGGGAGATGACACTAGATGGATGATGGGCACAGTGGGCCCACTGTGAGCCAGACCCAGGACAGAAATCCATATATTATCAGGATCCCATATGCCCTGTCTTTAACAGGGGCGCCATGATGACACTTTGGGTACCCAGGTATCAATGTCACCTTGGAACCTGTATCCAATAGTCTTCCAAATGTCTGAATTATGACCTTTCCCCAGGGAGCAATTACTCAAAGAAATGGCCATAGGTTGCTTTAGAGAAGGACTTTGGCAATGATAGTAGACTCGGCACAGTGTTGTGGGGCCCCAGGACCCTTCCTCTGCTTCATTCAGTAGGTCCCAGGTCTGAAAACTGCTCAGGTGTGGAAACTGGGCAAGGGATCATGACTTTATCTGGAGGGCTGCCCTCAGCCTCCTGACCACTCCTCCTGGGTTTCTGTTTATGCTATAGATTGAGCAATGCCCTTGTTGGCTCTTCATCTGTCTTGTCCCTTGGGGTGCCTGTAGTGAGTTGAAGGATTTCACGGCTCTTCAAGGACAAAGATATGACCATAAGAGGGCAGTAGCACACAATGAGCTTGCTTAGGTGCTTTGACAGGGAAGTCCCTCACTGCAGGCGCCCTTCCAGAGACAAGGGGCCACCATCCAGAGGGGTAGAAGGCAAGAGGACTCCCAGAGGAGAGGGGAAGGTGGGGAGGCTTAGGTGTCTGGGAGATGTCACTGCAGCAGGGCAGGGAGTCTCTGGCTGGGGAGAGCTCCAAAGGGCAGCAGGCCTGGGAGTGTTTGATAGCCCCAGGGTTTGTCATGGCTATGGCTAGCAGATGTTGGGTACAGATGTTTTGCAGGGTATGCCAAGGAAGCAAGCTCTAAGTGGCCAGAAATCCATTTGGGCTATGTTTAAAGCAATTGGATGCTTTAAATTTAAAATTTTGAGTTCAGCCTTGGTGGGCTCATTCTGCTACGAAGAAGTAAACAACTTCATGGTAATAGACAGGGGCTGCCTTTGGGTCAGTTATATAACACTGCCATGTTCTCTGTCACTGTCCCTGGATCAGGCTCCCTGGGTCAGGCCCCCTGGCTGCCACTCTGACTTTGCTGCTAATTATGATCATTGCCTCCACCTTGCCTCTGCTAGCTAAGTGCCTCCACGTAGCCTCTGTTATTTAGGATCTTATCATCCCCATTTCTATGGAAGCCCAGTCACCTAACAGCATCTCCTGCCATCTGCCCCGACCTACAGGGGACAGCTCCCCTGAATTTCTCAGTGGTGCTGGTGCCCCTCTCACCAGCTCATTTCTTGTTGCTTTGGTGAGCAGAATGCCCTCCGTGTTCTCTTGGGAAACAGGGTTGACTGGTGAGTTTCCAGCCTTACGTGGTATGCCCTCTTCACTGAAGCTTTTGGTTCCTTCTCTCATTGTCTTATACAAACTTTCCCAAACCATCCTAAGTATGATAGCAATGTCTCCTAGGATCTCAGAGTACCAGGGTTCCAGGGTCCTTGCCAAGGTATTAAATACTGCAGTCTGTCTCCATATCCATAACCTCTCCTTTACCTGACTTTATGTTCTGCTCCCTTTGATCCAGTGCCCTCAGCATCCATCCTCATATAAAGTCTCCTGGCTCTTGCTAGTACACGGTGCTTAGGTCCTATGGCATGTTCAGGGCATAGTCCTTAGCAGACCCAGCACTTCCCTGGTTTGGATATGTTGGGATCTGGCCTGCGTTATTGGCCTGATGGCCAGGACCAGAGATAGGGTTAGGTGCTACCTTGAAGGATTGAGGCCTGTGCATTGCCTTCAAGCAAATGGAAGCTACCAGCCTTTAACAGAGAGGTGTGGCCACTTCTTCAGGCCCAGGATGTTCAAGGGACTCTGGGAATTTAAGATGTTGAAATGTGGATGGCACCATGCAATCTCTCAGGGTCCCATTCTTCCTCATCAGGCCCCTTGACATCTGGTGCTATGTTACTCTTATAATTCAGTCCCAGTCTGATCCTTGGCCTTTCCTGTCTTTGATTTACAGGATATGAGTGTCTCTGTAAATGCTGCCGGGGAGGCCTCTGGATTCTACACTGAGCCTTTAGCTGGTGGTTAATCTCCCTCAGCCTTTCATTTTCTTCTCTAAGGCATCAATTGCTCTCAGCAACAGTGATCCAATCCCGTAGAGCTTATCATTACTACTACCCTGATTGTTATTGAACTGATGTCTGTCCCCTCCCCCCAAATTCATATGTTGAAACCCTAACTCCCAATGTGATGGTATTTGGAGGTGGAGCCTTTGGGAAGTAATTAGGTTTAGATGAGGTCATGAGAATGGAGTCCTCATCATGGGATTAGTGCCCTTATAAGAAGAGACCAGAGAGCTCTCTCTCTCCACGCTGTGAGGACACGGTGAGAAGGCAGCCATCTGCAAACCAGGACGGGGACTCTCACCAAGAACCAAATCTGCTGGCACCTTGATCTTGGACTTCCAGCCTCCAGAACTGTGAGAATAAATGTCTGTTGTTTAAGCCCCCCAGTCTATGGTATTTTGTTACAGCAGCCCAAGCAAACTGAGACGCCAGTTCATCTCAAAGGCCTGAGTTATTTCACCCACGAGTAATATTTTCTCCCACCATTTTCTTATTCTTCACTACCAGTGAAAGTTTTAACAATTGTGTAACTACAGCAAGACCAGGCTTCTCCATGCTCCCCTTGCCGTCAGTGTTGTGGCCCTCACTGCCAGTCTGCCAGCAGGTGATCCAGCTTCAAGATCCCATTTTTAAAGGTCCTTCCTAGGACCACTCCCTGGATCAGCTGTTATGGGTTGGGTTCCCAGAGAAACAGACTCTGAGACTCTAAGATTTGTGAGCAAGAGTTGCATTAAGGAGTGCTCTCGAAACCAGAACTTGTGAAATAGTAAGGAAAATAGAACTGGGCAGCAGGAGAAACTGATCTGCTTCAAGGAGCACTGAAGCTGGGATGGCCCTTCAGAGATGTCCAGGATCAAAACAAGGGATTGGGCCTTTCCACTTTTGTATCAACCAGTCATGGGATGAGGGCCCCCCTGGGGAGGGGGCCCAACCTTGGGCAAGGTGGCTTCTGTTGGCCAAGAACGATTCACTAAGGTCACAGCTATGAGCTATCAGCAGCCAACCCTCCAAGCAACTGGGGACTGAACATCCAGGTGCTGAAGGACAGCACACCACAGTACCACTCCAGCCCGAATCACAAGCTTTCCTGCAGAGAAACTGCAAATTCTTTCTCTCTTCTGTTCTGTGGGGAACTGCTGGGGGGCACATTAACATATCCTCTAACAAAACAGGACCCCAAGCCCTGTTCTCTGGCAGTTGGCCTGTTTGCCCCTCTTTCCCCCAAACTTTCCTTGGGAAAAACAACGTCTCTCATACTGCTTAACTATATTCCTCCTCTCTTTTCTTTTTTTTAACCTCTCACACCCACTTTCCTGATACACGCTATTTGCTTGAAGGCAAGTATTATGATTTGAATTGTGTCCCCCCAACTCCCAATATGTTGAAGTCCTAACCCCCAGTACCTCACAATGTGGTCTTATTTTGAAGTAGCGTCTTTGCAGATGTAATTAGTTAAGATGAAGTCACTAGGATGGTCCCTAATCCAACATGACTGGCATCCTTATAAAACGGGGAAAGAAATTTTGGGACACACACAAGGAGAACACCATGTGAAGATGAAGGCAGAGATGGGATGGAGGTGATGCGTCTACAAGTCAAGGAATGCCAAGGATGGCCAGCAAACCACCAGAAGCTAGGGGAGAGGCATGGAACAGATTGTCTCTTACAGCCCACAGAAGGGACCAACCCTGCCAACACCTTGATTTCAGACTTCCGGCCTCCAGAACTGTGAGACAATATGCTTTTGTTGTTTAAGCCACTCAGTTCATGATACTTTGTTACAGCAGCCCCAGCAAACTAACACAGCAAGACTGTGGCAGATAAAGCCAGTGTAGAGCGTAAGGAGTTCAGCAGATTTGGTGTCCCCCCAGCAAGTGGCCCTGTCAAAACTGGAGACCAGAGGGAAATACTCTACTTCCCCAATTTCATTTGTCTGGTCCAAATTGCCGAGCAAAGTTCTCCTAACTGTGCCCAGGGTGTTCGACAAAGTGGACTGGCCTGGTGAGTCCCTGAGGGGGTCACTCTTGGACACTTAAGTGATCCTTTTGTGTGCTGTGAGAAATCGGACACCCCTCACAGAAATGCAGGGATTTATGCAAAAAAGAGAGAAAGAGATAGAAGGAATGGAGGAGGCAGAGGTGGAGAATGAAAGAGAAAAAGAAAAAGAGAGAGAGAGGGAGGGAGGGAGAGAGAGAGAGGGAGAGACAGAGAGAGAGAAAGCAAGAAAGCAAGAAAAGAAAGACACAGGATGGATCTTCTCACTCATGTCTCCAATTCCTTCTTGCCAAGACATCTGTTGCTACCTTGGAGAACCAGGCCCTCAGGGAGCCCTAGAGGGTGGAGTTTGCACACAAGCCATATTCCTCTGCTCTCCCCACAGGATCTCATTGAGGCAATGACATCTGGAGGCAGTGGTTTTGTGAAGCTCAGAGCCAATACCAGCTCTTCATCTGTCAGAATGAGAAGGCACCCTGCACCACCAAAGCTACTTCCATCTTCACCATCTCCCAATTTTTTCCAGATATAATGCATAGCCCTGTTCAAGTAGCAGAAAGACCGCTTCTCAGATTTCTGTTTGTTAAATAACCAAGAAGAATGGGTTATAGTACAAAGCATAGAAAATTTGGAACAAACTTAAGTTGTATGTGTGTTGCATGTTCTAATGTTTTCAGCGCACTTTCTCATGTATTATCCCGTATTTGACTTTGCGACATCCCTGTAAGGCACAGAAAGAAGAATTATTCCCATTTAGCAAAGGAAAAGCTAGATCATAAAGAAGTTAGAGGGGTATGGCAAAGCTAAACAACCAGCAGAAATAGGCTTAAAAAGTTGGACTTTTTTTAGATCAGTAATTCTACAGACCAAAGTGGATCAGAAACATTGTATTATGAAATAATGGCTGTGAGATTCACGTTGAAATGTTTGTGCTTTCCATCAACCTAGCAGATTTCAGATAAGAAGGTAAGAGGACAATTAATGATTTTCTAAATCTATTACAAATTAAAGGTATATTTGTTATTTAGAAGATATGCTCAACTCAGTTTTTATTTCTAAACATTTATAAGCCTTTAAAAGCCGTATATGTAAAATTTTTTGTCTATAACAAATATTGCTAACACCATGATTTTAGTTATGTGGTTAACTGCACTGTCACTTTTGTTGTTGCAACTGCTCTCTTTAAAAAAAAAAAAAATGTGGTCATTGGGAGCTCACGGAGTATACGAATCTATTTTGAGCCTTTTCCAAAGGTAATGAAGAAAGCCAATGTTTCTTCAAACTGCCCCAGCTGATCTGACTAAATAATAACCAACAGCCAAAAGAAATACTATTTTGTTCCAGAATCAATCAGAGAGAAGATTCCCCTCACGGCAACCATGCAAATAAACCCTGGCCCACAATTTATGTCCTGGATGAAATTGGGAAGTGGTGTGGATATAGTTTAACAGCAGTTGAAACACCACATAGTACTAGCCCTGTATTTCTTCACCAAGGTGTCCTCACAGCAACAGTAATGACTCCAGCAGACTCCTGAAATTCACTGGCTAGCCACACGCTGTTCAGAGCCTTCAGCAAAATCGTTCTCACTTATGGACTGGGTAACAAATGCCCAATTATGAGTGGGTAAGGGGATGGCTATGGTAATAGCTTCAGACTGCCACCACTCGGCATTTGTTTCACTAGCATGAAAGAAGCAGAAGGTCCATGGGAGTGATTTAAATAAAAAAACTTGATGATTACAATTGGTGATGATAAAATGAAGATGGCAGTTGGAATGATAAGAACATCATGCTCATGAAGCCACAGTCCTGGATTTAACCCTTGTTACACCAGTTAGCTTTTTCTTTCTTCATTATTGCTTGTAACACCCCAGCGTTGCTAGCCAAGTGAAAATGCCGAGGGGTCTGGACAAGAGGCTACAAGGAGGTCAAGGCAGACCTATTAAGGTCCAAATCCTACTAGCAATGGCATCTTCCCATTCCAAGGGGAGTAGAGCTCAGCCTTTTTAATATTTTATACCTATTATGGATTAAGACTCTATAAAAAACGTAAATCTTCCTTACCGGATCCATAAATGGGATAGGAAGCAGAAGAGAGAGGGAGAACATTTGTATTAAGAGGCAAGGAGTATTTAAGCTGCACCATCCAATATGGTAGCCATCAGCCACTTGTGGCTTTGAGTGCTGAAAGTGTGGCTGGTGCAACTCAGAAACTGGATTTTCAATTATATTTCATTTTCATTAATTTAAATTTAAATAGCCACACATGGTGGGACAGCACTGAATTAGAGAAAGAGAAATAACAGAACCAGCAAAATAGTCCCTATTTCTCAGTGATCTTTGATGTCGAGTTTCTCGTTTGAGTCACATAACATTGCACATTGAGCAGGATGAACAGGTAATATCCTCTGCATTTTAAGCAGACATAAAAAAGATAAGCAGACTCGCTTAGACTCATTAGGTAGTTTATAATAGAAGCACGCCTCCTACTCACAATTTCTGACAACTAGCTCAGAGCTTTCTCCTTGATATCTGTATAATAATGATGACGATAATACGTTAATGGCATAACTAATATTATGGACTGCTTGCTACATGCCAGGAGGCTCTTTACATGTGGTGCTCGGTGCTTCCCAACAGTTGCACATCGTGCCGCTGCAGCCACGGCACATGGGGGTGGGAAACTGGGACAAACAACACCCCCCTCCGGTGTGCCGTCTGAAACAATCCATTACACTCAATTCACAGTTTATGATGAAGATAGAGATAAAACACAAAGCAAAAGGGCAGGCATTAAATGTTGATTTTGTGTAAAATTTCCAAATGTTTCATGAAAAACTCGAGCTTCCTTCTTTGATCATATCTTTTAAATATCAAGTTTTTTGCTCGAAATGGCTAGTCACAATTTCCAACCAGACCTTTTTAAAGGTAGTCTCTTGGATGGCAAATGATGTTCACCATTGAAGAGACATTTATTTTGTTCACATGAATAGGTCACAAAAATTTTAAACCATTTTTACAACCATTCAAAAATGTCCATCAGTTGAAATTATATTTAAAGAATCTAGAAGGTCTTTCGTTGACATTTCTAACAATAATGTCACTATTTTGAACCCAGTCAAACTTTTTTAATGGCAAATATTTTAAAATCATGATGAGATTTGAATTTGTAGATTGTACATGCATTGTGAGAGCAATCACTCTGCAGCTAGCTTAGACGACACTGAAAATGGACACAGCCACAAAGAGACAGAAGCATCTAATTTTGGTAAAACAGAAATTTTGACCCTTGCCTGAAGCTGGCACAACAGGAACACCTGCATCCCTACCAGGCCACCTCTCCACAGCACACTGGGAATCTGGGACATGAACACCGCCACAGCCCGTGGGCCCCTTTCCCTTGGTGAGCAGAGGAACATTCGGTGGCTGGCTACTGCTGTCAATTTCAATCTCGAGTCTTCAGACCAAGTGACTGCCCTCAGCACGTTACACTGGAGCAGGTGCCTATGTCACCCTTGCTCAGCATCACTCATCCTGCTCAATGCCTGCAGCATCACTCATGGATGTACTGTCAGTGCAATCGCACTGGGCCATGTGCACAGAAGGACCCCCCCACCCCCCGCCACTTGGTTTAATGCTCTGTGCCACTTTCTTGACATTTCTAATAATTTTTTAACAAGAGACCTTGCTTTCTCTTTTCACACTGGGACCCATCATTATGTTGCCAGCCGCCCTCCGGGCAGGGCTCATGACCTAAGGCTGGTCGCTGGGGCCTCATGGGAGACTCTCCTCTCCCTTGGAGGGATTCAGTATCTCACAGCAGACTGTACGTTGGCACACAGGTTGGGAACCTTGGTAATATCTCATTTAATTCTTACAGCAATCCTATGAGGCCATTACTATTAGCATCCCCATTTTAGAGATGAGAAACTTAAGACTTAGAATGGCCAAGTAAACTCCCAAAGGCCAAACAGCTCTAGGGAGCCTCTAGATTCACACACAACTCACAGATTGAGTTTCTGTCTGCCAATTTTTAGTCTTAGACTTCATCCACTGAGTCGCCAGTATTAACACTATAAAAATCAGCAAGGAAAGCAATGTGTCTATCAGCGAGAAATGTAAGAAAAGATTCGGAGGGCTACTCTGATAAATATATTTTTAAAAACCACCTTGATAATATGAAATTCAAAAGACTTTCCTAATCGTTGTAAACACAAAATACAAACTAAAATTTGTTCTGGCACATTCATGCATCTCTAAGATTGTAAGCACAAAGAACTGACCGGCTTGGATGATTTTTGGCTCATGAGAATGGAAAGGTTGACCCTGGAACCTTCCACAGAAGTGGCTGCAGGGATCTGACCCACATATGGCAGCCCCTCTTCACGTGCACCCAACACACACACACTATCGCTCACCGCCAGCACCTCAGTGTCAGTGATATTTGCTGACCTGAGATAAGGCATATGGACATGCATGTGCCCTCCAGCCATCCCCATGTACACATGCAAAAACGCAGGCATTTGCATACATGTGCACATATCTGCACATTCGTGCATACACACGTGCCCGTATGTATCCAAGCACATACATCTGCACACATATGCACACTTGGACACATGCACATTTCAGTGTACATGCACACGTGCATATGTACACACGTACACATATGCGAATGTGTCCACACACGCACAAATATACATGTGTGCGTGTTTTGTGCACACATCCATGTATGTGCACACATACACATTTATCTGGACACACAGACATATGTGCACACGTACATGATATGCCCACACGTGTACAAACACAGATGCACAGGTACACTTGTATATAATACACTCACACACGTCGACTTAGTACACACTCATACCCATACACACACAGCTCTGGGCAGGCAGGCCCCCGACGAGCTGTCACAGCCCAGTGTGAACACCACAGAATACGGCACTCTTTCTCTGACCATTGTTCTCTGTACAAAAACAAGCTCCCGGCCAAGTCTGGGCGTTCTCTCCTGACGGGCATGCAACTTCCGAGTGCTGTTGGAAAGACTTTTGGACTAGACAGATGAAAGTGTGAGAAGCTGCTGTCACTTCTGTGAGTTGCTGCAGACGTCCTGAGCAGGTCAATGGTGAGGGACGGACGCCACAGGCCGGAGCTGCCTTGCCTCTCACACGGGTCCCCTGTGAGGGCCTTAGTACAACCTGCCCATGCTGGAGGACTCGGTTCTCCACTGTGGCGCTCACCAAGTCAGCCTCGGCTCTGCAAAGAGCCCTTGCCTTCCTGGGCTGTGTCCACAGCTCCAGACCCTCTCTTTCCTGGACCCCCCAGCCTTGGGAGAATAACGACTTTTATGACAAGTTTTATTAGCCATGCCTCCTGTGCTAACTCTCTGGGATAGGTCAATGCTATTAACCCCATTTCACAGAGAGGGAAACAGACCCAGAGAGGTCAAACGCTTCACTCAAGGTCACACAGCATGTGCAGGGCAGAGGTAGGACAATTAGCCTGTCTGTTGGGCTGAGGCACAAGGATTTGTGATGCTGGACTCCAGGGAGGCTCCTCTGAAGATCCTGGAACTCAGAATTCAGGAAGCCAGAGATGGGCATGGGGGCAGCTTCCAAAATCCTCTTGCTGTGTGACCCCCTCACACACACACACACTGCCCCACCTCCCACCACCAGCTCCCATCTTCCCTTTGTTCCCCTTGCTGGGTGAAGTATTCCAGTTGCCCAAATGTAGCTACTTATGACTTAGAAAGAACTTCGGCAGCTAAAGGACCTTCTGGTGTCATCAGCTAATACACGAAGGCAGAGCAGAAGGAAGAAGGATTATATCCTGTCTTGATTTTTCCTCTAATCGATGCTGAAACGCACACGTCTCCCCAGCTGAACCCCTGGCCCCTCCCAGCGCGAGGCGGGGGGCGTTGCCTCACCGGCTCTCTGCCCCTCTCCTTAACTCCCCCAGCGCTTTGCACATGGCTGGACGTAAACAAGAGCCCGGTACCCACTTGTAAAAAGGAAATGAAAGAAGGCAAGGCAAAGATGACAGACGCGCAAACTGGGAAAACACAAAACCAAAGGCCACAAACCTCAGCTCAGAAAGTAGGTCCCCTCAGCTAAAGCGCGTGTCTACGCCTGGCTCTCCCTGGGAGCTTCACCACAGGCCGGGCGGCCGCGTGCGCCGGGACGGGGCGTCCTGGGACGGAGCCCAGACTCGTGGTGTGCGCCGCGAGCTTGTGGAGTTCGGCTGCCAGAGGCGCGCGCGTTTGCCAAATCCAACTTGGCCCTGCCAGTTTTGGAGGTTTCCGAGAACACACAGACCCAGGACTCCCAGGCTTCGTACTGTGATTGAAGGAGACAGGAAGGTCGCCTACAGGGAGCCCTCGATGTCTTCCTACCTAAGACGCTGTCCTTCCTCATCCTGCAGCCTTTCTTCCCAAAGACCCCACTTCAGCAAATCTTCATCCGCTCTTGTGTGTGACACCAAACAACCTCAGGCGAGTTGGGGTGAGGAGCACACAGGGCGGGTTTGCCATCTGTTTTGGCTCTTCAGCATCCCGTTTCCTTCTCCTGGTTGGACACTTCCCCTCTGCGTTAGTCTGCTTGGCTGCCGGAACGATATACCACAGACTGGTGGCTTCTCAACAGACATTTATTGTCTCAGAGCTCCGGAGGCTGGAAGTCCAAGATCAAGGCGTCGGCAGGCTTCTCCTGAGCCTCTCTCCTTGGCCTGCATGTGGGGGCCTTCTCACTGTGTCCTCCCACCGCCTTCTCCGTGTGTGTGCGCCTCTGGGGTCTCTCTGGGTGTCCAAATTCTCTCCTCTTATAAGGACATCAGTCAGGTTGGATTGGGGCCCACCCTAACAGCCTCATTTTCACTGAATCATCTCTTTAGGCCCTGCCTCCAAATGCAGTCACATTCTGAAGTACTGGGTTAGAGTTTCAACATAGGAATTTGGGGGGGACCTAATCCAGCCCATAACACCTTCTTGGGACTCTGAACGGGAGACAGAGGCTGATGTCCAGTGGAAGCTGACCGTGTCCTACTCCCTCCTTTCCCAGCCTCCTCTGTGGCTGGCCAGGCCTGGGACTCTGTCAATCGATGCTGGAGCTCTGGACTCAGGGGATGGGGCAGAGGGCTCCCTGTGCCTTTGGTGCTGGTGGCAGCATGGCAAGAGCAGCCAGCCCATGTTCCTGGCACAGAAGAGGGGATGTGGCTGGCAGGGGAGGCCATTTCAGTAAGTCTGTGTTCCTGGCACAGAACACAGCATCAAGCACCCAGCACTGTCTGGTGCTCACTTCAGCGGTAGATGATTCCTGTTGCCACAGCGTGGTTTTGGGCATGGTTCCTGGCTGCTTAGCCTCAAACTCTGGTTCTCTAGCCCTCTATGATTCTGCGAGCTGCCTGACATGCTTTCTAGTAAGTTCCTTTTCTGCTTAATGCAGCTAGAGCCAATGTTGCTTGCAATTAAGATTCCCAACTCATACAGAAGGGGAAACTTTTCATTTTATAATCAGATCTCCATCTGACTGTAAATAAAATAAAGAAGAGAACAAAGTCAACTTCTATTGTGATTCAAGAACAAAAAAAGACTTTCAATGTTAATTGAACTGCATAAAAAAATAAATGAAAGTCTCACCTCCAGACCAATCTTTATAAAACAGCGCCCCTCAGGAACCTATGGTGGCTCCCTATTGCCCATGCTTTCAATCTTAAGCTCCTTAGTCTGGCTTTTAAGACCCTCCATAATATGATTCTAGCCCATCTGGCCCATCTCACGCCCCGCTGCTGAGGTCATCTGCAGTCAGAAGGGCCTCCCGCTTGATGGTGAAGTGCACAGGCTTTCATGTCACACTGCTGGGGTTTGAACCCAGGCCTGCCACCTTCTGGCAACGTGAACTTGGACACTTAAAATCTCTCAGCCTCCGTCTCCTCGTGTGTACAATGGAGATGATGATGGCCCACAGAAGGCATTTAGATTGACCTCTCAACATCTGGACCATCGAAGTAGAAGAGTCTGAACCAGCAGTCCCCAAGTGTGGTTGCAGGACCGGCAGCAGCAGCAGCACCTGAGAACTCATGAGAAATGCCCATCTCAGGCCCCTCCCAGACCTGCCACATCAGACACTTGGGGTGGAGCCCAGGGGATCTGATGTAGCCTGCTGGAGGACCACCACTCTAGGCTAATACTGGCTCCCTCCCCACTGTTAGCAACTGGTGTAAGGATAGCCAAGACTAACACCAATGATGCTCAAGGAAAAAGGTGCTGCGGCTTCTAGAGAAAAAGTGCCTTGGCTCTTAGGAGAAAGCCATGGAACGCCGGCCCCTTGTCCCGGGGAGCATAGAGGAAATGTGTTGGTGTCATGCGGAAAGATGATGCTGAGGCCTGGGGAGGCAGGACTGTGAGGTGCACTGAGAAAGGGGAGACGGAGCCAGAGCAGTGATGAAACTCTGCCTGCAACCCACCCCTCCTCTAGATATCCAGGTACGCGAGCCAGGAAAGTGCCTTCCTTTTCAGCTAATTGGAGTCAGGTTTCTGTGACTTGTGGCCAAAAGAATCCTAATGATTTACCTCCTAGGAAAGCTAGGAGGCGAGATTACACACGTGCAGCTCAGTGTCTGATACCCTGGAAACACTGGATACGTGCCTATCATCATTATCCTTAGTATGCCTACTGTTATTAGTATTAAATACATTCCAGATGCATTAAAATAAACTGCATCTTCTAACAAACTGCAGTTCTAACTCACCAGCAGTGCACACACACCGCCATATGCTTGAGCTTTCTAAACCCCACCTCCCTGTTCAAGGCCCACCTCAAATGGGACCTTTTCTGAAGCGCTTGGGAATTTCTGAGGCCTCTGCAACCTCTCTCTCCTGGACTCTCGCTGTGTCCATCTCCGCGCCTGTCTTACCTGGGGTGGCATGTGACTGTGGTAAAATTGTGTCATCCGGGGCTGTGTACACATTGCACAGCTGGACACTGCACAGCCCTCCCTGCCACGTGGAGTAGGCCTGTGGTCAAACCTTTGCTTTCTCTTCCAAACTAGAATGCAAGCTCCTTGCAGGCAGAGCCCCTGTGTCATTTCTCTTGCTTCTTTACAAGACCTAGCGTGACGCTGCATGCTCGGGCGGAGGGAGCTGATATTTACAGAGCACCCTCTAGACCATGCAAATACCCTACCGTGTTACTACATGTGATTCCTCCAAACGTTCTACAAGGTAGTTATTTGCTGTCTTCCTCAGGCCGCACCTGTGTGACAGTAAAAATGGTTGCAACAGGAATCTTAGAAGACTATATTCTCCGGCTTCAACCTTCCTGGGACTTCCAGACCATCTCAGATACCCCCTAGTTGTTCTGAGATCCCCCAAACGTGGCCTACCTGAGCTCTGTGGACCATCCTCTTGGCTCACCCCTGGCATCTGCCATCTTCCTCCTTTCATCTTCCCCCAGCTTCACCCCCGTGGCCATGCTGTCCCTGTCACCACCACAGTCCAAGTGCCAGGCTTCCTGGCGTTGGGAGCCCTGTGCCACATTGGAGCCCCAGATCCACGTGCTACAGACGGCACACCACAGACCTGCACCCTTCCTACCTTCTCACCGGGATGATGTGCCATCTTCCTTCCTGTAGCTTCTAAGCACATCACTCATATTGTGAATTCACTCATGTCTTCCTTTTTGATGATTCCAAACTGAGGGAACGCTACACCAATTTTCTCCATCCCCTCCTTTCCTGCCGCTGAGCACGGTGAAGAAATCCAGAGATCCCACTGCCTGCGTCCGTTCCCACTGACACTTGGTAATTCTTGGATTCATTTCCTGCAGACTCTGGTCGGCTCCTCTGGAGATGCCTGGCCCCTGTCTGCTCCTGACTCGTATGAATAACTTCATTTCCTGTTTCAGTGGGATCACTGACTCTTGTTTTCCTCCCTCAACCTTCCAATCTCTCTGAATCCTCACCCTCCTCCTTCCTAATGTTGCAGACCCTGTAAGAGACCGGCTGTCCTTTGTGCCAAAGCCAACCTCTCACCCAGTACCTCTCACCTCCTCTGGAACCATGGGCTGTCAGCTCTTGCCTTCCCTCTTGACTTCTCCTCTCTTGATTCCACGCCCTTCCCCCACACAGGAGTGTTTACTCTCTACTAAAATGAATCCAGAGCCAGCCCAGATGACCGAGTGGTTAAAGTGCAGCACTCTCACCCCTTTGGCGCCCGGGTTCATTTCCCAGTTGTGGATCCACACTACCTGTCTGTCAGTAGCCATGCTGTGGCAGCGGCTCACAGAGAAGAACTAGAAGGACCTACAACCATGATATACAACCATGCACTGGGGCTTTGGGGAGGAAAAAAGAAGAAGAAGATTGGCAACAGATGTAAGCCAGGGTGAATCTTTCCCAGCAAAATAAAATAAAATAAAACCAAACACCTTTCCCTGCACCTGCTCCTTCCACGAGGCTCTGCTTACTCCTCTGCTCTTTACCACCCAGCTTCCGGAAACCAGAGGCACCTTCGCTGTCCCCCTTTCCTTACTCACCTCTACATTCTCCTCCATCCAGCCCCTGCCCCTGCTATCCTGAAATTGCTTTCTCAAAGGTGACCAGTGACCCTCCCAGCACAGTCTGCTCACGTATTCTTGGTGGACCTGAACACACAGGATAACGTCTCCTTTGTGAACTCTTTCCCTCTGCACCTCTCTCACCTCCCTGCCTTCCTGTGAGCACCTCTCGTTTCTGCCCTCAGCCCTCTTCCTCCTCCTTCCATACTCTCTCCTTAAGTGAACTCACCCCGCCACAGGTGGACTATTACTTCTCCTTAACAAGATGAAGCGCCGTACATATGTCTTGCCTGACCTCCCTCCGAAGCCCCAGAGCTGTAGACCGGCTCCTCCTGGAAGTGATCACACTGGTTTTGTCTTCCTAAAGCTGAGTTTAACCTTGCCGCCCCCTTGGTCAATGACATGAAGCTCTATTTATCCACAGAATAGAGTGGGTCATAGAGTCTTAAGTTGGAAGGACATTAGGATTATTATCTAGTCCAGACTCTGATCCAACTTAGGAATACCTGCCACGGGATTTTTGGACAGATGTCATCTGGTCTTTGCTTAAATGTTGGTAATGATAGGTGCCTTCATGAGGTACTTGTTCCATTTAAAAATAGTTACTAAAAGGTTTTTGAGTTCATCTACTCATGGGTCCTATGAAATAGACTCCTTGGCATAGTATGCTCTTGTTTTGCTCATATCTTTCATAAACCTTAATCAAATTGGAGTACTCACTGTTGCCTTGACTAGTCCCTTCTCTCCTGCTTCCACACTCTTGCTTACGCGGATTCTTGTCAGAAATGTCTTGGCCCCTCAGCTCAGCATTTCCATCCTGCAAGACAGTGCAGGTGCCACATCCTCCAGAACCATTCCTGATCTCACCAACTAAATGCCCTTTTTCCTGTCTTGGAAACCCTAAAAAAACTTTGTTTATACTTCTTATGCACTTATCTCACGTTCTATTCATTCATTCATTTGTTCCGCAACACTTCTTGAGCTCACACGCTGGCTGAGACTTTGTGCCGAGCACCGGAGACCCGGCAGGGAACAAGGTCCAGGGAAGCACGTGGACACCCAGGGAAGGCAGGCATTATATGCTAGCCATCAAAAAATGCAATGAGTGTCCGAAAAGGACGCTCAGGATGCTTTGGGAGGGCGTGGTAGGAGGATCCAACCTGGTCCAGGTCTGGAAGCGCGCCCCTGTAGATGCCCCGCTAGCTGAGCCCGGAGCACGCATGCGCCGCCGCGGTTGCCGGGAGGGAGTGAGGCTGCCCCAGGAGGCAGGAAGGAGTCCGGAAACACAGGCCCAGAGACGCGGCAGCGTCAGCAGTCAGGGATCTGAAAGTTCTCCACGGCCTGTATTCAGAACATGAGAGGAAATAGTAAAAAATCTTGGAGGAGTTTGGAATGCATGCGAGGAATATTGTTTTAATCTTGAAGATAATTATTGGAAGCATCCACAGGGCTTTACAGAAAAGTGGTGCGATCAGTTGATCGTTTTTGAAACATCTCTTGTGTTCCGCCTTTATGGTTATGTTTATGGTTCTTTCCACCTCCCACCCCGCCACCCCCATTCAGTTTTAACTTTCTTGCGGATGAGTCTATGCCTTTGTAGCCCCAAGAATGCCCAGTCTAATGTGGAGGGCAGAGGAGATGAGGTAATTAATAAATGCGTATAGAGCTGAATGTGGGAAAGAAAATATCTTGTCACTATATTCTGCAAGGTGAAAGCTATTACTATAGGCTATAAAGCCAGAATGGGCAAGAATAAGTTAAATGAATGCTATTTGTTCATTAAAATATTAAAAACTAGGAAGCACTCCCTAAAACCTAAAGGTTACTAGGGCCCATGAGTTCACCCTTGGAGATAGAGGTCTGAGGACAACTTCTGTCTGAGCATGAGGTTGGATGGGGTGTCCATGTCTGGCCCCTCCTTGGGGCAAACAGAACTAGGCTCTAGACTGGGTGGAGGTCTCCTGGGGTGGGGGTCAGAAAGTGGGCAGGCCTATCCCCTGGGGCTCAGGTCGGGGAGGAAATACTGTCCATGTCCCTTGTGTCTTAGTTTTGACAAATGTGATGTGATAATGTAAGATAACAATGGGGAAGCTGAAACTGGCTGAGGAGTACACGAGAACGCTCTACTTCTTTGCAGCTTTTCTGTAAATCTAAAATTAATCTGGAAAAAGTTTATTTAAAAGCAGCAGGAGGGAGGGCAAATTGGAGACCCCAAATGAGGGCAGAGCAGCACTAAAGTCATCACGTGTGAGGTCAGCGGGGCCAGGATATGCAGTGAAGGGAATCCTGGAGAGCTGGGCCCCCAGAGGCACAGAGCAGGTGAGGAGCTGAAGAGGATGGTGCCACTGAAGCTGGAGCCAGCTCAGACAGCTGGATGGTTCCCACCTTAAGAGCACTGCAATTAGTATTTAGTTCTCAACAGCTTAGCGTATCAGCATCTGTGTATATGTGGACCCAATTGTGCCAATGGTATAAAGTAGTTATTTTTTATATGTCTTTATTGATAAGAAATAAAGGATTGAACAAATAAATAAATGGGGAGAAAGCACACATCTTGCTTAAAGAAGAATTCCAAGTAAGGTATGTAGACATCACCCCACTCCAGGAAATGAGCTTAACCCTCCACCGTTTTGAGGTTGGGCTAAAATTAGTGACTTGCTTCCAAAGAATAGGTAAGAAAAGGGAAAAATCGAAACTGCCATGTGGAGAACCCTGGCACAGCTGACCTTAACAAGTGGCCAGGTTATCATCCCCCACGATGTCACATGGCTGTCACACATCCCAGACACGCTGTGGTGAGAATGGCGCTTCATCTCAAGGATATTCTTTCTGAAATCCCATGACCCCAATCTAACTATACAGAAAACACTGGATGGACCCAGATTGGGGAGCATCCTAAACATGCCAGACTGGCTCTTCTCAAAACGTCCAGGTCATGACAAACAAGGAAAGACTGAGAAGCTGTCACAGCCCAGAAGACACAAAGGGGACATGACAACTAAATTCAGTGTGGTGCCCCAGACTGCATCCTGGAACAGAAAGAGGGCAGAAATAGAAAAACCAGTGAAATCCGATAAGGTCTGGAGTTTGGTGAATAGTAACGTGCCAGTGCTGGTTTCTTCGCTTTGACAGACACACCCGGCAGCGGGAGGTGATCACGGCAGGGGAAGTCAGGCGAAGGGTACAGAGAACTCTACTAGCCTCAAAACTCTTCTGTAAATCTAATTAATCCAAACAAATTAATCCAAAACAAAAAGTTTATTTTAAAAACGCAAGATATGGAAGAAGACATAAATAAGTGAAATACAAAGCTAAGCATTACTTTAAGTTGTGACAGTGCCAATGTTTGTGGTCCTCGGTCTTCGTCTTCAGAGGTGACCCTTTGGAGTCTGGGGGGTGCCCTCCTCTAACATCCTGGTGGCCGAGCGTGAATCGGGCCGGGCTGACTGTCCCGTTTTTGAGTCTATTTTTTCATTCTCCTGATGATCTAGATTCTTGGTTACGCACATTCTACAGTAGGTGAGAACAAACAGGACGGGGGCTTCAGGCATGGCCACGGTGTGTTTCTGCAGCCTGGTGTCACCCCAGATGAAGAACATTCTGGTTCCTAAAGCACAGCTGAACTTTTTAAGGTGCTCACGGCAAGGAGAGGCTGACAGGGAGGGACAACCGGCATCGTTCTTTAGTGACAGTGCCCCTCCACCGCCGCATGTGCCTTCTGATTTAAAACTCTCTGTTCTACATTTATAACATTTGCAGTTCAAGGAGGACAAGTCTAACCAGCAGAGGGACTTTCCTCTACAAAAGAACCGTAGGATGCGTGCCTCTAACGCATCCAGGAGCTCGTTCACAGATGCATTTCGCCTGTGTTTCTTGGTGTCAGGCACCGTCCCACAGTGTTTACATCCTGGCTGAGGCGTCAGGTTAGAAACCTAGAAATAAACAAGAAAATGATTTCCGGCGATATTAGTCTGCCTGGGCCGCCGTAACAGAATCCCACAGACTGGGTGGACTAGCAGCAGAAGTTAATTTTCTCACAGTTCTGGAGGCTGGAAGTCCAAGATCAAGGTGTCAGCAGGGTTGGTTTCTCCTGAGGCCTCTCTCCTTGGCTTGCAGACGGCCGCCTTCCTGCTGCGTCCTCACATGGCCTTTCCTCTGTGCACAAGCATCCCCAGTGTCTCTCCCTTTTCTCACAAGGACATCAGACCTATCTGATTAGGGCCCCACCCTTACAATCTCCCTTAACCTTAATTACCTCCCTAAAGGCCTTGTCTCTAAATGCCGTCACATGGGGGTTAGAGTTTCACCATGTGAATCTGGGGTGGGGGGGGCACAGTCAGTCCATAATGCTGGTATTGATAAATACTATAAAGAAAATAAATCTAAGGCCGAGGGTGCGGTCATAGGGCCAGCATTTAGATAAGGTGTCCAAGGAGGGGCTCTCCTAGGAGAGCTGAGGCCTGCCTCAGGAGATGTCTGTTCCTACACGTGTGCCACTTACAGGACAGGTAGCATTTGCCATTCATAGAAATTTGATGGTGAAAGGATATTACAGTTCAGATATTACAGTCCAGATCCCTCGTTTTACAGACAGTTGTAGTCCAGAAGAGAGAAACAGTAGTTTATAATCGTATGGCACATCCAGCATCTCACTCCATCCTTACCCCAGCCTTGCACTGGAAGAATTGTTCTGGCCTTTTACTAGGAACCATTTTAAACATCTGCAGAAGTAGGTACACTGGCATCAGGAACCCTTACCTCTCTCCCAAACTTTCCTAGTCTTTCTTCCATCTCTCTCTCTTTTTTCCCCTGGAGTATTTAAAAATAAATTCCACATCTGGCTTCATTAGTAAATATTTCAGGCTGCATTCACGGGTCATTGTTGCTGTTTTTTTATAACTAGTAAGGTAAGTATTGTTGCCACATCACAGGAAGAGTAAGGTCCCAGAACTGCCTTTTCCAGCTCCAAATGCAGCGCCCTTTCTGCTACACGGCTCAAGTGGTAGCACTCACTGCCAGTAACTTAAAAATCAATTCCCTAAGTGCGTAACGTAATTAATGAGTTCACACACGGCTTTTTAGGAACACAGTTAAATGAGGAAACTATTTCTTTTTTGCGGCCTGTTTAAAAAAACAACAACAACTGAGTATTGGGTGGCAGAGACAAGGGAATTCTTCTAGTAGAGACTGAAATATCTAGGTGAAGAATCAATAGGCCTTGTGTTAATTTGCCTCCAGGATATTGGC
The DNA here is from genome assembly GCF_041296235.1 of Equus asinus. NCBI lineage: Eukaryota > Metazoa > Chordata > Mammalia > Perissodactyla > Equidae > Equus > Equus asinus. The sequence continues at coordinate 65,869,195 of NC_091792.1, read as the reverse complement.
ATTAATACCAAAATGAGTCTCCTTGCCAAGACTGGGGACGATTTGCCTGGATTGTGGTGCCATCTAGTGGACATTTCTACATCCCCTTTCCTGACACTGAATGCAAGATGGCCTGTGCAATTTCTCAAGATTTCTCCAGGCAGTTCCTTTGGGGTAAAAACTGATTTTAATAGGAAAAGCCTCTTCTGGCATTTCTTTTCTTTATTTGGAAGATGCATCTGCATATTATAGGCCACTTGGCTTTGCTTTCCTCAGAACTTCAGTTATGAGTTCTAATTCCTGGGTTTTGTTCTTTTTTTTTTTTCTAATAAGAAGTCCCCATTGTTCCTGGTACAGCAGTCGCCAGGCAAGTCTGGGTGTGTGTGTGTGTGTGCGTGTGCACAGATTAGTGATTGCAGCATGACGGAGAGGTCACCACGCCCAGAGCAGCCAGTGCAAACGGGACCACCCTGAGACAGCCCACCCAGGATGGCAGGTCTCACCCACGGAGCGCGTGGGCTGTGAGGCTGTGATATGCCCGATTTTCTTAAGCCAGGCCTGACGTGTCCCGAGCCTGATCTTTTCCAGAGGCTCACACTTCCCCCGCAGCGGCTGGGTCACTGCCTGGGACTGTTCCCACGGAGGCGTGTGACCTCAGAGCGCAGTTTCCGGACCTTTCTAACCTGCAGGGGCAGTTAATACAGCACACTGTGGAGTCACTCGGAGCACACGAGGACAGGTGATGCTTCCAGCCGGCCACTCACTTTGGCTGATTTTATTAGCACGTCCGCTCCATCCGGGGTTCTAGTGTACCAGTAACCTGTGAAGCCCGTGGGAATGGGAGGAAGCATTTTCTTCAAGCTCCTTGAAAGAACCGAGTCATATTTCTCTGCTTAAAAAATATACCCACTGCCTTCCTGAAATCTAGGTCTTAGAGAGTGATTAAGTGAACAAAACAAGTTTTTTAGCAAACTCCTATTGACAGGAGGATATTTTAGTAAGGACAATGTTTCTTATTTGGGGGAGTGTTTATAGACTCTTTTCAAAGTTTGATGAAAAATGTGAATCCTCTCTAGAAAAATATGCTCAAATATACAACACTTTGATTCACTGCCTCCCAAAGTGACTTAAAAGCCCCATCACTCAGAGAGAGGGAGTGTGGAGTGCTGTGTGCACAGCCTGCTCAGCATCCAGAGTTTCTGGTCAGTTCCGCATCATTCAATAATGACTGGAGTGCCTGTGAGGTGCCAGCACTGGGCTACTGCTGAACACGCGGAAATACACAGTCCATGATGTCAAGAAACATCACAACGTTTTCTCATTTTATTACTTTTCCTCCATGGACCTCAGGTTTTGAAAGAATTTATTCATGAAACTTCAATTATTGGTTATTCTCTATTTGCTTTTCCATGAGAGAACCAATGTTACAACCATGAAGACTCAGGACTCTGCATGGAAGCTGGTACCAAGCACAGCTCAGTGAATGCTTGTTCAATTATATTGAATTGAGTTGATAAAACTCTAATCAAAAGCAAAAAAGAAGTTAATAGTTTTAGTTTTATCATGGGTAAACTTTTTTCCCCCCAAAGGATAAACTGATTTCTGATAGGCTTTTTGAAATAGTGAGACTAATCTCTGAGCACTGTTTAACTTCAGGACACTGGTTTCCAAGAGCCGCAGACTAGACACTCAGAATCTACTGTCTTTACAAAAGCTCTTGGGGCTGGCCCTGTGGCCGGGTGGTTAAGTTCACACACTCCGCTTCAGCGGCCTAGGGTTTTCCTGGTTCAGATCCTAGGCACGGGCATAGCATCATTCATCAGGCCATGCTGAGGTGGCGTCCCACACAGCACAACCAGAAGGACCTATAACTAGAATATAGAACTACGTACTGGGGGACTTTGGGAAGAAGAGGAAGTGAAGATTGGCAATAAATGTTAGCTCAGGTGCCAACCTTCAAAAAAAATTTTTTTACAAAAGCTCTTCACCTTTTAACAATTTCAATTATTAAATTAAAGTCACTGTGGGGCCAGCCCATGGCTGAGTGGTTAAGTTTGCGTGCTCCACTTTGACAGCCCAGGGTTTTGCCGGTTCGGATCCCGAGTGCAGACATGGCACCGCTCATGAGGCCGTGCTGAGGTAGTGTCCCACATGCCACAACTAGAAAGACCCACAACTGAAATATGCAACTATGTACTGGGGGGATTGGGGGAGAAAAAGCAGAGAAAAAAAAAAAGATTGGCAACAGTTGTTAGCTCAGGTGCCAATCTTAAAAAAAAAGTCACTGAGAAGATGTTTGGTTAACAAAAGAAAAAACTCATATGAATCCTTCTCCCATATCATAAATCAAAACTAATTCTGGATGGATTAAAGAGTTAAATGTTTTAAAATCAAAGACAGAGAGGGAAAAGAGGGGAACGGGAGAGAGAGGAAGAAAGGAAAGAAGGAAGGAGGGAATATATAAATGAATATCTGATTTCTGAGTGGGAGGGAATTTCTAAGCATAAAAAAGTTTTAAAAATTCCAATTAGGGGCTGGTCCAATTGTGCAGTGGTTAAGTTCACGTGCTCCACTTGGGCAGCCCAGGATTCAGGGGTTTGGATCCTGGACATGGACCTACATACACACCACTCATCAAGCCATGCTGTGGCAGCATCCCACATACAAAATAGAGGAAGATTGGCAAAAGATGTTAGCTCAGGGCCAGTCTTCCTCACACACAAAAAAGTTCCAGTTAAAAAAATTCAACATTTGATTTTTCAAAAACCCTAAAAGGCAAGGAGCAAACTGGCAAATAAATTTACAACAAATATAGCAAATGATGAACAACTTAATCAGTGGATCGAAGTGTATTATGAATAGAATATACAATTGGGCAGAGGGGGTGTCCAGGTGTGGCAGACGCGAGGCTTCACCTGCCGAGCACGGACTCCCGTTCCCGAGTGCCTTCCTGCACCACAGAGGCTGGCACACTGAAGATAACTGTTCCCTGCCTCCCTTGCTGGAAGATGTTCATCTCAGCTATATATATATATGTATATATATATACAAGTAAAACAAGGCGAGTAACCCAAATGCTCACCATTAATGGGAGAGTTATGTAAACTCTAGTGAACCTGTAGAGATTATTATAGTCATTTCAAAGGATGTTTAAGGAAGGTTTTGGATAGCTGGGATTAGGGAGAGCCCCAGGAAAACGACGTCTGTGGAGATTCTGACCCTCCCTCAACCCCAACTGCAGAACATAAGCATCTTTCCTTCTCTGGAGAATCGAAGTTGACATTAGTAAGGCTGTGAATATCGTCTTTTGTTCTCCATCTCTCTCCTGATTTACTGTTTCTCCTTCTTTATTTAATGGAGAGTATTCATTTTCAAGAAACTAACTCATCTTGTCATCAGCGGTGGAGGATTTGTACGTATCGCTGTTGATGTGAAGTGGGAAAGAGTAGGAAAGCAGACCCATGCTCTCCGGGGTTTTAGGACTGAGACTTTGAGACCCAAACTCTTGGCAGGGAAGGAAAGGGGATGGCCTGATCAACAGTCTAAGTTATTACTCCTTGTTCTTAAACCAGACAAGCCAGACTGAGGGCCCTTTCCACGAGATAAGCTTTATGGATAGATAGATGGGTGGGTGAAAAGATAGATGGATAGACAGTCGGTAGACAGATAGGTAGGTGGACAGACAGACAGGTAGACACAGATATATAAAAAATATTACAGGATATACACATATAGTTGTATATATTATAAGATATTAGAGGAAAGGTTTTCCTATCAACATCTCAAATAAGATGAAAGATCATAATTAGGTTACTGTATAGGCTGTTAATTTTTGCCATAAGTGAAATAATGAAATATTTCAAGGTATTGCCTCATCTTAGAACACTCACCCTGTAGTACTTGCAGAGATTGAGCTGAAGGTTTAGGGTAAAACCCTTCATCTGCCCCAATCACAAAATGAATGTCCTGCACCAGTTCTGGGGCTCAGAGACTATTTGAATGAGGGTCGATGACCAGTCATGGTCAAAGGGCCAGAAGTATGGGTTGTATCTGGCATGGAAAACAATAGGAATAAAGGGCTAGTCTCCTGGTGTCTAATGGCTTCTGTTTTATTCAAATCAAAAGAATTCTTAAAATAGTCTTGTCCAGGGAAGAAAAGCCTCTGCTTTAGACCCCGAAATACATAATGAAATATATAGAATATATATTCTATATAGAATATATATTCTATATAGTTGGGTTTAAAAATCAGGATACTGAATCTGTGTATGTATACTATGACATCAACTTTCTAAACTAAAAAAAGTAAGGATGCACATCTAATGAGCCAGTGAATGCAGGTATGTAACACAACAGTTGATAATATCCCAGAAAGAGAGCCCACCAAATATTGTGTGCCTCCTGATAGAATAACTCGCCACCACTATGAAATACTCTCGCCAAAAATATCAAAACCGAACCTCATCAAATGTCTAAACTCAACTACCAATTTACAGAGAATCAGAAGCCATATTAACTGACACATTAGACATGAAAATAGCAAAATCCAGAATATTTAAAAAATCAGGCAAATAACACAGTTCCTTCAACAAACAAATCGCAGAGCAGGGGTGGGATAAAAAGATGGGGGGAGCCCCTAGATCGCAGTAGGCAGACAGGACATATCAGCTAAGGACTTCCACTTTAGACAAAAAGGGAGCAACTAGAATTGCCTTCCTAAAATAAACAACTGGACCAAATGTATGAGGCAAGTATTCTTAAGTATGGACCATGGACAGAGGGAGACTGTGATCCTTGGGAAAGGAAATACATAAGGGGAACCACACATTTGCCCTGGCTTTCAGTTGAAGGGAACATTCTGGACTATGGTGCAGAGGATGGAGCCTGAGCAGAGCATGGCGGTCTCATGGAGCTGAGGAGGCAGAGATTTGGGTTTAGGGCTCTGGCAATGGCTATGCTGTTCAGGGTAAAGTCCGTGAGATGAGGAAGCTCATGGGGGGTAGGGGGGCACCAAAAGTTTGCATGGGGCTTCCCTATGGGTACTTGGCTACCCTGTGCATGTGCAATGTGAGATTCCATTAGGCTTAGCAAAGAGTAGTTGGTATGGGACTGAGAGCTGAAGGGATACCAGAGTTTGTAGATCTGAAAAATGTTGGAATTTTGCCCTATTACAGGATGAAAAGACCTCATTGAGCATCTTGGGCATTTAGAGAGACCCCAGAAAGGCCATACCTTGAGAAAAGTCCCATACCCTAGAGTTGTGGTTGGTAAACTTTTACTAGAGAGGACCAGATAGCAAATATTTTAGATTTTGTGAGCCACATGGATCTTCTTTTTCTTTTTCTTCTTTTTAAAAACTAATTATTTAAAAATGTAAAAACAATGCTTAGTTCACAGGCTGCACAAAAATAGGCCATAGGTTGGATTTAGTGCCTAGTCCAAAGTTTGCTGACTGCTGCCTAAAGTAAGGGCAATGCTCTACAACTGAAGGCCAAACCAATACGAGCCCAGCCTAATAAAGAATAAAGACAGCCTGGCAGGATGTAAAGGATGCACCTGCTAAAACAAAACTCATCAATCTAAAGGTGGAGAACATAATCCAGAATCTGTGTCGTATTATCTACCAGGTCCAGCATCCAACACAAAATTACTGAACATACAAAGAAATGAGAAACTGTGACTCATAATTTAAAAAAAAAGAGTCAATAGAAAGAGATTCCAAGATGACTCAGATGTTGGGATTAGCAGAAAAGGACCTTAAATTATTATAGTCCTATTACAAATGTGTTCAAGAATCCAAAAGAAAAGACAGACATATGAGTGAATACATGGAGATTCTAAGCTGAGAAATGAAAATTATGAAAGGGAACTAAAGGGAAATTCTAGAATTTTTAGAAATTCTAATATTTTATAATATCTGAGATGAAGAGTTCACTGAAAGGGCATAATAAGAGAAGAAATGGTCAATGGACTTGCAGATAGATAAATAGAAATTATCCAAACTAAAAAACAGAAAAGACATTGGAAAAAAACACATGGAACCTCAATGGTTTGTGGGAATATGAAGTGATCTAACATATCAGTGACTGGAGTCCGAGAAGGAGAGGAGAGAGAAAAAGAAGGAGAAAAAAAAAATGAAGAAATAAAGGCCAAAATTTGTCCAATATATTGAAAAACATCAATTTATAGATCCAAGAAACTCAGTAAACCCCAAGAAGAAAAAATACAAAGAAAAACCACCTAGGAACATCATCGTCAAACTCTTGAAAATGGCAAAGAGAAAAATCTAAAAAGTAGCCAGCGGGAAAATAGATGCATTACATCCAGAGAAACGATAGTACAAAATATGACTGATTTCTGCAAGAAACGATGGAAGCCATGGCAATAGTATAACATCTTTAAAGTGCTGAAAGAAAATCATCTGTAAGCCTAGAACTCTATATCCAATGAGAATATTTTTGAAAAATGAGGATAGAATAAAGATTTTCAGATAAACAAAAGCTAAAATAATTTTTGAAAGTAAACAGTCTCTCCAATAAATGCCAAATAAACCTCTTCAGGTTGCAGGGAGCTGATTCCAGGTCTCCAGATTATGGATTTACAGGAAGGAGTGAAGGATATTGAAAATGGTAAATAAGAGTATAAATATAAAATGTTGTCTTCCTTTCCTTCTCTTAATTTCTTTAAAAGACGACTGCCTGTTTAAAGCAAAAACAAGAGCAGAGTATCGTGGGGTTCATAATACATCCAGAAGTAAAATGCTTGGCAACAATAGCAAAAAGCACAGTTGAGGCAGATTGTATTTTTTTAATGTCCACAACAATATTAGTCCCACGTTCTCTTCCAAACTCTTGATATTCCTTTCAGCTGTTGGAGTCTAATTACCCTCTTCTTGAACGTGAGCTGGCCTTTATGACTCCCTTAATAACTAGAATGTGGCAAAAAATATTATATTAATCATGTTTTTTAAATTTTATGATATTTTGACATCCTGGGAGGCCTTTCTGGCTGAGGAAAGACTGCTTCTCCCAAGGCTAGTTAACTCCTAAGATAATAGAAAACTGATGTGGGAACATGCCCTTCATATGCAAACCAACTAACCCTGAGTCCATATTCCCAAACACCCCCTTTATCTGACTCTCACACACAAAGCCAATATCTCCCCTGCGCTAAATCACCGCAGGGCCAGGTACCAGACACCTAGAGACCACCCTGCTAGCCCGGAGCCTGCTGACATTGTTCGAACTCCCCATTCCTGAGTGTTTCTCCTGGTCTGCTCTCCCTTTCCTACAGAAAATGCAATACAATCTCTCAGCCACACTTGCACATGGCTCCTGCTTCTGCCTCCTGGCCAAACCTGGTGCTTCCCCAGGTGGCCCTCCATGGCATGGCATGCTTTCTTCTCTTGCAAAGTGTAAGGAATAAATTCCTCTTTCAATGGCATTGACTTCTCCAAGTCATTGCTGAGTCACTTCTATAAATTAAAATCCTGTGGGTACAATGATCCATACAGATATGTTGCAAGACTTCCAAAGCTAAATCATAAAGAGCAATATGCCCCCCACCTGGTTCTCTCTCCCTTGAGAAGCTCACACGTGAAACCCTTGAAATCGTGTTGTAATGAAGCCCAGCCCACTTAAAGAGCCCACATGTAAATATTCCAGCTAATAGCCCCAACTAATGTCCCAGCCAAGAACCAGCATCAACTGCCGGGCATATAAGTGAATGACCTTTAAGCTGTTTCCAGGTCCCAGCTTTCAAGTCCTCTGGCTGAGTTCCCGACTCTGAGCAGCAAAGACAAGCTATGCCCAGTGTGTCTAAGTTCCCAGCCCACAAAATTCACGAACACAATAAATGGTTGCCTGTGCCACTGCGTTTTGGGTTAATTTGTTATTCAGTCAAATTAACTGGAACAGAGAGTGGGTGCTTTGTATAACAAAACAAACAAACAAAAATTAAACTAAAACATGTGGGAGTGGCTTTGGGACCAAGCAGTGAGTAGACGCTGGAAGGACCTTGAGGAGAGCATTAATGAAACTGTAAAGGGCCTCAAAAACACTGTTGACAGAAGTCTAATGACTCTTCAGGAAGTGTCAGTAAGGACTTAAAGAAAAGTGAAGGAAATATTATGGGAAGTTAAAGCAATAGGACGTTTTATATAATGGTAGAAAATGTTGTAACAATGTTGCCTGTGGTAATGTGTAAACTATAAGATACAACAATTGAAGAAGACACAAATAAATGGAAAGATATTCTGTGCTCATGGACTGAAAGAATTAATATTGTTAAAATATCCACACTACCCAAAGCAGTCTACAGATTCAGTGCAATCTCTATCAACACTCCAACGGCATTTTTCACAGTAGAACAAGAAATCCTAAAATTTGTAAAGAGCCGCAAATGACCTGAATAGCCAAAGCAATCTTGAGAAAGAAAAACAAAACTGGGGGCATCATGCTTCCTGATTTAAACTATATTACAGAGCTCTAGTAATCAGAACATTCTGGTATTGTCATAAAAACAGACAGAGATCAATGGAACAGAATAGAGAGCCCAGAAATAAACTCACACATATTAGTCAATTAGTCTATGACAAAGGAGCCAAGAATACACAATGACAATCTCTTCAATAAATTGTGTTGGGAAAACTGGACAGCCACATGTAAAAGAATGAAACTGGATCACTATCTTATATCATATATAATATTAACTCAAAATGGATTAAAGACTTAGGACCAGCCCAATAGTGCCGCAGTTAAGTTTGCATGTTCCACTTTGGTGGCCCGGGGTTTGCCAGTTTGGATCCTGGGTGCACACCTATGCACCACTTGTCAAACCATGCTGTGGCAGGCGTCCCACATATAAACTAGAGGGAGATGGGCGTGGATGTTAGCTCAAGGCCAGTCTTCCTCAGCAAAAAGAGGAGGTTTGGTGGCAGATGTTAGCTCAGGGCTAATCTTCCTCAAAAGAAAAAAATGGATTAAAGACTTGAATGTAGGACCTGAAACCATAAAACTCCCAGAAGAAAACATAGACAGTAAGCTCTTTGATATCAGTCCTGGTGATTTTTTGGATTTGACACCAAAAGCAAAGGCAACAAAGCAAAAATAAATAAGTGGGACTACATCAAACTAAAAAGCTTCTGCACAGCAAAGGAAATCATCAACAAAATGAAAAGGCAACCTATTGAATGGGAGAAACTATTTGCAAATCGTA